>NC_140498.1:55134337-55751004 GCF_964271855.1 Acomys minous
CAGTTTGAGTTTCCTTTGGCAATTTCATCTTTAGTTTCATATCTTAGATTGACTTCTCTGTTTCCTTCACCTCTTTGTTTTTAATGCTCTCGGAGTATATTTGTGCCTGCTTTGAACACACATATCCTGAATTCTTTGGTAGTTCTTGCAAGTTGTTTTTAATAGGTGCGATTGTCATGGGATTTGTGGGAAAAGCACGTTGTCTTGGTCCTAGTGTGGTTGAAGAGTCATTTATGTCTGTGGAATTAGTATTTAGGGCCAGAGGCTCTATCTCAAGTCACTCTGTGAGTCAAGTGTTGCATTATGTGAACTGGACTTCTTGCCTGCTTTAACTATGAGTCAGGACCACTCCACAAGCCTGTGGGCTGTACCCTGGCTCACATCTGGTTCCCACTTTGGGTCTATAGAGTTTGCTGGAGCTCCAGAGAAATAGGGAGTTTCCAAAAGGCCTACAAGGGCAAACCAGTGCTAATGTGGTACCAATGCTCCTACGTTTATCCACACAATATGGTCATTGCTTTTAAAAACCATGTGAATGCAGTGAGTCCAGGACAGCCCAGCTACACAGAGAAACCCTGTCTCAAAAACATACAAACAGAATCATGTGAAAGTGTGTGTGGGAGTTATGTGACAGTGAGTGCCGGTGCCTCTGAGGTGGAGCCACCGGCAGCACTGGGTGTGCATCCCCCAGTGTGGGAAGTGGGAGCAGAGCACAGGTCTGCAGGTGTAGACACGATATTAACCATGGAGCCACCTCTCCAAGCCCCATTATAATCTTTTAGTAATGAGGCTTTTAGGGGGTGGGGAGAAGTGATTTGCCCAAAACTTTCTTAGAAGATTTAAATTTACATAATAAGGACTAACAAAAAAAAAAAAAAAAAAAAAAAAGAAACAAGGATCAAAATGGGGGGGAAGCTCAGCGGGAATGGGCAAGCGTGTAGAACCGTGTGGAGATGGCACACCGCATCACCGTCCGTTGCGTGACCAGTGAGAAGAGGAGATCCCTCTGGAGGTAAACGTGAACTGAAGTCTTTACAAACCTAATCAGAAAATTAAAGTTTCTCATAAGAGGTCGGGCGCTAACCCACACAGTCATCACTTTTTAGGCTTTGCACACAGCACAGACAACACCGGATAGGATCCAGTTATAAGGAGGTTTCACCCTGAATGTAGTTTTTTCTCTCTCATGCGTCCTATTCGCTTCTCCCGGCATCTGCCCTCTCACACAGTCCCACAGAGTTAGAAAGGAAGAGACATATGTGTGAGAGGATTTGCGTTGCTTGCTGTTTGTCTTCCTGCTTCTCCAGAGAAGCCTAGAAGATATATGTATCAAATAGGACTGTGATACTAAGCTCACTTCCAACATAAAAACTCCTCCTGTCCTCCCTCCCCCCACCCACCCCCCCAGAATCCTTAAGTAAAGGAAATACCATTACCTTCTGTTTTATTTCCGTGGCAGCCAATCAATATTCCCATAGCCGCCTACAAACACAGACTTGTCACTATGCAAAATCCACAGGTAGGCCACTCAAGTTTAATAGTCTTTTTAAAAAAGGATTTATATTTTTTATTTTATGTGTATGAGTATTTGTATGTATGTATGTATGTATGTATGTATGTATGTATGTATGTGTGTGTGTATGTATGTATGTATGTACGTTCATGGAGAGGGGTGGCATACCTTGGCAGCTACTGAAAAGGATAAAGAGGAGTTTTAGGAGAGAGAAAGACACACACACACACACACACACACACACACACACACACACACACAGAGAGAGAGAGAGAGAGAGAGAGAGAGAGAGAGGGAGGGAGGGAGGGAGGGAGGGAGGGAATGAGAGCAGGTGTTTGTATTTGTAAAGCATCAGGAAAGATGCCTTTACACCCAGCAGGAGCCCGCCATCAGGACCATGTCCCAGGGCTTTGGGGTGGGGCCGGGGATCCTGGCTGTCACGGTGTTCTCAGTACTGATGCTGCCGACTCCTCTGACCAGCCTCCCAAGAGCAAGGCATCCCGGATTCTTCATCCCAAGTTGGTCTTCTTTGCCTCAGTATCTTAATGGCGTCTCCCTTCTCCATCTCAGGGGTGAGAAATCTATTCTCCCAAAATGGTGGGAGCTACAAGCCTGAAATGTCAGTGTTGATGGTCTAAGCTCTTTCTCAATAGGTTGGAGAGAAGGTTTGTGGATTCTAGGAGCCGCGGGAGTTCACTGGTTTGGCATTGTGGTGGCAACATTCTAGTACCATCACTGTCTCCTCATGACCAAGTTTCCTGAACAGCCCTGTCTGTCCATGTTCCATCTCTTTGAGTCCTTGGCCATAGTAGTCAACCTAATGATTTTTTTGTTTATTTTTTTTGAGACAGGGTTTTTGTGTGTAGCCCTTGGCTGTCCTAGACTTGCTTTGTAGACCAGGCTGGCCTACTCAAAGGGCTCACTTGCTTCTGCCTCCCTGAGTGCTAGGATTACAGGCGTGCTCCACTGAGCCCGCTCAACTTAATGATCTTTCTTGATATATACAGTGCTCTATCTGCATGTGCACCTGCACACCAGAGCAGGGCATTAGATCACATTATAGATGGTTGTGAGCTGCCATGTGGTTGCTGGGAATTGAACTTAGGACTTCAGGAAGAGCAGCCAGTGCTCTAAACCACTGAGCCGTCTCTCCAGCCCCAACAGGCGCTCTCTTTTCAATACGGTTGCAGTTACAGGCACCAACCGTTGAAACGTAGACAGGAATCTTTCAGGGGAAACACCATCAAGGCACAACAGTTACGCTCATGGTTTGGAGAGATGAAATAGGAGACTGGAGAGAAAGCTCAGTGGTGAAGAGCACTGGCTACTTTTGCAGAGAACCAGAGTTTGACTACCAGAACCCGCACAGCTGCTCCCAAACATATGTAAGTCTAGCTGCAGGGATCCAGCAACTTCTTGTGGTCTCCACGAAACCAGGCGTGCATGTGGTGCATGTATAGGCAAGCCACAGCAAAGTAAGGTTAAATTAAAAAATTTAAAAATACTTACGGACGACTAACAGTAAGTCAAACCCGCATTTACTAGTTTTACTCTACATGAGGAGTCCTGTTTCCCCAGCACCATTTGTTGAAGAGGCGGTTTTTTAATTTTTCTCTGATGTATTTTCTTAAGGCATCTTTGTTAAAAAAAAAAAAAAAGGAAACTGGCATGATGTCTATTTTAGCTAAGATGCCTGTTGGCAATCCCTGGCTTGCAACAAGGACAGGTGTCACTATGTCACCCGCGGGGCACTGGTCTGCCTTTCCCACAGGTTGCAGCGATCCCTGTGGACTCTTGGTGTGCTCGCATGAGAAGCTTCTAAACTGCTGTCAAGGGTGGACCGTTTACCAACTAAATGTTTAACGCGGTGTTCTTGGGCGCTCGCAGATGCAACGTGACAGTTATGCGTTGGTCAACAGAGCACGGCTTTCTGGGAACTCGTGGGTGCCTGGCCGGACGTGTTTCGCAGTTCTATCCTGAACAGTCTCATCCCAGCTCACTGCAAGGCCTCTCCAGGATCACTCTGGAGGCAACTGGGTGCTTGGACAGCTACAGGCTTGTGGCTTCCTTCTTTTTATGACATAATTATTGTTGTATGAACTAACCTACAGCACTTTTGAAAGAAATTTAAACAAACGAAAACATCCATAAACCCACCGTTTTAATAACTGTTTTCACTGATGTAATAGTTTTGCACCTTAGTATGTTCAGACACACACGGACACACACACACACACACACTTCATCATGATTTTATCATATATGCAATTATATTGTGCTATGTCCTGCAAAAATGTCCAATTTTTTTGTGTTACAGAATTTTCTCTGTTTTCTAGAGACAGAAATATAAATTCTCTGGGAATAGTTTTCTATTGACTTAGCTACCTCTGTGAGACATTCCACCCTCCCCTCATGGTGATCATTGAATGAAGTGTTCATTCCTCATTAACATGAGGGATCTATCGCGAGGAAAGGAGCCTGGCTCTCAGAAACTCTAGAGAACCAAAGCACAGCTCCTGGAGTGCAGGGAGGGGGTCAGAGGTCAAACAGAGAGCGTAGCTTTCAGGGGTTCCTAATGAACGTATTGTAGCTAGGCTGACTTAAGGAGAACTTAAATGCAAGAACGTTAAGCACACATGTTGTATCTTTTGCCCTTGTGTCGAGTGAGGGGTGGCATGCTCCTGCTCCGGACTGCCCGGTATCCCAACGCCTGCTGGGAGCCCCCCTTTTCCCCGCTCCCCCGTCTAATCACTGTCTTCCTTGTCAAGGATCTGATCCACTACACGTGAGCGGCCGAGATCACAGAGTGCTCTGCTCCGTATGTAAGCAGTTGTTTTTCGAGACAGGCTTTTGCCAGCAGCCCTTGTTCACTGTGAGCCTGTAAGTAATTCTCCGGCCTCAGCTTCCCGAATTCTGGGATTTAGAGCTATGAGCCACCATACCCAGCTAGAAGAACAGAGTTTTAACATTCTGTTTCCCAAGCCTTTAGAACTATACAGTCAAATATGGACCCTGGAGGTAGTTACTGCCACTTAGGATCTGCCCTCTGTGGGTTCTGGGACCCAAACCCAGGGGCTTTGGCAGGCAGTGTTTGCTGCTGAGCCATCTCTTCAGCCTGATAGAAGAATTCACGTTCTTAAAAATATTACTACTCTCAAATCAAACCTTACGTCCAACTTTTTTCTTTTCCCTTCCTTTCTTTTCTTTTCCTTTCTCTTTCTTTTTTCTTTTTTTCTGGTTTTTCTAGACAGAGTTTCTCTGTGTAGCCTTGGTTGGCCTGGACTTGCTTTGTAGACCAGGCTGGCCTCGAACTTACAGAGATCTGCCTGTGCGCCACCTCGCCCTGCCCAGCTTTTTTCTTACTGGCTGACAAGGAGCACACTTGTAGGCAGAGCTGTAGAAATGGCTCCCTGGTTAAGAACGGTTCCTGCTCTTCCTTCCTGTCACCCACACCAGCCCAGGGGATCCAACTCCCTCTACTGACCTCTACTCACATGGATGTTCATACGTAAGCACTTAAAAATCTTTTCAAAATTCCTGAGAAACGAAGAGGCACACACTTTAAGGAGGACTATAAGCTGAGGAGGATGCGAGGCAGGTGGGAAGAACTCCCACCTCAAACGCAACAACAGAACAGAACATTTGTCTCTGAGGGCTGCAACAAAACAAAACAAAACAAAACAAAATGAGTCAATCAGAACCCACGTTTGAGCATGGAGAAACCCTCCTCCTATCTTTCTGTGGGACCTGCCAAAGTCCTGAAGATTCTCATGTTTTGTTTTGTTTTTGTTTTTGTTTTTTGTTTTTTTGTCATTGCCCCTGTTGATTGTTTTACTAGCATTGAGAGAGGCAGAGGTGGGTGGATCACTGTGAGTTCGAGGCCAGCCTGGTGTACAAAGTGAGTCCACGACAGCCAAGGCTACACAGAGAAACCCTGTCTCTGGGGGGAAAAATATTTTTCAGACAGGACTTGTTGTGTAACCTATGTAACACAGACTAGCCTTGCAGCCCTTAGCAAACCTTCGCTGCGTAGTTCAGATGGTCCTGACATCAAAGTGTAGTCCAGGCTCCTCCCGCACCATCCTCCCCACGCTGGAATGACATGAGCACCCGCCCAGCTAAAAGAAGGGCTGTGTGGCCCTGTTTGCTTGCTGAGGCTGGGGGCGGAACCCAGGGCTGCACAGGCGCTAGGTAGGCTCTGCCCCATAGAGCCACATCTTCAGTGGGGATCTCACACCTTTATTGTGTCTTGAGACAGGTTCTTACTCTACAGCCCATCCTGGCATGAAAAGTCTGTGTAGCCCATGTGGGTATCAAACTACAGTGCCCCAAGCCAAGGGCCATTACACTTGACAGGACTCATACTTTTAAAATGGTCATATTTAAGCGTTCTGATCAGGTGCTGTAACCCTGTCTCAAAAAAATAAAACAACAACAACAACCAAACCAAACCAAACCAAACCAAACCAAAACCAGCAACAACAACAACAACAAGAGAGAGAGAGAGAGAGAGAGAGAGAGAGAGAGAGAGAGAGAGAGAGAGAGAGAAACAGCAACAACTGTAATATGTTGTCTTGAGAGTGAAATAAGTGAACTGAGAAGAAACTATTTTTCTTTCTTTGAGTCACCATACAAAGGATTCGATCATGTTGTTTTACACATGTCCTGACCTGCCCCTCTCCCCACTGTCTTTCCCAGACTCTCTCGCTGACTGCCTCTCCAACCTTTCCCATCATAAGTCCTCAGTTCTCTCATCTCCTTTAAGAGCTCTCCATCCAATATATATATATATATATATATATATATATATGTGTGTGTGTGTGTGTGTGTGTGTGTGTGTTGTGTAATTATATATATCATAATTATATATAATAATATACATTTTCAATAATAAAAATATTTTTTTAAAAACCGGAAAAACGTAAGAAGGGGAATTAAAAGTAATAACCTGAGAGGTAGTGCTAACATGCCATGACAGGTAGAGAGGGAGGAAAAGGAGGAAGCTCATGGAGAACAGAATAAACAAGACAAAAAGAAGAAGCGTTAGCCAATAATGAATAAACGAGTAAATAGAATTATTAGGATGTATACAGGAGAATAAGAAAAACATTAAATATCTAAAGCACCATAAAGTATAAATATTGCTGAAATTGCAATAGAGAGAGCAAAGCGGGGTTACAAAGAGTAGACTAGAGGAGCCTAAGACAGCTACATGCTGGGGTCTGGACAGTCAGAGCCTGTGCTAGGCATGGGAGAGACTTAGCTGAACTCTTGTGTGTTTCTGCGGTTACTGGAGCCTGGTCTTCGCCTGGACCGCTTTTCTCCTCGGCTCACTAGAGGCCTCTGCTGGCCACACGTAGCTTTGCAGTCTGTGTCAGGCTGGTTTGCAGCCTGGAGATGGGCTGCTCCCCCCCACAGCGCCCCCCCCCACCGCTCCGTTCCCCTGCCCCCCTGCGCCCCCACTCCGTGTAAGTGTGGGAGGCACAGCAACACCAGGAGGTGGAGAGCTGCCTGTGTACTTTCAGGACCCTCACCAACCGGTATTGATAGCTGTGTCGGAGGGAACAAGGGCAGGCATTATGGCAGTGCTGAGGCCACAGAATTTCCGCATCCATGGACCACTACATGGCTGCGGAGGCTCACCTATCCCATGGCCTCGGCTCAGAGACAGTGAACTTCAGGGTTGTTCTCGGCTGAGATCTGATCACTGCCACGGAGGGACAAGCGGCAGAAATGGGGTACCTTCTTTCCCTGTGTGCTTCCCTGTGGAGCCACCTCCTCCACAGGCTCTGGTTCCGCAGCAGTCTACTTCTCTGTCCCCTCACTCTGGGCCTGTGACAGGCCAGACTGAGCCTCGCTGACCTGGGGTTCTTTGAGAGGGAATTTATATTTAGTGCTATCTGCATCTCCATCACTGGTCTTCAGCCTGCGACTTCTATTTTAAAATTAAGAATGTTTGGGGCTGGAGAGATGGCTCAGAGGTTAAGAGCACTGGCTGCTCTTCCAGAGGTCCTGTGTTCAATTCTCAGCAACCACATGGTACCTCACAACCATCTATAATGTGATCTGACTCCCTCTTCTGGCCAGCAGGTGTACATGCAGGCAGAGCACTGTATACATAATAATAAATCTTTTTTTTTTAAAAAGGTGTTCTAGCCTGTTAAAAATAGTTATGTCAGTCGTAAACAAGTTCGTAAAATATGTAATGGTGTATCACCATTATTTTTTTTAGGACAGAATTTTTCTATGTATCCCAGGCTGGACTCAAATCCATGGCAATGCCTCTGCCTCAGCTTCCTAACCCCTGGGATTGTACATGTAAGCCATCACACACATATAAAAACATAGCTGATTCTAGGGAGAGAGTGGATAGAAACGTGCACAGAACAGTGATGTCATTTGTCAGTGAAACTCATAACGGCCCAGCAAGGTCTAAGAAACCTAGCATGCTCATGGCCTGGGTTTGATCCATACTCAGAAAACAAAACGATACACAGGAGCTTATCGATTGCCCAGGCTGCCTGGGGCTCATGAGCCAACCGCCTCTGCTTCGCACATAGCTGTGCTCACAGGGTCGTGCCACACTGGGCTTTAGTTTTTCCTGAAGAACCTGCGGTAGGAAGCTCAAGGAAGCTAATGACTGAATGATTCCTTAACCCAGAAGCTAGCGTCTTCTTCTTCTTCTTCTTTTTTTTTTTTTTAAATTATTTTTAAAAATATTTTATTTTAATTTATGTGCATTGGTGTAGGGATGTCAGATCTTGGAGTTACAGACAGTTGTGAGCTGCCATGTGGGTGCTGGGAATTGAACCCAGGTCCTTTGGAAGAGCAGGCAGTGCTCTTAACTGCTGAGCCATCTCTGCATCCCCAGAAGCTATCTTCAATTGATAACTTGCAAAGGAAAAATCAGTTCTCTTCAGTATGGTCTTACTGGGCATATGAACCACTCTTAAGTCCAGGCCCCGTGCCCTGCAGCAGATGGACAACACAAAGCAAGCATAATAGCATTTGGAGGTGTTTTCTTTTGTTTTTTGTTTTTCTCATAATGCTTTGGCTGGGCCTTTTTTTTTCCATTTCCCTACAGGTCTTTTGCTTAAATGTTACAGTTCCACTTTTTTTATGGGATGTCTGCGTCTACATCTGCCAATGTGTGTGTCTCTGCATCTGTATGTGTCGCTTGTGTTTTTTTTCTCTAGCTCGATGTTTTGTTGTTTTTTGTTTGTTAGTTTTTATATTATTTTATTAGGCTTTTGTCTTTCTTTTCTAGATGCACATTTGTTTTCTAATGAGAGAGAGAGAGAGAGAGAGAGAGAGAGAGAGAGAGAGAGAGAGAGGGAAAGCTGTGGATTTGTGTGGGTGGACAGGAGGGAGGATGTGGGAGAAAGTGGGGCGAGGGGAACCATAATCAGAATACAGTGTATGAAAAAAATCTATTTTCAGTAAAAAAAAAAAGTTAAAATAAATAAATAAAAAGATAGCCTCATTTTGTGTCTTAGAAATAGACACCTTCTGCATTAAGTATGTATATTTTACCTTGCAGCAACAGGATGTCTGACTGCAGACCTATGTTTATTTCCTTTTACACTTGCATGTCACACTGTATCAAGGAAGGAAGTCAGGGCAGGGACTCAAGGCAGGAGCTGAGGCTGAGACCTCGGAGGAACACTGTTTACTGACAACTCTCCGTGGCTTGCTCAACTGATGTTCTAACTGCAGAGCAAGCCCACTTGTCTAGGGCGGCACTGTCCACAGCGCGTTCCCAAGTCAATCATCAATCAGGAAAATCCTCCACTGACACTCCCAGGGGCCAATCTAAGGAAGGTACCTCCTTTCTCAGGCGTGTCTAGTATGTGTCAAGTTGACAAAAACCAACCACACTTGGCCATGGGCCATGGACAAAGGTATAGGGTCAAAAACGAGATATTCGAGACCGAGGGTGTAGTCTGTCTGTATTAAGTTCCTTGGTTTAGAACGTGGATTTGGAAGAAGTCATGTGGTGACTCTGTCTGTTGGGTTTCCATCGCCGACGAGGATCTGCGATGGACATCCGAGGGAGGCGGCAACGATTCGGTGCATGGTGTCAGAGGTATCAGCCAGCGGAGCTCAGCCAGTGGGGGCACAGTCCACAAAGGCAGGAGGACAAGAGGAGAAAACCCGTCTCCCTCACCGCAGCCCGGAAACAAAGTAAGGAAGGGCCAGGGTGCCAGATCCTCTCAAGGCCACACCCCGAACGTCTTAACTCTCATTACGTAGGTCCTCCATACGCTCCCAACAGTACCAGCATTTCGGAATGAAGCCCCCAGGAGCCTTTAGAAGACATTTAAGATCCAAACCACAAAGGCGATTAAGGACTTAACAAGATGCTCGTTCCTCTGGATAACCAGTGAGGAAACAGGCAGGGGAAAGAGGAAAAAGCTGGAACCTCGAGAGAGGAAGACTGCCTAGTGATGGGTAGTGAGGGTTGTTCGTAGAAGCCCAATGGAAAAAGCTCCCGGATACAACAGACAACTTCTTGGTTAAAGCGGAGGCACTTGTGTATGATTTTAGTCAGTGCCGCTTATACGTCGAAGTTTTGGGTTGTTTTCTGGATGCTACCGGATAGAAGGATATTCCGTTCACTCTGTAGAAAAGGTGATGCGGTGTGCTCAGATAGTCGCTTGTATTTTGTTCCTTCCAAAGAACCCGGAAGGAAGGAAGAGAGGTGAGGAAATTGACTTCATCGTTTCCTGTTTTGGCATCAGGAGAACAGAAGTGTAAGATGGATCTGTGAGACTGCAATGCGCGTCCTAGCAATGCCCTGAGCCAGGCTCACCCATCGGCAGACCCACCCACGTTCTCTGTCGCGCTTAAAAGTAACACACAGACAAACACAAAATATAAATTTATTCATAGTATTCTTTCCACCCATTTATAAACTTTCGGTATAAAAATGCCCAGGTCTTTCTTCATAAACATTTTTCACTTTCAAAAAAACAAATCTAAAGTTTCTCGTGTTTTTTTTTTTTGTGTGTGTGTGGGGGAAGGGTAGCAATGGGTGATTTGTGCAACTTATTTGTGCAAATGGCTCCAGACCAGACCTGTCTCCTTGAGTCTCTTTTTAATTCTCCTTGTCTCTGTGTTAAATGAGAAGAGAACTTACCAGCAATGGAAATATCATTTTGAAGCACTTGAAAATTCTAGCTGTTTGGGGAAGTGTGGGTGCCCCGTTTTCCTTTGCTCCCTGGGGAACTTGAGGAAAAACAGCTGCGATCTCAGCTGTTCCGGGCTCAAAAAGAAGTCAAGATGAGGCTGGTTCTGGGACACACAGCATGCCTCCTGGCTATCTGGTCACGCTAGGCACGATAAACTGGTGTGCAAAACTACGGTCAAAGCTGCTCTTCAGCAGCGTGCAGAACCACCAAAAGCATAGGCGAGATGTTGATGGTTTCATCAGCTACTGAAAGAGCAACAAAAATGATGTTCACACTGGAATAAGATGTCACGGGTGCCCACACTTACTGATGGTGGTACTCAATGTAAAAGAAGGCCAAGGCAGCAGCTACCCGTGGACACCCAGGGGTTGGCAGGCAGTGCTGACTTCCCTTCTGTATGCCAGGCCTGAGCGGTCAAGGAGAGGCTATCAGTGCTGTTCTCAACGCGGTCAACAGGCCATAGAGCCATCACCGGAATGCAGGGCCAACAGCCATTCCAACGTGTCCTCGATGCTGAAAGGGTGGCTGCTGGCCGAGATGCCACCTTCCCCAAATTGAACCTCGTTTTGGGGTAGTACCCTCAAAGTCCAGTGATCCAAAGCCACTAAGGGGAAGCTGGCTTCGTTATACTGTCCCCGAGGGCTATTTTGTTCAGGACTCCAAGTTTCAGTGAGGAGTCATCTGTCCACACAATGGAGGTAGATAAACTTTTCCTTTTAACTTTGAAAATCGATTTCCTCCGATGCTTGTGCAGCAACTGTTTCAACTTGTCCTTAAAAAATGAGGTGGTGAGAGTGTAGAGGATGGGGTTCAGGGCGCTGTTTACCGGAAGAAAGAAAACCACTATCCAGGAAGTGATCGTGCCTGGGGGTGGGGAGAAAATTAAGGTTTGAAAAAGAGTAGAAAGTGGCTCCTCTCTCTTTGTTCCCCAGACCCGATCCCCCAGTCTTGTCCCTACTGCCGCAACAGGACACTGGCTGCAATCTTCCCACCTCACGCACCACATCCCCTGTGGATCCCACAGACCATCCCCACCTAACTACAAAAAGACCAAACCCAAGAACAACAGGAATAGAGGAGGAGGAAGAAGAAATCCAGCTCAAAGGCCCAAAAAATGTTTTGAACAAATCCATAGAAAAAATTTCTTCAGCTAAAGAAGGAGATGCCTATATCGTGCAAGAAACAGAACACCAAATACACTGGACCATGGAAGAAATTCCCCTTGGCACACAATAATCAAAACACTACACATAGAGAACAAAAAAGAATATTAAAAGCTACAAGGGAAAAAGACCAACTAACATATAAAGGCAGACCTACTAGAATTACATCCAGCCTCTCAATGGAGACTCTAAATGCCAGAAGGGCCTGGCCATATGTCCTGCAGACTCTAAGAGACCACGGATGCCAAGTCAGACTACTATACCCAGCAAAACTTTCCATCACATTAGATGAAGAGAACAAAATATTCCACGATAAAGTCAAATTTAAACAACATCTATCTACAAATCCAGCTCTACAGAAAATGCTAGAAGGAAAATGCCAACCTAAGGAGACTAACCATACCCATGAAAATACAGGAAATAAATATTCTTACACCAGTAAAATCAAAAGAAGGGAAGCACGTGTGCACGCACGCACGCACGCACGCGCGCGCGCGCACACACACACACACACACACACACACACACACACTACCACTACCACCACACCACCACTACCACCACCACCAACAAAATACCAGGAATCAACAACCATATTCATTGATTGTCTTAATTTCTTAAAAGGACAAGACTAGCAGACATTACCTCAGGGTAAAGGGTTAGAAAAAGATATTCCAAGTAAATGGACTTAAAAAAAGCAAGCTGGTTTAGCCATTTTAATAACTAACAAGATAGACTTCAAACCAAAACTAATCAAAAGAGATGGGAAAGGACACTTCATACTCATTAAAGGAAAAGTCCACTAAGATGACACTTCAATTATTAACTTTTATGCCCCAAACACAAGGGCACCCACTTAAAAAAAAGAAAAGAAACACTACTAGAGCTTAAGTGACATACTGATTCTCACACACTGATAGTGGGAGACTTCAATACCCCACTCTCACCAATGAACATCCAGACAGAAACTAAACTAATATTCGAGCTAACAAACATTATAAACCAAATGTACTTCAGATATTTACAGAATTTGTCACTGAAATACCTCCTTTTCAGCACCTCATGAAACTTTCTCCAAATCTGACTGCATGTTTGCACACAAAACTAGTCTTAACAGATACAAGAAAGTTGAAATAACACCCCGCATACTATCAGACCTCTATGAATTAAGGCTGGATATCAGAAACAACAGAAAGCTTTACAAACTCATGGGAAACTGAACAACTCTCTACTGAATGAAAAATGGGTCAAGATGGAAATAAAGAAATTAAAGACTTCCTAAAATTCAATGAAAATGAACACACAGAATACACAAAGTTATGGAACACAATAAAAGCAGTGCTAAGAGGAAAGTTCATAGCACCAGTGTCTACCTAAAAAAAATGGAGAGGTCTTGTATTACCAACTTAACAGCATGCCTAAAAGCTCTAGAACAAAAAGAATGAATCAAACCCAAGAGAAGTAGATGGAAAGAAATAATCAAACTGAGGGCTGAAATCAATAAAATAGAAACAAAGAGCACAATACAAAGAATCAATGAAACATAAAATTGGTTCTTTGAGAAAGTCAATAAGATAGACAAACCCTTATCCAAACTTTCTAGTAGGTGGAGAAAGAATATCCAAATTAACAAAATCAAAAATAAAAGGGGGACATAACAAAAAAAATGCCAAGCAAACACAAAGACTTATAATGGACATACTTTAAAAACCTGTACTCTACCAAATTGGAAAATCTAAAAGAAATGGGTAACTTTCTCAAAGTACTACTTACCAAAGTTAAATCCAGATCAGATAAACAATTCAAATAGACCTAGAACCCCCGCCCCCCCCCCCCCCCCCCGTGAAATAAAATCAGCCATTAAAAGTCTCCAAACAAACAAACAAAAAAAGCCCAGGGCCAGATGGTTTTAGCACAGAATTCTACCAGACTTTCAAAGAAGAGTTAATACCAATACTCTTCAAATTACTCAACAACATAGAAATAGAAGGAACACTGCCAAATCCATTTTATGAGGCCACAGTTATCCTGATACCCAAACTACACAAAGACTCAACAAAGAAAGAGAATTATGGACCAATTTTCCTTGTGAACATAGATACGAAAATACTCAGTAAAGCTGGGATTGGTGGCCTATGCTTGCAATCCTAGCACTAAGGGAGGCAGGTTATCTGGGTGTTTCCTTGGCAACAGAGCCCCACTGTCAGTTTGTGGAGAGCAACCCATTGTTTTAGAACAGCCTGGGTTGTTGGGAGAGCCATAGGACCCCACTGACCAACAGCACAATTCAATGCAATCCGGTCTGGCCACTGGAAACCTTGCCTGGTTACAAGAGTTGGCCTGTTGAGACTGCGTATCCCTCATTACTAAGAGTCCTCACTAGGGTCATCTTCATAGATTCCAGAATGTTTCCATTGCACTAAGTTTCCATACCCACCCTCCATATGCCTCCCAATTCCAGTTAACAAAGCTGAACCGCTACAGTTAGAATTCCGGATCTCTGGAACTTTGCATTGGATGTTACACTTTCAGTGCTGAAAATATTTTTTACGCAGTTTTTTCACCATCAAAACAAACAAACAAAACAATTATGTGCCAAAGTGCCAGGGTCCATGACTGTGACTAGGCTTGAAGATAGAGACTTTCAAAAAGTAAGTAGATTCAGTTGAGGTAAGCAATTTGGGTTCCTATTTACAGCTGACAGATGCCTGTGTAAGAGGGACTGAACACGTGAGGATCCACTGGATGACAACACAGAAGAAAGCGCAGGTGGAGGACACAGCAAAAAGGAGCCTGTTTAAGGTGGCCATCTTTACGACTGCAAGAAAGGCCTTGGGTAAAACCAAACCTGAAGACACTCTGACCTTGGCTAGCCAGTCCCTCTGACTGATGAAAAAAAAATTTATGGAATAGTTTGTTATCCTGGCCTTAGGGAAGAATACAGCCCCAGAGAGTTAAACTCATAGAACAGGGAAACCATTTGAGAGCTATCTAAAGGGCATGCCGGTGACACAAGGCTGCCACACAGACCAATGGCTGAGTCACGACAGGAACAACAAACATTCATCTCCCTCATGTGGGTGGGCCCTTCTTTTTCTTCCCCGACAACCAGGAGAAGTGTCTGGGGCAAAGAAGTACATCACTGGCATGAAGACAAGAGTCGGGAGCCAAAGGGGCCAAATCTCCATCTATTCCACAACTCCTGGTCAGCCCCAGCTTCCTTATGTCACTGTGAAAAGTCTTTCCTGGAGCTCACCCGGTCAACAGCCTGGTGTGCTCCTGACCCCTGACCCTCCCCAGGGCAGTTCAGCTCCTAGCGTGGCAGCTGAGGTTTTCACTTATTGAACACCATGATGCGAAAAGCTCCGTGGAAAATGCAAAGATGCGTGAGACCTGTTCCCAACCTTTCTAAAGTTTATAATTTTAGGAGAGCAACCGGCAGCTTTAAGATGAAGGCTGGTGTGGGGCAGCTCAGGTGAGGCTAACCAGCAAGGTGGAAACACGGCCTCGCGGGTGCTAAGAACTGGGTTGGCTGAGGAGAGAGAACTTGCACTGAGCCTCCAGGGAGAGGTGTGTTTGCTGGACTGCACTCTCTGAAGAAAAGCCAGCCAACGTCAATGTCATATTGGAGAGGCACAAAAGAGAAGTCGCCACAAGTTCAGATCACAGACCACATAAGGGCTGGGTGGGAGGTAAGACATAGAACAGAGATAGTCCCGCGTTTGGACCTCAGTACGTCAGCAATGGAAGCCAACAGACAGTTAGGTCCCATTGAATTGGGAATGGTTTGATCAAAGAGTTGAGCTGCCCAGGTAGGGGTCATGGGCGGGGAAACACTCAAGGGTCATCTGCGTCACACACAGCTGGATCTCCACCAGTGAGCTAAGAGCAAACTCTCATGTCACCTGTTTTCACCCCCCAGACCAGCGAAGTCTCCCAAGAGCTCAGCTCTGACCTTCCGCGGCCTTCAACCCCACATGGCTCGATGGGTAGGCATGTTTGACGCAAAGATTGAGCAAGAGGGGCCACTTTGCACCAGGGCATCTGACCAGACCTCACATGAGTGCATAAGGCAGGAGAAAAAAAGCTCCTCACGGCTGTTGATAATGTGTGCATCAGGCTTTCCACATGCCGGACTCGGGGCTGCCATAACTCCAGCCCTGATCAGTTGAGGCAGCAGATGACCCAAGCTCTGTTTAAGAGTGAGGATAAATCCCTGGGTGGCCCCTGGCAGCTGTGATCTTAGAAAGGGCATCAGGCAAAAATGCAAACCCATGCCATGTGACTTTTTCCCCTGTAAAGTAAGGCTGTGTGCTGGGTTGGGGTGTTTCCACAAGTCGAGGAGCACTTCAAAGCTGGATATGATGTTTCATGGTGGGGACTGCGGAACAGGGCTGATGGTTTTGTCCAGATGTGGGCATGTGAACATGGCGGGGACTGGGCAGGAGACCTGTGCATGCCTTGGACCCCCACCCTGGTACCAATCTACAAGTCCTGGTGGAACTAGAGAATGTATGTATGTATGTATGTATGTATGTATGTATGTATGTGTACGTATGTGTGTATGTGTGTGTGTATGCGTGTGTATGTGTGTGTATTTGTGTATGCATGTATGTGTGTACATGTGTATGCGTGTATGCATGTATGTATGTGTGTGTATGTATGTTCTATCTGTCTATCCATTCATTATTTGTCTATCATCTATATCTGTCTGTCTATCTATCTATCTATCTATCTATCTATCTATCTATCTATCTATCTGTCTATCTATCTATTTATCTATCTGTCTATCTATCTATCTATCTATCTATCTATCTATCTATCTATCTATCCATCTTTCATATTCTTGCCTAAGAACCACTAGCTAGCTCAGGTAGGAACAAGATACTTGGTTTATTTTCTCTCTTGCTTTAGTTTTCCCCTCCTCCTCCTCCTGTTCCTCCTCCTCCTCCTTCACTGGAATTCAGCACTGCCTACCTTAGAATTTTAATATAAGACCCTGGGATGGGAGTAGTGATTTTTTTTGTATTGGTGTCATAGGTACTTACAGAGAATTTACTACGTGCAAGGCACTCTCCTAGACCGTGGCCTTGTCAAACACAGGGCCTAAGGAGGCTAAGGAGGCACCGTGTGCCTGGGGATGAGGAAAGGGACTGACCTGGTATCTCCACTTGAAGGAGAGACAGGACTTTAACGACAAACACGGGAATCCAGCAGATGGCATCGGAGAACACGATAAAAAAGAACCGGTTTGCGACAGCCACCTCCTTCCCGATGTGGTTCCTCACTTCTGCTGTCTGGAGGGCTGTTTTCTGGATGGAGCAGAACATGGTGACGTAGGAAAACACGATGATGAGGAAAGCCAGCAAGTTCACACCTGTCGGGAAAAGCACACTTGGCTCACATCACTCTGTGCAGAAGCATCAGCCACGGGGCTGCTAATACAGCTCTGGGCACTGAAATTTCCCAGAGGCCCCCTGTCCTATCTCCTTGGAGCCACATGGCTAACCGTCCCAAATTTAGAGAGTAAGATCAAGAATTGGGTTTTGATTAGCCTTAAAGGGGGGATTTCAAAGGTGTTAAGTCCTTTATGAAGAATTAGGCCTGGGAATTCAAATACCACAAAGCAAGACTGCCTTACCCCTCCCCCAACCCCATTTCTCCTCTTCCTCTGTCCTCTCCCTCCCTCCCCTCCTCCCTCCCTCCCTTCCTCCTTCTCTATCTCTCTCCTTCTCTGCCCCCTCCCTTTTCCCCTCCCCCCCCCCCCCCACAAGATCACACTAAGTAGCTCTGGGTGGCCTGGAACTCACAGAGATCTTCCTGTCTTTGCCTCCTGAGTGCTGGGATTAAAAGGATGTGCCACCATGCTTGGCAAGACTGCTTTTCTAGAACTTGAAAAACACACTCTCATTCTCTGTCTCTGTCTCTCTCTCTCTCTCTCTCATTCACTCACACTTTCTACCTCTTACACACACTCACACACACACACGCACACGCACGCACGCACGCACGCACGCGCACACACACATACACGTTGTTTTTGTTTTGTTTTGTTTTTTAGTTCCTGGAAAGTCAACCCTTAAGGTAAGGGTGTAATTATAATGCATGTCTCAAAAAATAGATAACAATCTTAGTTCCTTGTCTTACACATATAAATAAAATAATCTTAGAATTTATCATGAATATAACTGCCTCAGAAGCATTATTCTTTATGTTTTAAGTGCTTTAATAAATACAACACATTAAACCAAAATGCATCTTTTTTTCCTTTTGCTTAGGATGCTCACAGATTTTAAACTGTTGGGGTTCAGAACCCTTCGAGCACAATTTAGAAAAGAGATAAAAATATTAAAAATACAACTAAATGAATCACTCTTTCAAAGGCAAATGGTCTCACAGATAATAACATTGACTTCTTGTTCTCTTAGCTTGCTTTATTCTTAGTGTAATTTTTAAAAATCCAAAATAGTGATTATCAAATTTTTTTTAATAAGCATAAAATTTGCATATATTTCCAGAGTTGCTACAAACATTCTTAAGCTGAATTTAGACTATGTGGAAGACTGGTAATGGCTGGGGAGAACGGTTTAAATTCAAGGTTATTTTTATCCACTGCATTTCACGTTCCATGGACTGTCACCATATCGCTGTACAACAGAATTTTATAACCCAGGTTTGTCTGAGGCCTCTTGTCAGAAAGTTTAGCTTGGCACAAAATAAAACGATTCTGTTGTAGGTGCTTAACCCATTTTAGCTGAGTCTTACACTTTAGCTGTAAAAGCCAGCCACATCTGACTTCCTGAGCATCTTGACTGGGCCTGGCCACTGTCCCACTGTCTTTTCCTGGGACACAACTCCCACCCCCCACCCCCCACCATCCTCTCTCTTTACTCGGCTGTGCTTCCTCATCCCCGGAGCTTCATTTCTCCTTCGAAGCCTTCTCCAGTCCTCAGATGTGAGGCCTGTAGGACACCCTGTACTCTTCGCCCATGGTGCTCACTGGCCTGCATCTGAGTGTCTGCATCCGGATCTCTGTTCTGCAGTGTCTGTGAGGGCGGGGGCTGCTATATCTCTAGTTCTTAATATTTGTACAGTCCATAGAAGATGCCCAATCAATTCTTGACCTCCTAAGTAGACTCTAGTGGGTAAACACAGGTGCATGCCTGAAAGAGAGCTCTATCAAGGGCACCTGTGCTCGGAGCCATGAAGAGATGAGCCTGGAGGAAGCACAGACAGTCTATACTATCCTGGGAGGAGCATACTTAAGAAGACATGGCTACCAAACAAGACTGGTGCCTGAAGACACTTACCAAAATGATGTAAATATAGAATTTCATATTCAGAGAAGGAGAAATGAGAGCGGAGGTTAGGGTTACCCCAGGATGGGCTTTAAGTGACCCATTTAAACTTGACCTTAAAAGTAGTTGGGGACATTGGTGGGTTTCTGATCAGAGGGAAATAGGTGTTTTCATAGCCAAGGCTGCTGAACAGATGGACGTGAGGAAGGGAGAATGCAGTCTCAAAGGCAGCAGGGCAGGCGGGGCTACAGTGCAGAGGCAGCAGGGGCAGGCAGGGCTACAGTGCAGAGGCAGTAGGGGTGGGCGGGACTACAGTGCAGAGGCAGCAGGGGCAGGCAGGGCTGCAGTGCAGAGGCAGCAGGGGTGGGCAGGGCTGCAGTGCAGAGGCAGCAGGGGCGGGCAGGGCTGCAGTGCAGAGGCAGCAGGGGCGGGCAGGGCTGCAGTGCAGAGGCAGCAGGGGTGGGCAGGGCTGCAGTGCAGAGGCAGCAGGGGCGGGCGGGGCTGCAGTGCAGAGGCAGCAGGGGCAGGCGGAACTGCAGTGCAGAGGCAGCAGGGGCAGGCAGGGCTACAGTGCAGAGGCAGCAGGGGTGGGCGGGGCTACAGTACAGAGGCAGCAGGGGTGGGCGGGACTACAGTGCAGAGGCAGCAGGGGTGGGCGGGACTACAGTGCAGAGGCAGCAGGGGTGGGCGGGGCTACAGTGCAGAGGCAGCAGAGGCAGACAGGGCTGCAGTGCAGAGGCAGCAGGGGCGAGCGGGACTGCACTGCAGAGGCAAGGTCTCAGAGGAAGGCAACAGCAGTGGCAGACAGGCAGAATCATGAGGCTGGGGAAATTATGCCCAAGACAGCATCAAGGAGCTTGTTGTTGAGGAGGATGAGGGGCAGGAAGAGAATAAAATGATGTGTCTTAGGTCCAGGAAGGCTGTGGGGGCAGATGTGCAGCGTGAGTTCCCTAACAAGGGGAGTAGGGGCTGTCTCCCATTCTGTTGCCTGCCGCCGGATCCCTTTCCCCTAGCTGTGCTGCCCTGTCGGGCCTCAGTGGGAGAGGCTGTGCTTAGTCCTGCTGCGATTTGAGGTGCCAGGGTGGGTGACACCCCTTGGCTGCCTCCCTTCCCTGAGGAGAAGGAGAGGGGAGAGTCGGGAGAGGGGACATAGGTTGGTACCTGGAGGGGAGGAGAGAGGGTGCTGGGATCAGGCAGTAAATTTAATGTCAAGGTCTAAGCCTGTAGGTAGGTTATTTATAGCAGAAAATATAGACTCATCATCTCTAAGGAAAAAAAGTCATGGAATTTATTTGTATTGAGTGACCTCAAGAGCTATGCTCGCAGAAGGCAATGAAGCTGTGCGTGTTAGGATAATCTGCTCCTGAGCCTCCAGACTTTCATTAATATTTATTTAAATTATAACTGCATTGTTAAAAAAATTAATAGGGGTTTGAGTAATTTGGTAGGATTTCAGGAGTGGGCACTAGCTTCAGATTTTTCCAGATCACACACACTGTGAACAAAAAACAAAAAGAAAGCGGGATGATTAAAAAAAAATCACCCAAAGGTCCCGAGAGCGCATCTTTGTTTTCCACACTAAACCTCAGCAATAAAAAGCTTAATAAGAAGCGTACAAAACGCACAGTATGATTTTTGTCTGCTTTCCGGAATGGACAGATCCACATCCGATGGTTTGTGTCATCTCTAGAAGAACGGTGGCGTCTCTGCGAAATGAAAAGTGAAAATTACCTAAGAAAATCCCAAGGGAGTACCCTCGGCTTCCAAAATCCTCTGCTTGGTCGTAATGAAGTGGGAAGCAGACTCCGTTTTTCCCGTAAAAGTTGCCGAAATAGTCCTCACTGGTGAATGGAACGGCGGCTATGACGAATCCGGCCACCCAGATGCCGGCCAGGACCACCGCTGTCTGGCGTTTGCGTAGGCGCAGGTTGCTGAACGGGAACACGATCACCAGGAACTTCTCCAGGGTCAGGAATGTCAGCAGCAGCACGGAGACTTCCGTGGACAGCGTGGCCAGGAAGCCCAGGAGGCGGCAGGGTACACTCTCCATCCACAGCAGCGCATACTTCTGGTACTGCCCTCGGTACTTGATGTCAAAGACGCCCACGGAGAAGAGGTACACCCCCATCAAGCAGTCGGCACCTGCGGGAGCCAAGCAGCCCAAGACTGCGCTCAGCCTCCCTCCTTCTTGTTTTCCTAGATCCCTTTTCCTGTACTAAACGATCTGTTGTAACTATCTAATAGACTACCAACCAGCCAAAGGACCTGATTTGTTTCCTAGTTAAAAGAAAGGACTAACATTTTCTGAGGGCTAGTATTTACGTGAAAAAAAAAGTACTACTTGTATAGTTAGTACGCTATTCTTTTTGTTTTGTTTTGTTTTGTTTTTTGGTTTTTTCGAGACATAGTACGCTATTCTTGACAAACAATGAATACCTAGCCATATTTTTTTCTGGACAGTGGCAGGAGGGGAGAATCTGAGCTTGGCAAGCATGTAGGTGTTTGTAATAGAATTAATAATAAATTAAGTTTACTTTAAAATCTCAAAATTTATCTCATCTTCCATCCCTCATTCATTGCCTCATGTTTTCATTTCGAAAGCACGATCCACACGGCTGTGTTTCCTGTTAAGAGCCCTAGAAAATACTTGCCCCCCAAAGTTAATTTGGATCGGAGGGTATTTGTTGTATATACAATCCTGTATATAGTATATATACAAAATTAAATGTGTGTACATACATACAGAATATATATATATATATACACACATGTCAGCTTATAGAGGACATTCTATTTACACGGAAAAGCATACTTACAGCAGAGGATTTTGATGGACATAGCGTGAGTAGTGTTCTCAGCCTTAATGAGAGATCTCACGGCAATGACGAGGAAATTCCCAATGCTGGTAATGAAAGCTATAACCCAGACAGACACTCTGAGGATACCGTTAGCCAAGAGGTCCTCAGATGAAGAAATACCGTCCGTAGAGGGCATACAGATTCGGACATGGGGGACATAGGAGCAGTAGCGGAAGCTCTTCAGATAACTGAAGTCAAAAGGAGAAAGAGAAGGGAGTCATTGGGCAGCAGCGATTCCAGAATTCCTACTGGGGCACAGGCTGGCAGTGGGGGGGGGGGGCTGGCGCTTGGCTAGCTGGCTAACTGTTGGGAAGCTTTACTGGTGTTACATAATTGGCTGGTCTAGGTGGTGCTGCTGGAAAGGGAGCGCCACCATATGGGACAAACGCTTCAGAAGTGTTCGGTTGTGTCTATGTCTGGAGAGAGTCAAGGGGGTGGGCTGGGAGAGAGCTGAAGAGATCAAAGCCTCATGGCTCTACTACCATCCCCAACCCGATTGGATATGAGTGTTCTGAAAAGGAGACCACTATTAAAAAAAAAAACAAAAAACGGTCTCTAGCCGATATCCCAGGAGGTCACTGTAAGGAGCCTATGGCTCACACAAATACTCTCAATTTGCACCAAGTATCTAGTTTCTAGTATGTAGTCTTCGGCTAGGAAAAGTGAGTCTTGCTGGCGCTGGGAGGATAAGCAGTCGCCTTCAATGCAGGGTTCGTATCAGAGTTGCGTTGAAGGACTTACATTCTAGAGGGAAGTTTGTTTGTTTGTGGTCAATGCACTTGTAATCCGGGCACGGGGACTCTTGAGGGTTGGAGAGGGCCAGCTCATCTGCTTGACGGCCACACAACCACCCCCCCCAAACTTGCATGTTTAGATTTTCTCCCATAACGCTCATTCTGTTTGTACACTTTGATGGTGCCTTGCTGCTCATTACTCGATTCCACCCCCATCCAATCCCTGTCCCAGCTGAATTTACTCCTACCATGTCCTAACTCAGTTTCTGCACCAGCAAGTCAGATGATGCCATGGCACTATGTGCAGTCCTCTCAAAACTCATGTGTGTGGCCATCCTCAGCTGCCTGGCCTGCTTCCACCCAAACACAGTGGCTTTCTAATCCCACGCAAGCCAGACCCATCCTCTCCTGACAACCTTGATATGCCTTTCCTTTGGATGCATTCTGTCTCAAAAGCCACATGATGAGCATCCAAATGCGCCATCTATTTCTTCTTTTGTTTCGCGTATCTTCACGGCATTTAATAGACATTTGCTTATTGGCTCACTGACTCTGGTTTCTGGCACATTCTTCCTGTCTCCCATCGCTACGTTCTCAGCATCACCATGTGCCTGTTGAAGGCTCAGGGCTAGCATTTCTTAGACCCACGGAGGGACGATGGGTTGCTGAGTGCTGAGTGTCTCAGAGACACCCAAGGTCGATTCCACTCCCGCGGGCTTGCAGTCCAGCTTGCTAACAGTTGGCATCTGATTAAAGGAATTTGACACCTGAGTTTATTGGTTTCTTTTCCTACCCTGGACTCCTGGCACAAACTTGACCCCCTTGGTTCTTTTAGGATTCCACTAATGCTCATTTGTCTTCAGGGAGAGCCATGTAGGCTCTCCCACTGTAACCAAGGGCAGGTGGGAGGGCTGGGGTGGGGAGTTAGGGAGTGTTTAACAAATGAAGACCAAGGAAGGAGAAGAAGGCAGGTCGCTCAGTAGGGGTGCTGTTGGTCCCTCCGTGACCCCGACTCTGGCTTTTAGAAAACCAGCTTCACCAAGCTCAGAAAAGGCTAGGTTTCTCTAGTCTGAGAAAAACTCACCTTCTGCCTGCAGCAAGTAAAGTATAGCCTCATGGCTTATTTATCTAACTGTGCCGCACGAAGAGAAAGGAACGACAGCACGCAGCTACGCGTTGAACACCTGTCTTTCAGGCACCACACCCACTGCACAGACACAGCCAAAGTGTTGTCTCCCCCCCCCAAAAAAGCACCTGAATTCACATCAACACTCTCATCGACTGGCTGCACCCAACTTGGGATCCTACATCGATTTCTCCCTATTTTTGTGGATGACAATGGTTAATTTTGAAATTAGGAACATAGAGATTATATACAGTTGATAAAGAAATGATCATGTTAAAAAAACACATATATGAACACAACTTACACAGTGCACTTTAGCCATATATATTCAAGTGACTTAACGAAACTACGATAAAGATGAATTACCTCCATTTGCAGTGCACTTTTAATAAGAGAAACAACACCTGGAATCTACATAGCCCAAATCTTAGAGCAGCCGACTGCTCATGTGAAGTGAATTAGGGTTTCCAGGTCTGCTGAGTACCCTTTAGCCAGGGCCTTCATCTGATGTAATGTGTGGCATTCTGGTACCCTGCCCTCTTATTGGGCCTCAATTGGATAAACATCGTGTTTCCAGAGAGAAGGGTCATTCATGTCGGCAACATCATTATATTGAACTCTATTTGAACAGGGACCAAAGGTGACAAGATTAAAAAGTTCTCAGTAGAAAAAGAAGACGTTTGTTGCATACAAACACAGTTCAGTGACAATTAGACAGTTGGGCATGAGAATGGCCGAATTGGTTCATCATGCCTTCTTTCCCCGCCATCCCTTCAGACATACATACATGTGAGAGAGGTTCCTCATAGGGTCGAACATCGCTGTGCTTATGTGCGGAATCTCTATCCTTTCCAGGTCTCTGGAAAATACACGCAATAGGTTTCGTGGTTTTTAGGGTTTAAACTTTGAAACCATTTTGGTGTTTTTTTTTTTTAAGATTTCTTTATTATTATGTAGACAGTGGTCTGCCTGCATGTACACCTGCATGCCAGAAGAGGGCATCAGATCTCATTATAGATGGTTGTGAACCACCCTGTGGTTGCTGGGAATTGAACTCAGGACCTCTGGAAGAGCAGGTGATGCTCTTAACCACTGAGCCATCTCTCCAGCCCTTTTTGTCACATCTTAACTGTGATGCTTTGAGAGTCTGTCACCAATTCAAATATGGATTAAAAAGTTCAAGGTAGACATCATGAGGAAAAGTATCACTAATATTGAAATCTCTAGTAAGCTGGAGCTCTTTGCCACTTCAATGCAGAATTGTTCTGGTAGAACACTCAGGTTTTGAAATGGCTCAGTGGCTGCATGCTTGCCTGGCAAACACACGGTTCTGGCTTCCATCGCCAGAAATTAAAACCAATAGTTGATCTACCAATGGCAGCGGGTTCTGGCGAGAGTCTAATGTTATGTTACACTTTGATTTAATCAGCAGTGGCTTCCATCGCCAGAAATTAAAACCAATAGTTGATCTACCAATGGCAGCGGGTTCTGACGAGAGTCTAATGTTATGTTTACACTTTGATTTAATCAGCAGTGCCACGGGAGCTTGGGAGGTTCCTTCCACAGCTAGAACTTCCGACCTGAAAGCACCATTAAAGAAAGACTTGTGGGAACTTGGATTTGCATATTCATTGCTCCCTGGCCTGAGCATCTTCAAGTGGAACCACAGAGGCAGTGGGAGGAGCGACCACTCAGCCATTCAGGACCTCAGAGGGAGCATCATTGTTGTGTTTCCTCCAGTCTCTATAACAACACATCTTCAAAGGGCCCCCGTGGCACCTGGACCGACATTCTGAGTTAGTTGGAGAGACAGTTCGGTGGGTAAGAGCACTGGACAGTCTGAGTTCATCCAGGAGCTTCTAAAGGTATGGATCTCAGAGGCCCCTTCAGGACAGTGTGAAGGCGGGGCCACCGACCTCTCCAGAAGCAAAGAGGGACAGGGCATCGGAGAGCACGGAGAATCTCTTGCTTGCAGCACGTGCTTAGAAGATGCCTTTCAAAAGCAGGCTCTCTTTGTCTCTCTCTTTTTTTTATCCTAAAGCTTTCGGCTGATCCGAATAAAGATTTTTGCAACAGGGTTTTGAATTTTCCTTGAACCAGTGGTTCCTTCACTTAAGAGTTGACTTTGTTTTCTAGATCAGAATGAAAACTTGAAGATATGGGGGCTGGAGAGATGGCTCAGTGGTTAAGAGCACTGATTGCTCTTCCAAAGGTCTTGAGTTCAATTCCCAGCATCCACATGGTGACTCACAACCATCTATAATGAGATCTGGTGCCCTCTTCTGGCCTGCAGGTGTACATGCAGGCAGAGCATTGTATACATAATAAATAAATTTGAAAAAAAAAACCCTTGATATTACAGAATCATTACATGACCCCTCGGAAAGCACCCCACACAGCCCAAAGTCTGTTAAGTTTATTAAGGTTAGGGCTGAGGAGAGTGCTCAGTGGTTAGAGCACTGATTGTTCTTCCAGAGGACCCAGGGTCACTTCCCAGCACCCGCACGGTGACCCACAACCACCTGCAATTCCAGTTCCAGAGATCCAACGCCCATCCCCGGCCTCCCAAACCACTGGCATGCATGCCCCATACATACCTGCCCCCATCATGAATGAATCATAAAAGAAGTCTTTAGAAAAATCACAATAATATATTTCTAGACCTTGGTTATTTATCCTCTAAGAACAAAGACCATGCTGCTGTCAGTGGGTACTCATTAATACCTGCTACAACCCCCAACTAAGTCTTGTGCTAAAAGTTCTAATAGAAGTCTATTTAACAAAATAAATGTGATATTGATGGTTAGACTTTGGAAGAAGCCTGGTGTGGCGGAACATGCAAGTAACCTTAGCACTTTGGAAGTGGAGCTCCATAGTAAGCTTGAGGCTAGCCTGGGCTCTGGGCGACCCTGTCTTAGGACGCTAGACAAGCAAACAAACAAAAGCACTGCATCTCAAACAAGCAAAACAAAACAGAAGCACCAGCCTTTAGAGTCAGGATGAACTAGATAATATAATATGGTTGTTGGTCAAGACAGATAATCTTGAGCCAGCAGATGGTCACCCAGGAAAAAGGAATCACAAAGTTTAAAGAATAATTGGCAGAATTCTTGGTACCACCAGAACCTCAGTTGGCTGAAATTCTAAAATACTAACCAACGCCAATTGTTCAAATGTTTGCCTTTGTTGAGCAGTTTTCATTTATTAAAGAGTCAAGATCAATTCTTATCCTATAATTTCTCCAGGGAGAGGGGACAGAGGAAAAGAAGGAACGATTTAGAGATTTTTTTTTGGTCAGTCTTTTCCAAAACAAAATGATTACAAATGTAATGCTTTGGGAGGCTCCTGGGATTAGATTCCCCAAGTCCAGTTCTCTGGAGAGACGTCTATGCAGCTTCAAACGCAGAGTGGCTCTTATGCAATTGAGTGGCCGACACTGCAACTTTGCTCCCACAGCGGACAGTGATGCTCAGGATTTCCTGGGGAGGCACGCCTCTCAGGGACACTTGCTCCAGCACCAGAAACACCCACTTAGAATTAAATACCCTCCTACTCGCTACAGCCATAACAAGCACAACCAGGGCGCTTTACTTACAGAGACTGAAGTTGTTTGAGACTTCCAAACTGGTTCTTGTGGACATACAGAGGAGGGTTGGACGACAGGTTCCTTTTTAACCATTAGAGGAAGGGAGGGGATACGTATGGCTGTTATTATTATTTCAGAAGGCTGAGACATTGCCAGTTAAATCTGATGATGGGGCGGGGCGCTTACAGCTTTTGGAGAAGATGAAGGTCACTGAAAAGGCCGGCTGGGAGTGTTGTTATCATATTGCTGGACAGGTCCCTGTTGATGACAGTGACAACCAAAACCAGTTACCCGGGGATGAAGTGGCAACGGCATCTCTCCCCCACAGTTCCCACTTTATCGACGCGAGACGAACTATGAATCCAGTTCACCCAGGTTGCGAACTTGTGACATGGCAAAGATCCCGTAGGTCAGCTGAGGGGTTTATTTTCTGTCACTGGCAGACCGTATGGCATCACGCGCATCCAGTTCCTGTCTGGAATTTCCTCTCACTCCTTTGCCAACACATTCTGGCTCTGAGATCTCTGATTAATTTCCTGTTTGGAGGACACTCTGCACATCTGCCCTCCACTCTCTGCGATTCCCACTCGTCCCACACATTTGTCGTCAGCTAATCTTTCTAAGGTCAAGTCTTGCCTCTGAGTATGAGTGGATAGGTTTATATATTTTAAATACATCTTCTCCCCTGCCCCCGCCCCTCACTCCTATCCTGGGGATTGAACTTAGGACCTCAAGCATGCTGGTCAAGTGCTCTTTCACCGAGCTGCATTCCCCAGTGGTTTAAATACATTCTTTTTTTCTTTTTTCTTTTTTCTTTTTTCTTTTTTTTTGGTTTTTCGAGACAGGATTTCTCTATGTAGCCTTGGCTGTCCTGGACTTGCTTTGTAGACCAGGCTGGCCTCGAACTCACAGCTATCTGCCTGCCTCTTAAATACATTCTTAAACAGTTGTGTTCTAGTGAAATATGATACCACTGTCCAACCTCGAAAGAATTATAGGGCAGTGACTCTGAGACTGTGACAAGGAGATCTGTTGCTATGGGAGACACAAAGCTGCTAGGTGGGTGGGGGTCTGGTACAGTTCTCTGAGGAGAGACAACATTAAAAATGAAACCTCGGTACAATCTCCTAACTAAGGGTAAAATAAAATACCTTTCAGTAATGTGTATTGATGTTTTGTCTGCATGTATGCACACCACGTGCATGCAGTTCTCATGACTGCCAAGAGAGGGCATCAGATCCCCTGAGTTACAGCGGGAACTCAACACTGGTCCTCTGGAAGAGCAGCTGGTGCTCTTAACTGCTGAGCCACTTCTCTGGCCCCCAGAGCCGTAACATCTTAACTATTCTTGATATCGTGTGATGGATATGGGGGAGCAGAAAATAACTACAGAAGTTTCTTCCTAAGAAAGTTCATTTATAGTAAGAGCCAGAGTTGCGATTTGGATGTCATCAGCTGGCTCTCTGTCTGCTCCCCAGTGCCTCATGTCCGGGAGGGATTGCCCAGTGAGGACTGTTTAGGCAACTGGTGCATACCCTCAGCAAATATTGAGGTGGTTTTGTGGAATTCCAGATAACTCCTGAGAGAGTAAATTAAAAAAAAAAAAAAAAGAGTCTGTCCCGACTATCTGGTTTGCTTCCTGTCTCACCATGTGATGAATTGGTGAATCTGGCTGGTGTTGGGCTTTCAGCCTTTAAAACTGCAGGTTAAACAAACTTCTTTTCCCTATAAAGAACCCAGCCTCGGCTATGTTATCCCAGGGACAGAAAGTGGACAAATGCAACTATATTAGAAGGCAAGGAAGAAAGACAATAAGAAGAGATAAATGACCAGTCTTGGTTATGGAAATCAAGAGGGGTTTGAACCAAGCCCAAGGATTTCATTTTAGGTTTAGTAAAAGGAGAGCAACTTTTCAGGTTGAGTGTAAAGCATGGCTAGGAAAACCCACACTTGAACTTGGAGATCATCTTCAGGAACCCAAAAGTGATTCAGCATGGGTGAAACACAATAATAATGTTAATAATAATGATAAATAATAATAATAATAATAATAGTAATAATTATCACCATCATCACCATCATCATCATCATCATCATCATCATCATCATCATCGGAGTTATAGAGGCATGCACCCTGGAAAGTCTATGGATACAAGATATGAGGGTCATGCACAAGATTTAAGGGCTCGTTTTCCAAAGCACAGTCAAACCATTGGAATTGCTGAGGATGGTCACATTCCAGGCACCCACCCCTGGAGGCTGGCAACCCGCCTGAAAACAGCTCCTCTGTGAATCTGACATTTGAGAGTGTGAGCGGATGACCATCACTCACGGAGTTAAGAGGGAGGCGAGGAGGGAGGTTTCCCCACGCACCCAGCAGCGAGCGCTGGTGGAGGCGCCTCAGAGACAGGGACTGAGAAAGAATGGCTCTGGGACAGAGCAGAGGGCTAGAGAGCAGAACTTCAGGACTTGTTCTCTGGCTGGGGCTAGGCCAGGGGTGGAGGTGAGGGTGGTAGCTTTTATCATTAAGATGGAAAATTCTAGCTAGAATAAACACGTTTTGCAGCAAGCTGCTGTTTAGCGTTCCATGTGATGGACTGCTGCCAAGCAAGCTGTGCTCCCCGTGGGAGCACAGTGTTTGCTGAGATCCACAGAATCCCCACAAATACAGTGTATATGCACACACGTCACTTTTCCCAGAGTTCACTTTTGGCCTGTGCTCTCTGCTGTCCGAGCTTGTGCCCAGGTCAACTGTTCTAATGCTCCCCGAATCCAGGTCAGGGCCAATTCCGGCACAGAATTGCCGTAGAGCAGTGGTTCTCAACCTTCTAAATGCCCCTGTGAAAGGGTCCTTCATACCCCATGGGTCAACGTCCACACATTGAGAACTGATGCTGCCTTATAGGATAGGAGTTTGGTGCCTGGAAAGTGGTGAGTTTTGGAAAGCCCTCCATTGTGTGTAAATTAACTTCTGAGCACTTATTTTGTGCATAAAAATTATTTGAGTGAGTCATTTTGGGGGTTATGGTTCTGTCCCAGCTTGAGATAAGATGCTAATTTACATTATCTGAGAAAAAAAATCATGCAACTCAAATCCAGGTGACAGGAGTGCATGAGATTGAAGATCGAACCAACTAGTTTAGAGGTGCAATTGAGTCCCTAAGCCTCAATTTCTGCTTATCAGGGAACTCTTTTCTAGTGCTTCAGATGCAAGGCATGTGTATGAATCAGGGCCCAGGAAAAAAAGCCACAGGTGTGCCTGGGCCAGAGAAAGCACCACATAAGGCACAGTGCATGGGATCTCATGCACGGTGGGGGGATCTCATGGATGGTGGGGGGATCTCATGGATGGTGGGGGGATCTCATGGATGGTGGGGGGATCTCATGGATGGTGGGGGGATCTCATGGATGGTGGGGGATCTCATGCATGGTGGGGGGATCTCATGCATAGTGGGGGATCTCATGTATGGTGGGGGGATCTCATGCATGGTGGGGGGATCTCATGCACGGTGGGGGGATCTCATGTATGGTTGGGGGATCTCATGGATGGTGGGTAGATCTCATGGATGGTGAGGGGATCTCATGGATGGTGGGGGGATCTCATGGATGGTGGGGGGATCTCATGGATGGTGGGGGGATCTCATGGATGGTGGGGGGATCTCATTGATGGTGGGGGGATCTCATGCACGGTGGGGGGATCTCATGGATGGTGAGGGGATCTCATGGATGGTGGGGGGATCTCATGTATGGTAGGGAATATCAGGTATGGAGGGTAGATCTCATGTATGGTGGGGGGATCTCATGCATGGTGGGGGATCTCATGCATGGTGGGGGGATCTCATGCATGGTGGGGGATCTCATGCATGGTGGGGGATCTCATGCATGGTGGGGGATCTCATGCATGGTGGGGGATCTCATGCATGGTGGGGGGATCTCATGCATAGTGGGGGGATCTCATGCATGGTGGGGGGATCTCATGCTCTGAGAAATTACCTTTGCAAATGCCACATAGGAAAATAAATTCTACCCTTTTGGGAGTCATTAGGGGGCTCTTATACTTGTGGCTATTCCTCCTTGGGATGAGTAGATGTCATTCCTGAACAGCAGAGTCACTCCCCAGGTAGACACCTGTGTAAACTCCTTTTTCACTCAGTAAGTAGGCTCATATGTAAACACCTTGTTCACTCAACAAGTAGACTCCTGTGTAAACACCCTGTTCACTCAGCAAGTAGACACCTGTGTAAACACCTGTGCACTCCACAAGTAGACTCCTGTGTAAACACCTGTGCACTCCACAAGTAGACTCCTGTGTAAACAAACTCTTGTTCACTCAACAAGTAGACACCTGTGTAAACACCTGCTCACTCAACAAGCAGACTCCTGTGTAAGCACCTGTTCACTCCACAAGTAGATTCCTGTGTAAACACCTGCTCACTCAACAAGCAGACTCCTGTGTAAACACCTGTTCACTCTACAAGTAGACTCCTGTGTAAACACCTGTTCACTCCACAAGTAGATTCCTGTGTAAACACCTGTTCACTCTACAAGTAGACTCCTATGTAAACACCTGGTCACTCGACAAATAGACTTGTGTGTAAACACCTGTTCACTCAACAATTAGACTTCTGTGTAAACACCTGTTCACTCCACAAGTAGACTCCTGTGTAAACACCTGTTCACTCCACAAGTAGACTCCTGTGTAAACACCTGTTCACTCCACAAGTTGACTCCTGTGTAAACACCTGTTCACTCCACAAGTAGACTCCTGTGTAAACACCTGTTCACTCCACAAGTTGACTCCTGTGTAAACACCTGTTCACTCCACAAGTAGACTCCTGTGTAAACACCTGCTCACTCAACAAGCAGACTTCTGTGTAAACACCTGTTCACTCCACAAGTAGACTCCTGTGTAAACACCTGTTCACTCCACAAGTTGACTCCTGTGTAAACACCTGTTCACTCCACAAGTAGACTCCTGTGTAAACACCTGTTCACTCCACAAGTAGATTCCTGTGTAAACACCTGTTCACTCAACAAGTAGACTCCTGTGTAAACACCTGCTCACTCAACAAGCAGACTTCTGTGTAAACACCTGTTCACTCCACAAGTAGATTCCTGTGTAAACACCTGTTCACTCCACAAGTAGACTCCTGTGTAAACACCTGTTCACTCCACAAGTAGACTCCTGTGTAAACACCTGTTCACTCCACAAGTAGATTCCTGTGTAAACACCTGTTCACTCCACAAGTAGACTCCTGTGTAAACACCTGTTCACTCCACAAGTAGACTCGTGTGTAAACACCTGTTCACTCCACAAGTAGACTCCTGTGTAAACACCTGTTCACTCCACAAGTAGACTCCTGTGTAAACACCTGTTCACTCCACAAGTAGACTCCTGTGTAAACACCAGTGCACTCCACAAGTAGAGTCCTGTGTAAACAAACTCCTTGTTCACTCAACAAGTAGACACCTGTGTAAACACCTGCTCACTCAACAAGCAGACTTGTGTGTAACCACCTGTTCACTCCACAAGTTGACTCCTGTGTAAACACCTGTTCACTCCACAAGTAGACTCCTGTGTAAACACCTGTTCACTCCACAAGTAGACTCCTGTGTAAACACCTGTTCACTCCACAAGTAGACTCGTGTGTAAACACCTGTTCACTCCACAAGTAGACTCCTGTGTAAACACCTGTTCACTCCACAAGTAGACTCCTGTGTAAACACCTGTTCACTCCACAAGTAGACTCCTGTGTAAACACCAGTGCACTCCACAAGTAGAGTCCTGTGTAAACAAACTCCTTGTTCACTCAACAAGTAGACACCTGTGTAAACACCTGCTCACTCAACAAGCAGACTTGTGTGTAACCACCTGTTCACTCCACAAGTAGACTTCTGTGTAAACACCTGTTCACTCCACGAGTAGATTCCTGTGTAAACACCTGTTCACTCCACAAGTAGACTCCGGTGTAAACACCTGTTCACTCCACAAGTAGACTCCTATGTAAACACCTGTTCACTCCACAAATAGACTCGTGTGTAAACACCTGTTCACTCAACAGGTAGACTCCTGTGTAAACACCTGTTCACTCTACAAGTAGACTCCTGTGTAAACACCTGTTCACTCCACAAGTAGACTTCTGTGTAAACACCTGTTCACTCCACAAGTAGACTCCTGTGTAAACACCTGTTTACTCAACAGGTAGACTCCTGTGCAAACACCTGTTCACTCTACAAGTAGACTCCTGTGTAAACACCTGTTCACTCAACAAGTAGACTCCTGTGTAAACACTTGCTCACTCAACAAGTAGACTCCTGGGAAAACACCTGTTCACTCCACAAGTAGACTCCTGTATAAACACCTGTTCACTCAATAGGTAGACTCCTGTGGAAACACCTGTTCACTCAACAGGTAGACTCCTGTGTAAACACCTGTTCACTCAATAGGTAGACTCCTATGTAAACACCTGTTCACTCCACAAATAGACTCCTGTGTAAACACCTGTTCACTCAACAGGTAGACTCCTGTGTAAACACCTGTTCACTCAACAGGTAGACTCCTGTGTAAACACCTGTTCACTCTACAAGTAGACTCCTGTGTAAACACCTGTTTACTCCACAAGTAGACTCCTGTGAAAACACCTTGTTCACTCCACAAGTAGACTCCTGTGTAAACACCTGTTCACTCCACAAGTAGACTCCTGTGCAAACACCTGTACACTCCACAAGTAGACACCTGTGTAAACTCCTTGTTCATGTTCCATCTGTCCCACCCCCTCCTCCTCAGAAAGGGTCTCCATAGCTGCGGCTGGCCTTGGATCCCCAATTCTCTTGTTTCTGTCTCCTAAGTACTAAGATTAGACACGGGTGAAATGAGGCGCAGAGTTCCAATGATTCCTTACATAGCTACCACAACCCTTTGGGATTGGGGCTGGGGTTCTGCTGGGTAAGACAATTCAGGAAGCACACACACACACAGACACACAGACACACAGACACAGACACACACACAGACACAGACACACACACACACACACACACATGATAATAAGCCCTTCACCATCTTGGGCATGCCTCTCGTTTCTGTAACCCACATCCACATTTCTTCCCCAAAGCCTGAAGGAGAGTGAGCCTCCGAGACAGCCACTGCTGACTGAGCTATCTGCAGTAGTTTGCCACAAAGCGATTTTTAGTTCAAGAATGGAACATTGTCAATGTGAGCCGCTTTAAATATTTCTGGATTGTATTTATGATTCCCATTAATTTTATGGAATTATTATAATTATTTAAAAATATCTTTATTGAGTTATTAGCTCAGTCCTCCTCAGAGCCAGGAACAAAGAATGGACCAAAGGTTGTTTAAGATATCAATGGCCCGCTTAAAGTCCCCATCAGCAGGACACTTGCATCATATATCAAACAACAGATTTAATATTAACTGCCAATATTTGGCTATGTGGGGAGCAATGAATCCATGGCTAAACAGAGGTTTTCCAAAGTCTTAAAGCTATAAAGCATGTATGCAGACAGAGAGCATTGCGTGAACTGTCCGAAGTGTTTTGTTTTTAATTTTTTTTCCACGAGCCTGTCCACATTGCAGACATGTCCACTTGGCTCACCTGCTACAGGAGTGGTACCCTCTCAGGGGACAGTCATCCCTCTAGCCACATAGAATTGGCTAACAACGCATCAGTCACATCTCTCTCAATCCCTCATCCATGGAGAGTTAACCGTAGCGCTGCGCCCTTTACAGAAACACCGTCTGCATGTGTAAGAGGCCATAGGATGCACATGAAATTGGCCCAAGGGAAATAGGTAGAGAAAGTAGGGGCAGGCTGACACTCAGGGTATCCCAGGGTGTGATTTCAGTGTGCCCTTGACTTCAGGATGGTGTGGGTGGGTTTCCTTAATTGGCTTTTAAATATCATAATTGTCTACAGAAGTTAGATTGTTCCAAGTGGAAAGACAGCTTCCCTCGTCACTTAGGTTAATAATCGTGGGGGAATGCCATCATACATATTCTTCCTAGTAGACCATGCTACTTACAGTTCCCGTAAATTTTTTAATGAAGAAAATGTCTTCTCTGGCGCAAACTCGATTTGATTTCTAGGCAGAAACCTGCAAAACATGTCGAGAGTCAACGCTGTTTTTGTTTGGCTGGTTGGGTTTTTTTTTTTGTTTGTTTGTTTTGTTTTTCTTTTCCGCCTGCTGTCACAATCAGTTCCTGCTGGGAGATGCCACTGCTCCGGGTGCCATTTAATAAGGCTCCTTTGAGGGCACAATAGCCAGGCAAGACTTTGGCCCTGCGGATGCACCCTCGCGCTCCAGGGAGCTCCGCAGGGAGCCGGTCGAGGCACCGTGGGTGGTCTGCGAGGTTTTATCTTGTTTGGTTTCTGATCATTTTTAAAAACTGTCTCTCTTCATATTTTCTGTCCCCTCCCCCCTTTTTTCCTCTCTCTCTAGTCTCCCCCGCTTAATCAACAAACATTGCTGGGTGCGCGCCAGCTCCAGAACACTGCGGTGATCAGAAACACAAACTGGTTGTGGTCCTTAGTTCACCAATGCCAAGTTATCCGTCCTCCCCGCCCCCAGATCACGCACAGCCAATCAGAACGCTCTAGGTTGCTCCCACTTTCTCCTGGGAAAGAGATCCGACCCAGCTTGATGAACTTCCCCATCAGCGTTTCCCTCGACTTTCCCAATCTACAGGCCTCACGTACGGAAGTCCATGTGTACTTACAGAACTGTGAGCGAGTCGCAGGTTAGGAAGGTGGCGGTCCTTAAGTACTTTATCTCATTGTTTGCCAGATCCCTGAAAGCCATGGAGGGAAAACACTTCAGGCACCTATGTATAAATCATCTGTTAAGGATTTTTTTGTTGTTGTTGATAGAAATAGTTCTGAACTTTATCTTTTCTTTGTTCTATTTCTTTTTGCCATCTTTTTTAATTGAGATTTCTATAATTTATGTTATGTTTTCTTTTTATTTCTAACTTATGCTAAATAATAATAATGATAATAATGATATAGTAATAATAATAATAATAATAATAATAATAATAATAATAATAATAATAACAACCAAAGAGAAGGGTAGCTAAATGTTTGGGGTGGGCACCATGCTGTTAGCTATGTGTGCTGGTTTGAATACTTGGTACCAGTTGGTGGCTCTTTGGGGAGGATTTAGAAGGTGTGGTCTTGTTGGGGGAAGTATGTCACTGAGGATCGGACACAGGTTTCAAGAGACTATTCCCACTTAGAGGGTGTCCTCTGCTTCCTGTTTGGGGTTCCAGATGTGAGCTCTTAGCTGCTGTTCTGGCCACTGACACGCTGGCATCTAACACTCTGGAAATGTAAGCAGGAAGTAAGTTCTTTCTCCCACAAGTAGCCTTGGTCACCGGGTTTTACCACAGCGGTGTAAAAGACCAACACTATATTATTGGCCAGATTTCATCAATTACGGTACGATTCCTTGGGCATTCCTAAAGCAGCAACCGTGCAGGGTCAGCAGCCTCCTGTCCCATCCGACAGCTGAGTGAGGCACCCGAGAGGCTCGCCACACAGGTAGCAAGTGTCGGAAGTCTTTCCCAGCCAGATCTTTTTGGATCCAAAGCCCCCTGATTCCTAAGTGTCCTGTGGCGATCCGGACCACTGTCTCGATTTCTGCCCTATGTCAGCCAGTGTCTTGGTGGAGGAAAAAACTCTGCCCAAAGTTGTCTCGCATAGGCTGTTGACCAGACTTAGGACACAAACCCTGGTCTTGTGTGATTGCGAAGAGCAGGTCGTCTCTGCTTGGGGATGCTATTGCTTAGTTAAGCCAAAGTGACGATGGAGAAGGGCTTCCCAGCACTGAGAAGCACAGATATCTGGAGATGGCTTAGAACTGTGGCTCGCTGCGTCCAGACAGAAGGAACACACGGGGCACAGTGGGAAAAGAGATCAGCTAGGCAAGGGGTGGACAATGCCGGGGGACACAGTTAGGGACCGTAAACAGAATTATTTGGTAAAGCAAGGCTTTTTGTGCCATGCGCTCAAAGATGACTTCGAAATGCCCTTCTCACACAGTGTCACGTTGGCATTGATGTGTTGTTAGTCAGTTTGATTAGACCGAGCAAAAGAAGAGAAGCCAAGTTAAAGCGGACTAATGGGCCTAGGCCAGGTGTTAAAAGCATGCTGCTGTCCCTGACTGGATATGTGATAAGTATAGTTTGGTGGGAGAAGGCTAGGCAGGACCTCACACGTTTGGGGACACTCCAAGCACTTCCTTGTTTATTTTAGTTCTTTTTTTAAAAAGTTATTTATCTTTATTTTTATGTGCATTGGTGTTTTGCCTGCATGTATGTCTGTGTGAGGGTGTCAGACTCTGGAATTACAGACAATTGTGAGCTGTCATGTGGGTGTTGGGATTTGAACACAGGTCCCCCGGCAGAAGAGTCAGTGTTCTTACCTGCTGAATCCTCTCTCCAGCCCTTTATTTTAGTTTTGAAAGGTTTATTTATTTTTTATGTAATGTGTATGAGTGTCTTGCCTGTATTCACATCTGTGTAGTGGAAGTCCAGGGCCTGCAGAGGCCACAAGAGGGCATCAGATTCCTGTTGGGACTTGAACCCATGACCTCTGGAAGAGCATCAAGTGCTCCTAACCACTAAGTTATCTATTCAGCGCCCTGGTTTTTTTTTTTTGTTGTTGTTGTTGTTTGTTTGTTTTGTTTTCTTTTTGAGACATCACTATGTAGCTCAGGCTTGGTTTTAAGTTTCAATTCTTCTGCCTCAACTTCCAGCTGTTCCAACTGTTCTCGAAAGATGTTTTATTACTTTATTTCACAAGGTTATGCGTGTATAATGTCCTGTGAGTCCACCCTGCCCAATCCCCTGCTACGCTCTCCTCTCCTCCCAAGATCTTTCAAGAGAATGGGAGGTAATGTTTAGGTGTTAGTTTGGGGGGAGACATCCTGGATGGATTTTAAAGACGATTCTCCATTAAGTTCATGGCTAGCCTCCTTGAACCCAGCACATGACAAGTTCAGTCCTCAGTGAACACTCACATCCAGTTGAGCCGAGGCATCTGGGCGCACAGGTGGTCCGGAAGAGTCTCCAGCCGGTTGCCCACCATGGACCTCCACACAGAGAAAATGGTGATTAGATGCAAAATGATTAAGCCCCATTAGAGAAAGTAGCTCTGCTCCTCTACAATGTTGAAAATTGTCTGCTATAATTTATATTTCAGGGTGAAGGATCTTTCCACAAATAACTGTGTGTATGCTGAGGAGGAAGGGACAGGCACTGCCAGCTTGTGCTGTGTGTGTACGGTGTACGTTCTAAGACAAAGATTACTCAGTTTAATTTTATGAGGTAAACATAAAGCAAGCACAAGGCAATGACTGTGAACTTCATGAACTTGTACACCCCAAGCTTGTAATAATTTCCAGCGCCACTAGTTCCCAAGCTCTTTCTCGGGGGTGCATTAATCACTTATAGCCTTAAAGAGCTACACTGGAAGCCACATTGAACCTAAGATGTGGCAGTAAGGGGAATTATCGAAGGCAAAAAGGTCATGAGCGTGCGAGGATACGTGCTTAATTTACGGTACTGTAGTCCCTTTGGTAAACGGGCCAGTTACCGTGCTGCCTTACCCACTGTACAGGAACATGGCGATCCCTTGGCCATCAGTCAAGCTAGGATATTAACAGTGGAAGCACAGTTATGAAAACAGCTCTGAGCGTAGGGCCAAGATTTGGAGTTTTCATGCGTTGTCAGTGGGCAAGAGCTCATTTTCCTCTAGGGAAATAGGAGCCGGAGGCTGGAGAGTGGTTCAGTGGTTAGAGCACTGGCTGCTCTTGCAGAGGACCCAGGTTCGGTTCCTAGCACCCACATGGCTGCTCACAACAGCCTGGACCTCCAGTTCCAAGGGGTTTTTTTTTCCCTCTTCTGGCCTCTGTGGGAGCTACATGCATATGGCGCACAGACAAACAGGCAGGTGCTTGCCCCTGTGTGCCTGTGCAAGCATGCACGCACACATGCATACACACACACACACACACACACGTGCACACACACACACACACACACACACACACACACACACCTCTTTTAAAAAAATGGAGTTGCAACTGTGCTCCTATGGGACCCTATTATACGACATTCAGTTTAACTAGGATTTTAGGAAATAAAAGCAAATCTTTGTTCAACTACCGCAAGTAAAACCACAAAGTGGTACTTTAGGAAGTGGTAGGAGATGGACCGTCATCCACCAGGAAGCTTGAGACGTATGCCATAACCGGCCCAGCTACTGCCTTTGACTTAGCAACAGTAGCTAGGGCCTGAAGCTCAGCATGGACGTGTTTGCCTTAGAGCATTCCCACAAGGGCTGCTGCTTCCCAGGCACGTGTTCTGAAAGAGACGGTACTTACAGGAAAAACAACGAGCTCAATCCTGTAAAAGACCTCTGTGAGATTCTGGCGATTGGGTTGTCATCTAAAATTCTGACAAAACACACGGAAATGTTTCCAATGTTAGAGGCGTTTGAGCAAGACCCAGGGAAAAAAAATCAAAGGTCTTGAGAAGTCGGACTCGCAATACCTGGCCCATTTCTTCCCCCGTGGGACACAGGTGTCTTTTCCTTCACTCTAGGGTGGGGCAACTTTCCCCCAAATTCCTGCAGCCCTTCTGCCAGAACTTATGATGCTGGGCATGATTTCTCTCTCTGCATCTGTGCTGACAAGCATTTACTGGCTGGCATGGGCTTCATAGATATAACCTGCGCTTCTGGGTGGCTTACTGCAGGACGGATGAGCACCTGCCCCCCAATAATATAACAGCTATGAGCCGTGCATCCCTAGGGGAGCTGGACATCTTCATTCCAGAGAAGACATAACACGTGGTCGGAGAAGACAGATGTGCGGAGCCAGATTTAACCGCTACCCGGTGTTTACATATGTTGCAACTCCACACTGCCTGTCATAATGAACAATTTTTATGCTTTCATATATCAATTAGAAAAATTTAAAAGTGTTGCTTCCTTAATGACTAGTTAGACAGGTCATCTTTTTCACATGCTAATTTTGGTATTTCTAAAAAACAAACAATGATTTCTTTAACTTGAAAATATTTGTATTAAATTTTGGTGAATTTCATGTGACGTGCTTTGATTCTGTTCATCACCCTCCTCCAGTTCCACCAAGGTCCACCTCTCCTTTCCCTGCCTACTCAAACTTTGTGTCCTTTTTTATTTTTATGTCCCTTGAATTCAGCATGTGCTGCTCATGTACTCTCTGGTGTGGGACCACCCAGAGGAGCATGGTGGGTCTCCCAAGAGCCACACCCTTAGAGAAACCTGCTCCCCCACCCCCCAACAGCTATCAGGTGTCAATAGCCCCTCAGTGTGGGTGTGACTTCATGCCCGCCTCCCCCTCCCTGGTGCTGTATCTGTCTGGCTAGAATTTGCCCACATTTTACCCCTCCCGTTCCTCATGTGTTTCTCTCCTTCCTCTTCTCCTTCCAACGGGAATATGTATTTTGGGGAATACGTGTGACAAGAGGAAGAAAACACCCACCGGCAGCTGCCATGCTTTAACAGTTGCTATCCTGCACCCTTCAAAAACACTGAAGGATGGTATAACCCTTAGAAAATCGATTGTTGGGGCTGGAGAGATGGCTCAGAGGTTAAGAGCGCTGACTGCTCTTCCAGAGGTCCTGAGTTCAATTCCCAGCAACCACATGGTGGCTCACAACCATCTATTAAAGAAAGAAAGAAAGAAAGAAAGAAAGAAAGAAAGAAAGAAAGAAAAAAAGAAAGAAAGACAAGACAATTGATTGTTTGTGTGTGTGGGTGTCCTGCCTGGATGTATACTCTCTGCGTTATGTACATGTCTGCTTCCCACAGAGGCTGGAAGAGGGTGTCAAATCCCCCGGAACTGGAACTACAGACAGTTGTGAGCCGCCATGTGGGTGCTGAAAACTGGATCCCAGGTCCTCTTCAGGATCAACCAGTGCTCTCACCCACGGAGCCTCTCCTCCTGAAATAACAATCCCTTAATCTCACAACTAAATGCTGCATTTGATAAGGTCGGTGCAAGTGAACAAATGGACGTGAACACAACTCTAAGGAGCCTCTCGGGAGGAAAAGTAAACATCCTGTGTGGCCAAATCACCAGTCGAAACTAGACTTAAAAGGTAAAGGGAGCTAGCAGCCTCTGAGGGCAGGTGCCATCTTGTGTTCTCAGAAGTCTGAGATACGCAGGATGAGGTCAGAGAGTTACAATAACGTCTACTGTGTGATGGGAGCTCTGCCCTGGGCATTTCGTGTTTCTTATGTGACGATGCGCATAGCATTCCTACTAAAGAAGGAGTTGTTACAACAAAGGCCTGGGATGATAAGGAAGTTGGACGGAATATGAAGCGCTGGACCAGGCTCACACTAGGTCTAGATGGAAGCCCTGGACTTTGCACGAGCCAGGCCTAGCTGTGGACCATGAGCGAGACAACACAGCCCTCCACAGCTCTTCTCGTATTGTGCCAAGTAAGGCACAAGGAGCCGATGAACGAGATGGTTGGTGATGGAGCTGTTGGCTCAGTGGGAAAGCAGAAAAATGCCATGTGGTATTAGATTCTTAAACTTTTCTCTGGTTGCTCTGGGGACCAAGCAAGCCCCAGACCTCTTGCTTCTGAACTCAAAGGTTTCTAACTGAGGGCGTTCGTCCCTTTCAAGGGCACCTGGCAACGTCTGGAGATTGTTTTTTCTGTTGTCACAACTCTCAGGGAAAAGTTTGCACTATTGGCATCAAATAAGGGGAACAGAGACCTCCTGTGATGCTCGGGGCACACTGTCTTCTCTGGAGCAAAGAACTGCATGAGTCAAGATGTCAATGATGCTGGGGTCAAGGACTTTCTGTTCTTGGTGACATTGGATGGCTGCCCGGCTTGGCTAGGTTGCCATTGGGTGTTGAGGCCGTGTTGGCCAGATTTTCACACAACCGATCCCCTGACCTACCCATGCCTGGATTGCTTGGACAAAATTCTTCAGGTGATGTGTGACTCAGAAACATAAGAAACCAGAGACATCCCAGCCCGGAAACTATCCAAGCCTTGTGGTAAATCATTATTAGCCCATGGCCATTTGCGGGAGAGAGAAAAGCCAAGACACTTACAGCCAAGTGAGCTGACGCAAGTCTTTGAATATTCCGGGCCTGAGATCCGTTATGCAGTTGTGGCTGAGATATCTGCAAGCAATATGGATGTGCTCATTAGGCAAGTTCCACACCCCGGTCAGCCACACACACAATTAGACCGGTGGGTTTCTGTAGTTTGGATATCTGCTTCTCCAAGCGGGTTCCGAGTGAGTGGAAGCAGAGGCCAGGGCTGGGGGGGGGAGGGGAGCAGATGGGGGGGGGGAGACGGGGAGGTGCTCAGGAGCACAAGCCCAGGCTGGGTCATGTGACCTGGGCAGGCAACGTGGCCAAGAATAAAGAGAGACACTGAAGTATGTAGAGCAGTTCTAACATGCGTCCTTTTTTGGCTACAGTCTTGGCACACGACTATTTTAAGAAGTATATACTCAGCAAGCAGTGGTAGGGGAAAAGTCAAATGTGGGAATGCTGTGGAAGTGGCCCCACAGCACGGGGACACTGTTAACTTTGGATAATTGATTGTTCGCTTAGGGATCTTTTGGTTTTGTTTGTTTGCTTATTTTTGGTGGTGGTACAGGAGATGGAATGCGGGGGCCTCTCATCTCGCACGTTAGGCAAATGTTCCGAGCTACACCCCCAGCCCCGATGCAAACACCCTGTAGCCTTCCAAGATTCCTTCCGTTTCTCAGAGTCCCATCCCGGGCCCCCGATTCCACCCTTGCAGTCTTTTCTCCAAAGGATGCCCATAATAAAGCTGTAAAGGAGTTACTCACAGTATTTGTAGATTACGCAGTCCTAAGAATGCTTTCCTGGATATGTGTGTGATGCAATTGTGCTGAAGGTATCTGCAGGAACAGGGCAGCAAAGTCAGGAGACCACAGCGTACAGGCTTTAAGCTTACCTTGCTGGGTAATGAGCAGAAGCTGGGTTATAAAACATGAAGTTTTATTTACATGTTGCTAGTGTGGTATGAAGCAAGCAAAACATACAGTGAGGACTGACTGGTCATGTGTGATCTGTACCACTGAAGTCTGGTGTGTGTGTGTGTGTGTGTATGCGTGCGTGTGTGTGTGTATGTGTATGTATGTGAGTATGTGTGTGTATGTGAATATGTGTATACATGTGTATGTGTGTCCATGTGTGTGCATGTATGTGTAAGTGTGTGTATGTGTGTGTATTTGTGTGTGTGTATGTGAGTATGTGTGTGTATGTGTTTGTATGTGAGTATGTGTGTGTACGTGTATGTGTGTGCATGTGTGTGTGTGCGTGTGTGTATGTGTCTGTGTGCATGTATGTGTGTATATGTGTGTGTGTATGTGTGTTTGTGGGTATGTGTATATGTGTGTGTGTATGTGTGTTTGTGGGTATGTGTGTATGTGTGTGTATATGTATGTGTGTATGTATGTGTATGTGAGTATGTGTGTACATGTGTATGTGTGTCCATGTGTGTGCATGTATGTATAAGTGTGTGTATGTGTGTGTGTTTGTGTGTGTATGTGAGTATGTGTGTATATGTGTTTGTATGTGAGTATGTGTGTATGTATATGTGTGTGTGTGCGTGTGTGTATGTGTCTGTGTGCATGTGTGTCTGTGTGCATGTATGTGTGCATATGTGTATGTGTGTTTGTGGGTATGTGTGTATATGTGTGTGTGACACTGAGAATTGAACCCAGGTCCTTGTATGCAGGTGAGGCAAGCATTTTACTACTGAGCTACACTGTCAAACCCCACATAACCTACAGCTTTGATGTTTCTCATTTCCATCTGTATCCATGCTTACACGCTTGCACAGGCTGTGCTAATCCTTACGGTGATCTACTGCAAAGCCACGGGCAGAATATGTGTGTACATCTGGTGTCTAACTAGGTTTTGAATCTCATTCTACTGTGATGGTTCCCCGTCAGAGCTTCCCAGACTTTCCTTAGGGCCATGAGCCTGTTTCCAAAACAACAAGGTTTGAATGTCCTTACTCCTCAAGGCAGCAGGGTAAGGTGCCAAGACCACCTTCCTCTGCACAAAAACAATCATACTTCCTGTACCCGCCCCCCCCCCACCTGCATCGCACCTGCGCCTGCGCACAAAGCACCAGTTCCCACCCTGCAAACGGAACTTGAGCGGAAGTGTGAACTCCTGTGTCCTAGCCCCTCCCTCTTCCTGGCATTGTGTCTGCGGGAAGATACTTCCCAGGGCAGCAGAATTCCCTCTTTGGACAGCAGACACACATCGCTATCTGTCAGGACATCAGAGGAGTGTCTGGACGTAACGAAAGAGAATGTGAGTTACGCTGCAATACAGAGAGAAACAAAAACAACAACAAACCCAAAAGCAGATACTACGTTAGGAAGGCCCACTGAAGTTTCTCTTAAGTATCAGACCCACTACCCGACGAGGCTAGCCCCACTTCATTTGAGATGATTTTTAATCCAAGGCTGCAATGCATGCTTCTCCTTGGCAAAGAGGCGGGCTCAACTGCACATGGTGAACTTGACCGTGCGGTTTCACATTCGAAGTCAAAAAGGGAAGAGACGCTCAGCTCCAGGGCCTGTCTGACTGCTCAGCTGCCTATAGCTGGTCCCCTCTCACCAACATCACGTTTGTAAATAATGGATCGCCTCTTGTCTTCTGAGATAGCGTCGGGTGTCTCTGAGGATAGACTACACCTCAGATCTCAAGTCTCGGGCGTAGACGGCTGAACTTACGCTCCCTCCTTGGTGTCTACTTTCTGTCTTTTTCCAGAAGAGCCGTTTACAGAATGTGAGAGTGGAAACACGACAGTTTGGCAAGGAGCACCTTGTTCTATTTCAGACAGAGGTACGAGTCCATTAAATGTCTGTCGCGCTGAACGGCTGGATTGTCTACGCTTGCTGGCTCACAAACCCCAGCTCTTTCAGCTACCAAAGACTTTCCAAGTGGAACACCGGGGCCTTAGGTACCAAATAAATACCTTAATGACATGCACGTTCATAAGCTATTTTTAAATGTGACACCATGGACTTTATGCCAGGCAGGCACCTTTAATTATGTTTTATTGCCAATGACTGATTGCACTTAATAAGAACTCAGGTTAAGAGGAAATACTTAACTTTTCAGACAGTTCATGTTACAATAAGGAGGAGAATGGTCTTTGGTTTCCATGACAGCGATGACAAAGCGTTAGGGTTGACCCCATAAATTGTATTTTATTTCTCTGAAAGGTCATCTCAAACTACTTCTTCGACTCTAGAAAATCCTGGGGGCTTTAACAGATCATGAAGATAACAAAATTGACTCACAGTAAAAGAAAATTTACTTTCGTTGAGCACTGTTCCTTCATCTGGAAATTAAAATTAAATTTTGATGTGGGAATTTTTTCCTCTCTGTGTCAGAATGACCTCGGACGTACTGTGGGGGTTTAGAGGTGTCTAGACTGGACACTTAGTGGACAGGAAGTTGGATACTGTCTAGGGGGGATACACTGTCAGCAGGGAGGGCTAGTCTCAACCTTTGGGTACCAATTTTGTAACTGTTTCCACATTCTTCCTTCTGATGGGTACCACCCACCCCAAGTAGGGATGTGGACAGGAGATGAGGGAGGACGTGGCTAAGGAAGCCCAGTGTTAGAGCTCCTGTCCCAATGTGCTTATGACGTCCCTGCCTCCCCCAGTACTCATCTTTCTTCTCAGACAGAGGACCGAAAGCACAGGATGGCTGAGTCTCAGCATCTGTTTCAATCCACTGGTGGGTGGAGCCTCTCAGAGGACAGCTGTGCTAGACTCTTGCCTGGGAGCACGGCAGAATATCGTTAGTGGTGTCAGGGGTTGGCTCTCTTCCATGGGGTGGGTCTTAGGTTAGGTTGGGCCAGGCATTGGTTGGTCATTCCCTTAATCTCTGCTCCAAACATCTGGCAAAGCCTAGGGAGTCTTGTGGAAAAGTAGGGGGCAGGGGGGTAGCAGGACCTGGAGGTGACAGACGCTCTACAAGAAGACCAGCAGAGCCAAGTAACCAGGGCCCAAGAGGGGGTTGAAGCACCAAGCGAGGGGTGCCACACATGGACTGGACCAAGGCCCTCTACACAGGCTTCATAGGGGTCCTCTAGTAAGGGGGTCGAGGGCTGTCTCTGACATGGACACTGTTGCCTGGCGGGGCGGCCTTGCTAGGCCACAGGGGAAAAGGATGCTCTCAGTCCTGATGTGATCTGATGAGCTAGGGTGGGTTTGGAGAAGAGGAGCGAGGGTGCGATGGGGAGTCTAGGAAGGAGGAGGGATGTAAAGTTGGTTGGAATCGTGCTGGGGCAGGACTGTACATCTGAGCAGGAACTCTGGGAGGTACCGACACATTTCTCTCCGCCCCTGGCCTTTCACGGGATGGATTACGTGCGACCGGGTTCACGAGAAGCCCTGGCCTCTGGCTGCGATTCTCTCACTAGCTAACTCTAGGTCCTAACTGAGTCCCTTAACTTGTGCACTCATTGGCTGGTTCATGGCTAAGGGGGTCTTATCAGGAAGTCTTTCAGCTTCTGTGATACCCGATGATCGAATTTGTTAGAGTCGGATCCTTCATGTCCCCAAAGTCGCATGTGTTAAAGGCTTGGATCCCATCTGGGTGCTGTTAGATGCTACAGATTTTATGAGTTGGGGACCAGAGGGAGGTCTTCAGGTTACTAGGGGTACCCCTAGGTCACTAGGGCACCCCCTAAAAGATAAGAGTGGTGCCCAAGCTTCTCACTCCTTTTTTAAAATGGTTTTTGGTTTTTCGAGACAGCGTTTCTCTGTGTAGCCCGGGCTGTCCTGGACTCACTTTGTAGACCAGGCTGGCTTCGAACTCACAAAGACCCGCCTGTCTCTGCCGTTCTGAGAGCTGGGATCACAGGTGTGCGCCACCACACTGGGCTTCCTCCTCACTCTCGTTCCTTGGTAAGGAGGGTCGGGCCTTTCGACTCACCACACGATTCCAGGCCAGGGCCCGTCTACCCTGCACAGAAACCTCCAAAGCTGTGATCAAAGAAACCCTCCCTCGTTATAAATCCATCACCTCATGCATTTTTGCCCAGCCGCACCAGGCTGACTCATTATTTAAACCGGGACTGTAAATGAGAAGTTTTGCCACCCTTTCTGTGACCAGGCTTATGTTTCTTTTCTGGTGCCTGCTCGCCGTGCGAGAACAGTATGGCTGACAGAAGGAGCACGCGACTTTAAGGGTTACTGAGATTTGGAAGCAGCGTGGTTAGAGGCCTTTTTTTCTCCAGAGGCCTCCTGAAGCCTAGGGCTAATGTGTAGCTACAGCAGTGTGATGATCACACACACACACACTCTAGGATGAAGCGGAAAGCATCGGCTGTGTCTGGTATTACATAGGTCAGAACCAAAGTAGATAAGATGATAATGTGTGTTTCATACCCAGCTCTACCAGGTCGGCTTCCTCCAGGGACTTCTCTTCATGTTTGAGAGGACCTGTCTTTAATCTATAAATGTGGAGTTACTGACAGTGTTCACAAAGACTTTTTTCTTTTAAAAGAATACTAGGTGTTGAAGGATAAGACAGAAAACATTTCTGCCAAGGATTTGGCATGCTCAGCATCCTTTGTTGGTGCTACCTGGACTACTGGTCCTCTTGGCAGCATCTTCAGAGATCTAGAGGAATGACAATCACCCAAGCGTTTTCTACCCACAGTTATCAACAGGAACCATCCTGTTGACATGTAGGGACATTTTTTATTCCTTGCCCAATGTGACGCATTAAACAGGGCAGTATGAAGATTATAAAGTAGGTTAACGAGGGGCTGGAGAGGTGGCTCAGTGGTTAAGAGCACTGGCTGCTCTTTCAAGGACTCCTGTTCAGTTCCCAGCATCCACATGGCAGCTCACAACCATAGGTAACTTCAGCTCCAGGAGATTAGGATGCCCTCATGTGGCTTCCGTGAACACTGCATGTGTGTGGTGCACAATAGATACAGGCAGGCAAGACTCATATACACAAAGCAAAAAGCAAATCACTTCTTTTTAAAAGGGAAAGTGATGGTTTTGGGATTGCATTGTGAGGAATGAAGAAGCAGAGGCAGTTGGGTCATAGGAAGTGGTAGTGTGGAAGCTTGGGATGGAGATGAAGGGCTCATCACTGTGCTCCCACCCACGAGTTCCAGGGCCCAGTTGCTGTTTCTCTTGGATGCTAAAAGCACATGGTCTCCTTTTTTTCTCCCGAAATACTATTTATATTTTATTTACACACTAGTTACTGATGTATTCTCTCCTCAAATATCCTGATATTGTCATCATCACCACCTCCGCCACCACCACCACCACCACCATCATTGCCATCACTATCACCACCATCAGCAGCAGCATCACCACCACCATCATCATCACCACCATCACAATCATCACCACCATCATCACCACTGCCACCACCACCACCATTGCCATCACTATCACCGTCATCATCATCACCACCACCATCATCATCACCACCACCACCATCATCACCACCAGCATCTCCATCACCACCACCATCACCATCATCACCATTATCATCATCATCATCATCATGTCCTTGTTCTTATTATTCTGGGATTCAGGCTGTTATCCCATCATTACATGTTCTAAACACAACGATTATTCTTGCCTGTGCTTTGACTCCTTTCCCTCTGATCCTGCAATGTCATCCTCAAATAACATTAAGACGTGAAGCTATGTATTGAGATACAAGCCCAGGTTAACCCTCTGAAAATGCTCGAGTGAAATCATGCTCTAAACCACGGCGTGAAAACAAAGCATCCCTTTCAGTGCTTCGCCATCTAACTGTAAGTCTAGAACCAGATGCAAAGGCTGCTCAGTTTTGTTCTCAGATCAAAAGCGTCCTGGAACAGCTGCAGAGTGTCCCCACAGATCTACTGCTTATAGTTACTTACATCTTTTTGAGTTCTGTGTATTTGCTGAAAACTCTGGCTGGAAGACTGTGGATTCTGTTTTTCTTAAGAGATCTGAAATAAAAATCAAAACTTTTTTTTTGTTACTTTGAGACAAACTTTCATGTAACCCACCAGGTAGCCAAGGCTAACCCAGGCTTATCTTCATCTCCATCCTCTTGATTTAGCCAGTTAGTATAGAAAACCAGAAAAGGGGTGTTATTGATTGATTGATTCATTCACTCATATTCTCTCTCTCTCCCCCCCCTCTCTCTCTTCTCTCTCTCTCTCTCTCTCTCTCTTTCTCTCTCTCTCTCTCTCTCTCTCTCTCTCTCTCTCTCTCTCTCTCTCTCTCTCTCTCAAGCCAGGACAGCAGAAGATCCCAAGCGTCTTGGCCATGCTGACAGGAGCCTGACTACAGATTCCTGAGGGCCTTAAATTTTTTTTCAGGAAAGTTTGCATGGTCTAGAACAGCTAGCTTCGTCGGTCTATGCTAGCAGTCTTAGACGGATTGTCAGCGTTACAAACAGGATGCCGTAAGCCTGCTCCCTTTCTCTGGAAGCAGAGCCACAGCGGTAACAGCACAGAAGTCAGAGCGAGTGCAGTGGGAAACACCACACAGGCATCATTAGGTGAGCAGTAACCGGGCTTATCTAGGAGGTCATATTTAGAATGTATTTTCCTCGGGAAGAAGCATGCCAACGTCATTGGTGAATGGTGTAGAAACAGTCCCAGGGGATGGAGAGACAGCTCAGTGCTAAAGAACACTGGCTGCTCTTGCAGAGGATCTGGGTCAGATGCCCAACACCCAACACCCACGGGGCGGCTCACAACCACCTGCCCCTCCAGTTCCAGGGGATCTGACGCCCTCTGTGAGCACTGCACACACATGCTGCAATACATCCGTGCAGGCAATGCTCACACATGTAAAACACAAGCAGATAAATCTTTTAAAAGTGCTTTCATGAGTTTGCTTACTTTGTTATTTGTAATTTATTATTATAGCACTCTAGGGGTTCCTGTGGCCTTGAGAGGCTATTGGTACAGATGTGTTGTGTATACTCACAGTAAAGTCACGTTGCTGGAAACCTTTGGCACGGCTTTTAGGTTGGCATTTACACATTCCAGTTCATTTTCCCTGCAGTAACAGCGCTGAGGATACTGGCTGAGAACTGGGCAGAAAAGACAAAATAATTTTTTTTTTGGTACCAGAAAAAATTACACTTACTTATGATAGCACTTGACACTTTTCTCTTTCCATGAACTACATAACAACTTATATCTATTAATGGACTCACTGAGCGGTTCATATAAAAGCAAATAATACTTCTTTGCAAGTCAAGTACAGACCAGTGAAGAGCTCTTCTCATCTCGTGAGCGGGAAGGAACCACGGGTCTGAGCAAACGGTACCAGACCATGTGCCGATAGGAGCTTAACTTCTGTCCAATGAAAAGCGTCAGACATTAGAGTAAACCTCCGTGGCGATGACCACATTAACTCCATTCAATATCATGAAAAAGTTGCTAAGTAAATGCCTACTGATTAAAGTCTAGCTCGTATGTCACATGTAATGCATGAGAGAGGAACAGAAAAAAAGAGAGAGGATTTCTACAGACCCCTAATTTCTCTACTGACCCTGTGGATACTTGATTTGATGCAGTTAAGGAAGTAAAAGTTACTTTTATTTGTATTATTATTATAATATTTAATTAGTGAACTGTTTGGTATAGAGTCATGCTACGTTGTACATTGCCCTCTGCCTTGACCTCCTGAGTACTAGTATTGAGTGTGTGTGCCATGGTGGGACCCAGTCTGCTATTACTCACTCAACTATGAGTATACATTTTTCTAATTGCCCATCTTTTTTTTTTTTTGTATCACATATAAAGCGAGTTTGGCGGCATTTTGGCAGCAAATCCAACACAGCCATTGCCGAGCCCCACTTCCTGTGATAGATTCTTTCAGCATATAATGTTTTGGATGACATTGTGTGGGCTGCGTGATTACTGGCTCAGCCCTATCAAGATGGCATTAATATGTTTTGTTTAATGTTTATTGACATCAGGAATGTTACGGGTGAATTGCTGGATTGAAGACTGTGCAGTTGGCAGTGAAATGATTTCCTACGATCAAGCTGAGTGAGTGTGCTGCTTAAAGCAGAAACATGGCGGGGCTGAGGAGTCCAAGCAGCGGTGGCATCGGCTGCCTTCACAGAGGACCGGGTTAAGTTCCGGGCACCCAGATGGTGGCTCACAACCATTTTAAACTCCATTTCTAGGGGGAATCTGATGCCTTCTTCTGGCCTCCCTGGGCCCCAAGCATGCATGCTGTTGAGTATACATGCATGCGGGCACAATGCACACATAAAAATAAAACTAAGCAAAATCTTTAAGAAGGCAGAGATGTGGGCATCCCTTCATCGCCCCTGTCCTGCAAGGTGGTCACGCCATCACCCTCTTCTGTGGCTGGTGCTGAAAGGTACCTCCTTCTTCCTTACTCATCCCAAGTCAGTGGGCTCAGGTTCGGAGCCTCTGCCTACGCTCGACGCTGTTGACGTCATCTTTGTTCCTTCTGCTCACAAGGCACAGTGAGGTTTTCTGCCCGGGTCCCCGTTGGCTGTGGATCTGTCGCCCTGTGGCATCTCTGCCCTCCCTTTGCGACCCAGCTGCAGGCAGCTAGCTAGCCATTCTACCCGGGCCTGGGGTTCCCTGTGTCTGAAGGGGCCGTTTTGAGATATCTGGCCCCGATCCTGTTCGCTCATTCTCTGCTATTAAAAACTAAAGAACAGAAACAAAGACTCAGCCCAATCAAACACACAGAAAAGCTGTAACATGGATGGTTTCCATCATACGTGAAGTGAGGTCCTGAGCCAGATGTGTTATTAGGAAGATCCTATTAGAAGTTTCATTTATATTTCTTACTAATCTTGTCATTTCTTACTTATATTTTTCTTTTTTCTTTTTTTGTTTTTTTCTAGTAGTGAAAACTTTAAAAAAAAAACTTTCAACAAAGCAAAAAGCTTTACACGTTGTAAATGGGGGCACTTGTAGGAGGAGGCACACAGGACAAGGAGAAGACCCAGTTTTTATTCTCACACAGGTGACTGTGTCTTTTCCCCACTGGCCGGGGTCCGACCTTATGGTCTCCATGATGGGCTAGTTTTCAAAGAATTGGCCCAAGAAAATGAAGAGGGGAGGGGTCAGCCACTTTAACTTAAGAATGTAACAGGGACTTTGTGTAACAAAGGTTTTCCAGTGTGTGTGTGTGTGTGTGTGTGTGTGTGTGTGTGTGTATGTGTGTATGTGTGTGTGTTCATACATTTGCATACAAGATGGGACAGATAAAAAGTTTTGAATTCCAGAGTTGGGGATTTAGCTCAATGGTAGAGCGTTTGTTTGCCTAGCAAGCGCAAGGCCCTGGGTTCGGTCCTCAGCTCTGGAGAAAAAAAAAATTTGAATTCTTCGTCGTAAACATAGTTGTTTTTTTTTTTTTTTAACAGTATCTGGTAGAATAGACTCATTTACTCCTCCTTATAAATCTCTCCTAAGGACCCCAGAATAAGCTAGGAGTCAGGTCAGCGACCAGAGCTCCCCAAACACTTTTGGTATCTTTGGCTTCCAGCAAGGATGAAGTTGCCATGAGTCTTGAAGACATTTTTGGCTTTTAGCAAAGAAAGAAACTGGGCACTTTTTGTTGGGGTCTCTACCGTAAACTGCCTAGCCAACTTCTACCTTCAGCTTTAAAATAGTTATTTTATTTTACGTGTATGTGCGTGCGTGTATGAGATTATGTGCACCACATGCATGTAGCACTGTAGAGGCCAGAAGGGGGCGCCAGATCCCCTTAGTCATGGTTGTGAGACACCATGTGGGTGCTGGGAACCGAACCCAGGTCCTTTGGGAGAGCAGCCGGTGCTCTAACCACTGAGCCATGCCCCCGCCCACCCCCCAGCCTCAACTTTTCCTTCATTGTTTTGATATGTGGACTCCCTACACAGCTCAGGCTGGCTTTGAACTCAGGATCCTCCTGCCTCAGACTCCGGATTGCTGGAGTTAAAAGTGCATGCCACTATATCTGGCTTGGTTTAATTTTTTTACATTATGCATTCATGTATAAGCATATAAATGTGTTATGAGATACTATTATAAGGTGCATACTGCAGTCTTCTGCAGGCACAGGATGGGGTTGTTTTCAGGGCCCTCTGAGATAGCGAAATTTACAGATGCTCAATTCCCCTTTAAAAGTGATACAGTGTTTGCATAGAACCTACATGCAAACCCCTGCATCCTTTAGTGTCCCTCTGGAGTCTTCCTGCCATGGATTACAGCATAAACACTGATGATGTAGTCGCTACACTATCTATGTGTTTTATACTGTTATGTGATTGTAACAGTATAGGATACAATATAAAATGATATACATTGAGGGTTGGTGATTAGGACAGTTTCTGCACAAGTTCAGCATGGATGTGGTTTTTTGTAGGACTATCTCTGATTTGTAGGTGGTTGGATACACAGCTGTGTAACAATCCAGCTCACAGCACCAACTGTGCACTGTTAGTACAGGGTTTTGTTGTTGATGATGATTTGTTTGTTTGCTTTTGAGCCGGGGTCTCACTATAGAGCCCTGGTTGGCCTGGAAGTCACACAGACTGCCCGTCTCCTTCTGTCTCCCAGGTGCTGGGAGTAAAAATCTGTACAAGCATGACCAGCGTTAGTATATAGTATTTTATATATGCACATCACGTACATAAATGAAATTTATGTATTCTAGCACATATAAAACTATACATTCATCTAGACATGTGCACACACACACACACACACACACACACACTGTACACAGATGCAGTCTACTAAGAGTACAGAGGCCAACCTTCACAGTATGTGCCCCAAACCCTCTAGGGGCATGCTGCAGCCTCTTCCTCCTAGCTCAGGCTTGTAGACTCTCAGCAGACCTGTGGAGAGGCATCGTGAACCTTCACTGCACAGCTACCTGAAGACCTAACTAACCTTGCTTCCCTGCCCATCCCGTCACTTCTTCACGGCCACCTCAATGCATTGCTTGGGAAAATATCCCCATCACGGGCAGAGCCCACATTTCTTAAAGTGGCCTTCCACGCCTCTGCTGTGCAGCCTGAAACCACTACAGCTCAGTGAGAAGGTCTTTCTAGCTACACATGAGCTGTGTGTGTGAGCTGGGAGCACACCTTGCTCAGCACTGTGTTTTCTGCATCTGGAGCATAGTATGAATTCCTTATTGGGGGGAAAAAAACCAAAGGAAATGGAACTTTGCCATTTGTCACAACTATTGATTATCGATGCACTCTGATGATCCATACAGCCATACAGGGAATGAGCATGCACACAGAACCTTTCTTTCTCTCTTCCTTTTTTCTTTTTCCCCGGCCCACAGGCAGACAGTAGAATAGTTACCTCTGAAGTACACTGAAGCGAACCCAACCTTCCGGAGGTAACTAAGCCACTACAGCAGTCCCCGCTTATCCAAGACGTCCAGTGAAACCAGAGGTGACACCAAACCCTACGTTAGCTGATTTCCCTTTGCCCTCACACCTATGTATCCATCTGTAAGTCAGGCCAGTTATTAAGAGGAACTGATAACAGGAAGTTGCAGCAGTGCATCGGGAGACAGGCTGTGTGCATGTGGTCTGCCTGTTTCAAGGCACCATCAGCATCGTAAGCTCATCCGCACGGTCCTTTACTGTTTGGGGACTGCAGTCGCCTGCAGATCGTTGAAACTACTGATGGCAAAACCTTAGGCAAGAGGGGGCTGCTGTTCCCAGAAAGGTCCATGCGCCACAATCACATTTCTGCAAAGCTGATAACGTCTTTGAACCAACACCACTTACAGCACTCCTGTGTTAATGTCACTTTACTGACATTTCCATGGACTGTGCCAAATATGGTCGCCCATCCACTAGTGTCACCTGTGGGATGGTGATTGATACGTATCAGTTAGTCTAGAAATCAGATATGACACCACAAAAACAAAAGTATAAAAATTTCATGAAATCATACCACAAAAAAAAACCCCACTCAAGCAATGGAATGATTGGTTTTTTTTTAAATATGAAGCTTGCAAGAGAGAGATAAGCAAACACCTGTGGAGGCCTCCATATTATCATACGCAATCATACATGTCCTGATCAATGGCATCTGTTGTTGCTAGTCCTGACATTTTGACTAGAGTTTTGAGGATGTCACAAGACCACTGTGCTCTGCGTTTCCCATGGGCTCTGTTGCCATGTGACAATGGAAGGAATTTGTATAAGTATATTGAGTTCTGTGGAGACTCCCTTCTTTTGTTTTGGTGCTGGGGATTGAACCCAGGGTCTCACATGCTGTCATCATGGGCTAGACCACTCCTTGCCAGAGTTTACTTTTAAATAAAGCAGAAGCTAAAATAACTTTTAATAAGAGTATGGAGTCCTATTGAGAGAAATAATAGTGTCTTGGGTTGTCATGCCTTAATTTGTCATTTGCTGCTGTGACATTTTTATTTGCGGCTTCCTTTACGTGAGAAAAATCACATACGAATAATATGTATTTAAAAAAATAGGCCAGTTTTGAAGCATCGTTAATTGAGTGGGTTCTGTAAAAGCGCCAAGTGTTACATTGTAATAGATGGTATCGAAGCTGGCCCAAATCAAAAAGTAAACGTATGCAGCCGCTCACAGGCTCCTTTAATCCCCAATATTTATAATTTATCTTGATTCCTTTCTCATATCCTCAATGGCACTGCTGTGTTGTCATTAATTATATTATAAGCTACTCCGTGTGCATTGCTCAGTGTGGGCTCAGAACATCCCGGGGACAGGCGGATAAGAGGGCTTGGCCCTTAATTCTCATGCAGCACAGAGGACTTCTCTTTGAGCAGCTGCCTCTGAACAGAGCACAGACTGAGTGCCTGCTGTGTACTCCACTCCCCTACATTCTGGAGGCAAAGCAAATGAGCTGCAGGCCTTTTCTTGGGGTGCCTGAGAATTGACAGATGTGGAAATGTAGCTCTACGTGGCTGGAGATTCAGCCGAGGGGACCCCTGCACTGAGTTTCGTCTTGTGTTAGGGATTGCACCTGCTGCCTCCTAGGTGAGCGTTCTTCCGCACCTCTGAAACTGAGTGCGCAGGAAGAGCCAGAGGAGAGATCCCTGGATGGGTGCCAGAGTTGGTTTCCATCCGAGGGGAGAGGGCACAGGCACCCAGGGGTGAGACAGCAAGGCCAGACAGCTGCGTGGCAAGCCAGGACATGGCCGCACCGCTCAGATGCTAGTTGGCCAGTACAGATGACAGCTGGCCTTGGGCAGCAGGCTAGGAAGATCTGAGGCCCAGTGTGGATTATGACAAACTTCATGTGTCAACCTCTCTGTCATCAGTTTCTCCTCACAGGGAAACAGGCAGGTTAGATCAGCCAAGACGCACAGTCTTGAAGCGTAGCCCTCAACTCGGCCTGGGAGATCATTGCTCAGTAATGAACCTTTGCACGCTTTGTTTGCTGACTCACAAGTCACATTGATTTTCGAAGGCTGACCTTATTTCACCTTACTTTTGTCAGCCTTGGGGCCTTTAAATTCCTATGCCTACAATTCTATGTCTCCAGAATATCTCCCTCCCTCCTTCCCTCCTTCCCTCCTTCCCTCCCTCCCTCCTTCCCTCCTTCCCTCCCTTATTGCCTGCTTCCTTCCTTTTTCACCCTCTTTCATTTTGTTCTCAATTCAAGTCAACTTAACTAAAGAAATGTTTTCCTTGATTCTGTCCTTCAAATGGTTTTCCAGGACACTTTTCGTCTCTTTATTTACTTGAAATCCCTGGTCCTTTCCGCTCTGGGTGTACACGGTTTATCTACGTCCAGTATTAGTGTTTTCTTAGTTCATGCTGTCCCATGAGCTCCAAGGGCAAGGCCATTATTTCTTCCTGTTTCTTTGAGCCCACTGTGTCCCAGGGGAATGGGGAAGCCCTGGCCCATGGCTGACACTCTGGGCTATCCTGCACAATCGATTGATTCTCCCCGGTGAGCCCAGTGACAGCTCATGGATATTCTTCTGGCTGAACAAAGTTATTGGCCACCAGGAAGGCCCTTAAAATTGAATTAAGAGAACCAAAGTAGAATTTAGAATGTCATTTCTGTTTTTATGGGCCCGGCCTTCTGATGCTCTAGGCATTAAAATTCAGGTCACTACCCTGAATGTCACAGATACTGGGTATCAGACCGCCCCTCCCATTTCACAATCCTTGCCAACCCACCGACTGGGGGGATCACAGGCGAGGTAGGTGTGTGGAGCACAGGAAGGGGAGGGACTCACCACAACCGTCCTCGTCGGCACTGTTCCCACAGTCATCCACGCCATCGCAGTGAAAGGCTCGGGGCAAGCACTTGCTGAGATTCCCACAAGGGAAATACCCTTTTGGGCACAGAGGAGCCACCATACTGCTGTCAGCCAGTACAAAGTCTGCAAGAAAGATGAGGTAAAGGCAGACACGAAGTAAGTAGAAACAAATGCGAAGGCGCCTAGGCCTTGTGAGCACTGTCCCACTTAACGTGGTAGGAACTCCATCGTCTGGTGTCATTCTTATTATGCAGATTTGCAGAAACGTTGTGAGTGACCACAGCCAGCGATGTTAGCTGTACCACAGACTAGAGTTTTGGGGATGTCACAAGATCACTGTGCTCTGCGTTTCAGGTGGGCTCCGTTGCCACGTGACGATGGAAGTTTCATTTATATTTCTTACTAATCTTGTCATTTCTTAATTTGATTTTTCTTTTTTGTTTTTTTGGTTTTTTTCAAGTAGTGAAAACTTAAAAAGAAACTCTCAACAAAGCAAAAAGCTTTACACGTTGTAAACGGGGGCACTTGGAGGAGAAGGCACACAGGGCAAGGAGAAGACCCAGTTTTTATTCTCACACAGGCCACTGTGTCTTTTCCCCACTGGCTGGGGTCCGACCTCATGGTCAACTGGTTTCCTAGGAAGGAATTATGGTGGTTTACTACACATGCAAAAGTACCATTTAAGTAGGAGCTTGAGAGAGTGCCTAACCCTCATTAAAATAGGGGTGACAAGCCTAGAGTAGCCCTCAAATCAAGGAGGTACCAAGTACCAACACTCCGCTGGGTGTGTACCTTAGTTACCCCTCCACGCCCCCTACAGCGTGGTCAGTATTATCTCTTTCTGCACGTTTCGGCAGATGGTAAGCTTAGCATCTTGCTTGGTGCTGCCACCGCCGTGACTTGGGTGAAGTTCAATTGCACCTTCTGAGGCTGGAGGGGGCTAGTAACCGCTGTGCAGGGGTTGGAAGGGGCAGCCCCTTCTGAAGAATGCCTTCCAGAGAGTAGAAGTCATTTATAAAGACAAGTGACGCATGAACAAACGTAGAACCCAAGTCTGGTTAGACAGAGGGGAGCAGACAGGAAGTCAAGTGGCCAATTACAAGGCACACACCAGGAACCAGGGCTTACAACGCAATCCCAGGCAATCAGCTCTACTAAACATGCATTCACATGTAAAAGCATACTTTCCCAAAAAGTGATAATCATAATAATCATAATAAAATAAAAGACATACTTTTTGTAAATTGACTAATAAAATCATGGAAGTCCTGATGTCAAGTTGAAACGTCACAGATTTTTTTTAATGCTAGTTCTTTGAGAATTTTGTACCAAGTGTTTTGATCACACTCCTCCTCCTCCCCCATCTCCTCCCAGATCTCCACTCCCCTTCTCGCTCAACTTTGTACCATCTCTTTTGTTTAAAGCTATAGAGTCCAACTTGTGCTGCCTGTGAGCCCTTGGGAAATGTCTAGGGAGGACAGATAGTATGAAATGATTTAAAGGGTAAAGCTGGGAGAACGGGGAGGGCTTAGGTGGAGTGTGGGGTGTGTGTGGGGAGGGCAGGGGAGGGCGGGAGTCCAGGTAGGTATAACTAGATTTGAAAGCATTTCAACAAAGTCGTATAGAAACCTACTGCCCAAGCACATACACACACAAAGAGTTTAAATGGTTCGCCCTATAACAGAGCAACAGTGTCCCCCTTAGACACTCCAGGCCAACACATAAACACTCCAATGTTGGAAATGTCACAGACTTAAAGAGCAAGCGGACTCTGAAACCGCTGTGTCTTATTACTACTGGATGGGGCGAGGTGTTGGCCCAGTGCTCCTGACAATGATGTCACCATCGTGACGTCATGACATCATAACATCGCGAAGCTGTTTGGGCGAATGACGAGAGCAATGGCTTTAGCAGGCTGTAGCTGGACTTGCCTTCATGGGCGTCATCCCCTACTTACTGTGCATTAGATCTTTCCCAATGTTCTCATTGGATGCTAAAGGCGATAGCGCCTACTCTTATTGTAATCATTGTGAAGATGCTTTCATCTGGGTCTGGGGAAGCAGAGAGATTGCATCCCACTAGAGTTTTGGGAGACTCCCTGCTGGTCCTCCTTGTTCACAAAGGATGCAGTTGTTAACAGGCAGGTATTGGAGAGCGGGCACTCAGGCTGTCTGACTTACAAGAGCACACTGAGTGGCCAAGGGTGTCGTTGGAGAGGACAGTTGGACGGTGTGAGCATTAGCTTGTTAGTCATGGTGACTCTGGAGATGGAGCAGGTGTTCAAAAGCAGGGCAGCTGGTCTTCCCCAGGGACAGTGATGTCATTGAGAACTCTTGGAGGCTCTTGCAGATGCATGTTCTGGAACTTCCCTGATGGAGGAGGCCAACCTAGAGTGTGACCCAAGAATGTCGGGTGGGGTGGGGTGCGGGTGTGGGAGGGAGGGAGGAGAGAGGCTGACCCTAAGTGACTCTAGCTGCCAATCATGTCTGTCAGGAGTCTCTATTTCCTGCTCCATGGCAGCATCTTCCTGGGACATTTCAAGCATAACAGGATATGAAAAGAAAATAGCAACTGAACATTTACCTCTCTGTCCTCTGTCTCCTTTGTCTGCTACTGTCTGCTACTACTTGGTGCTCAATGAACTTTCTAAAAAATAAATTCCCATTGGGGCTGAAAGAAGAAAGAGATCCTTCCTAAAGCTGTGGGCTCCCGTTTCAATGCTGATGAAATGAAATTCAGTGTTCTATGTATCCTACTTGTCATTCTGCCCCATAATCATGAAATTTAAATAATAATTAGGAGACTCTGCTGTGTTTAGTGAATGGTGAAGGAGACCCGCTGGCCTTTGATGGGAGGCGTGTCCGGGAGTCTGGGGCTATCCCTGTCTGTGGAAGTAGAGCAAGGCAGCTTTAATGAAACTCGGAGAGTATAAAAGTGGAGGCTGCCAGCATCAAAACAAAACTGGTAGCTTCCAGAGGCTTCCATGGGGCCCCTTTGGCCAAACTCACAGCAGAGTGGAGATCTGGGCTCCTGAAAGGAAACCGCTGTCAAGGTCCCTCCTATCTTTAGTCAGCACTCCAGACGCAGCTGTGCATGGGCGTTACACAGTGGCTCTGCAGCTGCCTCTGGGAGCTAGCTGGAGTGGTGCCCATGGGTCCTTCAGTGGCCAGTCAACAGTTTTCAGGGCTACTGACAAGGGGTGTGTGAAAAGAACCTTTTAGGTTTGCCATATAAGAATCACTAACGCTGGTCAGCTCGGTCACTCCTTTGTCTGACAACAGTAGTGCTAGGTGGAGCGAAGGAAAACCTCGTGTTCTCATAAACACGACTTCCATCTTGGGCTTAAAAACCATCTTACAGTAAAGACAAACTAGGTTCATCCTGTTTATGATTAAACCTGTTTCTCAAGGATTGGGCCCTGCCCCATCTGTAACTTTAGCTACAAATGGCTCTGTACTGCCTTTTCCAGGAACGGCAATCATGCCTTTATTTCAAAAGGCTGTTATGATGGACTACCCTGTTGTTATGACTACTTTGCTATGACTGTGACTACCCTGTTGTTATAACTACCTTGCTATGACTGTGACTACCCTGGTGTTATGACTACCCTCCTATGACTGTGACTACCCTGTTGTTATGACTACCTTGCTATGACTGTGGCTACCCTGTTGTTATGACTACCCTCCTATGACTATGACTACCCTGTTGTTATGACTTCCCTCCTATGACTGTGACTACCCTGTTGTTATGACTACCTTGCTATGACTGTGACTACCCTGTTGTTATGACTACCCTCCTATGACTATGACTACCCTGTTGTTATGACTTTCCTCCTATGACTGTGACTACCCTGTTGTTATGACTACCTTGCTATGACTGTGACTACCCTGTTGTTATGACTACCCTCCTATGACTATGACTACCCTGTTGTTATGACTACCCTCCTATGACTGTGACTACCCTGTTGTTATGACTACCTTGCTATGACTGTGACTACTTTGTTGTTATGACTACCTTTCTGTGACTATGATTACCCTGTGGTGGATACCTTCAGCCATGTCTTTGTTTCAGGAAGGACTAACTTGTTATGCTTATATTCTGCTCCTGTAACCCCACATTTTTGCCCCCCAAATCTCCCATTTGGGAGCCTCCTACCCCTGAACTATAAAACCGTGTCTTCCTTAGATCCAATGCTGACCTCTGGAACCCTGCCTTAGGGGAAGGCAGCCTGTGTACATGGTTAAAAGAACTTGCTGTAATTAATTGATTGCTTTAATTAATTTGGCCATGATGATATGGGTCTTTCTTCTCCCACCTTTGGGATTGACACTCTCCCCTCACACTAGTGCCAGAGAGGACTTCTTCACAGAGATGACTGGCTGAGGAGGCCATTTTCTAGGTAGCTCATATAGTGCCGCTTACCTCTGTGGGGATGGCACTGTCACTGCAGGAGGCCACGGAGCTTTGGGATACAAAAGACACAACCTCAGCCATGCATTTAGGACCTAACTACTGGAACACCCAGGAGATGTTAACTAGGCCACAGGACAGGCACTGTCGTCCCCTCTGGGTGTTTCAGCAGCACCCTGGGTAGTTTGCACGTGATCAGTACACTTCCTGGAAGGCATCTTACTTCTGGAAAGAGGCAGAACACCTCTGAAAGTGCCATGTAGAAACCAGGCTGACCACAGACGCACACGTCTCCTGTCGTAGCCTCGAGAGCTGAGGTCACAGGCCTCCATGTCTGCCTGGCTGTGTCCCAGTGCATCAAATCTCCATCTTGTTCCATGGGATCAATTTCTAAATCCATCCACACCCAGGGCTCCTTATCAGGATGTAGCTTGCACAAATATAGGGCACTCCTGGGGACCCCTCTCATAGGCTTCCTGTGCTGAGCCATGCGAGGCCTTACGGTCATGGACCAGGGTGAAGAGGATGCCTGGTGCTGCCTGAAGGCCGAGGGCCTCCCTGCCTGCTCACAGTAACATCTCCCAAGCCCAGCTCTGCCCCAGCATTTCAGACTACATTAATTATAGCCTTTCTTCTCGTATTGTCAATATCTTTCCCTTGTCATGACATTCTCTCCACACTCTGCCACATTAGCCTTATTCAGCCAGTTCTCACAGGCTGGACATAGCTCAGTGATCCAGTGCTTGTCTGCTGAGGTCCATGTTCAAACATCAGCATCATAATACACACACACACACACACACACACACACACACACACACACAGAGGCATACATTCACACACACATACAGGCACATACATAGTACACACACATACACACACACATACAGGTGCACACTCACACAGACACACATACATGCAGACACACGCAGGCACATACACAAGCACACATATGCACACACAGAGGCACACATACACTCACAAACAGGTACACACACATATACACACACATACACATGCACACATATTTGCTCACACATACACACACACACACACACCAAAACAAACAAGAAAACAAATCATTTCTCATCTTCAAAACAAGTTAACAAACCAGTCTGAATGCTCTTCTATCCAGCTGCCTGTGGGACCAATACATGGCCCCTCCCCTTCACAAGGCATTTCTCAGAAGAACCACAAGCCAGTGTCTGCCCTGCCTCCCCGCTCTTGTGTCCCCAACCCACAGCCTCTGTTCTCTGCCCCACCTCCCTTGCTCCTTCTTTCTCCTTTTAAAGACAAAGTCTCACTATGTAGCCCTGACTGTCCTGCAACTCACTCTTTGGACCAGGCTGACTTTGAACTCATGGATATCCTCTTGTCTCTGCCTCCCAAGTGCTGGGATTAAAGATGTGTTCCTAACGCCCTCTGCTACTTTCCTGGTTCCTCTTCCGAGTTCCCTTCCAATCTCCTTAATTCATTTGCGCTCTCTCTCTCTCTCTCTCTCTCTCTCTCTCTCTCTCTCTCTCTGTCTCTCTCGATTGAAAAAAATATGTGTGGGGTGGGGCAGCATCCTGCAGGCCACTGGTAGGCATGAGGTCAGAGCCTCCTAAGGCTCTCTGCCTTTCTTTGAACAACAAATGGAAGATTTTATAGGAACTTGCAGACATCTTTAATATTTTATCTTTGAAAGGAATGTTCCAAATTCTGTTACCTTACATTTCATGTAGATTCAGTAGAAGGACAGTGTTCCATCATCAAAAATTAGGAAGCCCCTCCCCAGAGAGGACAACTGAACCCTTCCACAGGAACGCGTCTGCTTCCGAGACTCTAACATCCTCGCTCAGGGGCCTGTGGGAAGCTCCTCCCTGACCACAGCACTTCGCGGAACACACTGTTTGGAATGCTGTGTGAGAAAACAAGAGTCTGGAAATGTGGCTGGAATTCTCGGGAGAGGTCAGGCCTCTCGCTATAACTCAGGCATATCGTCTCCTCGTTTGTCACTTGTCTGCGACTTTGCTCACAAGAGGAGCTCCAGGGGTCGAGCTCCGGGACCCTGGCATTTAAATAGTTATAAACACTGAATGAAGGCTTGGACTTGCTTTACATCTGTAAAAGCATGGCTTGCTTCACAGTGGGTTTCTGGAGGCAGCGATGCTCACTGCTACTGGCTCAATATGATCCTGGCAAGGCTGATGGAGCTAGCAAGAGAGTGAAACAGTGTCATGCATATCAGAAGACGGGGTTACAACTGTTGCTCTCTACGGATGATGACTATAAACCCGACCTGGATGTGGGGGAATACTAAGCTAATAATGAGAAAAGCCAGATTTTTCTGCACAGGCAGCTGTATGTAAACAGCAAACCATTAGAAAGCAAAATGAGCAAACTCGGCCATATTTTACATCATCAACACCTATGAGGTGTTTATGTAATGTACGTGCTACCATTGAGAAAAATCAATGACGTAAACAAATAGCAGAACATGACGGAAGTGTGGGCGGACAGGGTGTAAGGGCTGGAGGGGGGGGGAAGAAGGGCTTCAAACACTGTTCAGAAGCTGGCTCCCGGACTTGACTTGGAGGATGTAAACAGGATCTCCCAGCCTGCACTCGCTGTCTGGAGTGCTGCTTCTAGCTGAAATGCTGGCTATGCACAGATTCTGGGGCAGGGAAGGTCACTGTTTCCAACTATGTGCCCAATGTGAACCCACCAGGCTCCAATAGATACTTTCAAACCCAATGGCTACAGGGCTGACCTGTATGTGTGTGTATATGTGTGGGTACTATGTATGTGCCTGTGTGTGTGTGTGTGTGTGTGTGTGTGTGTGTGTGTGTGAATGTATGCCTGTGTGTGTATGCCTGTGTATGTGTGTGTGAATGTATGCCTCTGTGTGTGTGTGAATGCATGCGTGTGTGTATGTGTGTGTGTATATGTATGCCTGTGTGTGTGTATGTGTGTGTGTACGTATGCCTGTGTGTGTGTATGTGTGAATGTATGCGTGTGTGTGTGTGTGTGTGTGTGTGTGTGTGTGTGTGTGTGTGTATTATGATGCTAACCATGAGACAAAAGGAAAAGGCGTGGGAAAGGACATCAGGTCACAGGTGCTTGTAAGCCACCATGTGGGTGCCAGGAACCAAACCCAGATCCTCTAGAGAAGTGGCAAGTGCCCTTAAGCCTTCTTTCCAGCCTTCTTTGGAATTTTAAAAACAGCGATACACAACTTGGGAGCTATGAAGTCATTCGAGCTCTAATGCACTCCTGGGAATGCTCATGAGGACACCCGCTTTGGACGCCAGCGTCTCACCGTCTACTACGCTTGAAGCTTCGCTAACTCAATGAGTCATCAGGCTCTCTCTGAGTCTGCAGAGATGCAATGTGTGCCCGGAGGCACCCCCATCCATCCACGTACCGCTCAGAGGCACCCCCACTCACACTCGCCATTCCCACAGCCAGAACATTCTCAGAAGCATCTCCTGCCCGCCCTACTCCCAAACTGGGGACAACCTAAAAGTCTTTGAAAGAGATGATGTGTAAAAAAAAACCATAGGCTCCCTCAATGACATGCTATACCATCTGAAAAAGGAATCAGTGAAAGTTTCAAAGTGGTTTCTGGGCCAGCAGAAACACTGGCCTCCTGTGCTTTGTCTGGCTGCCTTGTCCCTAGTCAGGAAAACATTCTGGGCAGAAAGGCACTGAGCTTTTCCTGCACTGTTCTTTGCATTGGAAATACATTTTATTTTCCCTTTCTGCTTCCTCTTTATTTAACATATGCTTCTGAAGTCATTTCTGGGAAAATCTTCTCCATCCTTCTGAGACCGTCAGTCCCAGTTGTGAGCTGCACTTCCTTCTGTGTCAAGCCTTACAGCGTCGGAGTCTAGTTGATTTTGTTTCTTTTCACACAGCGCACTATGCCTTGTCTGACGGAAAGAAATTAATTATTCATCTCACCTGTTCCTGTGGCAAGGAAAGTTCTCGCTTTCTAGCACGTGGTGCATGTCTCAGATGCTGTCGTCAACACATGAAATATTCAGGAATAGGTAGAGGTGTTGCAGTGAGCGAGCAACAAATACGCACAGCTCACACACGCAAGGAGACCCACTCACCCCAGCGTAGTGAGGCCCTGTGATGTTGGGGGGGGGAGTGCGCCTAATCCTTCCCAGGGGATGATTTTAGCTTTTCTTACGGGAAAGAGGAAGCAGCCCTCGAGGAAACGGCTTCAAGAAGGAAGTCTAGCTTTCAGCAAACTCTCTGAGAAGACCCTGGTCTTCCCGCCTTCGCTCTCCCATCTCACCCTCTGCCGGAAGTCACTCCCATGCATCCCAGGGCTTCCATGTTTTAAAATATCTCACAGACTTAGGTAAAAGGGAGTTGGGCGTAGAAATATCCACAGGAAGAGATACACTTGCTTTTAGCCTATGTGGTTGAGAAACTGACTGGAAGGAAGAGGTTGGAGATGTAGGTCAGTGGCAGCACATGGACTGAGCCTGGGTTCAAACACAGCCCCCCCCCCTAAATAGGACTCAGAGTTACAAGCAGTGACCAGCCAGATGCTCTCCATCAAAGCCACAGTCAAGCAAAATGTAAATATGGAATGTGGGGTGAATGACAAGGAGACTCAGGTACCAAATTCACCCGTTGTTTTTTGCTTTGTTTTGTTCATCATTTGTTATGACACTATTAATTTCTTCTATAGGATGAATGGTAATTAAGATTAAGACTGTTAGGTAGGTAAACTTGTATATTCAAAATTATGCCACCCATTAAGAGGCTGTACGTTGATTGTTAGTGTGAGGTTAGTAATTCCTATGCCAGATATTTAATTTGTTCTATCTCCTCCAAACTAAAACAACAAAAATAAAAAAGTTTTATAAGTAGAACTAATGTGATAAATGATCCAGGTGGATTTAATTAACCACCCAGATACACACAGATTGTATAACAAAGATTATCATATTTTGCTCGTGGTGAAGAGCTGGCTCAGTGGTTAAAGGTATTGGCTGCTCTTCAGAGGACCTGGGGTTGGCTTCCAACACCCACATATTGCCTCACAACAATGTTAACTCCAGGTACAAGAGACCTGGCGCCATCTTCTGGCTTCTGTGGGCACTGCATGCATGAGGTGCACATTTAGGCAAAACACCCACATAAACTAAATAGATAAATTTAAAAATGGAAAGCAACATATTTTGATATGCACACACACACCAGAAGGCTAATCTCAGGGACACATGCAACAGAACCACCTACTGAGCTTCCTTGTGTGGCATCTGAGGAGAATCTTCCCATACTTAGTGTATCTACTGGTCTGGCGCCCATGGGTCTATTCCCTTAATTTCATCACTGGTACTTAGAACCTTCATGATGACTCCAGTGCTGTGGATACCGAGCATTTGCCGTCATTTGTTACACCAAGAGCCAAAGTAAGAGCCAGGATTACGGTTTCACACAGATCCACTGACCCTAAATCAGCTTCCTTGTCAGTACGCCACTTTGTCTATCCAGCCTCTCATCACCGTATAGCTCTTTACTCAGTGACTTTCCAGCTCTGCATCTTCTCATGTTGCCTTCTTGACACTTAGCAATCGCAATTAAGAGCACTGGTCGCTCTTACAGAGGTCCTGGGTTCATCGCCAACGTCCACATGGTGGAGCGCAACCATCTCTAACTCCAGTTCTGGGGGATCTGGTGCCCTCTTCTGGCCACTGTGGGCACTGCATGCACGTGGCGTTTTCTGAAAACCACCTGACCCAACTGTGGGTCAATCCCACTTAGGCTTCCATATCAAACCCTTTTCCAAACAAACAAAACCAAACCAGCACCCCCCCCCAAAAGCCAGAAAGACCACCTCAGTGTTTAAACTTTTAGATCAGAGTTGCATTCAATGATAGCTTGAGATTGCTGAGTGCAGCTGTGTCGTGGGCCAGGGGAGACTGGCTACCCAAAGCTGTGATCTCAACAAAACCATTTCCTCATAGCCAGCAGGAAAGCAATGGGGGAGCCTCTGTAAGTAGGACATGGGGTGGGCTGGATCACCCGCAAGGCAACGTGCCTGCAGTGTTGCAGTGAGCTGGAGCAGGCTGCCTAGGCGGATACACCCACGAGGGCCAAGAGTAGGGAGAAAACGTCTCCAACCTCACAAACAAGTCCAGGCCCAAGCACGGGGAGAATTTCTATTTGGAGAAGTAGGGAATAAAACAGCTTTAAGAAGTAGTTTAAAATCCAAATCCTTAAAAACCTCAGTGAACAGAGGCTGGGGTCAGTGGTTAACCGTACTGACTGCTCTTCCAGATGCTGTGAGTTTGATTCCCAGCACCCACATTGCAGTTTGCAACCATCTGTAACTCCAGTTCCAGGTGACCCGACGCCCTCTTCTGGCCGCCATGGGCACTACACATGCGGGCTGTATGTACACTGCAGCCAGGCAAAGCAGATGCAGTACCCGAAAGAGCCAGAAGAGGGCATCAGATCCTCCTAGAACCGAGTTACAGGTGGTTGTGAGCCGTGTGGTCAGTCAGTGTTCTTAATGGCTGAGCGCGCTCTCTCTCTCGAGCTCCAATGTACACACATACAAATTTATGTATTAATTTTAGAAAGCTAACGATTCCATACTATTTCCTGATGATTAAGGCAAAATTTTTTAGTCAAGAGAATTCATTTTCTTTTCTTTCTTGTTTTGTTTTGTTTGTTTTTTCGAGACAGTGTTTCTCTGTGTAGCCTTGGCTGTCCTAGACTCACTTTGTAGACCAGGCTGGCCTCGAACTCACAGCAATTCGCCCGCCTCTGCCTCCCAAGTACTGGGATTAAAGGCGTGCGCCACCATGCCCGGCAGGTGAATTCATTTTCCATAGCACAAATTAATGCATTTTCACAATACTGTATAAAGAAGGATTCTAAGTTATCCTTGGTTAATTTAGACTAAATTTGTAGGCAAGTCTTCAGAGCTTCCTATATTTCAGAACTGGGACAAATCATTACGGGCCTTAAGAAGTGAGGCATGGGCGGAGCAGCCCTGGGGTGCGGACATCCTTAGTGGAGCAGCCCTGGAGGTGTGGACGCCCTTAGTGGAGCTGCCCTGGGGGTGTGGACACCCTTTGCAGAGCAGCCCTGGGGGTGTGGATGCCCTTTGCAGAGCAGCCCTGGGGGTGTGGATGCCCTTCACGGAGCAGCCCTGGTGGTGTGGACGCCTTTGATGGAGCAGCCCTGGGGGTGTGGACGCCCTTAGTGGAGCAGCCCTGGGGGTGTGGACACCCTTAGCGGAGCAGCCCTGGGGGTGTGGACGCCCTTCGCAGAGCAGCCCTGGGCGTTAGAAGGGGATGCGGCAGGGTCAGCAGAGAGCTGAGGAAGAGGGGTTGATGGGGCAGGAGGGCTGGAAAGCGCAGGCGCGGGAAACCAGGAAGATTTTAGAAGGAGGAGAGCAAGAAAACAGCAGAGAGCTGGGCTAGAATTTAGACATGGCGGGGCAAGGAGTACACCGGGGAGCAGAGGGGAGATCCACAGGAAGTGAGCCTATGAGGCAGAGACTTCCTCAAGTGCCAAACAGGCCATGGCGACCTGTGGTCATGTCGCAGCAGATGGCACCCCTGTGCTTGGGTGATTTCTGTCACCTCCCCGTCCTGCCCCCATCCTCACCTCCCGCCCCCGCATGCTTCTCCTCAGTCTCTCACAACCATTCGGCCTTCAAGAAGATTCTCTTAACTTCTGCGTTGGAGTATGTGCATTCTTTTTCTTTCCGAGTGGAAGATAGATGCTCACACACTCTAAGCATGAGGAGAAATTCAAATTATCCTGCTTTGATTGGTGCGCCCTGGACTCACCACACCAAGTCCTACTGATGTGCACAACCAATGCAGGTCAGTACAAGGTGAAACTGTGGTGGACAAGAAGCCTTTGGAAGGACTTGCTGTGAAGAAAAGAAAAGTATATACAAAGCATTTGTTTATTCTGAGTTGGGCATCCTATCATGGGCCCCTGCGGATATATCACATGGTCTCCCTTAAGGGGGTACTATTTTTACAAGTCAATTAAAAAACGCATCAGAACCAGATTAGATTCCTACTTAGGGGCAGTAGAGAAAGGAGCAGGACCAGAGGCGAGAAGCCAAGCCAAAGACTGGTGGGCAGGAGGGGAGGGGGGAGAGAGGAGGGCTGGAATTCTGTCAGTTATCAATGAATACATTTTAACGACCCTTCACTTCCCAACCTGGCTAATCTCTCAACTGCAATTTCTTTCCTGCGTTAACCTTTCAAAGCCTCTGTATCACGGGCATGCTAAATCAACTGTTTTTGGAGGATAGTTTATACATTCAAAATCCTCTGAGGCCTCCTTTCCTGCAAGGACAAGAAATTAATGCACTATAAATTAAACACGGAGGAATTTTTTTTTGTTTCCACATAATTACCCCTGTACCTCCACGTGTAAAACAAACACATAGGTTCTGGGTAATTAGCGCGTTACTCATTTACTGAAGAAGAAAACATGAAGTTTGGCGATGCTGGGTTCTTCTAAACGCTCCACGGCCTAAAGTCTGCATAACTGCTTTGCCCCCCAATAATTGGTTACTAGTTGAATTTTATTTGAAACAGCATTTTTCGAGAGTTAGAACGCACGCCAGTTTTCATTACTAGCTTGCTTGCAGCGTCCCCGGTTTGAGTCGTGGGTTCGAGCGGAGGGTGTTTCGAAAGCCCTCGCTACAGCTAGGGGGGGCACTTGCTGCAGGGTGTGCAGGGCTCCCACCTCTGGAGGCTGCACCCCTGAGAACGCTTGGACTTTGAGGTCCCAGCTTACCCACCCCAAGGGGGCTGTTTGCCTCAAGCAGGCAGACGTATTTTTCCATTACTGGCGAGAAAGAATTCCAAGAGCGCTGGCTCGAAGTACAATCGATTCTCACAGCTCGGCACAGCGTGGATGCAATTGTGTGCAATTAAGATGCAGTTGGAGACGCTTTTCTGTAGCCTTAGTGATGGAGGAGTCAGAGCACCCCACGGTTTGAAAGGCACCCCTCAAGGCCTAGCTGCAACTTGGCCACTAGGGGGCGCTCTAACACAGCGCACTGCAGACCGCCGCCAGGGCTCTGGTTTGAATGATGCTAACATTAATTGAAGAGGCGCAAATGATCCGAGGAGGACACAGCCATTGAAAGTTACCAAGCAGGATTCTCTGTACTTGGTACTTTAATTTTCTACGTAAGCGCGATGTTTGGGTTTAACTGTTTAACTACCCCCATCCATTCATTAACATCCTTTTAAAGGAGGTTTAGGGCGGTTAGCAATGATCTAGCGTGAATTAATTAATGATAAAGTGCACACCATGATAGGTCCTAGGAGGTGTTGGCTGCAGATGCTGGCTGGTGTCACAAGGCAGTAAATGTCATTACTTCTTAAGCACGCGAGTGATGGTGGCCCAAAGACAGAACAAGCAATCGGGAGCCTTAAACTGCCCTGAAAGGTGACCACAAATTTAACTCCAGAAAGCAATTTTTATCCTGAGAAAAAAAATGGCCTTTGTTTGGTTATGACAAAGCCGTTTTATTTTAACCGTTAAGAGTTGTATGAGAAAACACAAAAGCTTTAGCAATTAAAAAAATGAACAATTATAATTTCATAAAATGTCAGTATTGACTAGCACGTCACACTTCTGAAGTGAGTCCTTGTAAATATAAAGGTTTAAAATGAAAAGTAATGGAAACTTAGAAAATAAAATTTAGTAGAGAATTGTAATTTATCAATAAGCATTTGTTAAGTTTAAAGTATAAGTCTGAAATTAGGTACTAAGGAAAAAATACAAAATGATCTTGTTTTTAATTTTCTCTCCCTCCTCCCCACGTAGGTTTTTCAGAGCTGATTGCACCCTAGTGAGCCCTACATTGTAACTTTAGAGCAGGGGTCAGAAAGGTAAGTGTACCCACACTCACGTGCACTGAAATGAATAATTAATGAGCTATGACTACAGCTCTGTGCATCTTTAAAAGATTCCAAGGGCCTTCTTTTTAATCGTCCGTTCTCAACCATCCTCCAAAACTGAATATTATGAATAAAGATGGAACGCAGGCTTCTGACTTACAATCGTAAATCAAGCCAGACCCCTCTGTCTGGAGTTGTGGTTTCCTGATAGATGAATTTATTGTTTCTCTTTAGAGGTCAACACACAAAGTCAAAGCTGTGCTGGGTCCACTGGGGCAGGGCCTTTTACGTATAATTCGGAACAAAGCTTTAATTCAAAATAAAATTTAAATATTTAAAAATCATTTGGTAGTTGTTCTTAAATACTGCAGCGTATGCTCAGAGACCATGTTTGTTTGTGCTCCTAAGCAGTGCATTTCACTTAAACATAAAAACTATTCTTTCGGAACTCATTGAATTAAAGTGAGTAGTTAAAAAAAAAAGTAATCTAAAAAGAGTCTTTTTAGGGGCTAATGATAACTTCAAATTCTGAAATGTATTCTCAAAAGTTTTAAAGAAAAGCTGTGAATTAACTTAATACATGTTGAGGCAGAGTAGTAACAAGATCACGTACCCTGGGAAGAGACGGCAGGGCACAGACTCGTGGCAAAATTAGGCTTTTGCTTTGACTTGAAACAGTTTTGTTGTTCATAGCTCTAAAAACCTGAAATCGCTGAGTGGGAGGTAAGCAGTTAACATGGACTTTGCCAGGCTTAGAGCAGGTAAGAAAGTTATACAAAAATATACACTTTTATTTTTCAGTAACTCAGTTTACACTGGCAACCTCTTAGAGAGACTTCCTTTTCTTGTTGTTTTGCATTTGCTTGTGGTTTGAAGTCCCCAGTTTAGATGAACAAAAACAATCAAATATACAACAACAACAACAACAACAACAGCAAAAATCCAGCCACCAACAATTAATTACATGCATTCTATGGGCATATTTCAACAGGTTGGATTTATATTTTTTAAAAAAAATTTTTTTCAGTTTTTGAATATACCTCCACTCGGAAACACTAAAACCCATTTTTCTCTGCTGTAATTGATATGTCAATATCGATTTTTAAAATACGACTCCTCTTTAGTTATAACGACACGAAAAGTCACTTTTCTGGGAGAGAGATAACGCTGCGTTTGAAAACTGCTGGGCTCTCTGGTGTTTCAAGCAATTAGCCATCACTTCAGTGGGATGCTCACGGGACGTCTAAGCTTTCAAACCCTGCACCGAGTCTATGTCAAACATCACAGAACGACGTATGATTTTCTGATCTCTGGGAATCCTAGTCATTTACGGGGAGAAAGCGGCAGCCTTACCTTTGACCTCTGTCAGAAAGAAGGCATGAAGTAGGAGCCACATGGCCGTGGGGCTGAGCTAGAGAGGTGTCCAGAATCGAGGAGAGGGCGGAAGATTTGCAGCAGAGGCTGAGTCCTTAGATGTGTCTTCCTGGCTCCTGGGAAGGAGTTTTGAGAGTGAGCCTGGTGCCTCCCATGACTCTGAGCATGCTCAGCTAGACCCTCCCTGGCACGAGGGGACACCGACGCTTGTCACTGGTGGCTTGTCGCTGGGGAGCCTGCTTTCCCCCTCTCCTTTCCTTTTGCTTGCTATTTTAAATGTAGAGCCGCGTCCCTGGCCACTACACTCACACTCGTGTGAGAAGGGTCGTGTGTGTTAACGGCTCTTTAGCATTACTAGATGGGTGATATTTTTGAATAGCTTCGTGTTTTTCTTCCAAACACCTGGCTCAGCTTGCACTCATGCTCGATCTAGACATATGCACAAATGTCAGAGCAGGAAGGGGTATAGGGCCACCATGAGACACCTGGGAACTCTTTAGAAGCAGTTTTCCTGCAAGAAAAAAACCTCTTGACTGACACACACACACACACACACACACACACACACACACACACACGTGAAGGACAGAGTGAAGGGCCATACTGAGATGCTCTCAAGTGACATTCAGAAAGAGTTCCAAGGGTGGCCTTGTGTCCAACAGGTGAAACAGTCACCTAAGACTTTGACTTTTACTTACTTGCCCCGTCCGTACTCACAGGCTGGTTTTAAAGCCCAGGGCGACCCTCCTTGCATTCCGTCCTGGGTCGCACACCTACCCACAGCCACTGTGAATCCTTCTTCTCCTCCACCCCACAGGCAGCTTTTTAAACAGCCCAGCTTCCTGTAAGCCACGCTAGGGACTTCAGTTGATCCTCGTGTAATCCTAAAGAATGTTTCCCTGTCAGAGCGTAGGCTTTTATTTTTTCACCAAGTGGGGACTGTCTATGGAGAAGGGCTGTCTGTGGGCAGAGCTTGGGAGCCTAAGGAAACCCCGCGGCTGGGAGCTCCCGCTTGCAGTAACCGGCTGCTGGCAGGCAGGCGGCCTCGCTCCTTCCAGCCTTTGACAGAATGAGAAATCAAACAGAACTAGAGATACAAAATATTTTATCACATAATGAAGTTCGTTCCTCTGCCTTCTAAGAAGTGAGGCAATTTCCTTTCAATGTTCTCTCGATCCGGGACGTGTTTTTCAAACTAAAGGAAAAAGCAACAGAGAGAAACAAATAAACAAACACAAGGTGTGAAGGTCTTTTATGTTGAAAGACATTTTTTTTATTGTTCTTCTGTGAACTGGCGGGGGTGGGGTGGAAGGGTAGGGAGGGGGATTTTTAAGATAAAACAAACACCAAACCCCCAGCCCCTCCCAAACTAAACAAACAACAACAACAAAAAACCCAAAACCAAACCAAATCAAGAAAAATCCCCATCGCTTAAAAAAGCAAAAGCCCCTCTCTGCTGGTTAGATAGGGTTGGTTTGCGCTCTGCCGCGGTGATGGGTGCTGAGAGCTGGTGCTAAAATTTAAAGCATAGTTTTATAAAACGCAATTAAGTACCATCAATTGGCCATCACAAGGCTGTTTGAAGCTTAACTATATTTTCCACAAGAATATATCTCCAGAGAAAAAAAGAAGTTCCTGGATGTCAAGGACTTCAGCTTAGAATTCTGCATTAATGTCAAGCCTAAGCTTAACGTTTTCTGACATTGCAAAAAAGCCAATTCATCTTTTTCCATCAGGCTGCTCAAAGTTAATCTTTGAAATGTTAGCCCAGAAAGATTCAGAATCCAATAGCTATAAATAATCATTAAGAATTAATGATTCTTAATAAGCTCATTAAATCATTAAGCCCCTTACTGACATCTGAAGGCAGAAAGCCCAAGCATTCGGGGATCTTTGCAGTTAACGCGCTCTGTCTTCCCTGCATCCTGGGTGCGGGGCTAGCCCTTGACCTGTGGCTGGAGAGGTTGACGCGCACACCGGATGTGACGTACGCGGTTAATCAGCAGCAGATGAGTTCAGGCTCTCCCGGGAGGCCTACTTCTCAGGGAGGATCCAGCGGTGCTGTGTGCACAGCCAGAATGGAAGACTTGGCAAATTAGCTCCAGGAAGTATACGGGTACTTCATTGACGTTTTCATACGGGCACTTCATTGACGTTTGCTTCAATGGACTCGTTTTTTTTTTCCTGTTACTGTCTCTTGTCAGTAGAGCCTGCTCTTTTTGATAAGGTTTTATGTAAATACGTAACTTGTTATCCAGTACAACTCACAGGGTTCTTACTAATCGAATGGAGTTTATATACTGACGTTTTAGCTACCTGGTTTTGTCTGAATAGGAGATGAGGACTGGCTGTCTCAACTGCAGTAACTGTTTATATACAGTATGGAGATTCTCTTTCCTTGAGAAATGTTTACTAATCAGACCAAATGAGTCGCGTGGTGACATTTGCATACATGCAAATGAGGTCTTTTGATCAGCGTCGCCCCTTCCTTATTCTTTCCTTTCTCCTCACTCTTTATTAGTTCTTTGAGAATTTTGTACAGTGCATTTTGATCAGGTGCACCCCCTTCCACCCAACACCGTGCCCTCTTTTTGTTTTAAACAGGGGTACCCTTGGTTGTGTGGCCATCCACCAGAGAGGCCATACCCTTAAAGAAAATTAGCTTCTTTCTTCCAGGATCTGTTGATTGCCAATAAATAGTTCCTAAGTGGGATCGGGGGCCCAGCTCCTCTCGCCACGGTGGCTTCTTCATGGCTTAGTAGAGTCCCGCCTTCTTCATGCACCACGGTTTCTTTATCCATTCACCTATTGGCGAGTGTAGGCTGAGCCCACACAGCACCCTGGCTGTTGTGAAAGACATAGGCGCGCAAGTGTCTCTGTCCTACTCTGACCTCAGTTCTTCCGATTCTGTCCTCCGAAGGGAAGGGGGTGCCTGGCGTGCTTTTAGTCAGCTCTCGGGGCCCTTTGGTAGCAGCCCGGATTGGAAGGGCGTGGCAGAAGAAGCATGGCTTTTGCTCGCTTGCCCTGACCTTTCCCTTCTCCGTGTTCTGTTTATATACCCTATTACGGCTGATAGCAGAACCGCATTTCCAGGCTTCCATTACTGACCAGCTGCTTTCCAGGAACTCTGACTATGCAGCCTTGCCACTGCGGAGCCTGCATCAGCGTCATCCAGAGTGCTGGGATTAAAGGCATCCCTCACCACACCGGGCTTCATGTCTATTTCTTTTTTATTTTTTTATTTTCAAAATTTTAATTTTTTTCATGTCTATTTCTTTGTTTTGTTTTATTTTTTAAAGATTGTATTTATTATTATGTATACAGTGTTCTGCCTGCATGTACACCTGCAGGCCAGAAGAGGGCATCAGAGCACATTGTAGATGGTTGTGAGCCACCATGTGGTTGCTGGGAATGGAACTCAGGACCTTTGGAAGAGCAGGCGGCGCTTTTAACCACTGAGCCATATGGCTAATTCAGGATCTCAGTATGGCTTTGTTTGGCATCTTCCTGGTGGCTAAAAGCCATCAAGCCCTTTCTCAGGTATTTGATGGCCATTAAACAGACTATGTGTTGCTTTAGTTTCAAATTAGCCAAACTTTAATTTTTGTGAAAAATGCAACCGGGCAGGCCTACTTTCCTCTTTGTGGGCAAGGAGTTCCATGAGAGACAGAAACTCTGCCATGTCCTGTCATTTAAAAAGATAACTCTTCAGCCTGGAGAGATGGCTCAGCTGTTGAATGCTCCGGCTGCTCTTACAGAGGACGTGGGTTTGGTCCCCAGCAACCATATGGTGGCTCACAGACATCTATAACAAGTTCCCGGGGATCTGATATCGTCTCTATCCTCTGCAGGCACCAGACACACACATGGTGCACATACATACATTCGGGGAAAAATATTCACACATATAAAATAAATAAATCTAAAACCAAATAAAAACAATTTTAATAAATCTTTCCATGTGGTTACTGGAAGGTAAATTCTCCCCTCACATCTAAATAAAAAGATTAAAAATTAAAATCAAGAATATTACTTATAGTTGGGTTCACACCTGTAATCCCAGCACTCGGGAGGCAGATGGATTGCTGTGAGTTTGAGGACAGCCTGGGCTACAAAAAAGTCCAGGACAGCCAAAGCCACACAGAGAAACCCTGTCTCAAAAAGCAAAGCAAAACAAAACAACAACAACAAATATCACCTACCTATCTATGCTCAGAAAACATTGATTTTAATATCATGTCAGAATTGTGAAATAGCTTTATTGTTGGTGGGCCATAATATTCACTGTCTAGCCAAGCCGACTTTGGTTTTTGAGAAAGTTTTTCTGTGTAGCCCTGGCTGTCCTAGAATGCACTCTCTAGACCCACAGCGTGCTGGGATTGAAGGCGTGCGCCACCCCACCTGGCTGCCAACAGAGCTTTCAGTCAAGGCGTTTACTAAATTCCCTGTAGTTAGTGTCCTATGGCTGTGAAGAAACACCATGACCGAGGCAACTTAAAAGAAAACATTTAATTGGGGGCTGGTTTACAGTTTCAAAAGTTTAGCCCATTATTATCATGGTGGGGAGCATGGTAGTGTGTGGGAGAGAGAGAGAGAGAGAGAGAGAGAGAGAGAGAGAGAGAGAGAGAGAGAGACAGAGAGACAGAGACAGAGACAGAGACAGAGACAGAAACAGACAGAGACAGTCAGGGAGAGAGACAGAGAGACACAGAGAAAGAGACACAGAGACAGAGACAGACACACACACAAAGACAGAGAGAGACAGAGAGACAAAAATAGAGAGACAGAGAGACAGACAGACAGACACACACACACACACACACACACACACACACAGAGAGAGAGAGAGAGAGAGAGGGAGAGGGAGAGGGAGGGAGAGAGAAACAGACAGACAGACAGACAGACAGAGAGACTGGGTTTGTCATGGGCTTTTGAAACCTCAGAACCCACCCTCAGCGGCACACTTCATCCAACAAAGCCACACCTCCCAATCCTTTTAAACCTTTCAAATAGTACCACTCTTTGGTGGTCAAGCATTAAATTATGTAAGCTGCCGGGGCCTTCTTATTCAAACCATTGCACTCCCCCGTATCTGAGAATGGTATAGTCGTAGAAACGCCTCTCACTGCTGCACATTGTGCTTGCTTTTATTCACAAATTTGATCCATTACCAATTTAATATCATTTTCTGTTTGAAGAGTAAAGGGCATCCTGAAATCCTAGGCATAATTACATAAACAGGCAAGGCTTGTCCTAGAGAAGATAGATTTGTACAATAACAACCACTAGAAAGACAAAGCTTAGAGTGTAGGGACGACAACACTCACCTGAATATACGTTGTTATGGGAACAGCCCGGGATCTGTGGCTATAATTACATCTTAGCTGCTCAGTGTGGGGTCCTGAAGTGTTCATTAGTCACTAATGCTGATATTTCATATAACCCTCTGAAAGTGACCACAGACTGATTGCCACCCCTTAGGCAGAAGCAATGCTGGGCAGCACAATCCCATCAGCCCTTTGGGTCCGTTAGTGGAGCAAACCAGTCACCCAGGCTTGTATGGTCAAGAAGACCCAAGCGTTCTCTCTGAGCTGTCCTAAATCTAAAACAATTTAAGTCACGCTCCATTTATCTGGAATTGTCACTCTTGGCAAGAGCGGCTTTCAGGAGCACAGAGCCAGGGCACAGATTGTTACACAGCCATCCCCCGCTGCTGGGATGGGAAAGGGGGCGTCCAGAAAGGCCATTGCACTGCAAGACGACAGCATCCACATTAAGGAAACTGGACCTCCTTTCTGGAGACTTCAGACAAGAAGATTAAGTCCGTAGGGAAAGAAAGACGAAAAAAAGCTGGAATGCCAACCGGGAGCTAGAAACGAATGCAGAGGACAAGGTTGTCTGGTGAGGAGATGTGGGGCCTCGAGTGACGTCTTCCAGCCTTCAGTTCACTGGCACACCATCCCTGTGAGGCCACAAGAAACAAAAAACAAGGAGGAGGAGGAGGAGGAGGAGGAGGAGGAGGGGGAGGAGGAGGGGGAGGAGGAGAGGGAGGAGGAGGAGAGGGAGGATTAGAGGGAGGATTAGAGGGAGGAGAGGGAGGAGGAGGAGCAGGAGGAGAGGGAGGAGGAGGAGCAGAAGGAGCAGTGTAAGACTCTGATCAGGAGAGTCTATTCTGGGAAGTGACTGAGCGAGAGGCAGAGGCTGGTTTGATGTAAATGCAAGAGGAAGTTTATTGGTCTGAAGTGACATGACAGGATCCAGCTGCACCCAAGGGAGAGGTGACCCCGAGGAACAATAGCACTGAGTTTTTATATTTTTTCAAAGGCAGATTTGTAACAATCCTATTGGCTACTTAACATGAGTGGTTCTAAAACTATGCCTCAGCTGGGAGGTGTTCAGGGTCAGAGGGGAACTTGTTGTTTTAACTGTCTTGGGCTGGGGGTGAGTGGGGTAAGTTCCTGTGTGTTCAAGCCAAAACTGTCAGCTCTGCAGCGTGGGATTCCTCAGGGCCTGTCCTCTTTCTAACCGCTTCAAAACAGAGTTAGGTTGGATCTCTCAGCAGCAGCAGCAGCAGAAGAAGAAGAAGAAGAAGAAGAAGAAGAAGAAGAAGAAGAAGAAGAAGAAATGCCAGCTATTCTCACCGTGTCTCAAGACACAGGGAACATCACTGACCTTGAGACAGGGAACACACCAAAGTCACAGGGAACACTCCTGAACTTGAATCTAGTCAACCCCAGGTGGGTGACAGGTAACCTGCAGAGCCGTGAACAAGGCAGGCATGTTTGCTGCCCTAAAGCTACTAAGAATTTGATGTCACTGTTGTGACTTCCATAACAAACCTGGTAGCTGCTCCTATCTGTAAGTCATTGGCCCAGTGCACCCTTCATATTTCATGGAAAACACAGACCACCACCTTGTTTAGGAGAGTAGGCCATGTGATGGCTAATTTTCGTAGTTACCTTGATTGAAGTTAGTCACACAGGCGACAGCTCTCTGGTGTGTCCATGAGGACATTTCTTGATAGGCTTTGAAGATTGAAATGGAGCCCCCAACCCCCACCAAGATGTTGAGGAAGCCAGGATCACAGGATATGCCCCAAGGAACTCTGAGGACAGAGAGGTCAGTCAGTATCGGAGACAGCCTGCATGGACCGCAGGCCGACCTGGAGTGGCAGGGGTACGCAAGGCAGTGGGACCCCATCCGATGCTGCCATAGACGGTGATGCTAGAAATGGTGCTGCGGCGTTCGCTGGTTTTCCTGGTGAGTTTTGATATTGCTTTGTGTATGTCTTTCCTTGAGATCCCTGCTCGTTCCTTTGGGATAGGAATCTTTCCCATGAGCCACTGTATATGGGATGTAACTTGTTTGCTTGTAGAAGGGCTCACAGTTATGAGCCCTCTGTTTTGAGTACAGAACATACTTTTGGATTTTTTAAAAAAACAGTGTTTGTACTATTAAAGACTTCGGGGACTTTTGAAGTTGAATCAAATACATTTTGCATTATGTGAGGGCTGGGAACTTGTGAGGACCAAGGTAGAAGGCCATGATTCAAAGGGAGATGTCTGGTTGTCAAGTGGACAAGGGAAGGGACGGGCGTATGTTGACCAGTCTTCTTTGTTAATTTGATTGGACTTAGATTCACCTAGGAGACAAAACACTGGGTATGTGTGTGAGGGTGTTTCTACAGAGGCTTAACTGAGGTGGTGGGAAAATCCATGTTGAATGTGGGTGTCCCGTCCCATGGGCTGTGGTCCCATTGTTAAGACGGAGAAAGTGGCCAGGCTCCAGCATTCCTTTCTATGCGGCCGGCTGCCTCATACCCCGGCTGCCATGGTTTCTCTGCTGTGATGGGCTCTATCTGAAGCTGTGAGACAAAATAAACCTAGCCACTTAAGTTGCCACAGCACCAAGAAAAACAAAAACCAGTATATTCCATGTGTACAGAATCAATTAATGCATAAATTTAATTTCTGCGTAGGCATTGTCTTCTCTTATTCTTTGATAAATAGGATCTTACTAAATTAAAAATCTTCTGAACAGCTAGTGAGGCAATTAACATACATCATTATGAAAAATATTTGCCTGCAATATATCCGGTAGATGAATGACTTCCAGAATACGTAAAGAAATAAGAAACTAAAGCCCAAGTCAAATAACCTAATCAACAAATGGCAAAATGAACAAGTGTGAATGTTCTATAAAAAACATGAAAAATACTCGATTTCAAATCAAAACTGCATTGAGATTCCATGTGCCCTCAACTGTTACTAGAAAGCAAATGACACTAAGTGCTGGTGAGGACAAGCAAAGAGAGGAACAAGTATGCTTTGCTGATGTGAGTGTAAAGTCGGGCAGACTCCAGAAGCCACGGTGAGGAGCCCTCAGAAGATAGACCTGGCAAGTGACCCAGAATGTTCTCCTTAGAGCCATTATAGGATAAGTGATACCTAATTTTCTTGGGATAATTTATCCAGCCGTTAATTGAGAGCCAGCTTTCCTTTTCCTCCTTACAGAAGTATTCCTGAAGTATTAACTAAACTCTTTCCATTTGGGGACTATGTGAACTGTGGCTAAATTTAAATGTCCACGCAGTCAGGAGCCACCATTTGCTGGCACACGTGTTTTACAGTCTCTCGGTGACTCCTCTTGGAGCTTCAGGTAACAAAATAAATTAAAGCATTACTGGGTAGTTGTGTAAAACTTCAAGCCAGGGCTGGGTGTGGTGGCGCACACCTTTGATCCCAGCACTTGGAAGGCAGAGGCAAGCAGGTCTCTATGAGTTCAAGGCCAGCCTGGTCTACAAAGCAAACCCAGGACAGCCAGAGCTGTTATACATACAGAGAAACCCTGTCTCGAAAAAGCGAAACAAAACCACCACCAACAAAAACCCCTTCAAGCCAGAACCCAATTTGCATGGAACGAATGTGCCTTTGTAGATTCGCAACATGAGTATGGTAAGGTAATGATCTCTGATTTAAAGCAGGCAGTCACAGAGTACGCTAGATTTATTGATGTTCTTTTTTTAATGCATTGTGCCAGACCTTGCTCATAAAAACCAGAAGCTTGCTTGGTTCCCCCCACACCCCCACACCCCACCCCGAGGCTGTCAACCCAGTCTGAATGCTCAAGACCGCCACAGAGCTCCCTGGACCATATATTGCCTTTTGCTTTTTGTTTCTGGGTCCCCCTGGAACTCAGGGGACTCCTAAAACAAAGAGCTACAGACGCAGCCTGTACGCACGGAGGACCCCAGGTGCTTCCAGCTCTCAGCTCCAGCCACTGTCCTGGAGTCCCCGAAAACACACTGCAGTTAAAAAAAAACCACTTCATGTTTCTCTATTCACTTGTTAGTTATCTAAGCCTTAAATATCCAGCTTTCAAACACGCCCCACTGCATTGCAGGAGCTGCCTCAGTTTCAGCGTGAACTTATTTGTGTGAGTCTATCTTTAACACGAGGCACCCCAAATTCTCTTTCCTCTACGACCCACTTTCTTGGTTGTGACCAAGTGGAGCCCAGTGTGTGCTGCTCACACATAACAAAGGCTTGTCAGAGAGTAGTTTAGCATAGCTGCGTGAAGCCAGAACACCTCGAGCGTTCCAGAACTCTAACGACGTCCACAGACTGCCTCTGAGAACACTTCCCGTCACGGAACGACAAAGTGACTTTGAATTTGTCACTGTTCTTCCCGTTGGCCTTGGTTTTGGTTTTTGTCTGTTTGTCTTGAGTTTTCAAGATCTGGTTTCTCAGTGTAGCCTTGGCTGTCCTGGAGCTCACTCTGTAGACCAGGCTGGCCCCGAGCTCAGAGATCCAGCAGCTTCTGTCACCCAGTGCTAGTGTTGGAATTAAAGGTGACCACCACCGCAGCCACCACCATCCAGCTGGCTTTATTTTATAAAGGTATGTAAGGGCCTGAAGTCGGGTCCTCTGAAAGAGCAATATCTGTTCTTAACTGGTATTGCAGGATTTGAATTCAACAGATATTGACTTCAGGCCCCCTGCAGAACCATCTCTGCAGCCCTACAAGTTTTAACTGGTTCTTTTTTGAATATAGCAAAAATATGTTCTATATACACATGTAAGCAACTTTATTGGGTTTTAGATTATGTACCACTAAATGTATATTTGTAAACATGAACTTTGCATTTTCTTCTGGTTTTGGCAAGATGAACGTAGGCTAATCAGGCTTGAATTGCATCTGGCTCACCAGTCACGCCAGCTACAGTGATCCGGCTGTCATTTCCTTATTGAGGTATCCCAAAAGCTTTGCTACAAAATCAATTGAACATTTATTGATATATATACACACACATGTATAAGTAGGTCTATCCCCTGACTCTGTGTCCTGTTTTATTGATTTACCATCTCTCATTTTGCCAATATCACATTGTGTTTATCAGTGTGGCAAGTCTTTAAGTCATCTGCTCATGTTTCTTTGTCAACACAGCTTGTTCTGTCTGGGATGTCTGCACTGCCATAAGATTAGCTCCATTTCTCCCTCTACCATTCTCCTGGCCACAGTGTGGGGTCTGTGGATAAACACATCAGAGGGTTTGTTATGGGGTGTGGTCTTCTGCTCGACAGACTCACGTGGCACTAGCACCCACTCACTTCCCCTTTTTAAATTTCTCTCACAGTGCTCTGTGGTTTGCACATGAAGACCTTGTACATATTTGTGTAAAGTTATCTTTAAGTATGTTATTCACTTAGCTATTGCAAGTTTTATACATTTCTAACATTTTAAATTAAAATATATTGATCATTGTTATGTGTGTTCATGTGAGCACATGTGTGCTTGGGTGTGGAGGTCAGGGGACAAGCTCTGGAAGGCAGCCCCCTCCTCCCACCATGCGGGATCTGGGGAGCTAACTCAGATTGTCACGGTTTGGAATAAGTGCCTATGCCTGCTGGGCTATCTCATTGGCCCAGTTACACACACACACACACACACACACACACACACACACACATACACACACACACACATACACACACATACACACACACATACACACACATACACACATACACACACATACACACACACATACACACACACATACACACACACACACACATACACACACATACACACATACACACACATACACACATACACACACATACACACATACACACACATACACACACATACACACACACATACACACACATAGACACATACACATACACACACATACACACATACACACACATACACACACATACACACACACATACACACACATACACACATACACACACACATACACACACACATACAAACACACACAAACACACACACATACACACACATACACACATACACACACACATACACACACATACACACACATACACACATACACACACATACACACACATACACACACATACACACACATAGACACATACACATACACACACATACACACATACACACATACACACACACATACACACACACATACACACACATACACACATACACACACATACACACACACACACATACACACACATACACACATACACACACATACACACACATACACACACATAGACACATACACATACACACACATACACACATACACACATACACACACACATACACACACACATACACACACATACACACATACACACACATACACACACACACATACACACATACACACACATACACACACATACACACACACATACACACACATACACACACATACACACACACATACATACACACACATACACACACACACATACACACATACACACACATACACACACATACACACACACACACTGTCACGTACACTCACTCATATTCACTCACACTCACATACAGAAACTCATACACAAACTCACGTTCACACTCTCACACACTCATACTCACACACTTACACAGTTCGGTACACATGTACTCACACATGCATACTCTCACACTCACATACCCACACTCACACATAAACTCACACACTCACACACTCACATTGTTACATAGCACATGCTCTTATACACTCACATGCACTCAGGTACTCTCACACACAGTAACACACACACACACACACACACACGTACACATGTATCTGTGCTTTCACAAAGCTCTGTTGTTTTAAACAATTTTATCTTGTTTTGGAGGTAGAATGTGCTTTTTAAAATGCATTTACTTTATGTGTATGAGTGTTTGTCCACATGTATGCATCACATATGTGCAGTACCCACAGAGGCCAAAGGGGGCGTTAGAGCCCTTGGAATTGGAGTTATAGATGGCTGTGTGTCATGTGGGTGCTGGGAACTGAACCCAGGTTCTCTGCAAGAGCAGCCAGTGCTCTTACCACTGAGCCACTTCTACAGGCTTCTAATATGGGCTTTGATTCCCTTCATTCTCTTTAAAGATTTCCTTCGCCATTGTTTTTAAGCAATTTGATTATAATGTGCTTTGGAATAGTTTTCTCTATCCGCAGTCTGATGACCTTCTTGGATTTATTTATTACATTCATAAAAATTAGAAACTATTTTTCAAACATACTGATTTTTAATGACTACACTTACACAGGTCAGCAAAAAAAAAAAAAATAGTGGCAATACAAAAATCTCAGAGTGGGGCTAGAGAGATGGTTCTGTTCTCAGAGACGTATTGATGTTGTCTCTTTCAATGGGCTGTCTACACCAAACCAGCAAGGAAACTTCTGGAGCACAGTTGCCAAATTTTCCGGGGTATAAGAGGACCTCAACTTTTCCAGTTAAAATATAGAGTTTGGAATATGCCCTCTGTATAAGACTATTCCTCTTCCAACGCACACTCTATGCAGCAGGCTTTGGCATGTATCTATTTGCAGGCAGGGCACAGACAGCCAGATGCTTTATTAAATGCAGGCAGACAGCCAGTGCCAGTCTACACTGCCCCTTTAAGGCACGCTCCCCACTCAACCCTCCATACTCAGCCTTCCAAGTCAAATGGGCAGGTTCTGGTGGAAAGCCAATCCACGCTCATGTTTTCCTCCTTGAGGTACAGGAAGATGTGTGCAGCTTGCTCCTCCCTGCACAGACCGGGGAATCAGCCGGGGGCACCGCCCCCCACTATATGTGCCAGACACATGAAGCAAGGGGAAACAAGCTGCAGGTAAGTAGCTGTCAGATAAGACGACCCCTGGCTTTGGCATGGATTTTTTTGTGGGGGAGGAGTTAAAAAGTCATGTTATATGCTGGAAAACAGGGTACCCAAGACTGAGCTGTGATAACACAGTATAATCACATGATACAATTAAGTTGGGTCCATGGGACTACTGTAAAGTGTGCCCATGATAACCATGACACACTGTCACCAACCTACGCAAACTTTAGGATGAATGATTATTCAGGAAAATGGGTGACACCTTTTCTCTTCATTGGAACATCTGAGCACTAATGTGCATCTCTGGTACATCAGCCCTTCACGTTGTGCGTTTCCTTGGGAACACTTGCTCACCCTTAGAAAATTCTTCATGGGAACCCTGAGCGTCTGATAAGGGTCCCAGCTGCATTTACCTGTTGTGATTCTGCCTGCCTGAGAAGCCTGGCCTGCAGCTCCGAAGCACGCGTTCTCCACATGGTATTACAGCGTTGGCACGCCTTCTTCCTGACTCCACACTGCTTTCATCTCCTTCCCCCCATTTATCTAATTACTCCCCAGGGTCAGTGTGATTTCACCTCACTGAATGAGTGCCCAATAAGGCTGTAAAAGAAAAATATATTTTTTTCTCACACAAAATTATTCAAAGAGATGATTGGGTAGGGTAGGACTGGTAGCTGCACCTCTCACCCAGGACTCACTCCTCAAGAGGGTGAAGGAGGCAGAGCCTTCCATTCTGGTTGTAGGTCTGCAACAGGAGCCAGTTACCAGGAGGGAGGGAGGGAGGGAGGGAGGGAGGGAGAGAGGGAGGGAGGGAGAGAGGGAGGGAGGGAGAGAGGGAGGGAAGAAGAGAGGGAGGGAGGGAGAGAGGGAGGGAGGGAGGGAGGGAGAGAGGGAGGGAGGGAGAGAGGGAGAGAGGGAGGGAGGGAGGGAGGGAGGGAGGGAGGGAGGGAGGCGGTTGCAGGGCCCACCTGCAGTGGATGAACCTCCCTTCAGCACCACTCATCCCCATGCAAAGTCTTCCTGGGACCCGTTAGATTGTGCACTGCCTTCTGTGTTTAGCTCCCTGTATTCTGACCACACGCAGACATACAAACACCGAATTACGTCAATTGGACTTCTTCCACCATTTTGGCCTGTGCTGCATTGTATTTTTGGAAACTACAGTTCCTAAAGTTAACTAGGAACTGCGTTCCTGAGTTAGGGGAGGTTCGCTATATTTGGGTAGACTCCCTATGTCTCTCAGGCTGGCCTCGAACTCAAGATGTTGCTTCAGACTCCCAAACGCTGGAATCACCGAGTGTGTTATCAGATGTGGTACTGGCTTTCCATCTCCTTACAGAGATCCCACCATGGCAGAATTTCAGTCTTAGTTGCCTTGTCTAAAACTGTTGCCTAAAGCCCACATTTGCAACACGTAACAGAATATTGCAATGGTCACCAGCACAGAATCTGTAAAGTACTCCTCTTCCCAAGTCAACTGATTTGCATTATGAACCAAGACTGCCTTTCTCTAGAATCCATGCCCCAAGATACCATGAAAACCACATTTTAGGACACAGGGAAGCCTTTAACTATTTTTACATACACAGGTTTTTGCTGTTGCAGTAAAATAATTTCATAAATTGCAAATAGGGTTTGAAGAAACATGAAAATTCATGTGTGTGTGTGTGTGTGTGTGTGTGTGTGTGTGTGTGTGTGTGTGTCCTCCTTTTAGCTTAAAGGTCTGAACCCTGAGTAAGTTTGCTGGGCATAGCCAAGAGGACAAGCCCAGCCTCCTAAGCGCTCCTGTGCTCTGAGCAAAAGACACTGCACGCTTCCTTTTGTTCTTGCCTGTGTTTTCTGGCCCTTCCTGGGGCCTATAATTCATTTCTTTCAGTACATCAAACTGTGAAGCCAGGCCGTGACCACACATTTCAGAATATTGGTTGGAAAACGGCATTGGAGCACTTTGGACTTTGGCAGACCTCCAGCCCATAGGCAAAACTTGACCCTGCTGGTCCTGGGTCCTCTGGTCCTTGGCAAGCATCCTCTAGATGAGTGCGGGTTTGGCAGAAGCTTCCACGGCCTCCATTGGGGTTTTATTTCTAGGATTTGAAGAAGCATTGTGGGCGTGGGGTGGAAACTCAGGCGTGGAGTTAACAAAGCGTTGACGGCTGGTGACAAACCTCCTGAGGTTCCACAGCTACAGCATAGGTGTAAGAGCCCCTGGCCTCTTCTGGGTCAAAACCAGAGGTTTTTGTTCCTTCTGATTGTTTGTTTCTCAGCTTTCTTCCTCCTAGAACTATGGGGAGTACAGGGAACATTCTCAATAAATATCTGCTGGCCTAGTGCACATGTGATGTTTTCCCTCTAATTCTTTATTATTTCCTGTCCCTCTTTTATCATTTTCTTTATATTTTGCTTTTCCCATATTGACACAAATAAGCCATATAGCACAATTGGATTCTGCTGAAAAGAATGTAAATAATAAAAGTGTTTATAAGTCTTTGCTAGTCCATGAGTAAATAGGTAAATCTAATGTCTTAAAGTTCTCAGTACATAGTCCGCCTATCTCTAATCCTTTAATTCTTCACTTTGCTATTTCAGGTCCTTGATAGAAAAATATTTCTTTTGTTCCTTATAATTAATTAATTGATGAGAAATATATCTTCTAATTTCCCCATAATTAGTCAGCATCATTAATTTAAAAGCACCAAAAGATGGGGGGGGGGTAAAGAGATGGCTCAGTGGTTACAAATACTGGATGCTCATGTGGAGGTCCTCAGTTCAGTTCCCAGCACCCACATGGTGGCTCACAACTGCCTGTAACTCCAGTTCCAGGGGATCTGATGCCCTCTTCTGGTCTCCAAAGGTACTGCACAGATGTAATGCGCATGCCTACATGCAGGCAAACACTTAGACACATAAATTAAGCATTATTTTAAGCACTGAGAGAAGACAGTTGGGGAGCAAGGAGGGACTTTCAGCTCCTAACAGAACACTAATGAATCACTGACTGGCCAGCATCATCTTATCAGGAGGAATTTGTTATTAGAAAGAGTGTGGTGCCTTTGAGTTCAGTATGATCAAAGATGACACTCCGTGAAGACTACCTGTTCCTGCTGGTACCTTTGGGTCTATGCAGGATCCTTGTCAATTTGAATCCAAATTTCAGGAAAATCAAAGTTCACATAGTTGCCTTTTATCTATTGGGCTGTTGTGATCAGCCAGTTTGGCAAAGAAAAAGGAGAAAGGGAGAGAGAGAGAGAGAGAGAGAGAGAGAGAGAGAGAGAGAGAGAGAGAGAGAGAGAGAGGAGAGAGACCGACAGACAGACAGACAGACAGACAGAGAGGGAGGGAGAGAGGGAGATCAAAGAATCATCAAGATTGCAGAGAATCCGGCAAGGTGGTGGCTCACACCTTTACTCCCAGCACTCAGCGAGGCAGAGGCAGGCAGATCTCTGTGAGTTCAAAGTCAGCCTGGTCTAAAGTGAGTCCAGAACAGCCAAGGCTCCACAGGGAAACCCTGTCTTGAAAACAACAACAACAAAAACGATCACAGAGAATAGGAGGCAAATCCTTTTGGAGGTTTGGGGAAAGGGAGCAGAGAAGGTCCTGAAACCGAAGACCATCGAGGCGAGGACTCCGTTGCTGCCAAGTGTGGGGGTGGCTTTTGTTGAAAATCTCATCAAGTGGCCAAATCCAGCACCTGGAAAGGGTGATATCAAGGAATCCTGTGGTTAAGAAGGAGCTCCCATGCCAGGTGGAGAATTCGGTGTGCTAGGATGCACTTTGTTAATGGATTATTCAGGAATAACCGCACACTGACCACTCGAAGGCAAGACTCAGGCTGATGGAAGTTTATTGAACGCTGAGCCAAGACTGACCAGTCGGTCAGTGATGCAATCTGGGCTCAGAAGCTACTCTATGATGCTGGTTTGTTTCTAGGGCAGGATTTTTTTTTTAAATAAGTAAAACCATAACCAGATTACAACCAGGTAAGCAGGTGGGACACAAGGGGAAATCGGCATCACAACAATGTGACTAGCTAAACATCTTCGACTTTGTTTCGAGTACACTGTATCCAGGTAGCAAGAGAAAGCGTTTTAAGCTGGTTGGCTAGGATATAGGCTTGGGGACTTTCCAATCTCCCACCATTCTGGGAGAAAGGAACATAGCAGGGTATTGTGATTTTCTTTAAGTAGAACATACACCGTTAATTCAAGCAGAACATCCAACAAGTATTGCCTCGTAAGCAAAAGGCTATTCAAGTTCCCAGGCAGGCGGAACTGTTATGCTATGGAGGCCCTGCTGAGTTTACAGGTTACAACAACCTAATGCCTGTGAACCGATGGCCCCCAGCGAGGTGGCTCTGTTGTTGGAGCTTTGCTTACACCTTAAGAATTTGCAGCTCCTCCCAGCAGAGGTGGGCGGGCCAGCACGTTCTCAACATCCACTGCCACTGAAGATTCACACTGACCAGCTGGCTTCACTTCCCTGAGAGGCAAAAAACAAACAAACAAACAAACAAACAAAAAACCCCATAATTGCTTGATTTACAACATAATAAGCTGAGGAGAACCCCTTCTACTGGCCACACTGTCGCCCTGTTCTTTGACTTTAATTGTATTCCGACTGTGGAAACAAACAAAGGGAACTTGTCAAGCTCAGTACACTTGGCATCCCAGGGGAAAAAACCCAGAGAGCTGCATGCTGAAATTGGGGAGAGCTGTGTCACCCCATCATGCTGGAGGAAGCTCACATCCTACTGGAATCCCTTCCCAGGAGACTGGTGACTGCATAGGGGAGCAGCTGTGACTCCAGCACAGGGAACCCTCACCCCGCTCAGACAGCAGGAGAACCCTGTCCCGTTGTCGCTGTGGCTTGTGCTGACATACACCCAGAGCACAGTAGCATGCAGGGCACCTCAGAGTTAGAGAGCAACAGCATTTTCCCCTTTATCTAGTCTTTCAAACTAAACAACTTGACCTTCAGCTAGAAGTCGCTGGCAGCCAGGCCCAGCCAGCGACCTGTTTCAGTTTTTCACTTTCTATTCCCCCCTGCCCCCCCCACCTGCCGATTCCCCCCCCCTTCCCCCCCTCAACCACGGAGCACAATGGAATCAGCAGGCTTTTCCCCAGAGTGAAGAGAAGACAAGTATGAAAAACAGTTGCTTAACACGGCTGCTCTGGAGTCTGGAACTCAGACCACTGCAGTCGAGTTGGATCTGGCCACTAATCGGTTGACAGAGACCCCAGAGGCTGTGCCAGATGTGGTTTCTTGGGAGGACCTACGATGATAAAAAGTACATACCCAAAACAAGCTTCCCTGGGGTCTTGGACTTCTTGGAAAGATAAGAGGGGCGGATGGAGGAGAGGACGTACTGGAATCAGCCAGAGGCAGTTGCTCCTCTTCAGTAGTTTCAGGCAGGCCGACCACCAGTGGCCTTGTATCTCCAGGCGTCGGTCACGATACCAAGCGCACATGCCTTGGCTTTGCAGAGAGAACACTTAATTGTTCAGCTTACACAGGTCATAAGACAACTGTGTCGCCCGGTCTTGCCCTTTGAGATGACTCCAGGAGCCTCAAGCATGAGTATTGAGAAACTGGCTGTTCAGTTATTTTCTACGTTAAACTGTTACAAAGGACTTGTCAAGTTTGTGTTTCTGTTGCCCCTATATAAACGCTAACCGAAGGCAACTGAGGGAGGGGTGGCTTCATTTTGCTTACAAGTCATCCCAAGGTAAGGTAAGGCAAGGCAAGAACTCAAGGCAGGCACTGAGGCAGAGGTGTGCAGGGGGCTGCCGACCAGCTTGCTCTCCGCACTGTGCGCAGCCTCTTTTCTTTCTTTTTTTTGGGGGGGGGGAGGGGTTCAAGACAGGGTCTCTCTGTTTCGCCTTGGCTGTCCTGGACTTGCTGTGTAGACCAGGCTGGCCTCGAACTCACAGCTATCTGCCTGCCTCTGCCTCCCGAGTGCTGGGCTTAAAGGCGTGCGCCACCATGCTCTGCCTGCAGCCTCTTTTCTTATACAGCCCAAGACCTCTGGCCCAGAGGTGGAACCACTCAGTCATCTGTTAACAAAAACGTTTTTTCTCTAAAGTCAATAAGCTATAAACAATAAGAATAATCATGAGAATTATCAGGTAATAATAACATTAACACGGTCCAGTCGGTTAGTATTTGTCGCCCTTGGAAAAAGTACTCCACTATCAGTCCTATCCCTGTGAGTCCAAAGTTCTGTACCTAAGTCTCTTTCTTTTAACTTGCATTTGTCATCTGAGAAACATTTTTTTTAGACCTACAAAATTGTCTCAGTTCCTAAACAACTAAACTTAATTGTAGTAAGACTGTGAATGTCTAGTCTTCAACCCACCAGAGCCTTGAGAAGGAAATAATATTGCCTCAGGATGTAGGAAGCGTAGAGCAAACAGCTTCTAGAGCTATAGAAATGACAGAGACAGCCGACTGCCTGGACCGTCACCAGAGGTTTCTCCGTGCCGTTGGGCCATCCAGTCTTCAGCCTACCGTCCCAGAACAGCTGCCAGTCTTTTCTGTGAAGCAGGCATTTTGAAGGCCTGGCTTACCTAGTCTCTGCCAAGTTGGACAGTCAATTTCCCAGTGTCCTTCCTGTCAACAGTTTGGACACCCTGAGGCAAGCAATTGAAGCAAGGACAGTTTTTCCCCCCAGTGGCTCCCTTGCCACATTTGTTTCTTTAATGCTCATCATCTTCTTTGAAGTAGAAATGGGGTGTGGTCGGAAGCATGTGTTTCTCTCTCTCAGAAAAACCTCTTACTATTAAAACATTTTAAATTCCATGTTCTGTAAATCTCTGAAGTGTTTGAGGAGCACCTATTTATCTACCATTATATAGTGTACAATTGTATCTATCTCTCTATCTGTCTATCTATCTACCTATCTATCTATCATCTATCTGTCTTTCTATCTTTCTATCTATTATCTATTTCTCTCTCTCTCTCTATCCATCCATCCATCCATCCATCCATAGAGCGGCGTTGCTTGTTTCTAGCTATGTACTATCTGCTTAACCTTGAAAACATATGCAGAAAACATTATTTCTGTAATTAACTAAAATGTATCTAACAAGACTACAAGTAAGATTTATAGGTGACTAACTACTAACTTGCATTTCTTAGCTATCCTAAACACTTAGCCATAGTTAGTTTTCTTAAGATCAGAACTTCACATTGCCTTTTCAAATGAGTTGCATATGTACAATACATTAATCGAAAGCTGAACAAAACAATCTTAAGTTGATATCAACATACAATACTCCATACCAATGTTAATATTTGGGACTAGTAGATTCAATAATCTACATTTTGTGAGATCATCCTATACAGTTGAGGTCCTTTTCCCGTCCACCTCTTGAGGTGATTCAAGTTTGTGCAAAGTCAACAATAACCATCGTATCACCCTTCATCTTTCACACCTGTATCTTGACTATTTATGTAGACTTTGATGTATTGTGGACTTACAAAGGCTGCACTGCGTACTTCTGCCAACAGAGGACTCGTTCAGATTTTTAAAAACTATTTAAGCCATGCATTCATGATAGATGCTCTTTTGTTATATAATCGGATAAGCTAATTTCCTTAAAAATTTTGCCAACAAAAAGCAAACATTTTTTAATTTAATGGACCATCAGATACACATTTTTTTTTTAGGAAAAAAAGTACAAGTCAGAAATTTTGTTACATGTTTTCATTTGCACCCTTCCCTTCAGCACTAGCCTGCTCTTATAGAGTCACAGACCCTGGAGGCAGGGTTGTCCTCCAACTTATTTTGAAATGTGAAATTCAAATGTTACGTGTTATCACAGTTAGACTAGCCCACTGGATTTTTTGTTTGGTTTTGGTTCCCTGTCAGTCAGTCACACCAGGAGCTTATGTCCCTTGTTAAAAGGTGGCACCAGTTAGTATAAACAGTGAAATACAATTGTTTTTTGAAACAGTAGACAAAGTGACACTATACAGTCTCAAGCTAGACTCCATTAACTATGTTTTTCTGATCCCTTGAGGGAGAAGACCAGAATGCAATCTTTGAGGGGGGAGGGGGATACCGAGGTCTTTCCTAGAACAAATGTGCTTTCTTAACTTTAAGCGATATGGAACCTTGTAGTCAAAGGTGTTTTTTGCTCCTTTCCCACAAGTTGCACACCAGAAAAGCAGAAAACCTAGCTGATGAACTTGTCAAGTAAATCAATTACACAGAAACATGTTTATATATGTACATAAAATGCTACATTGATATGGATTTATTATGTCATAAATTATAAGTAACATTCAACATTTCTTCTTGCCTTGCTCAATAAGCCAATGTTTTCTTTGAAAACTGCAATATATAATATGTACCTTTCAAGATTTTAATGACATACTATAGCTTTACTTTTTAAAAAAGAAATTTATTGTATTTTATGTGTATGGGTGTCTTGCTTCCATATATGTCTGTGCACTGCATGCACACAGTGCACATGGAGGCCAGAAAAGGGTATCAGATTCCCTGGAATTGAAGTTACACATGGTTGTGAGCAGGGAAGTTGGAGTTTGTAAGAGCAGCCGGTGCTCTTAACTGCTGACCCACCCTGCCGTCCCCTCTGTGGCTTTATAATCTGCCTTTCCTTGTACAGCTTTCTGTTTTGGCGTATTTGTGTCTAGGCACGGTTTCTCAGTGCTGTTGAACTAAATACATGTTCCCTCACACACACTGGATCCGGACGCCTCGGTGCAGGACCACTGCGTTTAAGGCTGTCTTGCCTTTGTCAGTAGCTGGTGGTAAAGTTATAGGAGCGAGGCGCTTGGCACTGGCAGCTCAATGGAAGTGATGTACAACGTGCATGCCTCATTTGGTGATGTTTAGTTGACATTATCACCTTGAAGATCAGCAGAATTTAAGCTTGTGCGTCCCATCTCGCGTTCTTTGGGTAGTGTTGGTCTAAGTAAGCTTTAGCAATGGAGGAAGACGTAGAATAAACACGTTCTACACTTCACCCTGAGAATCACTGTTTGCTGTTGTTGTTATTGTTTTGTTTTTTGCTTTCTTAGGTTTTTTTTTTTTCATTTTGTTCCAAGTAAGTATCTTTAAATAAAAATATACTATTAAGAAAGAATTTGAACACTTGTTCTTCCTGGCACATGAGTTCAAATTCATGACTTTGTTTAAGGTCAAGTCCGTGTTCATAACTGGCAATTGTATTAAGAGGAGCTAAGGAATGGAAGGCAGGCACAGCCATAAAACTCTAGAATGCTTAACTGTGCTATAAAACCACTTCGGATGCCACTGGAGTTTACCAAGAGATAGCACTTCCCCCTTTTCTGTCCATGGTGGCTTTTCAATTATAATGTTTTAATGAAAAGAATGTATTAGAACTCTACCTAAAAAAATCAATAGCCATTTAAAATTAACTTTCAAAGAGAGAGAAATAGCTTAAGACATGGCACGAATCAAACCCAGTTGTGTCCTAATTAAATAAAGCTGAATTATGACTCGAAAGCATTCTCTCCTTGTTAAGGTAGAATGGCTTTTCCTTGAGCTGTCTTCACTGGGGTCACAGCCTACTCTGCGGTGGGCAAATGTACTGATGCGTGACAGGATGTGTCGCAGTCTTAATTGTACAGCTGAGGTCATTTCCATAAAGCAAATAAGGTCGTTTGCTTTATGTGTGGAAAGGTCATTTCCACAAAAATAACTGTCTGTATGACCTGTGCACACAAGATGAAACAGGGTCACTCGGCAAAGTAACGCATTCATTCCAGCTCTGGGCCTCTGTCTGGGCCTCCGGGTTGGCATCAAGAATTCTGTGTCAGTGTTTTGTCTATAAGCTCGAGTCTTCTGGGAGAGGGAATCTCAGCTGAGTACACGCCTCCATCAGGTTCATTTATAAGGAAGCCCGTGGCAGCATTTTCTTGATTAAATATTAACCAGGGGTGGGGTGGGGTAATGTACTGTGGGCTTCACCACCCCTGGATAGGTGGGTGGTCCCGGGTTGAATGAGAAAGCAGGCTGAGTGAGACCTAGAGTAAGCCGGCAAGTACCATTCCTTCATGACCCCTGCTTGAGTTCCCTCAACGATGGACTGTAGGCTTTGAACCCTTTCAAACCTACTTTATTTGGGGTTCTTTAATGCTTACACCTCCCTGCCAACCCACCTACCCTAGATAGGAGAGAAAAGGGGTTAATAGGGAACAGGAGAAGTGGACCTTTTGAGACTCAGTTCCTTGGGGGTGATTCCACTGGTGTAGTCTGCAGGATTCCAATAGACCAGTTAAACAGCAAAACAGCAATTCAGCGAAGATGACTGCAGCCGCAGCCGCTGGAACCTGAAGAGCAGCTGGAAGCCAGGACCTTGAAGCATTCACTGCAGTGGTTCTCTCTAGGAGCATCTTGAAGTGGAGCGATGAACAGCCAAGACCAAAAAGCCCCACCTCTTGTTTTGGGCATATATGTATACACACACACACACACACACACACACACACACACACACACACACATACACACATACACACACACACACACACATACACACATACACACACACACACATACATACACACACATACACACACACACACACATACACACATACACACACACACACAGACACACACACACACACACATACACACATCCTCTCAGAGTCCATACTAGGATGTTTATCAGTTGGCAAAGACCATGCCCCACCCCCAGCAAGAGGTGACTCCTCTTCCAATGGACAAACATCACGTGTTCTCTCACAAGTCATCGTACACCCTTACACAAGTCTGTTTCACATCCCATATTTGGGGTCAAAACAAAAAATGTGTTTGCATGCACCACAATGGACTGTGACCCCACAGAGAAATGAACCCTTTCCTCCCCGAGTGGCTTTTGGTCACAGGGTTCATCACAGCAACCAAAAGAAAACCAGGATAGTTTGCAAACGCACATCAGCTTTCGTTCGTCCTGTGTTCTGCACAAATGGAATCATGTAGTCCTCTGTGGACAGCCTCCCGAGTCAACCTCATCGTCGTCATCACTGGTTTTGACCCAAGACAGCATCGAGAGCTATCCATCCCTCAGCACAGAAGACCACATGGTCTGGTCAGCCCGCAGCAGCGGAGTGTGCTGACCTGAGATGCCTATGGATGCCTCTTACTGCGAGTTCATCTGTGGCCTTCGGCCAGGAGTGCGACTAGGAGTGGAGTCACTGAAAGGCAAGCTCCTGCGTGCCCAGCTCCAGACACTGAGGAACCTCGCCTAAGACTGTCTCTCTCTTTTACCAGGGCGTTGTCCAGGGCTTGTTTGCCAGACTCCTTGGGTGTCCTGTCTGAAAAAATTATTCAGATTTTTTTCTTGTTCATAGTAATTTTTTTCAGGCTTGATACAAGTTGCTCTTGTTAAATGACTGGAAACTGCCGTGGGCTTTGGGGGGACAAGGAGGATAGATGGGACAACCATCCGGCAGTTGTCTCTGAGTGTGTCACTCCCAGTCCGTTTTAGCTGGTACGAATGCTGCCACAGCTCTCTCACTTGGTTTGTTTCCCTAGGATCCAGTTCCTCAGTAACATTGCAGCCTTATGGGAGACTGGTGTGTTAACAGGGCTCTTGGTCTTATGTAAAACTGCAACTTCTTTTTCTTTTTCTTTTCTTTTCTTTTTTTCAGACAGGATCTCTCTGTGAAGCCTTGGCTGTCCTGGATTCACTCTGTAGACCAGGTTGGCCTCGAACTCATAGTGATCTGCCTGCCTCCGCCTCCCTAGTGCTGGGATTAAAGGCATGTGCCACTATGCCTGGCTACTTGTTTTTCTAAAGGTTGAAGTACATTTGCATTCTTAAAAAAAAAACAACTGTCTCCTTCTCCTTCTCCTCCTCCTCCTCCTCCTCCTCCTCCTCCTCCTCCTCCTCCTCCTCCTTCTTCTTCTTCTTCTTCTTCTTCTTCTTCTTCTTCTTTTTGAGAAAGGGTTTCTTTGTTTAACAGCCCTGACTGTCCTGGAACTTGCTTTGTAGACCAGGGTGATCCAGAATTCAAAGATCCACCTGCCTCTGCCTCCCAATTACTAGGTTTAAAGGTGTGTGCCACCATTCCCTACTAAATTATTTTTCTTAAAAATAAAACAAAAGACAAACAAGAACCCTGTTATTTTATGCATATGGTTCTTTCTTCTGTAAGTATAGATGCATATCAGGTGTGTGCAGTACCCACAAAGGCCAGGAGATGGCACTGGATCCCCTAGATCTGGAATTACAGATGGTTGTGAGCTTCTGGGTACCAGGAACTCAACTTGGATCCCTGGCCAACACATCTAGAGCTCTGAACCACTGTGGACATTTTCTCTCTCTGACTTGGGGAATACTTGAGCACCTGATATTTGTTTTACTTTGAATAGCTTTTGTTCTTTTTCTAAGGATGTGCTCCCTTCTTGCAAGATGCAGGGTGTTGGGATTTCTCTAGTGCCCCAGTGAACTGACTTACCTGGATCCACTGTATTTAAATCAAGATTGCTTCAGTGCCTTTGGGTAGTGGAGACACACTCTCTGCTGAGCCCGCATCTGGATACCCCGAGGCTCATTTGCTGTGGGTGGTGTTTTATACCATTGCTGTGGAACTTGGGTCCTTCCTCTCCTCTTCATCATTTCCCTTAAACATTTTGAAGCCAGGAGGCAGGAGCATGGCTCATGTGACAGGGAGCTCTCAGCAGGACAAAGGACACAAGACCAAAACACTGGCCAACCATTTCCTGGAAGCTTCCTTAACCTCTTTCTCTTCTTCTCAGGTCCAGCTGCACATTGAGATGGCCCCACTATGCATCCTTCATGTCTAGGTCTGGGCTACTCATCTTGCAGCCTTCACCCACTCAGCTCTCCTCTTACCCAGCCTGGCTATGTCTGAAGACAATCTCTTATTTCTCTGCATTAATTATGCCAATAACTTTTAGATTTGTTCTTGTTTCTACTTCTGTAGCCACTTTCCCCTCTTTTGTTTGTTCTCTGCTCAGGTTTTGGTTAATCTGACAATGGCCTGATGTTTCTCAGCAATCAATGGTTTTTTGTAAAATTTACTCACTCCTTAAAGGACCCATGAGCCTCTCAAATATTACTACACACATGGCTTCAAGCTACAAAACAGAACTTTAAACCTCATTCTAGGTACAGCAGAACAAATTTCCTATAATTGAATTCATTTATCTTTTGTTTGTCTTGGTAATCAATACCTCTATCTCTTCCCATACACATTTCTACAGATAATTGAAACCTGAATTCTACAAGGAAAAGAGAAGGATGTTTGCTTGAAGGATTAGATATACATTACTCATTTAATTTTAAATCTCTTCTATAGAATTTGAAAATCATCTTATTCTAGAAATTGATTCTATCACACTCAAGTCCTCACGTGTGTGTTTGAGGAAGTTAGTGCATCTTGTTGGTCATTACAACTTGGAGGAGAGGATATAGATTTTTAGAATGACATCTCATGTTTCCTAATTTTTAAGACATCTCAGCAGCCAATTATTACAAATTAATAATAAGGACTGGTAAGATGGCTCAGTGGCTAAGAGCAATTGGTGTTCTTCCAGAGGACCTGGGTTTGAGTCCCAGCTCCCACATGGTGGCTCACAAACACCTATAATTCCAATGCTAAGGGATCTACCACCCTCTTCTGGCCTCTGTGGGTACTGCATGCACATCATGCACATACACACATGCAGGCAAACACTCATACACATAAGAATAAAAACAACTTTTTAAAAACTCCACAAGTTAATAGTAAATGCCCAGAACTTCTATAAAGTTTTCTTCAATGTGCATGCAAAGAAATGCTCTTTATAGAAAATGTGATTCAACAATGGTATGAAAAGCCACACTGTGGAGAATCAATAAGGAGTCATACTAAATATAATCAGTGTAACAGTGTATTTTATAAATATAAGATGAATCATATCAAGTCAAAACTAATGGGTTGTAAGGATGAAAAGAAATTCTATATCACCAAACACTACAATAATATACAAGATTGATGTCTCTCTGCTAAGAAATAAGGCTTCATCTATGTCAAATCATGTGATCAATTTTGATTCTGTCATACCAGTGCTAGGAGAGCTTTCAGCAAAGAGACCCCAGGACAACATGCAGGTGATTTGTATATTTATTCCAAGTTAGATGAAGTTTGACAGCTGGGCAAAAGGGATCTTATGTATTGATTACAAATGTGGAGAGCGAGTACAGCTCGGTTGTTCAGTTTATCTTGGTACCTTCACACCTCTGAGGATGAAGATGCTTTCTCTGGTCACAGACAGGGCCCCTCTGGGGAGAAGGCTTTAGTGACCTGCTTCCCTGGATGAAGGGAAAGGGGAGGGTGACGGTGACTTTCCAGCCTCTGCTGTTTCCTCAGTTGCCAGGTGTGCACCTTGGGGTGACATGCCCCATTCCATCTGATTCACATGGGAACGAGTCATGGGATGACAAGTGAGCAGTGTGCTTCTAGAACCTTCCAGGTGCTGACAAGGTTCCTGTAAATCCTGAAGACTCAAATAGAGTTTCAGATTTTTAAAAAAAAAACTTGTAAGCCCAGGAGGTGAAGGCCAAGTGGAAGGCAGAAGAGATGAAAACACAACACAGAGATGGTGGCAGAGCACAGCTTCCTAGGGGTGGCCCAGGCTTTCAAAATGAAAGAGCTCTAGCAGTGAATAGATTGCTTCCCCCAGAGGCCACGGCAAAATTAAACACATTTTTCTCTCTCCTACTTCAATTTACTAAGCCCAATTAGCTTATTAAGAATTCTCCTTGATCAATGCGTGTGTAAAGAAGAAAAATGCTTTCATAGCTCTTGCTTTGCAAGGCCAAACTGAGCTGTGGGAAGATGACACAGGAGTGGCTAGCATTTGGAAATGCTCCTTGGTTCTGAATGCAAAGTATGCTAAGATGAGGAAAATAAGGGCCACCCAGCAATTACCTCTGCAAAGAAGGAATAGGAAGAGCATAGCTACAGTGTGAGATGAGTAACCATGGAAACACTGGGCATCAGAAACTGCAGCCATAGAGGATTCAGACGCCTTGGACAATAGCCTAGGAGGAGAAGCAGATTATATGTCCCTTGCCACTGTGGCACCTCGGCTACATGACGAGAAGCCCTTCCTGCAGAAAAGGTTGGTCATGAGTGAGAGTCTCAGCAAACCAGCTTCTGGAAAGTTCCATAGTCCTTACAGGCTTGCTGCCCATTTACATCCTTGAATTGAGACCTATACAGTAGCCTCGCTTTGGAAAGAGAAGCCACACTGTCGCAGACAGCCTCAGTGACTTGTCAACCTGGCACATATAGGAAGAGGGAGACTCAGCTGAGAAGTCGCCTCCACCAGACCGGCCTGTGGACATGTCTGCGGGGGCCGTTATCTTGATTGATAATTGATGTGGGCAGGCCCAGCACACGGTGGGTGGTGTTTTAGCTGGACGCAGAGCAAGCGCACGCACAAGAGGTGTCCCTCCACGCAGAGCAAGTGCATGCGCAGTCTCTGCTTCAGATTCACGCCTTAGTTTCCCTCAGTGACGGACTGTGGCCTGTAAGATGTAACGAACCTTTCCTTCCCGAGGTGATTTCTGTCACAGTGTTGATCACAACAGAAAAAGCTAACTCAAACACATATCATAGCAGCCCCAGGACTCTGTAGCCAGGAGCTAGCTGTCTTGAGGAGAGGCAGTTATCTGAACTCGGGCAAATGCAGGAGCCAGAAGTCTTTGCGCAGTCCAGTCTCTAGGGCTCCGTGCACATTTCAGTACACTGGTTGTGGGGGAGGGGCCTCAGAAGCTTCCTTCCGCCCAGCACAGTGACTCTAACCAAAGCCCCGTAGATTTGCCTGATAGGGGATGGATGTTGTGACATGAATTTGCACGGAGGACACCGCCACTGAGAATCAGGTCTGGACTGGATTAAGGCAGTGACATGCGCAGGTGGAATGTGCCATGGCCAGGAATGAAGAGGCAGCTGCCCCCTATTGCTCCCTTTAACCCCACCCCATCCCTCACTCTGAAGGACACACATGCACTTAATATTGACGGGCAGAGAAGGGGAAAAAACACCATAGTTTTTTTTTATCTCTGCCCTGTCTAGAAAGTGCACAGAGGGCAGCGTAAGTAACTTTGTGGCTTTGTCTGTTGTCCTGTCCAGGTCGGCATGGCTGTCGATGAGACGGGGCTGTGGGGGTGGAGGAGTGGAGGAGATGCTCACTCCAGAGTAGCACAGAGTGTCCAGGTTCCCTTGGTACCCCATCTGTGGCTTCCCCTTGGTACCCCACCTGTAGCTTCCCTGAACAGCCAGTCCCACACGAAACCGGCTCTGCCTGCGGTTCCCACTGCCATCTCTCCCTGTGTAGGACACAGATGCTCTAGGCCTCCTGGCCACTGCTGGGCTGCTACCTCCAACTTCTCCTTCTGATAACTGCATGCAGAGTCAACGGTGCTGGAGGAAGCTGCCCACTGCCCTGTAGGCGGCCACCTCTCTGTCATACCCACCGTTTCCCACATCACAGCCACCCGGAAGGCAAGCATCTTCCCACTCCCGCATGGCCTCTGAAGAAGGCGGCACTTGTCTCCTTTCTGGCCAAACAAGCTACAGGGAAGCATGCTGCAGTGTCCAGAAAGAATCAAAGTGACATTCCATAAAAGCTGTGTAAGCTGCACTCAGGAGAAAGCGTCCTCTAAGAAGGACACATATAAATATTGTAGGGACAGATGCAAACCGCAACACAAGAACACACACACACACACACACACACACACACACACACACACACACACTGAGGGGAAAGATGTAGGTAATATATCTTTAAAACAACATAGCTCTCTAGGGTCAAATTAAAACACACAGTGCCTGGAGAGGTGGCTCCTGGTTAGGAGCACTTGCCCCTCCTCTGTCAAGGAGCCCAGAACGTTCTGCAACTCCAGTGTCAGGGGATTCAACATCCTCTTCTGGCCTTGAGCATCTCCCCCGCCCCCGCAACTACAACACACGCTCATAGAAATGTACACACATGCACACATAAATCCGTTTTGCTGTCCTATGAGGGGTTATTTGTCACAGATCTATTTTTGTACCCTTTCCTATGTTTTCCACCTCCTCCAGCCACCAAACAAGGATCCAACATTTGTACCTTTCCTCCTCCTTCCTCTTCCCCAACCCCTTACCTATCCCTGACCCCTTAGCCTTCCTCCCTCCCAACCCCCTTATTCTTCCTCCCCTACTTATCCTTTCTCCAACCCCTCCCCATCCCTCCCCTTTCTTCCCACCCTTTCCCCTTCCTGCCCCTTCCCCTCCCCCCTCCACCCCGTACCCTTTCTCCCAATTCAGAAGCCAGGGCATCTACAATCTTCTCATTGCAAGGTCTTTCTGGTAGGGTGCAGGTGGGAAAGCTCAGCTTCAGCACCATGTCTTATTGCCTATAGACAAGGTCACGTAACTGACACCACCACAGCCATCCTACAATCTCAATGTGAACATGGTTCTTTTAGGGTTTGTATAAGGGTTTTTCTAGCACAAGGGCATCTTAGCAATAGGAAGCCAAGAAATATCACAAAGTCACTCCACACAACAGACCTCATACAAGAGTTTTATTGGGGGGCGGGAAACATAACATGGAGGCTGCTTTTGAACAGGGAGAGAGACAGCTGAGGGCTGGATGAAGGGGCGAGATTTTATGGGGTTCCTGGAGCATGCAGCAGAGAGCTAGTGGGAAAGTACAACACAGCTTGCTGGCTTTTGGCTGCTGAATCAGGCCTGGGCTTTCTGAGCCTCAGGGGGCAGAGTGTTTGTCCCTCGTCCCTGGTGTGTTATACTTCTTGTCCAACTGCCACTCAGGTGACTCCCACGTTCTCGTGGCAGACCTCATTTGTGAAAGGGACTTGCCACTCCATATCATACTTAGGAAGATGACATGCTAGAGCCACGCCCCCCACAGCACAAGCACAGCAGCACCCTCCTCACAGATACATCTCATTTGTAAATCATTTTATTCACAGCAGGAACAATGCAAAACTGTTAATGCGGTAGGAAAGCAAAGCGGGTTAGTCCATTCCAAATGAGAAAGAGCAGCTTTACTGGGATTGCAGGGGTGGACTCTCTGCCCTCAGTTAGCTTTGTTTCCGGTGGTGTCTGTCTCTTCCTGTGCAGCGCACACAGGGCAAGTGCCTCTTCAAGATACACCTTTGAATCTGCTGGACCCTCACAATGATCACTAAACATCTCTTTCACATCAGATAGGGTGCAAATGACAGGCTGGAAAACGGTTCCATCCGAGACTGGTTGGGAGTCTGTGCTAAGGTAGAGAGACCAGAACTAGAGGAAGGGTGAGAGTTGAAAGTGGTTGGCTCCGTGTGTTGGTTGCTCAAGAATTCCTCAAGTGACGCTGAAGGATAGCTGAGTTGGAAGGAAAAACTTGGGGTGTCATGGAGGAGGGCTGTTAAAGACTCCATACAACCTGCTGAGCTGGAATGGAGGGGCCGCTCATTGGAAGCATAGAGCCCCAGGCTTTGAGAGGCCACCTGAGTGCTGAGTCAATGGTCTGTGTGGATATTAAGACGATTGGCAAAGGAAGGGAGGGCATGGGAGATGGAGGAGCTCAGCAGACAACGCGGTCCTCTGAGGACATGGGGGGGGGGGGGTCTGTGACGAGGATGTGAGTCAGGAGTGACAAGGAGGGCAAATAGCTCAGAGAGTAAAGTGCATCAGGAGCTGGCATTCTCAGCACTCACGCGAAGCCCAGGTGTGGCAGTGCCCACCTGTAACCCCAGCACTTGGCATGCAGAGGCAGGTGGCTCCTTAGGGCTCCCAGCAGGCCAATCTAGCTGAAAGGTAAGTTCCAGTCCCTCTAAGAAGCCCTGTTTTATGAACTAAGGTGGAGAAAAAGAGAGGAAGACCTACCCACTGGCTTAGTCTCCCAACCTCTACTCCTCATCTGCCTCCTCCTCCTCCTCCTCCTTCTCTCTCTCTCTCTCTCTCTCTGTCACTTGCATGCAGTACAGGTGAAACACCCATGCACAGAAGTGGGGACAGAGAGAGAGAGAGAGAGACAGACAGACAGACAGACAGACAGACAGATAGATACAGACAGAGAGAGACAGAGAGACAGAGACAGACAGAGACAGACACACACACACACATAGAGACAGAGACAGAGAGACAGAGAGACAGAGAGACAGAGAGACAGAGAAAGAGACAGACAGACACACACACACACACACACACAGAGAGAGAGAGAGAGAGAGAGAGAGAGAGAGAGAGAGAGAGAGAGAGAGAGATCTGCAGGCACGGTCACTCTGAGGCTACCACCATAGAAATCTACTTTGGCTGGCAATTGGCTTCATGTTTTAGCGGACAGCCACAAACATGACATTAAGAGGGAAAAAAGTTAAAATGCCCTCTGTGCTTTGTGAAGAGGGCCCCGTGTAAATGAGGGCTCTGTCCCCACCGGCAACGGCAAACACTCGGAGAATAAAGAACTCAGCACCACGCGGTGGGAGGAAAGGAAAAGCAGACAAGTAGCTGAAATGTTTGACAGTTAAAGAAGAAGTTTTAGTCCAGGCAGATGAACCATAGCCATTTTGCCTAAAGACCATCACAAAAATCCCTAGCTACTGATAGGAAAAAAAAAATCTGTAATTGGAGTCACTTAAGCAAAAATAACATTTAGCTGAAATGAAATGAGAATTCTTCATGAAATTATTGTACATCATTTCCTTGCTGCAGATGAACAACATCCCAAGGTTGTTTGCTTTGACATTTTCTTCATAATGTCTCGTAATGATGATGAATTCAGTTTGACGTCTGATTACATAAAATTTGCCAGAACCACACTAAAACCTAAGTGTGTGAAATGTATTATCCTGAGAACTTGTCTGGAGGTTCTGGCAACAGTGCAGATCAGTGCACAACACAGACTGAAGCCTGGTCCCCAGTTTGGCGAGTGGAGTGAGGAGGGAGACCCCCCCCAAGCCAGTCAGATCAGCAGGATCAGCGGTGGTGACCAGTGGGGCCACAGATGCTGCAGCCAGATTGCACCTCAGCCCCAGAATGCACTTTGAACTGATTTTGCCATTAATTGAACAGAAACAAAGGAATCCAAATAGCGCAATGCAGACTTGAGTCCTGGAACAATCCAAAAGCACACGGACAGCACATAAGTGTTCTTCTTTCGTCTATGGAAATACTAATATGTATCTGCAAATATTTATTTTGTGCCCTGGTATACACATGAGTGAGTGTAGTGGATGCATGTGTGGTGTATGTGCACATGTGTGTGCAGGCATGTGTGCGCAGAGGCCAGAGGAGGAAGATCCTGCTCCATCACTCTCTTGTCCCCTGGAGACAGGGATTTTCACTGAGCCTGGAGTTAGGCTGGCAGCCCTCAGGCCCAGTGAGCCTTCTGTTTCTGTCCAGCACAACACTGGGGCTACAGGTACATGTTCATGGGGGGCACCCAGCTTTTCATTGTGGGGTCTGGGGGCTGTACTCAAGGCATCTCTCTGGTCCCCTCAACACAAGATTTAAATTCTAAACATCCATGGGACCCAAGTCCCACCACCTTCTCAGAATCTTCTAGGCTTTTTCAAGCAACTCTACCCTTTCTTCCAGGGCATTTTCATTGAATGGAATGTTATTGATCATCTGTGATGGCCATTTTCTCAATAAAGAAGAACAAAAATAAGATGGCCGTGGTGGCGCACACCTTTTATTCCGGCACTCAGGGAGGCAGAGGCAGGAGGATCGCTGTGAGTTCGAGGCCAGCCTGGTCTACAAAGTGAGTCCAGGACAGCCAAGGCCAAAACCAAACCAAGACAACAAAACAAAAGCAGAAACAAACAAGAAGAAAAATAGGACTAGTTAGGGGAGGGACTGTCAAAGAAAACGGGAAAATCCCGATTCCTCTGGCTCGCCAGGCTTTGCTCTGATGGCTTCATGTTGACCTAACTCCGTACTTTTCCCCATGGCATCATGAGGCAAATGCATCTTAGAGAAGTGGAAATAGAGACAGGCCCGCCGAGTGTCTCACTATCGCGTGTTGCGTCTATGCCAGAGTGTGGCCGAAAAGCAGTCCTCTCCCATCCTAAAGTGTTTAGCTACCCATTACTCAAATGTTCTGTGAGCTGGTTTCTTGGTCTCAAGAACGAAAGCACAACACGCTACATTGGTCCTTCCTAACTCATACAGCTACCATGAGATGCAAACAAAAGGATAGAGCTGGAAATATATTAAAAAAATTCAATTGGCCCCATAGTAATAATGCAAAATATTCCTTATTATAATGTTCATGACCTGCTTTTTGTGGACAACTCAGCTCTCAGGAGGACTTTCTACGAGGGCTCTTAGGGCCAGAATTTTATGTAACCTTAAGACCCTATGTGGCCAGGAGGCTGTCTATTCTATTTTGTGCAGCATGCACACATTTATGACACTCTGATGACTCCAGCCCGGGACTGACCCCAAGGTTGGTGTGCACATATCTCTGCATTGAGCTGACCCCAAGGTTGGTGTGCACATATCTCTGCATTGAGCTGACCCCAAGGTTGGTGTGCACATGTCTCTGCATTGAACCGACCCCAAGGTTGGTGTGCACATGTCTCTGCATTGAACCGACCCCAAGGTTGGTGTGCACACATCTCTGCATTGAACTGACCCCAAGGTTGGTGTGCACACATCTCTGCATTGAACTGACCCCAAGGTTGGTGTGCACACATCTCTGCATTGAGCTGACCCCAAGGTTGGTGTGTACACATCTCTGCATTGAACTGACCCTAAGGCTGTGTGTGCACATGTCTCTGCATTATGCCAACTTCTCCTTGACTTTTGTTCAGTGAGGTTACATGGGGCCAGACAATGCTCTTGGTCCAGAGGACTAGATGTGAGAATTCCTTTTTCTGGACTCTGCTTTAGCCTTGGCCCTGAGGCTATACTGCTGACCTCACATCCACTTCTGCCTTGTGTGTGTACCAATTCATAGTATTTCAGAAAAATGAACAGACGACAGAAGATACACCAGGAAACTCCTGCTTTTCCCATACACAGAATGTACTTCATTGTTTCAATTCCCAGCCATCTCTTTGGTTATCTAGGGTCACAGTCTCTAGAAGTCCTTTTCCCTTGGGCGTTGGTCTTCTGCCGTGTATTCAAATGCTGGGTTCTTTTCCCCAAGATCTGCTTTCACTCTGGACAAATAAATTCTCCTGTAGGCCACCAAGTGACGTGGCATAAACTTTGCACCCAGTAATCTCTGATTGATCAATAAAAAGGCTAGACAGCCTATAGCTGGGCAGAAAAAAAGTAGGCGGCGCTCAGGTTCCTGGGCTTGGGGCCTCAGGGGGAAGCCAGGAGGAGAAAAACTCAGAAGAGGAAGGAAATTTCCATGGTGCGGTAAGTACCCTGAGCATGTGGCCATGAGGGCTGGCCTGATGGAGCGGAGGCAGCCTAGGCAGGAGCCATTGTTGCAGTAACTTGGGGTGTGTAGCCGGGAAACCACAAAATAGCTTAGGGGGTTGGTATCTGCCCAGCTCTAGTGCTTTAAGGTTTATTATAAATCTAAAAGGTCTCTTTGATTTGGGAACTCAACAGTCTGAAGTGGGGAAGGAACCCAAATAGCTATGAAGAAGCAAAGGGGACACAGCGAATCCCCCAGATACAAATATTCCACAGGGCTTTCCAGTCTCCTCATCTCTGATTCGCAGTCTCCTTACAATCAGCTGACGACCCCTTCTTACCTTAAAGCCCCTCTGGGCAGAGGGAAGGTCAGCTTTTAGTTCTTACTAAGCCTGGCTCCGGGTCACTGTGTCTGTACACAGTTGCTCTAACCACAGCACTGGACGTCGTGGTGTGACTGACCAGGCGCCCGGCCAAACCCCAGGCCGCACCAATGGTTTATACCCACGCAGTTAATGTTCTGAACTTGGTAATGAGATTTAATTTTGTCGAGCCACCACTCGGCGTCAGGGCTCTGTGTGTGAAGATAGTTTTAAAAGCCCACTAGAGAGCCAGTGGCCAAAGGGAAACTTAGGAGATTTGTCCATGAATACATGGGTAAAACCTTTAACTTCACAGAAAGACAAGATAGTACTTCCTCTCCTTGGGCCCCAGTGACATTTTTTTAAAAGTTAATTCAGTATCCACAGCACCACCGAGAGCACCCTATACAAATTCTGAATTCCTAAAATGTAAAATTATTTGGTGATTCGGGAAAGGAAGCCATCCTTGACGCGAAATATAATTTTTATTCGGTGACATATAAACTCTCTTTTTATGATAGGTGCAAACAAGGAGACCTCAGAAACCATCTAGTTCAATTTAGGTGACACAGGCAGGTCCCAAGGCTTCTACCCACATCACGCCCCTGCTGAGAAAGAGGCCAGAGTACGCCACTCTCAGCCCCTTAGCCCTGTGCTCGTTAGACAAACAGTTTGATGACAGCTGAGATTTGTGCAAAAGGCGCCGGCATTGGTAAATCAAGTAGGTTGTTATGTGACTCATGCCCAGGGGTAACGGAAAGCACGATTCACTCTCGCTCACGGGCCTTTCTGAAGTTAGGTGTCCTGGGGACTGAACGACAGACAAGATGCTCTTTTTAGACATCGTAAAACGTCTTCGGGATGCCACAAAGCAAAGCCAAAACCTCAGTAGTGGAAGTGGGTTCCCATGTGAACTCCTGCCAAGGTAAGCTCAGGACCACGCAAGATGCCTTAAAAGCCCACTCAGTCTGTATCAGATAAACATGATAAAATTTTTTTTCCATGAAATTCTCTGAGGAAGAAATTCTCAGGCTTGACACATTGAATGTGCAAAAAACTTTCATCTGCAAATAGACTTGTCAGCAGTCTAATAAAAATGCTGACACACAACATAAAATCCTATCGCCTTCACATATCTTCCATTACACCTAAAGTACATTTTGAATATTTATTACAGAACTCCGTGGCTTCCTCCATTTCAATACGACTGAGAAGAACGTGAAAATTTGTCTTATTTGTTCAACACCACATATTTTAAATTACATCCTGAGATTTTCCATGATAATTTCATTTATTTCTGTATCAGATTTGATTGGAAATAAAAAAAATGACTCAATTTTAACCAATAAAAATTCTACTATTTCTCAAGAATGGCATGGCAGCTTTTCCAGAGATAATTTGTTTTGTGTGTATGTGTGTATGTGTGTGTGTGTAAAATGAAATAATTTAAGCTACAAATCTTTTCCTAAAAACAAAATGTAGAAGGGACCCATATTTGAATAAATTTATACAAAATAGGACTTTTAAAAAAAAATTAGGAACCGATGTGGTGGTACACTCCTTTAATCCCAGCCCTTGTGGGGCACAGGCAGGTGGGGCTGTGTGAGTCTGAGGCTAGCCTGGTCTACATAGTGAGTTCCAAGACAGTCAGAGCTACATAGTGTGACTCTATTTTTTTAAAAGAACAAACCAAAACAAAACCCAACAAAATACCCAAACCCAAACAACCCACAAACAAAAAGGAATGAAAATAAACCTTTTTAAACACTTAAAAGAAAGAAATCAGAGCACACTTTGTGTTCATATTATACTGATAACAATTCCAAATAGAATTTTTGGAAAGGAAATGGCTTATTCTAATAGTGCTAGAGAACTTTTTATATTGACCTGTGACTTCAGGGCTAATATTTTAACTTAAAAAAATTACTGCGAAATAGTTAAGAAATTTCCCTAATTAAGAACCTCTTGATAAACTGCTGAAAGCTCCGCTTAGGCCACTGAGGCCCAGCTTGCTTAGTGCAGGCCCCGGGCACGTGCTGCTCTCCTGGCTGCGGGTTCGGATTGTGACGCACTTCCTGTCTGTGCTGCACAGGTTAGCCTCGGTGAGCGAAGTCCCTTGAGCATGAGCCGTACACTCGCCCTTAGAACTCAGCTGGGTGGCTGGCTATGGTAGGGGGCAAGGGGCACATTCACACAGTCTTTTCCTTAGATATTGATCAAGATTTGGCACATCTCTGGCACTGTTTGAGGTGCTGAGATACGGAAAAAATACTCTCCAGCAGACAACAGACTAGCAGGGATGATGAAACAGTATATGAAGTGACACACTGTGGGTGTGTAGCTCGCTCTGCGGCCATGTGAAAGAGGTACCTATCGGAAGTTAGTGCTGGGGAAGGTCGTGTGCTTTCTCGGTCTCAAGAAGGAACGCACAATACACAGGAAGGAATGGCACCGATGAGACACCATGACCCAAAGCAGCTAAGGGTTTATTTCAGTGTCCACTTCTAGACCACAAGCCATCACTGAGGAAAGGCAGAGAAGAGACGCAAACAGAAACTGAAGAAGATGCCGCGATGGAAGGCTGCTTACTGGCTCGGCCACCGACTCCTGACAGCTCACCTGCCTAGGGATGGTGGCGCCCACAGTGGGCTGGGCCGGCCCACAGCAGTTATCAGCCAGACAATCTCTCCCAGGTATGGCTGCAGTCCCATCTGATCTGGAAACCTCTCAGCTGAGGTTTCCCTCTTCCCAGGTGACGCTGGGCTGTGTGAAGCCGATAATAAAGACCAACCTGGACAAAGAATGTTCCGAGAAGAGGATGTATGGAGCAAGGTGGGCAGTTTACACCCATGAGTTGGTTAGGTGGGAGACAGGTGAAGGTGGGCACAAAGGAAGCTTTTATATCCCCGAGGGACACCGGACTTCGTGCTGAGGGCAGTGAGAAGCTCATTAAGAATTTATGCTGGGATTAATGTTTAATTCTTTAGAATGCAGGCTGATAGCAGTCCTGGCATGGGTTCCGAAGGTCCAGACCGTAGTTAAGTTAGCAGCATAAGGGCAAATGGTGGTCCTGGAAACTCCAGGCAGCTTATAAACCAGACACCAGCGCCACGTTACTTAGTCCTCTGTGACCTCATAACCAACCAAGTGACAGCTGATACACGAGGCGCAGTGAAAGAGGCCATTTCTGCACACATCCTGCCCATGGACTTGGTAATCACAGGTGCATAAAGTCCATTATTTATTTGTCTGTTAGTTTCTCTATCTTGTCCTCAGACAGAAAAATCTCCAAAAGCAGCTGGGCGGTGTTAGAGCAGGCGGCTGGAAACCCAGTTTCAAAGCCCGGATTTCAGGCTTCAGGAAAGAACCGAGCCCAGTGGCGCATGCTCAAAGGTGACCTCAGTAGCTCAGTCCGCCCTGAGGCCACTCACCGCTGCTGACCACTGGGTGGCGCTGTGGAATACGGCTCTAAATTCAGCTGTTTATGCAGGCTGGAAAGTAAACCTGGCCTTCTATCTATCCAACTCGCTCCCCTCCTGACTTGTTTTTAAAATAGGAAAGGACACTTACTCCCCAAATGGTTGCCCCAATTCAGTTAGTTCACACTGGGTGGAGGAAAAGCTGAGTTAAAGCAGCATCAAAACTAGGAAAAATTATATATGATTTACAAATTTATATATCATATATATGTGTGTATATGACATGTAGCATAATATTTGGCATATAAAAACGACATACAAATATATCCTATATAAATATATAATATAAAATATATTCTACATAAATATATAATATAAATAGATAGTTTATATATATTTAAAGTTAAATCACTAAGATGGCAGCCTCCTCCAAATAATTTGTTTTTGTAAGAGTAGACAGACGGCTAAGAAGTTTTGTAAGACACAGTTATGGAAGCCCTAACAGTAGACATTCTGTTACCACAAGAAAAGGATAAAAAATAAAGGGCTGGGGACAGTTCAGCAGTTAAGAGTACATACCGCTCTTCCAGAGTACACATGTTCTGTTCCCAGCACTCACATGGTGGCTCACAACCACCTGTCACCCCAGCTGCAGATGACCCAGTACCCTCTCCTGGATGCCACATGCCCCAGGTACACATGTGGTTGTACATACACATAAAATATTAAAATTAAAAGTTAAATTCTAATTGAAAACCAAACTTAAAAAAATAACGTGTTTTGGCTTAAAAAAATAACAACAACATACACATAAAATATTAAAATTAAAAGTTAAATTCTATTTGAAAACCAAACTTAAAAAAAAATAACAACAGCTTTTGACTGGCTGCGTTTTGTTTGTTTGTTTGTTTGTTTGTTTCCTGGGCCCAGCCCACAAAGTCTCCCAATGTCTGGGGATAAGTACTTCATTTACTGTTTCATTTTAATGCCCAGCAGCTTATTTTTCCCATCCCACTTTCTCATCTCCCTATCTTCTATCCCTGCTCTAATTGTGCAAGCGTTCATTTCTTTCTTCTTTCATTCATTTGTACACAGAGGACTCTGGCGACGCCCAGTTGCAACGCTCTTCTTATGGAAAAGGGTATTTGTGAGGCAGGAAGCAGGCATTTCAGAGCAGTCTCCTGGGAGGAACAAGTATCTTACAGCATCTCTTATAAGGCTGGCTTCAGGTTGTCTTGTCTCTGTGGCTACTTGGGGAACAAAGGCACGTCTGTGTTGTTCTGAATTTGCCTCTTCAGCCATGTGCACACACACTTGCTCTTCCCCCATGTGCACACACACTTGCTCTTCCCCCATGTGCACACACACTTGCTCTTCCCCCATGTGCACACACACTTGCTCTTCAGCCATGTGCACACACACTTGCTCTTCCCCCATGTGCACACACACTTGCTCTTCAGCCATGTGCACACACACTTGCTCTTCCCCCATGTGCACACACACTTGCTCTTCAGCCATGTGCACACACACTTGCTCTTCCCCCATGTGCACACACACTTGCTCTTCACCCATGTGCACACACATTTGCTCTTTAGTGACCAGCACCGTGAGCTTCTTGTCTCAGTCAGGGTCAGGTTGGCTCCTCGTCAAGGCCTCTTGACTCCTGCTCACTTAACTCAGAATTTAACTTGACTGTAAAGATGTTTCCTCTTCCCGTGACTTACCGTCAGCCAGGCTAGCCATTTTTGAGCTATTGCTGCCTGGTTTTCCATTTAGGGGACATGATGCTTGCCTTTCCGTTTTCAGCAAGCACAGTTTTGATAAGATAATAGAACATTGGTGCAAGCAACTCATTTTGGTAATTTTAAACAGAGTGTGAACCCTTGCCCAGAATGCAGCCTTATGTGAGCAGTGCACGACAAACGTTGAGTGCTGGTCACAGCGGACTGACCCTCAGCTCCACTGAGGCCAGAGAACTCCCCAGGGGCAGCTGCCAGTGGGCTGCGGAGCTGGAGGGGACCAGATGGGCCTACGAGCATCTTTTGTGTGACGTCACGAGAGCAGGCATCCTGAGGGACTCGCTGCAGACTCCTGGCCTTCCAGCTGGCTCTCCTTGATTCCGGAGTCTTAGCTTCCAAGGAACCAACCCCTGCGAGACGCCCAGGCTCTCTACACTGGCTCCTCGACACCGCTTGAAAGATCTGAAAGCTTTCTCACCAAAGTTCCAAACAGACCTTCAGAAGTGCCTGAAGGGCAGGCAAAGTCTTACAAATGTTCTCCCAAAAGGTAGTTGCTATATAGGCTGTACTATAAATTTTTTGAAAAGTCAAAACATGTTACATCGGTTTATATAATATCCTATTGTTTTATCATTAATTTTTATCGGTAGCCAAATTTTGATGCAATTGATTTTTTTACAAGGCTTATGAAGGAAAGAGCTTTGGACTGAGACTGCTGTATTAATTATGGTTTTCCAAAGAAACGTGTGTGTGTGTGTATGTATGCATGTGTGTACATGTATGTGTGTATGTGTCTGTGTGTATATGTATACATATGCATGTATGTATGTACATGCATGTATATATGTGTGTGTGCATGTGTACATATATATATGCATGTGTGTAGGTGTACATCCATGTGTGTATGTATATATGTGTTTAAGTATCTATGCATGTATGTGTATGTATATGCATGTAGGTATATATGTGTATATATGTCTAGTGTGTATATGTATATATGTATATGTGTATGTGTGTATATGTGTATATATGTATATGTATATATATGTCTAGTGCATGTGTGTATAGTATGTATGTGTATAATGTATGTATATGTCTAGTGTGTGTATGTGTGTATATGTATGTATGTGTGTGTGTATATCTGTATGTATGTATGTATAATATGTATGCCTGTGGATGCATATCTGTATGTCTGTATATATGTATGTGTGTGTTTACAGGGAGACTGTAATATCCCTCTATGCTTATGAATGCTCAGAAGTTTCATCATTTCCTATCTACAAGCCAGAGACCCAGTAAAGCGCTGGGGGTAAATTCTAGCCTAAGACAAACACTTGAGAAGCAAGAGCTCAGCCAGTTAAGTCCTGATTGCGGTCAGGTTGGGCAGATGTCCTAGCTCAGGCAGCCGGCAGAGAGAGCTCGGTAGCTTCTGGCCGCTTCTTGCCACTTCCAGGCCGTTGATGGGTTGGATGGTGCCTGTTCACACTGGGGATGAGTTGGATGGTGACTGTTCACACTGGGGGTGAGTTGGATGGCGACTGTTCACACTGGGGATGAGTTGGATGGTGACTGTTCACACTGGGGATGAGATGGATTGTGGAGAGCTGCGAGGTGCTGCGCCTTAATATGGCGTAAGCTTCCGCCTTCCGCCATCCCGACGGCGGGTGCTCTCTAAGATAAACAAGTCCTTATATGGCAAAAGGCTGTGCAAGGGTAACTGGTGATCTGATGACGAGCAGTCCTGCTCTGACGCGGACCTATGAGGAAGTGGCACCTGGCATGAGCTGATTGGCCCTTGAGTTGTACTTAAGCTTGGCCCTTCCCTTCTTCGAGGCCATTCCCACTGAGCTTAATCCTGAGTAAAGATCTCGAGAAGAAGTCTGGTTGTTGGCGTCTTATTTCCGCTGGACGATGTGGCGCCGACATTGGATGGTGACTGTTCACACTGGGGATGAGTTGGATGGTGACTGTTCACACTGGGGGTGAGTTGGATGGTGACTGTTCACACTGGGCATGAGTTGGATGGTGACTGTTCACACTGGGGGTGAGTTGGATGGTGACTGTTCACACTGGGGGTGAGTTGGATGGTGACTGTTCACACTGGGGGTGAGTTGGGTGGTGACTGTTCACACTGGGGATGAGTAACACTTGCTGAGCCAGCCACCTCATTCAGGCTGTATCACCCTCCGCAAACACTTCATGAAATCCACCCAGACGCAATGCAGGCATGCCATGCCCCGGCAAGTCAACACAGGAAATTACTTATCATAAGTCTACTCCTTACCAGGTAGGTACCTATCTGCATATCTTTAAACCACACTTCATCTCTAAATAAAGACAGCAACAACATATTTCTGCCTAACATACAACAATCTTACTTATAGCCCAAAGTACATAATGCCTTTCCCCAAAGTAAAACCATGTTTCCTCTTTTAAACAAAACTAGTACTGTGACATGAAGTCAATGCATCTTAAGTAACACTATAAAGGAATGAGACCACATAAAACAACATTTAATATGTGCTCATCTACATATATTATGTATACATGCATACTCATAGTGAGGTCAGGAGGATATGCTAGTGACCCAGTCCTAGGTAGTAATCACACTACTGTAGCTTGGTCACAGGGTTACAGCTGGCATCTTCACTTACCGGCTCCTACTAACCAACGTTCCCTTTGCCTTCAGGAATATCACCATCGCCACAGTTGGTCGTGGAGAATTAGCCTCCATTCCAGAAGGATCTTAGCAATCCCGAGTCTTTCACACATTAGCACTTCTTCATTTGCCTTCACTTATTCATTCTTTCCGTCCCTTCCCACCCCCTCCACCCGCCCGTGTCTCACCTTGTACCCTAGGCTCATGCTGGCCTTGACTGCACTGTGTAGCTCACCTGGCCTCAACTTCGCGGCTAATCCACCTGTCCCGGCCTCCTGACCAACAGGATCACAAGAGGCTGCACGCATCCTCGGCATCTTCTGTGCTTTTCTTCCTCTCCCTGTCCACCATGCACATTAGACCCCTTACCGTTCCTCAAGCACACCAAGCGTGACCTACCTCCAAGTCGTGACCCTGTCTCGACCTTCGTGTCAGAGGTCTGCATTGTCGTTGCCCGCAAGCTTTTGTTGGAATGACTCCTTAGCCTAGTCACCTCATTTAAAAATCATGTTTTGGGCTGGAGAGATGGCTCAGAGGTTAAGAGCACTGGCTGTTCTTCCAAAGGTCCTGAGTTTAATTCCCAGCAACCACATAGTGGCTCACAACCATCTTTAATGAGATCTGGTACCCTCTTCTGGCATGCAGGCACACATGGGGGCAGAGTATTGTATAAATAATAAATAAAACATCTTTTTAAAAAAATGTTTCATCTTGCTCCTGCCCATCCAACTCCCACTTCATTCTGTTTTAATTTTCCTGTACCTTACTTTTCTTCTGACTTCCTACAGCGTACTTTATGGCCGGGCCCTCTTACCTCCCACTGTCTGTTTCACTCAGAGGTGCATAATACCAGAGTCACTCAATAGATATATCCCACTCAATGTATCCATTCGTAGACTATGCTCCTTCTTAGGGATTCGAGATAAGGCTTAATGAACATCTGCTCCACGCTTGAGGATTCATTCACACCGCTGGATTCGCTGTTAAACACCACCAGACAAAACAGCATCTGCATTTGTTAAGCACGCAACACACCAAGAAATTTAAGGTAATTCTCTCAAGGCTCCAAGTTAATTACCAAGGCACCAGACTCTCAAGATGATGGAGGTGTTAAATTAGTACTTTGAAATTATCAATAATGAATTTTAATTAATTGATTTACATATCTTAGGCTTCTATATCCAAGTCGCTAGAGACCAGAAGGCACACTCAAGTGCACCCTGGTTTGACTTTCAAGTTTCTTTGCAAACAGCAGGCATCTATTATGTGCTCTGTGTGGGGCTGGGCAGAGTAGAGACCTGTAGTTAAGAATGAGCCCTGATCCCACTGCACAGTCTAGAGGCACAGTCTAGAGCAAGCCATTGAAACTTCCAGGATGGCTGCTTCTTCACCTTTAAGACTGTTAAAGTGCAGGATTATGTAAACGCAAGCATTATAAAGAGAAAATTGGACATGTGCACAGATGCTTAGAATGCTCAAGGAAAAAGAAGAAAACACCGGAGATGTGAAAGTAGAAAGTCAAGGCCTGTGCTTTCCTGAATAAATAGTCTGTTGAGAAATCTGTCCCTCAGTGTCTTCTGCTCTCAAATAAGGACAATCCGGGGAGGGGGAGGGGGCCTCTGTAAGGAGTATTGGCTGTCAGCAAGATAAATAAAAGGCAGGTTCTCCAAGCTGCCACGGTGCCCCTGCACATCCCTTGAGAGTTCACTACCTTCTCTCATCACTAAAACCAGTGTGAAGTCCTTTTAAAGGTAGAAGTAATAAATTTAAAATATAGCTCTAGCTGTGCAGAAAACAAAAGCAAAAGGATGCAGGGAGGGAAATGGCAGCCAGGCCACTGGAAGTCAGGGGTGAAGCTCTCTTCCACACCAACACTGACCGGCCAGATGTCTCATCTTTGCCATCAGTAGAGAAACTCCATGGGAGACCGGAAGACATCACTTAAACCATGACCACAGCACAGTCTGGAAGGAAGCTAGGAGTTTCTGGAGCAATAGTTTCTGGAGCTGTGGCTCAGGGGTTGCACGCATTGGCTGCTCTTGCAGAGGACCCAGGTTTGGTTTACTGTCTTAGTTAGGGTTTTATTGCTGTGAAGAGGCCGTGGGCTGTGGAGCTTCCTGCTCTATAACTTTCCATTGGAAGCTAGCCTCTTGCACTGGAAACCCCACTTTGACATCCTTCTGGCCTGGGCAGATTGGACATGAGCAGGTGACCTCAAATTGACTGGCTAACCAGAAGCAGCAGTTCCAAATGTTGAATAAAGATCCAGACAGTTGAAGAGGCAGAGCCAAGGAGCATCCTCCTGAGAGAAAGGGGCAACGGTAATCACCACTCTGGGTTTTCTGTCTTGGGAACATGCAAAAGTGCTGAGTCACAGGAGCATGCAGGAGTGCTGAGTCACGGGAGCATGCAAGAGTGCTGAGTCATGGGAGCGTGCAAGAGTGCTGAGACATGGGAGCATGCAGGGGTGCTGAGTCATGGGAGCATGCAGGGGTGCTGAGACATGGGAGCATGCAGGGGTGCTGAGTCATGGAAGCATGCAAGAGTGCTGAGTTGTGGTGCATGCAAGAGTGCTGTGCAAAGTTACTGAGCATGCGGGAATACTGAGTCATGGGCACATGCAGGAACACTGAGGTAGGGAACATGCAGGAGTGCTGAATCATCCCTTGCTCATTGATGGTAGGAATGGTGTGCTCACCAAACCATTTCCTTCTTTAAAAGAGAGGAGGGGGTGAAGTTGTTTGTTTTGAGCTTTTCTCACTTTTCCCATTTCCCCAAGCCTGCTTCTTTAGTTGATTGACAGTGATTCAATATCTTTTTTGTAATCTCTCTCTCTCTCTCCCCTTCCCTTTCTTCTTTCTTCTTTTTTTTTTTAAAGATTTATTTATTTATTATGCATACAGCATTTGCCTGCATGTATGCCTACCTGCCAGAAGAGGACAGTAGCCACCATGTGTTGCTGCGAATTGAACTCAGGACCTCTGGAAGATCAGAAAGTGCTCTTAACATCTGAGCCATCTCTCCAGCCCCTTCCCTTTCTTCTTTTCCTTTCTCTGTCTTCCATCCTTTCTGCATTCTCCCCTCTCTACATCATCTTCCTATTCTTGGCCTTCTCCCTCATCCCCTTCAGGTGAGATACAGATACTTAGCAACAGGCATGGTTGATGGCCGGCTTCAAACAACGGCACAGCCTGAGGTTAGCTAGCTAGGTTATGTTGAAAGCAGTGACATTACAACCAGCCTTCAGGGATGGAAGTCTGGCTACTATGTTTCTCAGTAATCAAAAACCAAGTGATATGTGCTGGAAAAGTGGCTCAGGGATTAAGGGCACTGGTTACTCTTCCTAAGGATCTGGGTTCAATTCCCAGCACCCTCAGGGCAGCTCTCAGCCATCTGTAATTCTAGTTTTGGGAGAGCTGATGCCCTCTTCTGGCCATTGCAGGCAATACACCCACACACTTTAGTAATAATAACTGACAAAACGCAAATTATCATCAGTGTTCCTAAGTGATGATGTGCTAGGTGAGATGGGGCTTTGGAGGGCCATACTGCCTGTCATGGAAGATGCTGATAGTGATGAGAGCACATGAGTGCAGTGCAGCCTTGGTCTTTTCTAGTTAGTTCCACATGGGAAACAAGTAAACCCAGGAGCTTTAAAGTGTGAACACACCCTGTCTTCTTTGGTTCAATAGCTGCAGAAGTTATGGGCAAATTTCTTAGGCTTGATGCATCGGTCCTGGGTTAGAGCTCTATTTTTATGTTTGCTTGGCCATTCTACCCATATATCCAGCTTCTTGGTAGCTTAAGAAATAGAACCCTAGGCTTATTCCTAAATATTCAGCTATTACTGAGAAAAAACCACGGACATCTTATGTCTATGCTAAAGACAGTTCCTGCCACAAAAAGACAACAACAAGAATAAAATGCTTTGCAACCATGGGGAAAAAAAAAATCTAAAAGTATTAATCCAGACTAAAAATCTATGGAGCCATCACTGCATCACTAATATAAGAGTCAGAGCTGTGAGTAAGAACAAAGTGACCTGTGGACTACAAGAAACGGTGAGAGAGGGGCTCGGAGGCACATCTCCCAAGCGTCTACTTGCATCAACCTGAAATCCAGGTCTCAATCTATCAAAGCTGTAGCTGGGTGTTTTAAAGAGCCATGGCACTCTAGAAGGCAAAGCTGATACATCCTGGGTTTTCTTACCTCTATTCCAGTCGCCACAGTTTTACATCAGTGTGGCCTGGGGGGAACGTGGCAGAATTTTACCAATCCTCGGCACCTTTGTAGTCCACCGTAAAGCACGTGGAAAGTGTGGGATTTGGAAACAGAAGAAAAGAATGTGACTTTAGATTCAAGCATATTGATTGCCTAAGTAGCATCTGAATTGGGGCTTGTAGGAACGGGAAGATGGGTATTTCATAAACCAAAGGGAATTTGAGCATGAAAAATCAGCTGAGTTGGGCTGTATGGGACTCAGTTGAACCAGCAGGGTCGTCGTGGCTGTTTCTAGACCTAAGTCATTTCTAACACCCAATAATAGTCTATGGAATTCAGGGAGCATCGACCTGGAAACCCCAGAGACCCACACTCCTTCATCAGCGCACTCTCAGAGAGCACTAGGGTATTACCTGTCACCTGCTGGGCTGAAAGAAAATTTATGCCTAACTGTGGAGCCTTCAGGGAGTACCCCAAACAAGATGTGAACTCCGGGAAGTTGTTTCTGTAGAACTGGACTTAATTGGGGTGATACAAGGAGCAGTAGTAAGCGAATCCTCCCAGTGAAGAGAAATTTAAATTATTTTGCCCCCAAAGGATCTCCAATGAATCACTGGCCCCATTTCTAATGGCCCTGTTGGGAAACAGACACATGGAATGAAGTAGGAAGCCTGGTGACAAGGGCACCAGGGAAGAGTTATGCAGATGGAATATTTGAAAAGGTCAAAGTGTAAGAGAGTGAGTTTCACAGATGTGCTTTCCCAAGAGCCCTTAAGCCCAGGGAATGCTCCGAATCGGGGCTGCAAACGGCTCTGCGAATGTCAATCAAATCTGTCCTGCAGTCTTTCTAATATTTTCTTGGTGATTTCCAAAAGATGCTGTGATGGCAGAGGTGGGCGCTTTGACACTGGGTCCAGTAATGCTTTCCAGGCTCAAATTCCCTTTGGTTTGTAAGAATCCTGTTTTATTGATTCTTGGAACCCCCAGGCCATTCGGGCACCACTAAGGCCAATCAATATACTTTAACTGACACATTAATTCCATTCTTTTCCTCTAAGCCTTCCACCTTCAAATACATTTACAATACCTCACTATGCTTTAGAGTGGTGTTGGCTTTGTCTTCCAGCTGGCCATGGCCCTTTGAAATGTCTCAGTACAGCTTTGGTAGCTGGGAAACCTCCATCTCTGGTTAATACAGATGTCAGTATGTCTCAAGACTCTTGCCATACTCTCCCCACTAGTCACTATAAAAGAACATCTATTGAGTGGAAGCCGGCACTGTCATCTGACCTTTTCATGTCCTTTAGCCAGTAATCAAATGGATAACAAAGAAAAAGGCAGGATTTCGGAATTGTTAAGTGAGGTAGTTGATACTAGTTGGCAAGGGTAGAGTTTGATGCCCTAATTGTCCAGTGCCTCATCTCCATGCTGGGTTTTGTGGATGGATTCATTCAGTATGTATGTAATTTTTAGACCACATTTATACTTAATGATTATACTTATTTTTTCCAATTATTATACTCCACACTTTTATGCTAATAAATAGTATGCTCAAAACCACTCTAGTCCCATCGTAGTTTCCAGTGCTTGAACTCTTGTGAAGATGCTTCCCGAAATCACGTGCTTGGACTCCTTGGGAACATGATTCTCTCTCATACATACAAGGAGATGAATGGGTTGGCTGAAGAATGTCTAATTTAAAGGCATAGCTCTCAGAACACCTACATTGCCTTAGAGTGGAGGTGCGGTCGAGTGAAGAGGCCATTTTGCCAGTTAGAAACCAACTCGACTCATGATCTTCTCATCCCAGGTCTCTTCCATCATCCCCAGGTCTCTTCCATCATCCCCAGGTCTCTTCCATCATCCCCAGGTCTCTTCCATCATCCTCAGGTCTCTTCCATCATCCTCAGGTCTCTTCCATCATCCCAGGTCTCTTCCATCATCCCCAGGTCTCTTCCATCATTTCCAGATGTGCCTCTCTTAGGGAACATGTGGTATCATCAATGCTCATCCAAAGTAGTCACTTGATGGCTGTCTAGATTGAGTACGGTTCTAAATTTAGGGTCTTGGTTGGTAGCTGTGTGTACTGGTAAATTATGCTCCAATATGTTCTATTGATTGAACCTCAAAGAGAGTTTATATCAAGCACACTTGTCCCAGAGTTTCTTCTCCAGGTCTGGAGGTGAGAAGATCTAGTGGCATCTCACCTTGAATCCCAGGGCTATCATTTATTTGGACATGACTATATGTACACAAGATGGTTTTCATTATGAGTTTAATGTGTAGGAAGGAAATGTGTGTTAGAGAATAGAACATAAACTCTACGTTTTATAGCCCTGTGTCTGAAGTTCAGCTCTCCTACTAAGAGCTGAGATGTTTGAATATAGGCATACTTTTAAAAATCTATCTTTATTTTGGTTTCTTATATCTCTTTCTCCCTTCTCCACCCCAATCCCTTCCAACACCCCACTACCAGGTAGGAGAGAAAAAGGTTAGTGGGAAGAAGGGTAGTGTTTTCCCTAGCTACTTCCTGGTGTTTAGTGTTGTCGGGTTTTTTTTGGGGGGGGGGGGGGCAATACCAATCTCTGTCATTAGGATATTTAGCCAGCAAGAGCAAATGCAGCAGCAGCCTTCTCTTTCTTCTCTTACCATCTCCTCCAAGTGTTCTTCTTGTAGACATCTACCCTTTTTCTTTCTTTCTGGGCTCTTGTATTTATTCTAATTGGCAAAGACCAACGCTCTGCACGAGGCAGTTCCCAGCTAACAAACATCATGTGCCCTCAGGCCGTTATCAGCTGTGGACAAATTGGAGCAGCCCCCATATCCCACACCTGGTATTAAAACAACAACAACAACAAAAAACATGTTTACATAACATAACCCAAAACTTCTACAGTAGTTAAAGTCGATCACGCTGTTTGCTCATGACCATCTGTGTAATGGGACTGTAGGCGATGTCCTCCTAGGCTAGGTCTAGGGAATGGTATAAAGTCAGCGAAATGCCCATCGTATGGTAGGTCTACCGACAAGACAAAGATACAGAAGGGCAACCATGGTAGTGTATTTGTTAGGCGTGGAGAGATGACTCAGTAGTTGTAGCTCTTGCCGCACTTTCAAGGGACCAGGGTTCAGTTCCCAGTATGCACATGGCAGCGCACAACTGTCCATAACTCCAGTTCCAGGGAATTGGATGCCCGCTTCTGACCTCTGTGGTCACGACACACATGGAATGCACATACATGCAGGCAAACAATCATATTTGTAAAAAAAATAAATAAATCTTTAAAAATGCATTTTTTCCAGGATGCAAATCCAACACACAGGAATTACTTGTGTTTCTGTAGAGAAACAAAGAATAAGAGGAAAGGGAAACTAAGGAAATATTTTTGCTTATCATAGCAGTGAAAAGAATGACACACTCTGTGATTAAGGTAACCAAGATGGGAAGGATTTGTACAGTGAAAGTTAAAAAACAGTGCAGAAGAGATCACCAAATAAGCAGCCCAAGCTCTCAGACGTTGCTGTGTAATAGATGCCAACACTGTCTACACAACCTATAGATCCAATTAAATTGTTACCAAAGTTGGTGTGACAAGTTTACAGAAATAGAAAACATGCCTAGAACTTGTAAGAAATCCCTAAGGACCACAAATAACCAAATAATCTAAGAAAGCAAGAATATAATTAAACACTCATGCTTCCTGGGCTCAAAACTTACTACAAAGATGTATAGTCAAAACAGTGTCACGGGCATAGAGACAGACATGTCGACTCTAGGGGGAGAGCAGAGAGTTTAGAAATAGTCTTTGGGATTATAGTCAAATTGTGGAAATTGGGGCGAAAGAATAGCTTTCTATCAATAGTGATGGCAAAACTAGACAGCCATAGGTCAAAGAAGAAAGTTAGATAGTGGGTTATACAAATACACATGTTATATAAGAGCAATTCAATGTGGAACAAACATGTAAGGATAAAAAACAGAAACGACTGATCTCTGAGAAGTCACAGTGAAGGAAGCATGGAGGAGAGGCTGTGGATGACACATGGACTCGGGGGATGTTGGCCAAAGAATCCACAATTTCAGTATTCAAATATATCTACTATATAACATAGCGACTATAGTACAATATATTTAAATGTTTTTAAAACAAAAGAGCAATAAGTTGTCTTACCCACTCCCCCAAATGAGAGTACTTAAAGTAACCTTGAGGTTAGTTCGATTGATTTAGCCATTAAACAATTAATATGCATTTCAAAACATAATTCTGTGTATGAAATATCTGTATATCTCTCTCTATCATCTATACAATAAATAGCTCTATGTTTACTTATATCTGTCAAATTTAAGAGAAAACAGGGAAAATTGTTCTGATATTGGGTTTGGCAATGCCATCACAAAAATCACAGGAAAGAAAATAACAATTTAGAATCCATGTAAATTAAAAACATCTGTGCACCAAAGCACAATTAACAGTGTAAAAGGCAACTATCAATAAGTCACATATCTCAGGAAAGATCAAAATCAATAATATATACAAAACACCTCTATCCCAACAAGAGAAAAACTAATATCCCAATTAGAAGTGAACAAATGACCCCAATAGACATTTCCAAAGGAGATACACAAATGATCAATAGCCACTCAAAAAGATGTTCAATGTCATTGATCAGGAGGGCAATAACAAACAAAGCCATTAATTAGGTTGGTTATAATCAAAGGGGAAAAACAAAACAACTACTAAAAGAGATGTGGGTAAATAGACAGCCTCCTCCACACCAGTCGTGGGAATATAAAATGGCATAATATCCATGGGAAACAGTCCGTGGTCCAAAAATTAAATTTCAACATGATCCCTAAAAGCCACGCAAGGGTTTATAATTTTCCCAGTCTCCTTTCTGTTGCTTTGACAAATAAGTTTGACTAAAAGCAACTGGGTGTGTGTGTTGGGGGGGAGGGTTGTATTTGGGTTACATTTTCAGATGCGCATCCACCACTGAACTGCAGGAAAAGGCTGCTTTCTGGTTCCCTCCTTGCCTGCTCAACTACCTTCCTCACACAGCCGAGTCCTTCCCGCCTGAGGATGGCGCTGAGCATGGTGGGCTGCACCCTCACAGACATGGTCACCTGCCACGGGCGGAGGCGGTTCTTTCGTTCAGGTTCCACCTTCCCAGGGTATTAGTTCTTTTTCTGTTGCTGTGATAAAACCTCACGACCAGAGCAACGTTTAGAAGGAGGAGTTGATCTGGGCTTAGGAGACCTGAGGGATGAGGGTCCACCGTGGCTGAGAGGCACGGCAGCATACTGCAGGCATGGCCACCGGAGCCGGAAGCAGGAAGCAGGAAGCAGGAAGCAGGAAGCAGGAAGAGCAACCCGTGAGTGATGGGAGACGCTCCAAGCCTGCCTCAGTGATGTGCTTATTCTGATAAAGCCAAGCTCCCAACACCTCCCGGAATGGCGCTGCAGCCTAGGTGGGAAGGTCAATTCTTAACTAAGCCACCTCCACCACTCAGCTGCCAACTGCCCACCTGCTGGTTTCATGAGATCTGTCTTGGTTGAATGCAACTAGTTTAAAGCGACAGTGGGTGAAAGGTAAGGAATAAACGGCAGCCGTCAAAGGTTTAGTGTCAACCAAACGATTTATGGCCAATTATAAGCAACTAGGCTGTTTAGAAGGCATGACCCACCTGGAGGAATACACAGCCACAATTCTAAGCGTGCACTTTACTTAGGAAACTCCTCTTACTGACTTGGAAGCCTCAGGCTGGTGATGCTACTGACAAAGTGGCAGGAAGACAGCTGTGCCTCGGGATTCTCCAGTAGTACACTGCGGTAGAATCTTCTAGAAGGAATTGTGCACGGAGAGCCGCTTTCTGTGCTGCCATCCTTCAGCGCACTTCTTTGGGTTTGGCGTCTGCAACATGAAACCAGGACAGCGACGCCCTTCCTCCTGAGGCCTTCTCTGAGGCCTCCTGGCAGAAGGACCCTTGGCTTCTTGGCCACGCCTACCAGAGTGGCTTTCATGTCCTGCTGAGTGGGGTATGAATCAAGTGCCAGTCTTCTGCTGTTCTCATCAGGACACACAATAGGGCCTTTGGAATCAGTCTTTTTGTCCGGTGTCTATTGATAAGACGGACAAGGCAGCCTTTGTTTTCCGCTTCCATTTTCAAAGGTATAATTGCTTCACTGGCCAATAGGTGTACAGAGCTCATCAGAAACGATCTTCCTCTGAGTGTGTGTGGCAGGATTGGACCCTCAGACAAGTTATTTTCAGGCCACTTCCGGCTAAAGCCAACAGCATCTTTCTCCCTGTTTTCTGGTTGTTTGCACACAATGCATTTCTGTAATTCCATTCCAGATGGCTCAGCTTTTCTTGGTCTCCATCCTGTGAACTAAACTTACTTTATTTAAATAGCTACTGTAGAAATAATTGGCTTCCACCGACACTTCCTTCTAGCTAGGCTTCCTGCGGGGCATGCGAGAGAGGAAATCCAGAATCCAGGGTGACATTGGTTTTTATTTTTTGAGTTTGGAGTGAAGTAAAACACCACAGATTTCACAGAAGAGAAGTGAACGGCTCCCACGGGTCTATGAGGCGCACTTCACTACACAAGCTCGGAATGCAAAGCAAACAGTTTTGTGAAATGGAATCAGCTTACCACTGAGCAAAGGGAACGGCTAAGAAGATGTTTTACAATCCGTGACACATCCTGCGTCTCTCTCTTTTATCCAGTCTATGTGATTGATATAATTTTACAGATGTCGCATCTCCTGGCATCAGTTATAAATACCGGAGCTGCCACAAGGTTTAACCACCGAACGTGGAAAAATCAGGCTGCTGCAGAGCAGGAGGCTCCCTTGCTGACGCCTGACTTAATAGTGCTGAAATGTATTAATTGTACAGCCTGGGGGAGGATTGTAGCTGACAGTCTTACTCCTGCATACCACATTACCAACAATGGAGGTGGGATATGTCCTCCTGTGCAACAGTGGTATGACAGTCAGTGGGTGCAACCAACTGCCTCCCAAATGGATTGAAGGCCTGTGCCACAGGAGGGACTCCATCTATCCAGCCCCAAACCCTGAGACTGTCTTGCCATAGTTTGGCATTTTAGCTCCAAGTTTGGCCATAAATGAAGGAAAATAATCAGAAATGAATATGATTTCCTCCAAGGCTCAGAGGACGCTGCAGAGGAGGGAGTCTAAGAGGTAGAAGAAGAAATGGAACACCATGGCAATGTCCTCTAAATTGAAGCATCTCCTAATGGAGAGAGGAAAGTGGTTCGTAAAGCTCTCAAAACTTAGGAGACTCAGAGAGCTCAAAAAACTGTCGAGACTCGCAAAATTTTCTTAGGGTTATGTAGCCTCACACAGTTGTTTTGGGAGAGGCGGCTCTTCGGTAGAGCCTAAATGCTGTGCAGGGAACGCACGCCTCTGTCAGTCCCCAGCTCTTTTTGGGAGCAGGTGGGACACATTTTGGTGACCCAGATGCCTTTGTGTCACTCAGGTTTTTGTAATGACCCCTTATCTACGTTCTTGTAAGAAATCCCAATACACTCTTTGGCTCACCAGGTTAGGCTTGGGCAGAATAATTCCTTTGGTCTGGCATAAGCGCACTGTCTAGGATGATAGAAAAATCTCAGTCTCACTCAGAAAGGTTACACAGCTTATTCCCGTGTCTCGTTTATCTTGTTGGGAAATGGGGGTAACAACAGTATCTATCTCACAGAAGAGTGTAGACTCAGTAGCGCCATGTGCGTGAAGAGTTGAGTGCTTGGCTGGAGCACAGCCTAGCAACAGCTTTGCTGTTACAGTCTTGGGTACCGATCCATCTTTGTTGCCTTTCCTAAGGTAAATTAGACACTGCTGTCATGTACTTGCTTGTTTACGTTTTCCTTCCCCTGGCTAAGGAAGGTGGTAGGTGCTACTTTTTAAGTCTGTTTTATTTGGGGTTCTAAGCCTCTACCACCCTTCCAGCCAACCACCTGCCCACTGTCCCCCTCCAGCCCTGAGACACTAGGTAGGAGAGAAAGGAGGTTAGAAAGGAGAAGGGATGTAGAGCTCTTTAGACTTAGTTCTAGTTAGGGTCCTCCAGTTCTTTGGGAAAATATCGATCTCAGTCATCAGGATGTCTAGTGGTCCAGCAACAGCAAACAGCAAACACATCAGGACAAACAAGCTGTCTTCTTCCTCCTCCGTCTGTCTCTTTGAATCCCCTTCTTTCTGGGCTCTCGTATTTATACCCTCCCAGAGTTCTCAGAATTCCACTAACTGCAGAGGGCAAAGACCATGCCATTCTCCAAGCCTCGCGAGGCTGTTACCAGCTGGCATAGACCATGCCCCCCCCCCCCGAGGAAATTATCAACTGTGGACCAACTAAAGCTGCCCAATATCCCACACTTGGGATTAAAACAAAAACTGGTTTATATAGCATAACTGAGTTTTTAAAGAAACCAAAACTTCCACTACAAAGGTGCCCTGTGCTCTAATTCCATTTTGTCTTTCTAGTAATTTAACTTTTTAAGAAATCCGTTATTGTGCATAGGTGTGTGTGTTTGTATGCTGCTGTACATGTGCAGGTCTGTTATTAACCTTCCCGGCCATTAACCTCAGAGGTCAGAGGACAATTTGTAGTTGGTTGTGGCTCTCGGGAATCAAACTTAGTCTTAGGACAGCTATATAACCGTTTTGGGGCTCTTTTATTTTAAACTGTTGGTACACACAAGAAAAGGCACTTAAAGCTTGTACAAGTTCCTCCTCAGAAGACATTTTCTAATGCTGATTAAAAAGTTCTTACAGATTCTAAACAAGGAAAATGAGGAAAATGTAATGCTAACTTCACTTATGAAAGATAGAGGGAAACAGCCCTAAAGTAGACAAATCAAATTGAATCTAGCAATCAGTAATATGTATGAACACATGCGTGTGTATGTGCTCAGTAAGATGAGTCCATATATATATATATGTTATGTATACACACAGAATGTATAATATATAATATGCATAATATATTATAAACAATAAATAATATATCTACAATATGTATACACACACGTGTGTGTATGTGCATGTGTGTGTGCATGTGCCCGTGGGTACATTTAGTCTGGCAAGATGAGTCAGTGGGTTAAGGTAATTGCTGCCAAGCCTGACAACATGAGTTTGACCGTCATGTGGTGGAGGAAAGCAAGGAAAGGACTGGCTACCACAAGTTATCATCTGATCTCCACATGTGCACTGTGCTCCACACAAATAAACAGAATATAAACTTATACACACATGTATGCTATCACTTTAGGTTCACCTTAGACATCTGAGAGTTGTTTAAAGACAGAGAACATTATACAGTTCTGCACAGCAATCCGTTAAGAGAAGAACCAGCGATCTCACCGGAGACAAGTTATCTGATTATATCCACGTGCAACATTCTCATAAAGCAGAGACAGCCAGGAAATAGGATTCCCCACAGATTGCAGTAACTAACTTTCTGTTGCTGTGATAAAGCACCGTGACCTAGGCAGCTTACAAAACAAAGTGTGCTTAATTTGGGCTTCTGGTCCAGGTGATGGAAGGAAGGCATGGTGGTAGGAGCAGAGAGAGCTCGCATCTGTCACGGCAAGAGGAAGGCAGAGAGGGCGGGGAGCTACCGGGAATGCATATGGCGGTTGGGAACTCAAAGCCCGCCTCTAGCGACACACTTTCTCCAACCAGGAGGCCACACCTCCTAATTCCAATTCTCCTCAAGTAGTTCCACCAACTGGGGACCGAATAGTCAAACACAAGTGCTCATGAGGGTCATTCTCACTCAAACCATGACAAAGGGGTAATTTATTATAGCCACAAATGCTTTTTAAATGATCCTTTAAAAAATCTCATGAAAACTGTGTAGGACCATGCTGCAGATACAGATAGGACTGTATTTAAAGGCGGCAAAGAAGTCCCACATAAATGAAGAAATATGCTTTGTTCATTGAAGAAAGATTCAATATCACAAAGATGCCAGCCTCATTCATAGAGATGTATAAATCTGAAACAGAGCCAATAAAATCCCTAGCGTATACACTGATTATAAAATATGTGGGAAGAAAGAAAAGGAATGGAAGTAGCCAAGAAGTTCTCAAATACGAATTCAGGAGGAGAGTGGGAGAGATGGCTCAGCGGTTAAGAGTTCACACTGCCCTTGCAGAGGGCCTGGGTTCAGAGCCTAACAGCCCGACTGTGTAGCTCACAGATGCCTGTAACTCCACTTCTGGGAGAATCTGACATCTCTCGCCTCCAGAAGCCCACACTCTCCTATGCACATAAGCCACTAAGGGACTCACATGTAGACGTAATAAAAAATGATCAATTTAAACTTTTTAAAAATGAATATTTTTTAAAGATTTATTTATTATTTATACAGTATTCTGCCCACATGTGTGCCTGCTCACCACAAGAGGGCACCAGATCTCATTACAGGTGGTTGTGAGCCACCATGTGGCTGCTGGGAATTGAACTTGGGACCTTCGGAAGAGCAGATGGTGCTCTTAACCTCTGAGCCATCTCTCCAGCCCCAATTTAAACTTTTAAAGAAAAATCGGGAGGGCTTGTTCTCTGCAAAGCTGAGGACAGTGAAGCAGGAGCTGAGGAGAAGGAAAGCAAAGCAGAGCACAGAACCATCTGTGCAGACGGATGCAAGAAAGGGGCCTTCAGAGGTGGGATGCGTGGATGGGCGAGGCCCGGGCACACGGGGCCCCTGGTACTCCTGTGTAAAAGGTGCCAGTGTCACTGCATCTCAAACACAATTCAAAATTAACCTCAGCTAGGTAATAATTGTAAGCTTGGAAGAAAATAAGATGGTTTAAAAGACAACATGGGGGTGTGTCACTTTAACTTCGGGGGTAGGGACAGATTTTGTTGAAGCAAAAACAAAAAAAGAAACACACACACAAACATAACAAAAAGCCAAAGCATGACACATTATTTAGGCAGCCTAAAGATGAAGTCTTCCTAGTAGGAGTGATGACATAAAGAAAGTTAAGAAGGCCACTCAGAAACTAGACCTTCGCAGCACACATAATAAAAGAAACTACATCCATAACCTGTAAAATATTTCCTATGAACTGTTGGCATAATGTTCTGGTGGACTGCGCACAGTTCATCCTTGTTCATTCAAATGCTGATTTCCTCACCCCACTCTCTGTCTTCAATCCAGATATTGTAGTGTGATGTTTATTTTAAGTGTCTCCTTTCTCAAGTTTGTGTAAACACGTTGCCATGTGTTCTCTGTATTGCCAATAAAAACCAGCTAACCAATGCTGAGCAATAGCAGGGAATAGGGCGGGACATTCTGGTGAGTGAGGGGAGGAGAAAGAGTGGGAAGAAGAGGATGGAGCCACGAGGAGACTGGGAAACATCAGGAGAAATGAACTGGATCTAGGATGTGAGTAAGAAGAAAGAATGAAGCAGAAAATCAGAATGGAGGATGGTATGCTAGCTTGGGAGGTTTAGGATGGAGTAATTGTTGTTCAGTACTATGCTGTAGGCTAGTTAAATAGAACCTAGTCTCTCTGTGGGTATATACCTGGTTATGGAGTCACCGCTGTTTTATTATAATAGGAATTCAATATTAACTATTAGTAATCATTCAATAAAGAACCAACTGGTTTTAACTTACAATGATTAGCATAGTGTTATTTACATAAAGAAAAAAAGCACAGACAGGAAGCATCCCACATGGTTTCTATGGAAACGGGGCTCAGGTGGTAGATTACATCCCAAACAGTTTTTATGGAAATGGGGTTAAGGTGGTTCATTGCATCTCACATGGTTGCTATGGAAACAGGGTTCAGGTGGTACATTGCATCTCACATGGTTTCTATGGAAATAGGGTTCAGGTGGTTCATTGCATCCCACACAATTACTATGGAAACAGGGTTCAAGTGGTTCATTGCATCCCACACAGTTTCTATGGAAACAGGGTTCAGGTGGTTCATTGCATCCCACACAGTTACTATGGAAACAGGGTTCAGGTGGTACATTACATTTCACATGGCTTCTATGGAAACAGGGTTCAAGTGGTACACTGCATCTCATACAGTTTCTCTGGAAATGGGGTTCAGGTTAATCTTAACTTTTTGGTTGCAGGCCTCACCTTTGATGGCTGAGCCATCTCTCTGGCTCAGTCAGGACTTGTCGGGATTGTTAACACCATTGCATCTGGGCTCAAGTGAATGGCAAGCTGCTGTGCACTCCCGTGATAGATTTTCTCGATCAGATTACGTGAAGCAAGCCGACCCACTCTAAATAATCTAGGCAATACCTTCTGGTTGGCAGCACACATAAAAGGGGCTGTTTTTGATTGCTTGCCCACACTCTTGCTGGCAAGCACATCTGTATCAGCTGTTCTCAACCTTCCTAATGCTGCGACCCTTTAATACAGCTCCTCATGTTCCAGTGACCCCCTCCCCGATCAATTATAAAATTATTTTTGTTGTTAGTTCATAACTGTAACTTTGCTACTGTTATGAATCATAATATAAACTTCTGAGTTTTCCAGTGGCCTTAGGTGACCCCTGTGAAAGGGTCCTTAGATCTCACAGGGGTCGCAACCCACAGGTTGAAAACAGCTGATTTAACTGTCACTAAGATGTTCGTTTGCCAGTGTTCGAACCAACTTCTTCTGGATTCCGATGTAGACTGAAGGCCAGCAGCTCCCCAGGAATCCTTCAGGGTCCCCCACACACAGATCACATCAGTTGCGGTCCTCCAGAGAACCTTGGCTAAGACCAAGCCACAGTGAAAAGGATTGAACAACACACGACATCGTCACAACTTTAATGTGAGTACAGAGTGCCTTGGTGGTGTTGGCTCGCTCTGGCCACGGGGTGAAGGAGGTGTCGAGTGATTGGTATTGAGGTAGCTGGCAGTGGCACTGGGCCAGCATGTGATGGATGCCATGGCTGTGAAGCAGGAAGTCCTGAGGTCCCAAGTAGCTGGTCCCCAGCCTAAAAGAGAATTAAGTTCTCATAGAGCCTCTTTGCACTAAGAGAAGCCAGAGTCCTTATTTTTATAAATACTCGAGAGAGTCCATGGCTACCAGCAGCATGGTTGATGATGCGCTCCCTTTTGATACAAATTTACTGTAACACCTTATCCCCCACCCCCCATCCCCAGTTCAGAGGGCAGTGGAAAGCGAGGATCACCCACAGAGAAGACAGCAGCACCAGGAGAGCTCAGCACTGTGAAGGGGACCCACCCCAGGCCGTTCCCTGAATAGTAGGAGACCTGATGAGAGGCCTGGCAGGGGTCAGGGCTGTGGTCAAGACAGCTGGGACCTGCAGGCCCAGGCAGAGGAGCGGGAGCATCACAGAGCCAGGCATGGGGAGCATCCCAGAAGACTGAAGTCAAGAGGCGGTCTTGTCCTGTAGGCCACAGTCCCAACCAAACAGTGACTGTTAAAGAAAAAGCAAGCTTGAGGTTCCTGGCCCACCTTTTGTAGACACCAACACCTTCTGGGGTACAGTCATTAAATACAGCGAGTCCCCATGAAAGCCGATCCCACGGACAGTGGCATCTCTACTCTGTTAAAAGTTACAAGGGCTTCCAGTCATTTACATCCGTAGGCAGCATCCATACCTTCTAGGTGACATCACCGTACCACAGACATCCCTGTCCGTCCTCCCTGTCGCTCCCAGCAGCACGCACTCTTGCAGTACCAGCTGATGGAGTATTGCCAGTGATAGTGGCATAGTGGTCTGGAAGGTGGAGCCCCTCATCAGTGGTGTCGGCTCAGTCAGTGGAACCTTCTAGAACAACAGGCTGAATTGACATTCTACGCACCGAGCGGAGAAGATGATGTGCTTTTTGTGTGTGGTGAGTGATGGAGAGGAAGTCTCATCCCATGAGCCATCAGACAGGAAGGAAAAGGGAAGATGACATGGTACAGTTACAGACGATTGTAAGCCTCCATATGGTACCAGGAATTGAACCCCAGTCCTCTGCAGCAAGTGCTCACAGTGGCTGAATGCCTCCTCAGTCCACAAGAGCAGCCATTGCCTTTTTGGAATTTCATGGGTTCGGACTGCAAAGTAGAAGGAAGAAAATTTTCTGGAAATGTGCTTTACTGACTTTTGTTTGTCTATTTGTTTAATCCACTTAGCTATGTTTGTCCGTACCTAGACTCCAAGCCTTTCTAGAAAGGTTTGGGCTGGCTGGAGAGTTGCTGATTTTATTCTCAGTGGATCAAAGCAGAAACCCAGTGAGGGAGCTCGTCCGTGTATGTTTCGGTACATCCAGAGAATGCTGGGGACGAGTGGTGAGTGTTAAACCAGGCCACTTCAGCTGATGATGGAAGTGATGCTGTTCTGGGGACAGAAATATGGAGTTGTTTACCGCTGTAAGCCTCTTAAATGTCAGTGCATTTGAAAGGCTCTTGTGTGGGGAAGTCGCGCCGCATATTAATCAGTTTTCCGAGAGACACCAGGCAGCCTACATCAAACCGCCTGCTGGGTAGCCGGGTGATTCTCTGCTTATCTGGGAGTGCTCTGAGATGATGCCCTGGAATAGGCAATTTTTAACAAGCTCTCCAGGCAATTTGGTGACATTTTCCTTCTAAATGATTTTAAATACCCTTAAAGAGGCAGGTTTTTTTTTTCTGACTGGCTTGGAAGTCTCTCTAACGAGAGTGTTAAAAACTGCAAATCACAGGGCCTGAGAGACTGTGGGAGGGTGGAAAAGGAGTTTGCCACACGAGCCTCGTGGCCTGCAAGTGATCCTCAGAGTTTGTGTCACAGTGGAAGGAGAACACCAACCCCACAAAGTAGTCCTCTGATACTGGCACGTCATGGCGTATGTGCCTGCACTGTACATCAGACATGAGCACATGATGATGATGATGATGATGATGATGATGATGATGATGATGATAACGATGATGATGATGATAACGGTGGTGATGATGATGATGATGATGATAACGGTGGTGGTGATGATGATGATGATGATGATGATGATGATGATAACGGTGATGATGATAAATCTTAAATGCAATCCACAGAGATAAAACTTTACAGCATTCCGTGAAACAGTTTACAAAGAGTGGCCCAACTGCACAGTCTACAGTAATGTCCCCCTTTCGTCCGTAGTCTGTTATTCCTTCTCCCCTGATTTGTGCCTTTCAGCTGCCCCTCATTTGTGCTTGAAGCTGACCTACTCCACCTGTTTCTTGCCCTTTTGACGGTGTATAAACGACGGCTTGATCGCTTGATCGGCTGGAATGTGGAAGGAGGGCTCAAAGGCGGCATCTCCGCCACCATCGGGTGCGGTCGCATTCAGAACGTTCTCTCTGGTCTCCATTCTCAAGTTTCCTAACCCTCTCATTCTGAGCCCAGCAGCAGTCTCCTTGGGATTCACGGCCCTGGGAGAGAAACTTTTCATTTGTTCCACTATGGAAACCAACCCTAGCCTGCCCAGGCCCTGTGGCTCCTGCGCGCTTCCACTTAGAACAAGAGGCTGGAGGCTCAGCTCGGGACCAGCCATGTCTTCTTACAAATACCTAGGGTCGATTCCTGTTGGCTCAAGTCTGGTTCTGGGCAGGTGATGCCATCTCTTGTCTTTCGTGACACTGATTAGGTGGGCCTGATGTGGGCAGGACAGCTGTGTCTGAGCTGTGGTGTGGAACTCTGGTATTCCTGTCGGTTGTGAGGAGAGACCAGCATTCCACAAAGGAATATGTTTTAAGGAAGAAGGGGTTCACGCCCACCTAGCTACAACTGTACTCACTGGGCTCCAGTCCCCCCCAGCAGAACCTTGCCATACACTTGCCTTCCTCATAGTCACATTGACGTGAAGGCATTTGGAGTGTGGCCAAAACATCAACAGACCCTACCACCACCAGTATCACTGGCTCAGTGGACCCAGAAGCACGGAGCCAGCTCTCTGAAACAGTGACCCCAGGTAAACTGCTCCGCCTTCCCGTCTCAGTTAGGCCAATTGGTCTTCGAGCAATAGTTTTCCCATCTGTTCTGGGAAACAGTTAAGTGTCGTACTGGAACCAGGACAGAGAAATGAGCAGTTTGCGACGAGGAGACGCATTCTGAGCGCACCACTGGACGGCGCTCTACGAACAACACTGGATTCGGAACTCACAGAGTCTACTCTGTGACATAGTTTATTCTGTTCATATTCTATGTCCTCGGGCCACCTATTATCTCAGTAGGGCTGAGTTAAGAAAATGGACAAATTCCCTGCAGGGGTTAACACTGTGACAGAGGGAGGCAGATCAGGGACAGTCACTGACAAGGCTCATGTGGAGAGCAAAGAGCAGGTGGCAGGGTCAGGAGAACATGGGTGGTGGTGTGCAAGAGAGCCTGAACCAGCCGGGAGAGAAGGATGGTGTGAACGGACAGATGAGCGGGGGCTGAAGGCTGAGTGCCGTGTGCAAGGTGTGTGTACACAAGATGGGTTGACCACTGGGTGCCATGTGCAAGGTGAGTGTACACCAGAGGGGCTGACCACTGGATGCCATGTGCAAGCTCAGTGTACACCAGACGAGCTGACCACTGGGTGCCATGTGCAAGGTGAGTGTACACCAGAGACGCTGACCACTGGGTGCCATGTGCAAGGTGAGTGTACACCAGAGACGCTGACCACTGGGTGCCAAGTGCAAGGTGAGTATACACCAGGGGGGCTGAACGCTGGGTGCCATGGGCAAGGTGGGTGTACACCAAGGGGCTGACCGCTGGGTGCCATGTGAAAAGTGAGTGTACACCAGAGGGACTGAGCACTGGGTGCCATGTGCAAGCTCAGTGTACACCAGACGGGCTGACCAATGGGTGCCATATGAAAGGTGAGTGTACCCCAGAGGGGCTGACCACTGGGTGCCATGTGCAAGGTGAGTGTACACCAGAGGGGCTGACCACTGGGTGCCATGTGCAAGGTGGGTGTACACCAGAGGGGCTGACCACTGGGTGCCATGTGAAAGTTGAGTGTACACCAGAGTGGCTGACCACTGGGTGCCATGTGCAAGTTGAGTGTACACCAGAGTGGCTGACCACTGGGTGCCATGTGCAAGATGAGGGTACACCAGAGGGGCTGACCACTGGGTGACATGTGCAAGGTGGGTGTACACCAGAGGGGCTGACCACTGGGTGCCATGTGAAAGGTGAGTGTACACCAGAGGGACTGAGCACTGGGTGCCATGTGCAAGCTCAGTGTACACCAGACAGGCTGACCAATGGGTGACATGTGCAAGTTGAGTGTACACCAGAGTGGCTGACCACTGGGTGCCATGTGCAAGGTGTGTATACACCAGAGGGGCTGACCACTGGGTGCCATGTGCAAGGTGGGTGTACACCAGAGTGGCTGACCACTGGGTGCCATGTGAAAGGTGAGTGTACACAAGAGGGGCTGACCACTGGGTGCCATGTGCAAGGTGCGTGTACACCAGAGGGGCTGACCACTGGGTGCCATGTGCAAGGTGCGTGTACACCAGGGGGGCTGACCACTGGGTGCCATGTACAAGGTGGGTGTACACCAGAGGCGCTGAATGCTGGGTGCCATGGGCAAGGTGGGTGTACACCAAGGGGCTGACCGCTGGGTGCCATGTGAAAAGTGAGTGTACACCAGAGGGACTGAGCACTGGGTGCCATGTGCAAGCTCAGTGTACACCAGACGGGCTGACCACTGGGTGCCATGTGAAAGGTGAGTGTACCCCAGAGGGGCTGACCACTGGGTGCCATGTGCAAGGTGGGTGTACACCAGAGGGTCTGAATGCTTGGTGCTATCTATCTATCTGCAAGGTCACTCTCGTAGCCCAGGAACAAGTTGCCGAGTGTCTGGTTGGACAGAGCAGAATGCTGTGAGTTTGTCCTAGTTACCTATTAAGGTATAAAAACCACTCTAAGCTGCAGGGGATTTGTAACAGCTATTTGCCAAATCCTGTGCTGGGTGGGCTTCTATGTTAATGTGGTATGAACTGGGACAATGGGGTACCCCCAAAAATTTAACATTGTTTCACCCATGTGGCTGGTAAGTGGCACAGGCCACTAGCCAGGAACTCAGCGTGGGTGTTCACCAGGGTGTCCCTGGTCTCCATACGCTGTCTCCATGAGGCTCCCTGGGCTCTGTGGAGGCATGGTGGCAGATTGACACAATGGTGTGTTCTGAGAGCACAAGCCCCCACGTGCAAGTGGGTAGCGAAACCTCATTTGTCACATGATCAGTCCTACAGGAGCCCATATAGGGTGTGACTACCTGAAGGCATGGCTCACAAGGGCCACCACAGCCTGTACCAGGGATGGATGGGGGGGGGGGGCTGGTGGTGGGATGGTGAAAAGATAGAAAAGTTGTTTTTCAACCCTGACCACTTGGTACCTTCCGAGATGGCCTCAGGGTTGTTCTATACATTCTGAGAAAAGCCACACCCTCACACCTGTCCTGAGCACCTGACAGCATGTGGTGTCCCAAGCTGAGCTCTTGCCCCCCTCAGGGATAAAATAACCAGTAACCAATCATTTTAAATGGCCTTCTTAAGAACCAATCAGGGTCCAACAACTCTGCTTAACTGCCAATTCTGCTTCTGTAATGGTATAAAAGACCCAAGCTTTGCTTATTCGGGGTCTCCAGCTCAATAGAGTTTGGTAGGCCATGTCATGATGGATCAATAAAGCATCCCTTGCTGTTTGCATCGGACTGGACCCGTGCCTCATTGGGCTCCGGGAAGTAGGACCTAGCCCCCCAGGTCTTATGGTGGCTCCACTTAGGTGCCAATTTTGCAGAGTTTGTGAGTGATGGATTTTGGTGGCCACCGCTGAAATAAACCAATTCAAGCCAGATTAAAAGTATAAAAAAGGGACAGGTTAATTTGGAAACCAGGGCTCCTGGGTAAGTTCAGCAGCCTCAGGGGACGAAGCCAGAGGAAATCGCACTCCGACTATGGCGGGGGTGGGGGGGGGGGAGATTTTTAAGGATTGCAGGGGAAGGAAAATGGCTCTGCCTTCTGCTGGCCTTGGGGAGCCTGTGGCTCCAGGTGAGGGGGTTGGGGCAGTTCTCAGAAATGTCAAGAATGCGGAGGCTTTCCTCTGAGGGGGCAGGGTTGGGGCATGGGATTTACCAGACCATGTAGGGAAGGGGAGGGCAACCAGAGATGCCAACCTAAACAGTGAGGTATCCCCTTTTTTAAAAGATGTGAATTTAGTATTTGCAGGTAGGTAAATCGTTTAAAGATTTATTTATTATTGTTTTGGGTATATAAACATTTGCTGGCATGTATGCTAATGTACTGTGCACGCATGCGCAGTGTCAGCAGACACCGGGAGAGGGTGTCAGATCTCTTGGGAACTGGAGTTGCAGATGGTGGTGAGCCACCGTGTGGGTGCTGGGAACTGAACCCAGGTCCTCTGCAAAGAGCAGCCAGGGCTCTAACCACTGAGCCACCTCTCCAGCCTCCGTGAGGGCATTTCTGGCACTGAAAGACTGAGTTAAGGTAGAACGTCTTCTTCAATCTGAGCAGATCTCACCCAATCTGCTGGAGATTGGAATGAAAGCCAAAGCCTAAAATAAGGGCCAGTTTGCTTCCCCTGACAGATTAACTCCAAAAGGGGCCGCCAGCCTTCCGCCTTTGAGTCTGAATGCTAATTGGAATTTACGTGGTTGGAATATTAGCTCTTCAGGCTTAAACTAGATCATTGGTTCTCCTGGGTCTCTTTGACCTCCATAATTATATGAACCAATTGCTGACACTGAAACGACAGCGTTTATTACATTTTATTGCATGCACTACGGCCCACTATGCGTGCGCGTGGGTGCACAGACACACACACACAGACACACAGACACACAGACACACACACACACACACACACAGATCTAACTTTGTGCCTCTCATATTGGTTCTGTTTCCAGTGTTCAGCCACTGTTCCCATCTGCTCTGCGGGACCTCCACTGTTGACATCTGGCTGACCTGCCCACAGATGTGAACACAGAGTGGATGGGTTAGAGACTGAGCGACAATTCTGCCTAGAAGACACGCCCGGTACTATAAAAGTATCAGTGTCTATCTTACACCCTGTCTTCTGATATACTGAGCTAAAATCTCTTATTTTGAAGAAAGAGATGCCAGTATTTAGCTTTTTTTTTTTTTTTTTACAGACATCTTGGCTGAAAAATCTACAGGCATTATGTCACTCTGTGGTTTGAAATTCTAAAGCATGGGAGTGAAGTCAGACTGAGGGAAGAAAGCCAGAGTGGAGATGGCTACAGCGTAAGGGGCTTTTTCCCTTAACATGATCAAGTATGGCTCTGTCGCTGTAAAGGACATGACGCCGAGCTCCAGCTCACTGGTCCCTGTGACTCCTCACAACTGCAGTTCTCTCAGGGTGACCAAATGCTTAGATAAGATGTTAGTATCTGGGTGCTGCAAAGACACTTTAAAAATAATTGGCCCTGCTACCGGAGGAGAAGGAGCCCAAGTGACCATCCGGCCCAGCTGCAGTACTGTGCCTGGCTCCCCACATCTGCAGGAGGGGGACAGCCACGGAAACATCCCACACGTGTCTCGGGAGAGTGCAGTAATACGTGAAATAGTGTGAAAACAGTTGCATGCGTAACTTCAGTCCTTTGTAAAAATTATTGCATATTCTAGAATGTTTTAAACTGAAATATAATTATATCACTTTCCCCTCCCTTTCCTATCGCCAATCCCTCCTAGTAACCATCCCTCAAATCTCTCCCCTGACAACCCATTCTCAAGTTGACAGCCTCTTTTTAAAATATTTGTCACATATATGATATCATATGTGTGTACATTCATATATGCACAAACATACATATAGCCTGCCAGGTCTGTTTTTGCTGTTTCTACAGCTGACCACTCTGCACTGGACACCAGGGAGGGGCCTTATCCTTGGGAGTGGCTTCTGTGCTCCAGAAGTAAGTTGCAGAGAGAACAAATGTCTTATCCCTTCCAGAGTCACGTACTTCTTAAAAACAGCTCCCCAGTGGATGACACTGTTAAACCAAAGCACTGTTGTTGAGCAGCGAGAACTAGCAAAGGCTTGATCCTGCTCAGCCCACAGCACTGAGGCGGGTGGGAGCTGAGACCAGTGTTGTCTGAGTCACTTGACCGGCTGAGTGAGGCTGACTGAAGCAGTCTGTCATGAGTGTCCCGTATGCTTTATGACGGAAGTCCTCCCCACATCCTCGTGCACAGACCCTCTGGCCCAAGCGTCCCTCTGGAAGTCTGTCACCTTTGCAAGGATGTGGAGGTGTGATGGGTAATGGGCATCTTCTCTGTCTTGTGAGAAGTGTGTCCTTTTATCTTGGGCTGGGCTCTCTTTGAATGTGTCACATCCTATTCCACATTGGGTGCCCTTTTCTCTCTAAGGAGCCCGTATTGCCTTCTTTCATGAGCTCACCCTTCCCAGCAGCACGCGTGACCGAGGAAGGATGAGCATCTCCAATCCCCACCTAGCTCTGACCTCCCTGGTTGAACAGCTGCCATTAGGAGTGATCGGACCCACAGAAAGCCAAGAAGACTCAACATGGGATTTCCATCTTAGGAAAGATGTCTACCACACTGGAGCGCTGGCTCAGGCATTAAGAGCACTGGTTGCTCTTCCGGAGGATGCAAGGTCAATTCCCAGCAGCTCACAGTCATCTGTAACTCCAGCTCCAAGGGATCTGGCACCTCTGGCTGTCACCGACACTTGCATCTATGTGCACATGCTTACACACACACACACACACACACACACACACACACACACACACGCAATTTAAAAGAATAAAAGTCTTTTTTAAAAAAAGATGTCTAAGCTCTCCATGGTACCCAAGAGCAAACCACATCTGCTCAAAGGATGGGGCTGTGGATCCTCAGGTCCTGGCTGTAAAGCGCACTCGTTAGGAGGCCACTGACCAAGTCTGACTCCTTACTCCAAATTTCTACATAAGGAGCAGTGATCTAACTTCCTGCACACACGAGCTAGCATCTCTTAAAAGATAGTTGTCTTCAGAGGGGGTCACAGGCAGAAGGGGTCACAGGCAGAGGGGTTACAGGCAGAAGGGGGTCACAGGCAGAGGGGGATCACAGGTAGAGGGGAGTCACAGACAGAGTGGGTCACAGGCAGAGGAGTAACAGGCAGAGGGGTCACAGGCAGAAGGGGGTCACAGGCAGAGGGGGATCACAGGCAGAGGGTGTCACAGGCAGAGGAGGTCACAGGCAGAGGCTGTCACAGGCAGAGGAGGTCACAGGCAGCTAACCCACATGGAACAATTCCCTTGCCTTAGAGCGGCCGCTGTGTCTGCTTTACTTCCTGTGGCCCCTGGACGCCCACATGGAGCCGATGTCCCTGGATTCCTTATCCATCCTTTGCTCGAATAAACTCTATTTAAATTTGTCTGAAGTTTTTCTCTTAACACTAGAAAAAGGAACATTACATTCAAACCCACCACCTAAATTTTTTTTGGTCATTTTAATTTCCAGGTTCCAGTTTATTAAAATAGAAAAGGGGAAAGAGATTTGTGTTTGTAACATGTGGCAAGGTACTGTGAGCCAACACTGCAGAAAGCAAAGTTCCCTGACGCTGTCTGACTTTAGGTCCTGGTGGAGAGAGCCGTCCTTCGTCACTAGTGAGGGGGTTTAAATTGGTGTCACAAGATATTGAAAAATGAAAATGAACACTTAACTCCCCCGTAGCAAATCCTCTGTCTAAGGTAAGATTGCTATTACAGAGAGCAAAAAAATTTTCAGCTCTTGAAATTGAACCTCTGAGCTGAGGGTTCCTGTGTGGCTAGATTTTTGTGAGGGCCCCGTTTGGGCTATCTCCTTGTACCTCACATGGTAGAAACGACAGCGAGGAAAACCTCTGGGCCTGTCTCATAAGAACAGCAATCTCATCACCCAGGCTTCCGCCCCATTGATCTTGTTTCTTCTTATTCGTAAGGCTTTGGCATCTAACAGTATTGCATTGGGCATGAGACTGGGAAGGGCGACGCCACCATTCAGTCCACAAATGTCTAAATATAAATTCATCCTATGATATAGAGTTAGAACGAAAGACTTCACCCGCATATCCCAAAGCATACATTTCCTCAGCCGGATGAAGGCAGGAGAAACTATCGGAGATGCGGTACACCAAGTGTCCAGTGCCCCCTCCCCCCCCCCGCCTCTCCCACTTACCCCGCGCCCCCGCCACCCCCCACGCCCCCCCAGAGGCTTCACTCTCCTCTCCTTAATGGGAAAATACAATCAGAACACTCAGGTCCCGAGACTAGAAGGCACTGACCAGGCTTCCTGGAAAACCCAGGAAACTAGTTATTTGGGTTTAGAACTCATGATCCAATCTCTCTTTCTGAATATATGTCTGACATGAAAGATGCAGCATTGGTTCCAACTTCATTATAAAGCCTTTCCCTCGCGCATGTGTACAGCGTCTTCCCCTGCTGCATTTTTGACCGTCTCCCCGCACGGTCCGGGAGTCTCCTCCCGGCTCCCGCCGCAGAGCTCCGACCTTTATGCTCCCATTTAGCAGCTGCTTCTTTTCGGCAAAGCTTTTTGAAGCTCGGCTGCTCGGAATGAGGGGGTAACAAAGATGAAAATTGCTGCTATTGATTACTTTTAGATAAAGCAGAGCCGCTTCCGGGATTGATCTGTTCTCGCCTCACCTCTGAGAGAAAGCAGCAGGAAGGAGTCAGAGCCAAGACAGAGGACTGGATCAATGCAAAACGGAGGAACATTCGTGTTGAGACGCAGGGTGCTCTCGGCACTAGTTAATTGTGCTAACTTGCTTATTGGTCCTTATTAACAGCTCTCTAGGTAGGCCATAAAACCCAGACTTTGCACTTAGATGTACATCGCCATCTCCGTGCAGAGAGTTTAACTGTTGTGTGTCACATCCTTTCTATGACACAGACTCTGTCAGAGCACCTCCCAGCGGCACGACAGGCCATAGTCAACACGGCGTCCTGACGCTTGGCTCTCAGGAGACAGTGACTCCTGCGAAGGTCGTGTTATGTGACACGTCATTAGTTATTCCCACCAAGTTACCTTGTTACTGGCGTTTCAGGTTAAGAGCCTGGGCCCTGGTGGTCTCAACAAATGAGGCTTACTGCAGCGGTTCTGCCTAGTTACCCACACGGTCTCACCCACCACGGACTCAGCCTCGTCTCAGCTCCAGATCTGTCGTGCAAGGTTGTCAGAACGGTGTGAACTTGCTACATGGCAGCAAGTGCCCTTTCCTTATCCTAGCATGAGACACTCGAAGGAAATTTAATTCTTTGAGGGACCCGCCGCCTCAATAACTCTGATGGCAGAAGGGAGAGGCCCAGGTGCGGCCCCTTCTGAGTCTCTCTTCTCCTGCCAGGGTGGCTGCAGCTCTATTCGCTCTGGTTTTAGTCCTCAGCTTTCAGGAGTTCCGGCGATATGCCTTTTTTTTTTTATCATGTATGAAAATTCTTGAGATACGTCCATGTCTGAAATAAATATTATAAACAGAATGCAAGCTGGAGCAAAGATGAGAAGACACTTGGGTAGTGTCAAGTGGGCACGGACAAGCCTGCTTCTTTATAAACTTTTGGCTCTAGTGCGCTTGGAAGGGAGGGCCAGCACCCCAGGTCGATCACCCTGTGAACGCAAGACATGACTTTTCTCTCTTCCCGATGAGACTTGCCAACTCAGCACGTGTTCCATTGCATAGAGTGAGCTAAGCCAGTCTGAGTGCTACTGTTTGTAAGGCTGTAGTCTGTAACTTCATTATGAAAACAGAATCAAAGATAAGAGCTTTGACAGACTTACAAATCTTTTCGTTTTATGTGTTTTATAACTTTAAGAAAAACCACACGCACACATATATAATATACCTCCAAAATACACACACACACACACACGCACATATATATTCACATATATATGTGGATTTTGGAGGTATATTATAATCTGTATATATGTGTGTGTGTGTATATTTTGAGGTATATCATAATCCATATATATATATGTGTGTGTGTGTGTGTGTGTGTGTGTGTGTATTTTGGAGGTATACTATTGAGAGATATTTTGCTTAACCTAAAGCATTTACCTTTAAAGGATGAAATGCTTTAGCTTTTTATTTTATTTTTAAATTTTTTTTTTAGAATTAGATGCATATAATAAACAGGAATGAAAGGTGAAACGGATGAAAACAGGACTCGGTAGGAGTGGTTAAATGTGGAGACATGAGGGAAAAGTTAGCGCCACAGCTTTTTCGGTCTCATGATTAATTTGAAGACGTGCATCTGGAGTCTGTGTGAACAGAGTGTAATCGCAGAGTTAAAGTTTCTTCTAAGTGGCCCCCACCCTAATCCAATCAGCCATGGCATTTTTGGCTTTAAATACAGTGCAGAGAAAATTGGCTGATATTAAATTATAGGGTAATTTTCTGCCGAAAGTAATTTCCCCTCTCGGTTTCCGGGCAAGTGCTCCCTCACTCCCACACGGACACACATGTATAAGACCAGGAGCTAGAGACTTGCGGAAGAGAGGCCACGCAGTGATTGGCTGTCTTTCGGAACCTGGGTGACCTCACTGAATCTGCTATCTTGCAGTTTCATCCATTTTCCTGCAGATTGAATAACTTCACCTTTCTTTATGGCTTGATAAAAATCCCATTTTGCGTATGTACCACACCCATCATTTTATGGACAGCGAGGCTGGTGTCGTCCCCCTGCTGCTGTGACAGGGGCACACTGATGAGCTCTGACGGGCCGCAGTCTCTGTGGTGGGACGTAGGGTTCCTCAGACAGCCTCCTAGGAGCCATGCGCACAGCTGGGCTGTTTGATAAATCCCATTTTGGTTTACAGAGAACCGTCCACACCGATTCCTACGGTGGCCACACCAATTTGTATTCCCCCAGCAGCAAATAAGGGTCCCTTTCTCTCCCCCACCCCCTCCCCCACCCCCTCCCCACGCTGCCAGCATTTATTGTTGTTTGTTTTCTTGGTGAGTGATAGAGCTGCAGGGATGTTGAACACATTTGGAAATATTTATTAGGCACTTGTGTTTCCTCTTTTGAAAACTTACTGTTCAGCAACTGGATCTGCCTTTACACTGGGTCCTTTTCTTCTTGCTCAGCTTTTTGAGTCCTTCGTGTAGTCATCTGTAACTGTGAAGTATGCATCAGGTATTTCTTTGCTTGCCTATCAGATGCGCAGCCAGTAAAGATCATTCCTCCATTCAAAAACCTTCACTCAGTTAGCTGGGGTTTTGTTGTTGTTGTTGTTTTTGTATAGATTTTTAAATTTTACCAAGGGATGGGGTGTGTGTGACTCATCTGTTGGTAACTGGCCCCATTTCCTGAGTAACTTGGCCCAGAAAGTGTTTGTCCTTGTCTGGATCTCGAAGTGTGTTTCCTCCTTTGCCGCCACCGTGTCTTGCATGACAGTTTTTCATCACTTGGAGTTGCTTTTTGTGCTGAGAGATGACGCTCAACCTTTCTAACACTGTGACCCCCAAATGCAGATCCTTGTGTATGGTGACCCCCCAACCATATAATCATTTCTTTGCTAATTCATAACCATAATTTTGCTCCTTATAAGAATCGAAATGTAAATATGTGATATACAGCATGTACTTCCATTGTTACAGATGGACCCCAAAGGGCTGAGACCCACAGGTTGAAAACCACCGCTCTAACAACATGTGGATATCAGCTTTTCATCTTTCACTTCCGTAAACTTATTTACTGTAGGAATCTCACTTAAGTCAGGGTTGTGACACAGATGCTACAGCTAGGTCCCAGCATTCCGTGCTCTCTTCTTATTCTTCGAGTGCTGCTCAGCTGTGGGTCTGTGGAAAGACACTTTTCCCGATGAGGGCTAGCCACACGCCAGTCCTCCTGTGAGACTGCGATGGAGCTGCGACCCATCCTTCCTGCCTCAGCTCTCATACCACACACACACAGAGCCGTCCTATGTAAGGATATGCTTTCCCCAGTTTGCCAGGAATTTCACGATGACCACAGCCCCCTAAACAAGATGCTGAAGGTTGTGTTAAGCATGGGGTGGGAGTGGAGAGTGATGGCCCTCAAAGAGGGCAAAGCTTCATTTCAGTATGATTTTAGTGACTGAGATCACTGTTGGTTCTTCTGGAAGACTTGGGTTTGATCCCCAGCACCCACATGGAAACAACCATTGTAAGTTCAGTTCCAGGGAATCCAGCAACCTCTCCCAGCCTCTGAGGGCACCAGACGTGCACACGGTGCATAGACAGACAAGGAGGCAAACACACAAACACATAGAATAAATAAATAAGTGCAAAGAGGTTGAAGTGTTATAATTACCCCTGAAAGTGGATGGCTGAAGCTATGTGACAGGCACCATGGAGTGGTCGCTTTGGTTTCTGTCAGGTTTTGGGAGATGATGGGCAGAGACAGCGTCTAAGCCCAGGTAGTCTGACGTGCATGCTCATGCGGTCAGTGTGTCCTCTGTAATCTAAATCAGAGTCTAAAGGCAATTCACGGGTCTGAATATTTTTTATTACAAAACTGAAGGGTAGGACTGTAGGTGGCAGTCAGTGGCGGAGAGAGCACTTACCTACCCAGAATGCACCAGGCCCAGGGGTGGCCACAGTACCATGCACATCTGTGCACATGAGCACACACACACACACACACACACACACACACACACACACAACACGGAAAGGTAATAAGAGAGCCTTGGACAGATAAATACTAAAATGACCGGAAAACTGAGTGGAACCTATTAATAAAATATCAGCTCTTTGGAAAGAGGGGAGAAAAAGTCAGGAATTTTTCAAAACGTAATAAGGAAAAGGAAAATAAAAATGCTATTAGAGCCACAAAGAAGTCATAACCTGTGTGGAGGAGGCAAAAACCATTTGAAGACAATGCTTCACAATACTCAGACTTACTCCCTCCACATTCTCAGGGAACCCCACTAACCCACGTCTTGGAGATGGGGGCCTCAGAGGAGTAACAAAGTTAAGGTGAAGTTGCCAGTGTGGACTCTCCCAGCGTGCCTCATGTCCTTATGACAAGAGGGAGTGTGGACAGAGAGATGGATGAGAACAGGAAAACTGTGAAGAGAAAGGCGATGATAGCTGCGGCAGAAGGGAGGGGATCCCAGCAGACAGTTCCCACAGCCCTCAGGGGACCATCTTCACAGCACTGGGCTCGCAGGCTCCCGAGCTGAGCTGCGAGACGAGACTCCTCTGCCATTGCTTAGATCACTCAATGGCTGCTTGTTTCCACCGGCTCTAGAGAAGTGACTCCTTTGTCTCACTCTAGTCATACTTTTGGTCCCTTGAATTGTCTTTGAGGTACGTTCTCACTGTGTAGCCCTAGCTGTTCTAGAACTCACTATGTTGACCATGCTGGCCTTGAACTCACGTTGAGCGATCTGCCTCTGTCTCTGAGCATCTGCATTAAAGGTCACCACATCCAGCTCAGTCTTTCTAATTTTTTAATTGACTAATTTATTTTTAAGTGTGTGTGTGTGTGTGTGTGTCTGTCTGTCTGTGTGTCTGTGTGTCTGTCTGTCTGTCTGTATTTCAGGGGGTTTTGTGCACCTGAGTGCAGGTGTCTACAGAGGCCAGAAGGCATAGATTTCCTGAAGCTGGAATTGGAATTATGGGAGGTTGTGAGCTGCCTGCCATGAGTGCTGAAGCAAACTTGTACAAGGCAGCGCATGCTCTTGACCACTGAGCCATCCCTCCAGCCCCAGTGTGCTTTCCGTCTCGATATGGAAAGAGCAGTCATTGCTTTGTCATAGCTGATGACAGCACTGGCTCTGCCTGAAGGGTGAGGCTTTCTCTCCGGTGCTATATTCCAAAACCTTTCCAACGTACCCAAGGATGAAGGCAGCCCCTTTCCCTTGAGTTTCAGGCACTTTTCTGCTTAGGAGGCCTTGAGGACCCATACTCCCTTTGGCTGCTATTTAAATGTGGGTTTTGAGGGCTGGAGAGGTGGCTCAGTGGTTACGAGCATCTATTGCTCTCCCCGGCCGGGGACATGAGTTGGGTTCTTAGCACCCAAGTCCTGGGGCTCACAAGTACACTAGACCTGACACCTCTGGCTCCAGAGGGCACCTGCACTCACATGCACACCCCCTCCTCACACATGGATGCATAATTTAAAATAGTGAAGTAAATGTTTAAGAATGGATTTGAAAAGGAAAGAGGCGTGACTGTAGGCCACGACAAATGTGAGGAAGCTGAGCGTCCACAGGAAGACAGAAGATTCTTCTAGGCTGAAGGGGAGCAGCCTCCTGGGAGCATTGGCTCCGGGGATCCTCCTGGAACAACGCCCCTTTTTCATCAGTGGGTCTTGTTGTTTTCTTTCTTAAAAGCCAAGTGTGAGAATGAATGCCTGCCTGAGAAAAAGAACTCTGTTCTTTAACACAGATGCTCCCTGAGAAACCGCACAGTCCAATCAATACCTGTACTGGGACGTTCAACCCAAGTAACACATCGATCCCTTTTCTGTCTCTCTCGCCACCTGCCCAGAGGAGCCAATTTGTCTGTGACCAGCTCTGTTGGTGATCAAGGCGGTGGGCACACACATAATAAGCTTTCCAAGAAGGGGACGTGCTAATACCTGGCACGGAGCAAAAAAAGCTCCCCACTGGCAGAAGTAGTCGTTGGGTCATAGCTCAGAAATTACGGATCTTGTGGTACTTAAAGCCTGCAGAGGCATGAGTCAGAGAAAGACACGGCCAGACAGTTATTTCAGGCTGTCTCCACAAGTTTGCTGTGACCCTCTCAGGTTCCATGAGCAAAACTGACCTGGAAAAATCCTGCCGCCCAAAGCCAAGTAGAAACAGCACATTCGGTAAGAGTAAGTGGGGTTTGAGGTCAAGGAGACCCATCCAAGTCTTGGCTCCTTTCTTCCCAATTGACCTTAAGAAGATGGATTTGTCTGTACTGAATCCATATCCCACGGGTGACTTTGCATCACATCTACTTCAGAGAGGTTCTGCCACACATGATCATGGTTTTAAACCTCCTGATGTGCCTGGCGCATGAGAGCTTAACAGACGTTAAGGGTACAGAAGGCCGGTGTGAGAGGTTTGGTATACAATGCAGCGCTTTCTAGTCTTTCTGGGTTTTGGCATGTGTTTGGGAGCATGGGATACCTGTGTCTCTCACTCTGACCATCAGATTGTTGAAACAATGGATGCCCAAAGAAATGAGGCATTCTAAGAGCAGTGCCTCGTCAGATCACGTTACAGGGCGAGCCTGAGGCGCAGACAGTGACGGGTCAATGGTGGGCAGACAGAGCCTGGTCGGGGCTGCTTAGCTGTGTAGTTAAACTTGAACCTCACATCTGGACCTAGAAGATGGACACGGGTTGTTCACTGCTTCTCAGGGTGGCCATACCGAATAAATCCACCCTTTTCTACTTTCTGTTTTTAACTTGTCTCTTTTCATTGATTTACTGAACCCGAGGCCTTGACAGAGATTTGCACAAATGAAAGTCATGAACTCATGGTTTGACCCTTGGCACTGGCTTGGTCTGGGGTCGTAACTAGCACTAGATTGGGGCTGTACATGCAGAGTAGACGGAAGAATTCCCCACCCCCCTCCCAGCTCACGGCCAGGAAGCCAAAGACAGAGAGAAGAGAACCCCTACGACCTAAGGTGTCCCCTTAACACTATTAAATATTCTACACATCTCCCAAAAAAACCATCAGGGACTAAGAATGTCATACATAGATTTCTGGGAGAACATCAGCACCCCACATCCAAACCACAGAAGCGGCCGAATTCATTTTAGAAATCTCCAGGGGCTCATGCAGTAAGCTAACTCCCAGGAGATGAAGCTCTGAAGGGCCAGCTCTGTGAGCAGGTACACTTGAAACTGTGGGGTGACAATAGCTGACACTGGAGGTGTGGCTTTAACAGACAGACAGGCATTCCAGTCAAGATGCCCTGTGGCAATGAGAAAGATTGGTCAACACAATAAAGTCATAGAAGCAAGCTACCAGCAGGAAGGAGAGGATCCCACACCTGCACCCCACCCACATCCCACACCTACATCCCACCCACATCCCACACCTGCACCCCACCCACATCCCACACCTGCACGCCACCCACACCCCACACCTGCACCCCACCCACATCCCACACCTGCACCACACCCACATCCCACACCTGCACCCCACCCACATCCCACACCTACATCCCACCCACATCCCACACCTGCACCCCACCCACATCCCACACCTGCACGCCACCCACACCCCACACCTGCACCCCACCCACATCCCACACCTGCACCCCACCCACATCCCACACCTGCACCCCACCCACATCCCACACCTACATCCCACCCACATCCCACACCTGCACCCCACCCACATCCCACACCTACACCCCACCCACATCCCACACCTGCACCCCACCCACATCCCACACCTACATCCCACCCACACCCCACACCTGCATCCCACCCACATCCCACACCTGCACCACACTCACATCCCACACCTGCACCACACCCACATCCCACACCTGCACCCCACCCACACCCCACACCTGCACCCCACCCACATTCCACACCTGCACCCCACCCACACCCCACACCTGCATCCCACCCACATCCCACACCTGCACCACACTCACATCCCACACCTGCACCACACCCACATCCCACACCTGCACCCCACCCACATCCCACACCTGCACCACACCCACATCCCACACCTGCACCCCACCCACATCCCACACCTGCACCACACCCACATCCCACACCTACATCCCACCCACATCCCACACCTGCATCCCACCCACATCCCACACCTGCACCATACTCACATCCCACACCTGCACCACACCCACATCCCACACCTGCACCACACCCACATCCCACACCTGCACCACACCCACACCCCACACCTGCACCCCACCCACATCCCACACCTGCACCACACCCACATCCCACACCTACACCCCACCCACATCCCACACCTGCATCCCACCCACATCCCACACCTGCACCCCACCCACACCTGCACCACACCCACATCCCACACCTGCATCCCACCCACATCCCACACCTGCACCCCACCCACACCTGCACCACACCCACATCCCACACCTGCATCCCACCCACATCCCACACCTGCACCCCACCCACATCCCACACCTGCACCCCACCCACACCTGCACCACACCCACATCCCACACCTGCATCATACTCATATCCCACACCTGCACCACACCCACATCCCACACCTACATCCCACCCACATCCCACACCTGCATCCCACCCACATCCCACACCTGCACCATACTCACATCCCACACCTGCACCACACCCACATCCCACACCTGCACCACACCCACATCCCACACCTGCACCACACCCACACCCCACACCTGCACCCCACCCACATCCCACACCTGCACCCCACCCACATCCCACACCTGAATCCCACCCACACCCCACACCTGCACCCCACCCACATCCCACACCTGCACCCCACCCACACCCCACACCTGCACCCCACCCACATCCCACACCTGCACCCCACACACATCCTACACCTGCACCACACCCACATCCCACACCTGCACCATACTCACATCCCACACCTGCACCCCACCCACATCCCACACCTGCACCCCACCCACATCCCACACCTGCACCCCACCCACATCAGCTCTGCCACCACACTTCGATGCTCCAAGTGTTCTAACCCTAACAGGTTCAGGAGGGAAAACTGCAAAGCTTCTCACATGAAGAGAGTTTGGCAAAGCAAAGGAAGATGTGACATAGATGATTGGGGTGGGGTGGGGCTGGAGAGACAGTTCAGAGGTTAAGAGCACTGGCTGCTTTTCCAGAGGGCCTGAGTTCAATTCCCAGAAACCACATGGTGGCTCACAACCATCTAAATTGAGATCTGGTACCCTCTTCTGGTCTGCAGGTATACACGCACGCAGAACACTATGTACATGATAAATAAATAAATCTTAAGAAGAGGGAGGAGGAGGAAGAGGAAGAGGAAGAGGAAGAGGAAAATGATGATTGGGACCCAGTAGCTGCGTCAAGGCGGAATGCAACCGATTCTTTTTGGCATAATGTTCATGCAGATGAAGACAACTGACAAAAGCTACAGGAGAGTAGATTTTAATGTGATAAGAAACATTTTAATAGTCAGATATGAACTAGCACTTCCTGTAATTCTCACAGTCATGGCCTGGCAATCTCATCAGTGACCAACTTCAGAAAAATTTAAACATAGCATGTCGAGTGCATTAGGTCGATGCCCTGGCAGAAGTAATAATTAAAAGCCCAAGGCAGGTGGCATGCTGGGTTTAAAAACAATATGGGACTTTGTGTCCACGTCACATTAGGAGGGGAGGAGGGCTGAAGGGTTGGCTCGTGTTTGCTTTCTGTCCTCACATCTTCTCTTCACGAGGACCATGGCAGGATGTTCAAGGACAGTCATTCGCCTCCTCCCTGCTGGGGCCAGGACAGTCCCACCTGAAGTGCCAGCCTTTCAGGGTCTGTGAGGGCAACACTTTCCTCCCAGGGAGCTAGAGGGCTCAGTGCTGGTGATGGTTCCCTGCAGCAGGGGAACAAGCTGCTAATTTTAATCTTTTTCATCAGAATGAAATCTTCTGTCTCAAAAAAAAAAATCGGCAATGAAAACCATCCTCGTCTTCATTTCAAAGCTAACTCTCAAATGTGAACTTCTGGGATAATACTATCCATGTATTTATGAACATGGGAGAGATGAATCAACGCCATGTATGAGTTCGAAGCAATGAATGACATGTCCTTTCAAAAGCTTCTACAATATGGCCCTTGCTGGCCTCGGAGATGTGGCTCCACGGGAGACCGTGTGGCCAGCACACACAAAGCCACAGACCTATACAGAGAAAGCACACACATTCTATCCTTTTCACAGCTCCAACACAAACACAAATGGACAAGCAAACGACAGAGGTCACTATTACTTTCATAGCCAAAGCGGAACGGGAAAATGTGCCTTTAAGAAACTCCTGCCGCACCAGATTTCAGCACACTTTGTGCGTGGTAGACCTCAGCTGAGTGTCCGAAGAATTTAGCTTCAAGAGAGTGGCTAGCTCAGCTCCACAGACTGTCTGAGTTGTGGTCCAGCTCACAGCTAAACCTGGTGGTCCTCAGGATGGAACAATCCAGAAAGAGGGCAGCATGTGAGTGTAAAGGCTGTACATGGGGGTTACATAGTGCAAATTGGTCAGAAGAGACAAATGAGGGCTCTGCAAAGCCAGAGCTAGTCCACAAATCCCCAGGAAGGGGCAGGCTCTGAGACCATTCCTTCAGGATTAGCTGTGGAGATCAGGGTAAAGCACGCTCATTGCTAAATGGCTGTGGACGCCCCCGAGTTTCCCCCAAAGGCTCTCAACTTGTGCTTAGACAGAAGATTACTACACCTGGACCTAGCGCTATCAGGGATGCCTTCAAAGAAGTGGGGCACATGAAGGCCAGGGAGTGAATGGGATATTTCCCTAGACCCATTTCTACAGCTCACAGCAGGACCCTTTGGTCATTTCCCCAGTCTCTGATTGTAATTAAAATGGGAATACACATTCACAAATATCTTCACTTGCCTCTGAGGAAGAACTGGCACAGGCGGCCAGAGAGGAGCTACACATGCGACCACCTTCTCAGGTAAGAAAGGTGAATCACAGGGAAAGGACAAAATTAAGCATCACCTTCCAACAACTGTAAGAGGCGGAGACCTCCCCTTCAGATCCCCGGGAAATCCACTAGGCTGGGCTGCCTTCCAGAAGCCTGTGTGTAGGGGAGGGCAACCAGAGACCTTTGCAAAATCAACTGAGTTTTAGCCTCTAGGGCAGCGACTTCGTGGAGATGTTGTCCTGAGCCATTTAACTCAGTCTGCTGGATGGCTTCCAGCTCTGAGCGTCCCAAAGGAGAATCAAGAGTCCCGCAGCACGTCCAGGCTGAGGCTCGGGCCGCACAACGTCTGTGGAGAGGGAGGACGGGCGTCTTTGTGGAATTTACAGCAAATCCTAACGGGAGAGTCTTCAGGTCGATCCCCAAGATGGAGGAGACGTCAGGATAGAGTAATGGTGAGCCGGCTCCCTTACCCACAGCAGAGATGAAAGCCATGTCCTGACATAGTCTTGGAATGCGGTAATGACAGACTGTCTGACACGCACCGTCAGGTAGCCATACAAGCAGAGATAAACGATGTGAGCCGGTTTCCTGCCTGACCCGCCAAGTTAGGATGTCCAAAGGGTCCAGAAGCAATCGATTATATGAAGGGAGAGAGAGAGTGTAGCAACAGGCAGAGGACCAAGAATTTCCTTTTTGAAAGGACAGCTGACGGGTCTGGTGTGGGGGACTTCCTCTTCCTCTTGCCCCAGCCAAATGGACTTTTCATGGCTTCAGTCTGCTCATGTTACTTCACAGTACACCAAGGAGCTGCTTTGCTATAATTTAGCTGTTTCTAAACTTGTTTTGTTTTTCAGTGCTGCCTAGCACTTGCCATTGTATTTTTAAGACTACAGAGCTTCTGCATGAAAAATGAGGTATGTGTGTAGGGTGAGCCGTGACTCTCAAGTGATGCTCAAGAGAAGGGGAAAATTATCCTGTAAGGTTTTGTACTTCAAGACTTAGAAAATCCACATTTGTTTGCCTTAAGGGGCAGAAACATAGTCCCAGATACCATCCCACTTGCTGTTATGATGGCAATTTTTTTTTCTGAGGCCAAAAAGGATGGCTTTTCTGTGAGGGGAGGTTACCTTTCCATCCTTGCCTGAATTGGTTGGGGGTGGAGCAGGGAGTTGTTGACCAACTGCTGACCTCTCCTCTTGGGAGCTCATGTTATAAGACCTCCTCTCTCATGCGCTCTCAGCTCTCCGCAGAGCCAGCTCTCTGCTGCCACCTGACCTGGCCTCATGTCATCGTACCTGCCTGTTCCCAGTGATGAAGCATCCTCTCTCCTCTGTTGTTACCAGGGGACCCCCTGAACCCCAATCTGCGTTTTAACAATGACCTCCCAGTGATTTGATTGTACCTTAAGTCTAAGAAGGCTGCTAGGCCTCAAATCCATGACTCACTTTTCAGACTTAGCCTTATTGACCAAAGCAAGATTGCTTCTCTGGCCCCGTGCTGGTAAAGTTAATTTTATAAACCTGTATTTATTTCTCAATTTCTCTATTAAGCCGGCTATCACACAAATAATCGAGACTCTAATATATTATTTAAACAGGCTTCACAGCACAATAACTGAGCTGTTATTACTCTATTCTTAGCCTTCTACGCTAATTTCGCTTCCTCCCAGTGTGCATCCCAGAGACACTTGCACTTTGAGGCCCTTCCTGTTTCAGCTGCCTCTCTTCTGATATCTCTCGGATCTCTGCCTATGGCTGAATCCCCTACTTCCTCCTCCATTTCCTCCTCCCCTGGCTGGCAGGAAGTCCCGCCCTATTCTCTCCCTTGCTCAGTGATTGGCTGTGAGCTGTTTTATTGGTATATCAGGGGACAACTGGGGAGCAGAGTTCATACTACATTGAGACAGGAAATTCTCAGAGCAAGGACTGCAACTAGATACAGGGGACACAGAAAGCAGAATTTGAATCACACAGTAACCGTATGCCGACACCAAGCAATGGTTGCTATGGTTTCAAAGCATCACTATCCTGATGCTGTGGTACCAACTTCTGACATTCATCAGCAATGGATATCACTGCTAGACCTGGGGGGGAAAAATCCAGTAGCAAACCCAAGAATTTGTATAAATGTGTGGGACACTATTCCAAATGAGGAAAAGTATGGAAGGGAAGAAAATTAGACATAGCTTACTGGGGTTAGATAGGCTTAAAACTTAAGGACTCCTATGCCATAGCTTGTAGGCGGGATGTGTCTCTTGGTTGTGAATATGGAAAATGGAGATGGATGAGGTAATTTACACATCTTGATATCAACTGAACATTGTTTTTTCAATCAGGAGTGCTTACTTTGAAATAAATGGGTGTGGCACAAAAGGAAGGAGACAGAAAGGATTTAGTGTATTTAATCTGTACATGCAGGTCTTTGCCTGGCTTGCGGTTTGCATTCTCAGTGACAGAACAGCTGCGGCGGCTCTGAGATCTACACCATTGGGACACACTGTCTAGAAAGGACACATGCAGCTGCGGATCAGGACAACGCCGCTTACATCAGTGTGGCATGTCTAGCCTCTTGCTCCAGCGGTAGCTTGAATGAGTTTACAAGGCTGGGAAAATATCTAATTACATGCTCATTGGCTGGTACCCAGGCTTCAGAGACCAGTGTGGCCAGTGGTTGACGACCCAGGAGGCCCTCTTTGTCTTTAAGTCTGTGTAATGATATTTCATGGACATGAGGCCCATGCAGTGTTGCTGCATTGCTTCACAGTTCTGGAGACAACATGGCTTGCCCCCTCTCTTCCTCTTTTCTCCTCTCTCTTTCTTTTTCTTCCTTGAGTGTGATGTGTGTGGGTGCAATGTTTGCATGCCACAGTGCAGGTGAGGAGGACAGAGGGCGTGCTCAGGCCTCGCTCCTCATGCCTCCGACTTTGCTTGAGAAAGGGTCTTTGTGTTGCTACCACGGAGTCTACCAGGCAGGGGCACTGGCCTTTCAGTGTCACACATCCGTGCCCAGTTTTCTGTGTGCTTTAGAGATTAAAATTCAGATCAAATCCTTTAAAATTCAGCAAATCCTTTACCTTCTGGCCCAGATCACCAGCTCTCTGTTTCACCTTTCTTCACTTCTTACACTCATATGATCCCTCGTTTTAGATTTATTTATGTGTGTGTGCAAGTTTTGCGTGCATGTATGCATGAGCACCATGTGCATGCAGTGCCTGAAGAAGCCACAAGAAGGCGCTAGATTTCTTGGCTCTGGAATTAATGTTGGGAGCCTCCAAGTGGGTGCTTGAAATGGGGCTCAGGTTCTCTGCGAGAAGAGCCAGTGCTTTTAATTTTTTTTTAATTTTTTAATTTATTTTTTACTTATTTTACCGCTGAGCCACCTCTAACCCTCCACTCCTCCTTTTATGGGATTAGAGCCCACATCAATAGAGCCTCATCTTAATTAAATATACCTGAAAGTATTCTATTTTCAAATAAGGTGCTGGATCTTATGATTTCTGCATATGAATTTGGAAGGGTCACCTGTCAACCCATAGCGCATGCCCAATACAGCCATCTGAAAAACTTAAAAATAATGCAAACGCCAGGACTTTCCTCCAGACCAACTAAGTTAGACTCCCTTGCCAAGGGTATATTTGTATATTTTAATACCTCTCAACACCGGTTTAAAGTGAAGCCCGGACCTTGTTGAGCTGAGTCCCCGAGCAGACATGGTGGGGGACAAGCTCCCCAGGACGCACACTGTGAAGAGATTGGAACCCACCGGGAAGAGATGCTGGAAGGCAATCAACAGCAGCCACTTGTGATGCCCGCTTTTACTCACGGACACCTACACCATGGGCCAAGCATTTCTGGCTGCACCTGTGAGGTTAAGGGGGATATGAGCTGTGGTGGGGTGGGTGGCTCAGTCCTCTGAGGGCCCGGATGGAAGAAGATGACAGAAACGTGGGCTGTCTTCCCATTCCCCGACATCTCAGGGATTCAGCCCGCTAACCTCTTAGAGTTTCAGAATCAACTGACCTTTTCCCTTTGACACCCCAGGTGCCCCAGTTTGCAGGCTGGGGACCATGAATCTTCTTAGTTCCTAGGACCACCTGATTTATAAAACACAATAAATTCCCCCCTTATGCTGGTTAGGGCTTTCCCCATAATTCTGACAATTTTCTTTCTGTCACGTTATCCCGTTACCAAGCCCATCTGGTGGCACTCTCAGTTCATTTACTGTAAACTCCAAAGATCTCTCTTTGTTCCCTTTCTTAAATCCTCATTTCTTTACAGATGTTTACCGCTTGGCAAATGTCACTTTGTCCCTTTAATTCCCTGAATGTGTTTTCTCTTAACACTCTTAGTTGAGTATATTCATGGTCATTTATTTAAAGTACTTTTCTAGCAAGTTTGGGCCTCTCTAGAAATGGCTTCAAGGGGTACAGTTCCAACTTGTGTGCACGCATCAACTTCTTTGCATGGTGTGTGTGTGCATGTGCGTGTGTGTGTGTGTGCGCGTGCATGCATGTGTGTGCATGTGTGTATGTGTGTGTGCATGTGCGTGTGTGTGTGTGTGCATGTGTATATGTGTGTGCATGAGTGTCATGTGTGCGTGTGTGTGTGTGTGTGTGTGTGTGTGTGTGTGTGTGCGCGCGCGCGCATGTGTGTGCGTGTGTGTCCTGGGTTTCTGTTGCTCCTGGGTGTTCGTGTGTGGTTGTTCTTCACAGCCTTTATTCTGTGTCACATGGCCTTGGACATCTCTGTTCCACTAACTTGATAATCAGCTAAGAATTCAAAAGACGCCCCTTATACGAACTGCCCTCACCTCTGTTGAGACCCCTGTACCCCCTGGAGAAAGCCCTCAGGAACTTCATGCAGAGGTGAGACACCGGGGGTCCTGAGGTTACCCCAGGAGTGTTTACAGCCCTGTGTATGTAAACATGGTTTTCTAAACCCCCAAGGATCTGTCAGAGCTTTTCAAATGTCACCGTGACTTATGTCATTCAAATTTTTCCTTTTAAGATTCTGACCAGGGCTGGAGAGACGGCTCAGTGACTCGGATTGCTCCTGCTCAGTCTGAGGAGCTGGTCTAGTCCCGAGCACCCACGGCAGGGTTCACAAGTGCCTGGGTCTTCAGCCCCAAGGGGTCCAGCGCTTTCTTTTGGTCCCTATAAGCATCTACAGTCATGTGCATATACCCACACATAGGTAAATAAACATACATACCACTGAAAAGAAAAATAAATCTTTTTCTTTTAAAAGAAAGAGATTTCTAGTCCTTTCTTCCTTCCAAATGCCTTTTCCCCTCAGGCAGCTGCGATGGTTTTTGAAAACTGCCTCAGGTTTGATGCAACTGTTTGCACAGAACCGATTCTGAGTGAGATCAAATAAAAACAGAAAAGAAAAAAAGAAAAAAAAAGACCTTTGAAGGGAGCTGCCACTCAGGTCAAGTCGAGCCTCTCCTCTGCGATGAGACTCCAGGGAGCTCGGATCTGGTCTGTGTTCTCCTGCGGCTATCAAGTGAATTTCCCCCCCCCCCCCCCAGCTATCTCAGTTTGGCTTTCGAGGCTAAGGGGAAGCAGGAAAAGAACTGCCTGGAATAAAAATAGAAAAATCAGGAGGCTGGCCTGCTCAGTAAAGTTCAGATGCTTGGCCTCACAGCGAGCCTCTGAGAGCTTCTGCTGTGCTTCTGTTGAGTCCAGACTCTGCAAAAACTCGGTTCTGCTGCCTCTCTGAGCTTCCCGGCTGCTCTTCTAAATCTCACCAAGCTGGAGGCCAGATCCACTGACCTGGTGCTGAAAGCCGAACCGGAAAGCCGGCCTGGGTTTATTTACACTTGCAGCCGCTCTGGTTACTTTTTCAATTATTTCTATAGTTTATTTATTAGCTTTTGAAAACGGAGGCCATCTCCATTTTTGGTGGCACATCAGATAAAGAGCTTCCAAGGCTAAGTCCGAAGGAATAGAGACCCAGAGAATGACACGCCAAGCAGAATAGTCCCAGACACAGCTAAGAGCTGGGACCCGACAGGGCACAGTCCACTGGATGTGGCTTGTATGGCACCGCTGGGTCGTAGAGAAAAGTTAAGGCTTTATGTGAATACAGAAGCCAGTACTAAAGCAAATAACAAACAAACATCCACCCACCCCCCGAAACAAAACAAAACAAAGGGAAACGTCTAAATAATTCCTGCTGAATCTCTTCAGTGTATGGGGCGGGTGAGGTGGCTCAGCCGTGAAGAGCACCCGCTGCTCTTGCAGGTCCCAGCGCCCACATGGCGGCTCACAACCACCTGCCCCTCCGGTTCAGGGGGATCTGGCGCCCTCTTCCAGCCTCCGCAGGTTCATGCAGACTGGTGATGCACAGAAACACGCACATGCACGGAAAGTAAAGTCATTATAAAAACTTCCTTTCGTTTTTCCGGAGTCTGTCCCTCCTGCCTTTTCACCCCTCCCCCCTGACCTCGCTCCCTTCATCCACGGCCGACTTAGACATCACTAGCTGCACTTAACCTTTATGACTTTATTTTTCTTCCGTTCCGTGGTGCTTGAACTCAAACCTAGGCATGGTGCGTGTAGACTCATCTCTACCTGTGAGCTGCAGCCCAAGCTCTTGCTATAAATGGTTTCGATTCTCTATCTTACTATTGAAGCCTCAACTTAGGCAACGGCTCAATCATGCAAATTGATTTGGACTTTGAATACGTAATTTGTTCTTCAAGTAAAATTTAGGTTGTAAAGTTGTTATCTTTAGAAGACCCCGGACAATGATGTATTACAATCAAGCAATAATGGGAAATTAAAGAGAAGAAACTTAAAAGTTTAATTTGAATCGATCCATTCATTTAATAAGTATATCAGATACCCATGATGCACCGACTGCTGATAGGCACGAGAAATTACAAGGCAAATTAGATAAAGAATAAAATGAGGCAGAAATAATTTAATCTCACTCCAATTATATTTCATAAGAGAAAAACTAAACATTTTCATTAAAGCATTTACACGTTAAAATTGTTTTAAAACCAGTGCCCACGAAGCTGATGCAATCTCACTGCTGTTCACGCCAGATGAGAGTCCTCCGTCCCATTTGTACGGGCAATGACACACCCTAAATGACCTGGTAGGTATTTGGGGAGAATAAATATAATTCAGAAAACATGAAGAAAAAAAACTCACGTTCATACATCCTGATCATAGAACACCTTCCTGCAAACATTCGGACAATACAGTCATCACTGAGATTTGTATGAAAAACAAGAGCAGCATTATTCACCACCATCTCATTGGCTTTGCTTCTAGTGTCTGAAGAGCCACAATGAGAAATGACTTTAGTTTTCACCCATCTTTTCCTCTGAAAGTACTCAGTTAGGATTGTCAGTCAAGGGTGCCCATTCCCCCTCAATTTCATCCCCATGGGAACCTTCTCCCAGCCACGGAGTTACCCACACCACACTTCAGAGCATTATCAGAACCCGCCTTGGAGAATCTGCTCCTCGTGTGGCCAACAGCAGGTCTGTGTACTGTCAGTAATGCAGCACTCGGGAGGCAGAGGCAGGTGGATCCCTGTGAGTTCGAGGCCAGCCTGGTCTACAGAGCAAGTCCAGGACAGCCAGGGCAACACAGAGAAACCCTGTCCCGGGGTGGGGGGAGGGGGAACGGGAATCAAACCAAACCAAAAAACAAAAAGACAGGTGATTAGTTACTTGGCTTTGTTTCCTGTTGCTGTGATAAAATACTTGGAATACAGCAGCTGAAGAGAGAGAAAGTGTGTTGGGCTTGTAGTTTTTAGATTGCAGCCATCACAGCAGGGGAGGTCATAATAGCACAGCCATCAAGAGCAGAGAGCAACGGACAAGCGCACGTGCGCTGCTCAGACAGCTGCTTCTACAACTATACGGTCTGGGAGACTGCGCCCAGGGGATGGTGCCACCCACAGTGGGCCGGTCTTCTCACTAAGGTGGTTGGCCTTACACAGGCCTTCCTAATCTAGACAAGCCCTCACCGAGACTTGTTTCCTGAGTAATTGGAGGTTGTGACAAGTTGACAAAGCCCAGGCAGCACAGTCACGCACCTTCCTGGGCCACAGGTGCAGCTCTCAGCCCATAAAAGGAGAGTTCCACAGATTGCCGTTAGCAGCTCTCTCAGCACCTGCTCTCCTCCCCCACTGCTGGGACTTAACCATCCGTGTTCCTAGTGACAACTCCTCCCTGCACATGAGAACCCACCTCCTTCCTACTCAGTGACATGACTTCAAAAGTGGCCCCCGCCCCTTCATCCCGATAGAACCGTCTGCAGTCCTCCTACTTAGTAGGTAGAACTGTGTCTCATTCTCACACTCCCCACAAAGACCACGTCATCCCTTGACATCCCTTTACAGGACAGCGAGATGGATAGCTTGTTTGGATTCACTGCTTGCTTTTCTCTTGTGTGCTCCTAAATCCTCTTCAATCCAGCCGAATCTTAGACCTCCATCACACTTGACCACACTGCTACGTCCACTGTACTTGGACATTGTCCCCTACTTGGCCCACTGGCCTGCTGGGCTCTTCTTACAGTTCCTTCTCAGCGTCTTTTGACCTGCCCCTGCCCCCCAAACCCTCAATGCTGGAATGTCCAGCCCTTCCATCCTTATACCACCCCTCCCCACGGCCCTCAACCGCCAGATAATTCCAACCAGTCACACATGCCTTTCGGTACTAAAACATACTGATGGCTCCCGGGTCATTTCTCAGCCAGGACCTCTCCTTGAACTTCACATCCATATATCTGACTAATTATTTGACATCTCTGTTTGGGCCATCTAATAAACGTCTCAAACCCATGCGCAAAATTTATCATTTCTCCTCCTCCCCCAGGACAGTATCTGCTCCCCTCCAGCAGACTCCCACTGCCTGCTCAGAACCTCAGAGCCATCTTGGATCCTCTGTCCCCAGTCTCATCCCACAGGCCATCCATTCATCACCACATCCTGTCAGCTCAGCCTTCAGGCTACACAGAGAGTCGGAGTGCTCCCCGCTGAGCTGCACTGGTGCTCTACTGCTCCACGCTGCTGTCCGGTTTCACCTGGAATACTGCCGCCCTCTTCTGATTGGCCTGCCTGCTTCGCCCCTGTGTTCTTCTTGCAATTTAGTCTTGACACAGAATCTAGAGCAGTCCTGCTACATCCCAAGACAGATGTGGTCCATCTCAGCACAAACTCTCCAATGCTTGTCCATCTGATGCAAAGTAAAAGCCAGCATCCTTGAACTGCCCATCTGGCCCTGAGGGTTTGGTTTCCTTCCTCCTCTTACCTCACCTGCTGCTCTCCACTGTGCTTCTTTCCCTCCAACGGTGCTGATTTCTTTGTGCCAAGCATGCTTCAACCTCAGGACCATCACGTCTGCTGCTGCTCCTACCTGGAAGTCCATCCTCCGCATCCATGCATCTGGCTCCTCCTCCTCCTCCTCCTCCTCAAGTCTTTTTTCACCTGCAATCTTCCTGATGGGTGCTTCCTTGATCCCTCTATTCAAAACCTGAGAATCCTCCTGAGCTCCCGACGTACTCCAATACACTGATTTTGCTTTAATTTTTCCAATGTATTTTATAATTAGACAAATTATTAATAGAAGGATTGGTAGATAGATGATAGACAGGTAATAGGCAGATGATAGATAGATGGATAGATTACAGATAGGTGATAGGTAGATAGACAATATATAGATGGTAGGTAGTTGATAGACAGATGACGGATAGATGGATGGAAGTGTAGATGATCGGTAGGTTGAGAGGTGACAGATAGATTGATAGGTTGATAGATGATAGATTACGGATAGATGATAGATAGGTAGATAGATAATATATAGATGGTAGATAGGTAGATAACAGATTCAGCATGGGTGATATGAACAGAAAGCACCCTGCAAGCATCTAGAATTGTTCGAGGCACAAAGCATTGTCTACGAGACGCTAACTGAGTGAAGGTGACTGACTACCTGGAGAATTGCTGTGTTTCTGTCTCATGGGAGCACCGGGCCGCAGGAGAGCAGAATTCCCCCTCAGAAGCGGGCACACTCTACCACATTAATGAAGGTTTTCACTTAGATCTGAAGGGTTCAAATGGGATGTGACTTAGAAACAGCTAAGCCACGTGGGTGAGAGGACACACTGTGGCAGTCATGGAACCGATAGCCAGTGAGGTGAGGCCACCGTCTGTGGACGGAGCAATAAGAACTGGGCGCAGAGTGGGAACTACAGCGTTACAGCGAGGAAATGCCAGGGATTAGCAGGGACACGAGGATATAACTGCGTCCAAAGGTGGTGAATGTGCTCAACAGCAGATCAGACATAGACAAAGAGAGGGAAGGCCAGGAAACGCCCACCAGCATTTAATTAAGCAGAGCAGGGAGGGGTGTAAGCGGTTAGGACTGAAGGGGACGGTACGGCAGGGGAGACTCGAAAGTGGCAATGAACGGAGTCTTAAAAGATTGAAACTCAGGAAAAAAATCAGATTTAAATGATAATGATTGGAATTTTGCAAGCCTTGGAAACATTTCATGTTTCTGGGAAGAGCACTGTATCACGGGCAGCATCCTAAGAAGGTATCCATGCTTAGACTGACGGCAGAGGTAGCCATGCTTAGGCACATGGCACAGGAATTTCAAAATGCCAAACCGAAGACAAGAGTTTTCAAATTGCCCCCAGAGACACTATGGCAACTTCTAACCAGCTTTCAGAGTGACAAGGATGGAGGTTAAAATCCAATTGAGTCAATAATTTGCAAATGTGAGACAAAAGCAGCAAGCCCCAGTTTGGCATTCTGTGTAGCTATAGTGCAGGAACAAAAGCAAAATATCGTAAATTTGGAAAACGGGAGCGTCTCCTAACAAGGTTTATTTCTGAAAGAACTGTTAAATTATTTTCTTCAAAACCTGGGGAAATGACTCTACAAGAGTCTGGAAAACAAAACAAAAAACAGGTGGGTAGACAAAAAATGCGCATGGAATTATGACGGCGGTGACAAAGCTTTACAGACCCTTTTGTAATTCCAATCTCATAATAAGCATACTCAACTTGATGTGTGTTTAAAGTCTCCATGGGATGTCAATGCAAATTTCTGAGGCTTAGTGTGACTCCCAGTTTAAGTGGCCTCTTATGTTGGTAGCAGTGAAGGTGGACGGGTGTCTTTTTTTTTCCGGCAAGTGGATGGACTTTCTCATTCTCTCTCTCTCTCTCTCTCTCTCTCTCTCTCTCTCTCTCTCTCTCTCTCTCTCTCTCTCTCTCTCTCTCTCCCTGTTATCACATTGCTTCTGATTATGGACAAATGTGTTAGCTGTCCATCACTACAGCAAAGTATTTGATATAATCAACTTTTCTGATGCGCGTGATAAAATAGCATGACAGAAAACGACTTATGAAAAAAAGAGTTTAATTGGGTCTATGAGCCTGGAGGGGTTAGAGCCACCATAGTGGGGAGGCATGGCAGGCGTGGCTGCAGGAGCAAAAAGCTGCAAGCTCACAAACTTAAGTGTCATCTCAAAACGGAGAGACAGAGACTTGGAAGTGAGGTGAGGCTGTACAGTCTCAAAGCCCGCCCCCCCCCCCCAATGACGTACTTCCTCCGGCAAGGCTGTGCCGTAAGGCTCCACCAAAACTGGTCACCATAGATCAAATACTGAAGCTTAGGGGAACATTCTCCTCCACACCAACACAGGAGGAAAGACTGGCTGTGTCCCATAGTTTCAGAGGTTGCATGTTTGCTTGACTCCCCCATCATTGCGGGCTTGTGGCAAAGTAGGGCGCTGCAAGGAACATCGGCAAAACAAGGCAGGGACCAAGGATGAGAGAGGGAGGAGCCAGGGCTCCAATATAAACTTCAAACGAGCGCATGCGCAAATGAGCGCTGTCCTGTAGTGACGTTAGGTGGAGTCGGAGTCAGCAACACATGAGCTCTAGGCGGACACTGAAGATCCACGCTACAACAACAGATGATCTGATATCCCCCCTCCGCCCCCCGACATTGGGAGTTCTCAAAACAAAAGACTAGGGTCAATTTGGGGGCTTACTTTGTGGGGGGTCTTTCTTTTCAAAGACCAGAACCTCGAGCAGCTTCTTGTTCAGTGACAGAAAATGGCCGCTTCATCTATTTTATTAAAGCTTAAAGTTTTGTGGTCAAAGGATAAATTATGAATTTCTCCCTTGCGGCAAATGCTAAATCCTAATTCATTCACTTTTTCGCTTATGGCTTTCTTTTGTGGCTGCAATGATAAATGAAAACATACTGCATTATTAATCTCCTTCAAAGCACTGTTTTGCTGTGCTCACACTAGTTTTAATTTAAAATGCTTTTGGTATAATTCAATTTGATGTTTTTCTGTTTCCATTATTCATTAGACTTATACTTGTATTTTATTTTTTATTTAAGATTTTATGTGTATGAGTATTTTACTCTTATGTTTGTCTATCCACCACATGTGTTCAGTGTCTGTGGAGGTCAGAGGGGGCGTCAGATCCCCTGGAACTGGAGTTACAGATGTTTGTGAGGCACCATGAGGGTGCTGGGAATTGAACTCAAGTCCTCTGTAAGAGCAGTCAATGCTCTAATCATCTCTAAAGCCCCTATTTACTTACAACTGATCCAAGAGACAAAGTAAATTCCCTTCCTGGGTGGTTTCTACCAGGTGTTTTGTCAGGGCAATGGGCACAGTAACCAACAGTAGGCATCCCGGAGACAGCTGTGCACAGCTGACCAGTGAGTTTGAAATTCAATGAAGAGACTTGGAAGGAAAGGTAAGCTCTTATGCGTATGCTGGTTCACAGAGACACGCCCACTAACAGAGACACGCCCACTAACAGAGACACGCCCACTAACAGAGGCACGCCCACTAACAGAGGCACGCCTACTACCTATTTGGGACAAATCTGGGTTTCTGAAACAGTACGGATAAGTAACGAGCGCTTGTGGGAACCTCGAGACACCTTTTGGAAAACAAACATTTGGGTGAGAAAATATTTGAGAATGGCCGAGGAGCAAACAGCTTGTTTAGAAGGATGACATCAGGGTGTCTGTTAGGCCCCAGAAAGATAAAAAAACAAGCAAGCATACAAACACGTAAATGCAGGAAGCTCAAGGCTGTCAGTCACACTGAACTCACCCATGGCTTCCCCTGTTACTGTTATTTTTATAATACGGTTTGTTTCTCAGTTTCTCGCTTAACCCGGCTATCACCCCAATAACTGAGACTCTTGTTTAATACTAAGCTTCACAGCACAATAACTGAGCAGGTTTTGCTCTATTCTTTTTTTTTTTTTTTGGTTTTTCGAGACAGGGCTTCTCTGTCCTAGACCTGGCTGTCCTAGACTCACTTTGTAGACCAGGCTGGCCTCGAACTCACAGCGATCACCCTGCCTCTGCCTCCCGAGTGCTGGGATTAAAGGCGTGCGCCACCATGCCCGGCCTATTGCTCTATTCCTAACCCTTTAAACTAATCTGATCTCCTTCCAGTGTACATCCCAGAGATTCTTGTGCTTTCTAGCTTTCTCTGCTCAGGCACCTCCTGTTACCTCAACCTCTCCCAGTGGCTGAATCCCCTACTTCCTCTTCTGACTCCTCCCCTGGCCGGCAGGAAGTCCAGCGCTAGTCCCCCCCCCCCCCCCTGCTCAGCGATTGGCTATAAGCTGTTTTATTGGCATATCAGGGGACAATTAGGGAGCAGTGTTTATACAACATTGAGACAGGGGTTTCTCAGAACAATGATTACAACCAGATTGAGGGTGTGTGTGTGTGTATGTGTACAGAAATCAGCATTTGAATTACACATTTGAATCTTATGCCTACATTCCCCAAAGTGTAACAAAACCCTTGAAGGTAAAGTATAGAGAAAATATTTTCAAGGTAGTAAGAGAAAATAGAGGCATCCCCATCTCATCCTACTACACACACTCAGGCACAAAAGGAAGCATGCGCAAATGCACCCATGCACACACACACACACACACACACACACACACACACACACACGCACGCACGCACACAGGACATTCCAAATTGCACAACAGAGAGCATACAAGGAGACTCTCACAGATCTGGGAAAAAAGAAAGCCCTCCATGTCAGAATACTGCACAGGGCACAGGTGACCTCTAGACATGGAGGAAGAACAAGACGGAAGCTGGAGGTGTCTGCATCCATCCTTTCCTGTAGGACACGCTTGAAGGAAGTCTCCATGCTGGGAGGAAGTTGTGAGCAAGAGGGCAACATCACAAGTAGAACACTATCAGCAGGAAAATACAGACAAATTTGGGATATATACCTAAATATAAAATTATAAACTCTAACCCCCCTGGAGAGTTCAAGGGCCACGATTGGCTCTCGAGCTATGGGAAGGTACCACAGCACCACAAAACTTAATAACACACAAAACTGGGAGGGGCTGAGTATGGCAGGCGATGTGAAAATTCCTTACACTTCCTATTCATTTCTTCTACAAACCGAAAACCCTTTTACAAATTAATTCCATTAATAATTCGAAAAGAACCCCCAAACAACCAGACAAGACCCACCTCCCGGCATGCACTTCTAAAAATTTCCAGATTTCGCTGTTCTCTTCTTGCTCTGATCGCCTTAGTTTTGAGCCTTAAAATTCAGTGGAGGATCCTCGGGTAGCTTTTTTTTTTTTTCAAATAGATTCTATTGTTTCAAATTTTATATTAACTACATTTAAATAGATGCACTATTCTTGAGATACATCTCGCAGTTTTTCTGCAAATGAGACCTTTGGTAAAAGAAATATGGATGCTCTTTGCATAAAGCTTTGAGTCTATTGGCTTTGGGATCTTGAGGTTGAACCTCTCTAATGTGCAAGCAAAGTCGCTTATTCTTCTCTGAGGCAAGACACCATAAAGTCAGAAAGACGAGCATCCCTTGAAGAAGGGAGTCACGAGTTAGTGCGAGCTAAGGAGAAGCCTTCGATGTGATGCGCAGGCAGTATGTTTGGGAGAGGGTGCCGGGTTGTAAATCCTGCACAGAACAGAAAACAGGACCGAACGCCTACATCTGGAGCTCTGGCCGCCAAGTGCGGCGAGGAGCGGCAGTGTTGCCCTTCCAGAAGCCTTTGCTTCCTTTCCATCCAACCCAAGCGAACACAGCTCCAACGCCAGGCCTTGACTGAAGGCGCGCAGCCGGGATTTGTGCGGATGGTGCTGCTTAGAGAAAAGTTTTAAATAACCACAAATACTGAAACGTCGAAGCCAGAAGAGGCTCCTTAGTTGTGATTATCAGTAACTGTTTGTCTTAGAGTCGAGTTGCTGCGCTTGACAGTTATTTTCTCCATCATCTGATGCTTTTGTTCCGCGTCCATGGCAACAAAAGGTAAGGTGTCGGTTGAGGGTCTGAAATCGTCTATCTCCTCCCTGACATGGTCCCTATTTCAAAGTCATTATTTCTGCCCCTAATCTGTCAGACACATGGGAAGCATTAGTGTCACCCAATACTTACTCCTCGCGTGGTCTTTGGGGTCCTCTTCTGGATGTTCCGGAACGTGAAGGCAACCTCTGTCCAAACACTACACAGCTGGTGCGCTCTCAGTCCGCATGGGCACTCAGGCCTTGGTCTGACCTTCGCTGCACGGGGCTTCTATTCTCAGACACCAGGGCTAACAGAAGGGCCAAAGGTGAGAGCCCTCTGCCTGGAGACGCCCTGAGATAAAGCTGGACCAGGTAGGATTTCAAGAGTTCAAGATTCCATTAAAAGGAGTCAGACCCAGTGAGATACGTTGCTGGCGTGATCCCATGGCATTCTGGGTAGCCACTACGTCATTTCTCCCCACCAACCCCCCCCGCACCGCCCCCCGCGCCCTGATTGCCCCGGTTTGACATACTGGCCACTAAGATTCTGTTTCTTAGCCTAGCTGGTGTCTACTCCGTTAAGTTGTTATTAATTTGGTTGTTAATTAAGGAACTGATATTTTCTTTACTCTCCTACCTTATATCCCAGGTGAGCATAGTCTCAAGAAAGCTGTGGGCAGTGATGCTTACGAACTGAACTGTGCACCCCCTAATTTTGAGCCTCTAAGCTCCAGTTCTTAAGAATGTGACTGCTTTGGGGGTGTTGGGACTTCTGAGGAAGTCTTGCTCAGAGCACTTGCACCTGGGTCCCCTACGGAAAGAGGAGGCGAGGACTCACATATATGATGGATTGTTAATGCTGCCTTGAGATTTCTAGGAGTGACAAGGAAGAGGTCATGGGGTGCGTTCCTTTCCTGTGGCCAGGGGAACAAATTAGAAGACGCACTGGAAAGCAGCCAGTGTGTGTGTTGGGCGGGAAGGTCCGATTTCTAAAGAATTACTGCGCAACATCTCGTTGCTTTCACCCCGACAGACTGTTTCCCGTTGTTTCCCGGGACCTGCAGAGCTAAAAGGACTCTCAGAGGCACACAGTCCTGAACAGGCCAGCCACTCAGACTATATTATTTAGAACAGAACACTGTGTTCTTCCACTCACATTGAAAAAGACCAGAGCTGATTTCTTCGGTAATTGGTTTCAACCCACAGATGCCCTGTGAATCTGCTGTTTCGATGACGTGCTTTGGCGGCCCAGCCCAAGGACCTCTGCATACGAACGTCAGGATTGGAGAGGGGGATCACGCTGGGCTAGGTTAGCGGCAATCCGAGTTAGACGCAGAGCTTTGCTTATTCTGTGCTGCGGGGATGTTCCTCAAGTACGCAGCTGCGATCCCCTTCTGTAATTCTCGCCTGCTCTTAATGGAGACCACACAGATTCCTCGGGCGACTTTAGGAAGCCTGTATATTCTGAAAGATAGCCAGGCTATTTCCGTCCCACCGGATGCGCCATGCCATTCCTTCCGCCTGCCAGGCACATCGCCTGGGTAAAAATATCTATCTTCTCTTGCCCCCACTGTACCGTGGTACTCTTTCCTCCCAGATTCTAGACCTCTTTGTCCATCCTTCACTTTACAACGTATCTCTCTGTTTCACATGATTACGCCCCTGCCCCTCTAACCTAGGTTAGTCTCCTTTCCTCTAAACACAAAGAAGCTAAACCTTTTTATGTCCCCACGTGCATCATGTCCCCCCACCACCACCTTTCTACATCTACCAGGTTACAGGAACTACAAGAGCAGAGGTCATGAGACCTCAATAAAGAAGGTGACTCTAATAACCGGTCCTCAAGAACTCATGTGCTTTTTGTCATCCTGGCCGTCCCATGTGGCTTAACTTATTTGAGCTTCACAAGGTCTACAGCCATTGGCAATACACTCTGATACTCATTAATTAAATAGCCAAACAAGAATTATGAATGAGGGAGTATAAAAGCATAAAATAATTCAGGGGATCAAAGGGAAAGTCAGCACTCGGGAGGCAGAGGCAGGAGGATCTCTGTGAATTCAAGGCCATCCTGGTTTACAAAGGGAGTTCAGGACAACCAGGGCTACACAGAGAAACCCTGTCTCCAAAAACCAAAAAGAAGGAGGAGGAGGAAGAGGAAGAGGAGGAGAAAAGAGGGGAGTTCAATAGCCAAGCTGCAGGAAAGGTAAGAACTGGGGGACCCTCGTGGTCTAGGGGATCATAGCTGCCATGTAACACAAACATTCCAAACAGTCCCCAGTGGACACATGCAAAAACTTCATAGAAAACACAGGAATAGCCAGGCAGTGGTAGCACACGCTTGTAATCCCAGAACTCATGTCATGGAGGCAGAGGCAGGTGGATCGCTGTGAGTTCAGGGCCAGCCTGGTCTACAAAGCAAGTCCACGACAGCCAAGGGTACACACAGAAACCCTTTCTCAAAATACCAATTAATTAATCAACTGATAACCCATATGTTTAGTAAAGGTGTAACTTTTAAAATTTATTTTTGATTCATAACCGATTGAGTCTATAGATCCTACTCCTGGAAGCAGAGGACGGCTGTGAACAATTGCTCTCTTAAACACTGGAAGATAGTGGCCCTAAGTTTATTTGACAACAAAATTCTCTCTTCTGAGTTTATCCACGGTGACAGCATTGGCACAAGGCAAGCAAGCACTCTGCAAAGGTCTCTTGAGTGATGAATGTAAAGACTGATGAGCTAATGAGTAAATATAATAAAAAGTAAGAAATACATGTGGGGTGCATAGAAATGTCCGGAGCCAACCCAGGGTCATTCAAGGCCAAAAGAGTCTACTGGCAAAATACTGATGCCCCGTTCCAAAGCTAAACTTCCTCCTTTCAGCCTCTGCATAACTTCCTCCTTTCACCCCCTGCAGATGTTATTTAACAGGTTAGCTCAGGACTTTCCAAGAGATAGTTAGCTAAGATAAGATAGGAATTGTTTCGAGATGAACCACAGGATGTTCCCCTGCTGGGATCATCTGGAGGCATTCTCAGACCCCTCCCCTACTGCTTGGCTCCTGCTTCCACCCTATATAAGCTTTTGCTTTCGATTCAATAAACAGACCTTGATAGGAGTTCTACTTGGTCTCAGCTCTCTCTTTTCAGTCCCATCTCACAGGTATGGTTCCCCTATCGACCCCGTAATTACTGGTCCTGCTGGATGGGACATAGAAATCTCTGTGGGAGCCCAGCATGAAGAATGGCCCCTTATTTTTACCTTCCATCCCATTCCTTGTATGTGATGGCAACATCTGGGGTGAGGGAACATCAGCTTGAGGAATCGCTTCCATCTGATTGGCCTATTGCTCACTGGCGGAGGAGGGCCCACTCACTATGGGCAGCATCACCCCAGAGCAGGCAGGCCTGGGCTGCAGAAGACAGCTGAGCAAGCCAAGAGGAGCAAGCCAGCGAGCAGCACCTCTCCACGGTCCCTGCTCCAGTTCCTGCCTCCAGGCTCCTGCTCTGACTTCCTGCCCTGGTAGCCTCGATGGCAACGTCTTAGTCAGTGCTTTATCACAGCAACACGGAACAAAATAGGACAAACACAAGTAAGCTTTTCTAGTCTGCTTTGCTACCATATTTCAAAAACATTGCCTCAGTAGATTTGTGAATTCCTTTGACTGTCAACACTTTCTCCCTCAGTTCATTTGGTCTCCTTTTAGATTGAAACCCTCTTAAATAATTTATATCCACATGGATCTTCCTATACTGTGAGTCTAAGGGGGAAGCTTCATCTTTGCAACAGCATTGTATTAAAAATATCGATTTGCACAGCCAGCTCATTGTTTCATGCCTAATGCAAACAGTACATTTTCTCAACCACAGTAGCATTAGCTATAGGACAGACAAAGGGTACTCCACAGGGTCCCAAGGAGTAGGAGACAAAGGGAAGGTGCCCCATGAATAATTATCCCGTGATTAATTGTGATGGCAGTGCTTCGCCAATCAATAGCCTGTGTCTAGAATCAGCAAGGCTGAGCTCCCTGACTGCAGATGGCTTAGCGTGATGTAAAGGTCACAAACACTGGGTCTGGATGAACCACTGCTGGGCACAGACAGACTGAGCTTCAAGCCTGACTTCATAAAACAAGAGACAAGGGCACCCGGTTCGTGAGCGGCAAGCTCAACCTCTGGCTTGGTCATTTCTTCCTTGCTAAGTCATGCAGAAAGCACAGAATGCTTTCAAAATGAAATCTCTCTGAATTAATTTGTCTTGGGCAAAGTATAAATTCTTGCTTTTTAGTAGTTTCTTCAATCTTCCTGCAAGGGCTTTATTTTTCTTGTTGTGAATGAAGCTTAACATGTGTGTGTGTGTGTGTGTGTGTGTGTGTGTGTGTGTGTGTGTGAGATGTTTTCTTTGGGGGATTTAAAACAAAGAGTTTTTCAGCAATAGCATACAGTCTTGAACATTCTTCTAAATATGTTATACGATGTTTGCAGCCGGACCTTTATATCTTTAGATGGAAGTAAACAGGTTGGAAGAAAAATTGTATCTGCACTGAATACCTCGAGGCCTTTTTAATCTTGTCAACATTTTCTAAGCCGCACGGTGGAACAAATGTTTGTGAGGCTCATGTTGTCATGAGTCCCCTGGAGATGATTTAATGTGTGTGGGAGTACTGGCATGCTCTGTGAGAACACTCCACTGTTTTCTGAAGGAGCCTGGGCCACAGGAGGGTTTGAATAGTTAGTGATAGATGGGATTTTACAGAAACCAGTCTCCACCAACACTGAGGGACAAGTGCACCTGGAGGGTGACAGACAAGAGGACAATAAATTCACACCAAAACTTGGATGCATCAATCCTTCCAGAATGTGAAATCAACTGTGATTTCCAGAAGCTCATGAGAGTGAAACAGACACAGAAGAGTCAGGAAGTTAAAAGCACATGTACACACACACACACACACACACACACACACACACACACACACACACTCATGCAAGCACATTTACTGTTACTAAAATCATTAACTGCCTAATATTCCCTTCACTCCCAAGAGCCATCAGTAGGACAGTGATGGTGCAGCTGGCAGATGGTCACCTGACTCTGGGACAGTGATGACACAGTTATCAGATGGTCACCTGACTCTGGGACAGTGATGATGTAGCTGGCAGATGGTCACCGGACTCCGGGTAGAGATTAGAGACCCATCTTTTACGTGCCTTTCTCTCCGTGGCCCGTGGTATTTAAGTGAGTTTCAGCTGCGAATACAACTAAAATTCTTGAGAGTGGCCGGGTTAGATCTGCTTTTCAGATCTAAAGATGCTAAATACTCCGGTGACAGAAATTGCTGATGGATGTGCTCCTGAAAGGCAGAGCAGGCAAAACCCGAGCTCATGGAGGTCCGCCCACAGCTGCCCAACAGCCAACCCTGCTGAAACCCTGAAAGTGTAGCTCTGACCTGCTAAATGGCAGCAGTGAAAACCTGCATAGCTCATGGTTCCCCCTTGTAAAAGAGTCTGGGAATGGGCTTTGATGCCCTCCAAGCCTGTGGGTCTAATTCACAGTCCCTGTGTTTCTCTGATCCATTTCTCTGCTTTCTTTTTTCTTTAACTACTCCAGCTGCCAGGTTATGTGAAAAGCTGCAATTTCCACTTTTGATCATCTTAAACATTCCTGAAGCCATAAACAAAACACAGGGTGAATTTTAAAAAAATGTCTCTCAGTTCCCCTTTCTGTGGTGAAGGCAAAGAAAGAGAAGGAGACGCATGGGTCGCCTCTAGATGCCTTGACGACAGTGAACAGGACAGGACGTTTGTCCACCCAGACTGCCGGTAGCCCTTTTGCAGTGGCTCCCCAACAGGAAGCACAGACACACTGGGTGTGGTGGCTCAGGTCTGTAATCCTAAACCCCAACACAAGTGACAGTCTGGTACTTAGGGACCAGATCAGGGTCAGCCTTGGGTATATGAGACCATGTCTTTAAAACCTTTAAAGTGTTGTGGAGGGAGAGGAAGGAGAGGGAGGGAGAGAGGCAGGGAGAAGGTGGGGGTGGGGGTGGGGACGGGGCGCCTGGGCTTCACAGAGTTATTTATTTCTGTTGTAGAAGAGACAGGACGGATAAAGCGGACAAACAGTAACACATGTTTAAGGCTGCAGGAAACATCCATGGGGATCAGAGCCAAGGCAATCTCCCAAGTTCTATGACTTTTATGTCAGTATATCAGTTGCTTCTCCAATGATGAAAACATATATTTCATGATTGAAAATGATCAAATTAGAATGTCACCCTGTGACCATCCGGAGTTCTACTAAAAAGCCCTCTGCTATTGCTTTTGTGATGGTTTATGGAAAAAAAAAACATGTGCTGGAAATTTCAGATAAGAAATCCAAGAGTTTCAATAGTGTGGTGCAGAGAGATTTTTCCAAGGGCCAAGGAATGCACTCGCCATGTTCTGGGCCGTTCTACCGTGATGAAGCCTAAGGACTTCCGGTGCCGATTTGGATACACAAAATAGAGGCCGAGATGATTACCTTGGGTCTTAAGAAGATGTTGTAGGAGCGCTGGATATGACAGGACTGAAAGCTAAACAGGCTGAACAGCTGCCGCTGGGAAAGGCGTATTTATTCAATGGAACATACGAATAGATTCGGGGCAGAATAATATTCCCCCCGTGATCCAAATCTTAAAGTCCTAACTCCAAATACTTCAGAGTAGGACTGGAGATTAGGAGTTGGGGCCTTCAAAAAGGGCATAAAATTAGAATGAGGTATTCAGGGTTCTCTGACCTTGGAAGAAGATGCGCAACCATGACAGGCACTCACAGAGGAAAACCTAAGTGAAGATTACAGTATTTACTTTTCTTGTTGCTACAACAACAACAACAACAACAACCAAAACTAGCAAAAGTGTAACAAGGAAGGGCTTGCTCTGACTTGGAGTGTGAGGGTGCGGTCCATCATGGCTGGGAGTTTAGGACAGTTGGTGACCCTGCTCCTGTAGTTGGGAAGCAGGGGATGACTGAAGCCAAAGGCAGTGCTCAGCTCGCATTCTCCTCTTCACTCAGCGCAGGTCGCCAGCCTGCAGCATGGCACCACCTCCGCTTAAGGTGGGTCTCCTCGCCTTAATTAACTCAGCCTAGAAACTCCTTCACAGGCGCACTATCGGCTCATCTCCTATGAGACGCCAGATTCTGCTGTGTCAACGCTAATCGGCACAAGCACACCACGCGAAGGTGACCTTCTGCAGAGCAAGCGAGGAGACAGAAGTTGGGAGAAATCAAACCTGCTACTGTTATGGGGTCCACTCAGATCCAACACACCTCAAGCACCAGGTCAATACAGAAAATAAAGGTTTATTGTAATTATCTGCTCCTGGTTTATCAGGGAAACAGAACAGACTTCGGAGCTGAACTGCAGCACACCCACACCACAGCCCTCCCAACCAGAATGCTATACAACTTTTAAGCTCAAAACCCACAATTACCTGTGCCAAGTTACGGTTACACTTTCCACCAATGAGGATTCAGGCATAGGGGATTGTCCCAGGAACACTGCTTTGGGGTATGCTTCATTGGTTGGTTTGCTCAGCTGTGATAGGGTGACCTGCCCAGCATTCAAGTCTTAACTTGCTAACCAGAATGTTGCTCATCCAAGGAGGTCTTGGGAACTTAAACTTTGTTTACCTCCCTATTCAAAATGGCTTCAGTGTGGTTCTTCCTGGCGTGGTTCTTCCTGGCACTACACCTTGATTTCAGACTTGAAGACTCCGGATCTGTGAGATAATATATTTCTGTCAGTTAAATCGCTTACCCTAGGGTAATTTGTTATTATAACTCTGAAATGTTAGTACAGGCGGGTAAGTATAAGAAACAGAGGAGGAGGAGGCAGAGGAAGAAGAGGGGGAGGAATTAGCAACAGGCAACCTTGGTGGCAAACATAACCCTGTGACATCCCATCCCATGACACCAGAAAAGTGGAGGCAAACACGGTGAAGAGTGTAACAGGAGGGGGGGCTGGAGAGACGGCTCTGTGGTTAGGAGCACTGGCTGCCCTTGCAGAGGACCCGGGTTGGATTCTCAGCACCCACAGGGCAGCTCAAAACCATCTTTAACTCCTGCTCCAGCGGACCCACACCTCTGCCCTCCGCAGACACTGCACGTATGTGGCACACAGACATACATGCTGAATATATTCCACAATAATGACAAAGCAAGGATATCATAGGAAATTAAAACTATGGAAGCCATTGATGGCAGGCACACTGTGGACACTGTCCCCACATGCCAGAGGAGAGCATGAAATAGCTAGAAGTGTATCCCACAGCATGTGGGATAAATTTCCTGATACCTCACAGTGAATGCTGGCTCTAGAGACCATACCACGTGGACTAATTTTTCAGCTGAAATCTAGGGCCGTATGAACTCCCAGACAGTTGTAACTTGGCAGATGGTGAGGGGGAGGTGAGAGCTAAAATATTCTGGATTTCAGGAGCAGGATTTAAACGCTGTTTATCATTGGATATTTTTTTTAGTGTGTGTTAAATTCTAGGGCTAACCACCCATAGAGTTGAGGTGAAGCATTGGCTCCCTAGATTAAGGATGAAAGAAAAGGTGATAGGACAAAATCCCAACAGAGGACAGAAAAGAGGGAGGGTAAAGTCAGAAAATATGGTGGAAGGAATTCACAAGGTGCAAGACTGTGTTACTGGGCAAAGTATTTGCTAAGCCCTAGCACCCCAAATTTTAAAATGTTACTCACCACCATATAGTAATATAAGTGACTAGTAGGTTAGTTGGCCAGGAAGTTTTCTTCAAATAAAGCAGGGGCCTTAGGACTAGCCTCTGTGAGATTCTTCACCTATAAAATGTGGATAAGCAATATAGGGGCAGGATTAGGTAAGGTTGGGAGTATTTCCACCATATTACGGATTACTTAAAGACCGCATGGTACAGTATCCAAAAGCAAAGAGCAAAATAGAAAAAGATCTGTATGTCATTCCAGTTGGTTTTCTGTTGCTGTGATGAGCACTGGGGAGGAAAGGGTTTATTCAGCTTACACTTCCACATCCATAGTTCATCACTGAAGGGAGCTGGGACAGGAACTCAAACAGGGCAGGAACCTTAGGGCAGGAGCTGATGCAGAGGCCATGGAGGGGAGCTGCTTACTGGCTTGCTCAGCCTGCTTTCTTATAGCACCCAGGACCTCCTGCCCAGGGGTCACACTACCCACAGTGGGCTGGGCCCTCCCACAACAATTGTTAATCAGAAAAATGGCCCAGAGACATGCTCAGGTCATAATATGATGGAGGCAGCTCCCCAACTGAGAGTCTCTCTTCCCAGATTTGCGTAGGCTTGTGTCTAGTTGGCTAAAGTGTAATTAACACAAATATAAGAGAAGAGCCTGGGGAAGGAACAAAAAGGGGACAAACTGAGCCTCACTGTCCTCAATATGAAATGGCTGGTGTGTCACATGCTGTGTGGAGGTGATGAATCAGCCTGCCTCCATCTTGGGCTTGAAAACCATCTTACAGTAAAGACAAACCAGGTTCATCCTGCTTATGATTAAACCTCTGTTTCTCAAGGGTTGGGCTCTGCTCCACCTCTAACCTTAGCTACAAATGGTTCTGCACCGCCTGTTCCAGGAAATGGCAACCATAATTTTGTTTCAAAGGGTTGTTAATAACCATCTTGCAACCCTTCCATTGTTTCAAAAGGTTATATGAACACCCATGACTACACTGTTATGACTATGACTGACTACCCTGTTGTTATGACTACCTTGCTATGACTGTGACTACCCTGGTGTTATGACTACCTTGCTATGACTGTGACTACCCTGGTGTTATGACTACCTTGCTATGACTGTGACTACCCTGGTGTTATGACTACCTTGCTATGACTGTGACTACCCTGGTGTTATGACTACCTTGCTATGACTATGATTACCCTGTTGTGTGCACCTCCAGCCATGTCTTTGTTTCAGGAAGGGTTAACTTGTTATGCTTACATTCTGCTCCAGTAACCCCACCTTTTTGTCCCCCAAATCCCCTGAACTATAAAACCTTGTCTTCCTCACATCCAGTGTTGACCTCTGGAGCCCCACCTTAGGGGGAAGCAGCCTATATACATGAATTTTTAAAACTTGCTGTAATTAATCACTTGCTTTAATTGTTTTGGCCATGATGACTTGGGTCAGTGGTCTTTCTCCTCCTGACTGTGGAATCAACAGAGAGCCTGAGAACTAAGAGATGAATGAATAAAGCAGAACTGTCTGAGAAAGCCAGTGCCCTAATTAAATGCCAAAGTACAAAACACTGTTTTATAGCAGGAAAATACAGTCAGTGTGGCCATACGTGCCTGGCAGCTTTCACCTCATTCAGGTCTTGGCTCAAAGGCCACCTCCTCTGTTCTGTGCTACTTTCCTCATTGTGTCTCCTCACAGCTTTTTCTTTGTCTGTCATTCCACTCTCAGTGAGCACACCCCACAGCACATGCGAGTGCATGCACACACACACACACACACCACACCACATACACACACGCACACATACACATCACACACATACGTATCACACACATGCCACACACACCCACACCACACACACAGCATACCACACACACAGCACACATACCACATACACACCACATCACACCACACACACACACCGCACCACACATACAATACACACACACCCATTCACAACACTCACACACAACAATACATCCATACACAACACACACACACACCACACCACACATACAATACACACATACCACACACACACACATACACACACGCACACATACACATCACACACATACGTATCACACACATGCCACACACACCCACACCACACACACAGCATACCACACACACAGCACACATACCACATACACACCACATCACACCACACACACACACCGCACCACACATACAATACACACACACCCATTCACAACACTCACATACAACAATACATTCATACACAACACACACACACACCACACCACACATACAATACACACATACCACACACACACACACATACACACACGCACACATACACATCACACACATACGTATCACACACATCACACATATGCCACATACACCCATACCACATACACACACACATACCACACACAGCACACATACCACATACACACCACATCACAACACACACACACCCATTCACAACACTCACACACAACAATACATCCATACACAACACACACACACCACAACACACATACACACATACCACACACACACCACACATACACAGACACATCCATACATATCACAACACACACACACCCATACACAACATTCCCACACACCACGCATGCACACCACACACATCACAGGCACAGACACATACACCCCACACATACAACACAACACACATACACACACATCACACATACCTACACATACCACACACACTACTACCTATACACACACACCACATCACACACATATACACACACACAACAACAACACACAGTCCTCACACCTAGAATGTGGGAAACTCCTCATAATAATTAATTAGATAAGCCAGCAAATTTTAGCTTAGGAAGAAAAATCTAACATTCAGAGTATTTCTTAAATATGACTGAAATTGCCCCAAGACAAGAACTTCAGTTTCTAATAATTAACTGTTAACAGAATAATTCAGTTTTTAAACCCAGGGCCATTAAGTTCAACGTCTAGCCTAAGACAGAAATACAACAGCAAATTTGAGCTTGGTGAGCTTAGAATATCCACCAGTGTGACTATACATTTGGCTGGGGCAGGTTGACCTTGACGTCATGTTAATTCTGTGACTCATAAGTGACAAATCTCATCACAAGGTCTACCAGGGTGGCCAGGAGGATTCTCAGCTGTATAGTCATGAGCTCCTTTACCAACCTGCTCCTTCTCCGGAGCAGTAAAGCTCTACGCTCTACAGCTCTGACCAGATGACGTCATGAGAGCAACAGGCACCGCCCATAAGGGTTTCCAGCCGGCATATACTTTATTTACTTCTTAATTAAAGCATATTTATGTGCGCATGTGTGTACGCATATAGGCACACCTGCGTGCATGCAGTGCCCATGGAGCCAGGAAGAGGGCGCCAGATCCCACGGAGCTGGAGTCACAGATGGTTGTGAGCCGCCCTGTGGATGCTGGGAAGCAAACCCAGGTACTCAGCAAGAGCAGCCAGTGCTCATGAGCGCCGAGCCAACTCCCTGCCGTTGACGCCTCCCCTTCTGATATCACATCTTACAAGTTTCTAATGTAAACATCCTGCTGTCTTTGCTGCATTTAGAGTCTAGCGTGGTTTTGCCGCTGTGGTGACAGCATCACACAAAACGTCTTTCTTGCAGCAATGGCTGTCTGACTCTGTTTCTCTTTGACACACACTAGTTATTGGAGGATAAAACCTCTCTATCTTACGAGACAGCGTGGTCACGTGATATTTCAGACCAGGGCGGTGGAGCTACTGCATAGCAAGCCCGCTCCCTCTGCGTACATTTTTAGAATAATGATTTCAATCAGAAAATAAGTAGAAATGGATGAAAAGCTCACTAAATAGCCAGAGGATGTTTAAAGCAATAAACCAAAGGGCCCTGGCTCTAATCCTAGTGGCTCGTGCGCCACTTTAAGCAGAATCAGATCTTCATTGCCACCACCAAGCGCTTGGATGTTATTCTTTTTGGTAATAGAAGTCATTCTTTGTGAACTCTAAACTGTCTTTTAAAATGCACGGCCCATTTTCCTCTCAGAGAGCCTGATTGCTGTAATAGCACTGTCGGCACAAAAGGAAAATGACTGAAGTTGAATTAAGTGAGGACGCTTTAATTTGAAGAGTATATGAGGAAAAAAGGGTAAACTCTCCATAAGGACCCCAGAGGAACACATCGACTTAAATGCAAACAGCGTTTGACTTTCTGAAAAGAGAAGTTCATTGTACTGGACTATAATTTAATCTCTGTGTTCCACACACTTTAATTTCCCTCTGTAATAGTCAAATAAAAGTAAAGAAAGGAAAGGAAGGACCATTTCCCTGTTTCTAAAGCAAAGGTAAATGGCAGCGGGCTTGGGGATTCATTTTGAGACGCGGCGTGAATCTGGCCAACAGGCACGGCTGTATTTGCATCAGATGTTTTATTTGAATTTTTAAAAATTCAGGTGAGGTCCGCGCTTAGGTCGGTGGCTGGAGAACTGGCACCATTCTCCGGCACTCTATCTAGGAAGTCTCTCTGGCTTGTCTGTCTCCACTGTGCCCTTCCTGAGAAGAGCAAACAGCTAAGGAGGAACAACAGACTTCCTGCTTGCATGCCACAGGCATGCATTTCCTGCATGAGCGACGAGACGGTACTGCCTCAGCTGAGCCCACAGGCCATGTGCGGCAGATATCCCACACCCCGCAGCCAACGCCCATCAACCCCGGGACCTCCATCATCCAAAGCGGCCACAGCAGTCCCCATAGCAGTTACCCAATGCGGTAACCCCATCACCAGGCCCCTTGCCCGACATACGGCAGATGGAAGGAAAACACACCGCTAGCGAGCGTTAACTCAGGCAAGGCCTTGAGCTCCAAACCACTGCAAACCCTGGAAACGCTTTTTTTACTCTGCATCTCATGCCCATCATCAGGCAGGGTTGGGTAGGGGGTGGATTTATTCTAACCACCCCAAGCGCTGCTCCTCGCAGGTACAGCCAATTTTCTGTTCAATCCATACCTCCCGGGCATGTTTGCAGCTCAGCGTGAAGGAGGGTTGGGATCTGAGAACGTCTTTGTGCTCAGGCGGAGCTGTGGAAGCATCTTCCCCGGAGGATGGCAACTGCCGAAGGTTCTCTTAGTGGGGGAGGTGCTCGCACACGCTGTGTGCTAGCTAGTGTCTGAACATGCAGAGGCTTTATGCACAACGTGAGAGAGCCAGAGAGGCTGCTGAGGTCCCCTGCTTGCAACTAGGGTCAGCGGCACTGCGTCTTGGAGTCTAAGTCCCCACCATAAAGGAAACATCCCCACCACCACCACCACCATCTGACCTCTTTCCCTGCTTGTCGGCTCTCTGTGTTGACAGTAGGGCTCTGAGATAACTCATCTTTAAGCAGGGAAAGACTTATTTGGGCACATGGATTCCAAGGCTTAGGCCCATAGTCTGGAGCCTTTGAGTCTGTGACATCACAGTTCATCCCAGCAAGGAGGATCTGCTCACTTCAGAGCAGCCAGGAAGCCGAGAGCTAGCGAAGGAGCCAGAGTCCCAGTTCCCCTTCAAGGGCATGCTCTCCGACCTAACTTCCTCCCTAGATCCAACCCCTTAAAGGTCCCACTGCCTCCTAGTACGCTGGGGACCAAACTTCAAGGCGCAGGACTTTGAAGATGCATCGGATCCAAATAATAGCTGATGCCTGCCTTTGGCGCTTACGAGGCACACATCTTTAACTGTGTTCAGTGTTTTCTGGACTCAGGCTTGCTAATGATACAGCAGATGGAGGCTACTGCCCTCAGTTTTAGGACAGCTCTAGAAACTACTCTGGTTACTCAAATAGACAAACAATCCGCTGTGTATAAGATGCTAGGGAGAGGAAGGCTCGGTGCTGGCCTAGACACTGTGTGTCCACTGAGTGACTTAGCCATGGGGAAGCTATCCTAGTGTAAAAACAAAGCACACATGTAAGACATGGGGATCACAAGGCAAAGGCATGCCACTGTGACATCAGTGTGCATCACACACTGAGGACAAAAGCCATATGCACAGGAACTAACCGTTCTGGCCCCTGAAGGCCTAGGAGACATAGCATGTGTTGATCCATGTTTCACACACTGGTAACTGAGGGGTGTTCACACAAAATCACCCCAGGGAAGTGACATTTTCATCCTGCTCATCTGGCAGACATGACCTTACAAATCAATGGGCCTTGATCCAAAACCACACACAAGCGCAGGTTATCTGTGTATTTCCTCCGAACCAGCAACAAGAGTGGGCACATTTCTCCACCCCTTTTGTGATGGGAGAATTCATTTTGACTAGAGCTGCCATTTTAAGTGGCATGTGTGTGCTGTGGACTAGAGATTTAGCAAGATCAATGAAACGTATTTGAGGGCACTGGAGATACAAGTTGGTGGTTAAGAGCACTGGCTGTTCTTGCAGAGAGGACCCAGGTTCAATTCCCAGCACCCACATGGCGGCTCACAACCACCTATGACTCTAGTAACAGGAGACTCAACGCCCTCTTCTGGCCTCTGTGAGCACTGCATGCACCTGGTGCACAGACATACATGCACGCAAAACACCCATATACATGAAATAAAATCATTTTTTAATATAAAATGAACTAGACACAGAACAAATATAAGAACAGGGATACTCAGCCCATGGATGTATTCAGAAATCTCTCAATTCCCTAACTAAGAAGAGCACTGCACAAGGCACAGATGCAAGCACCACCTCACAAGGGATGCTGTGGACTTCAGTGTTGAGAGCACTGTCAGTTCTGTAAGACTACAAAGCAATGGGGGATGATGTAGCACGCAAAGTCTTACGTCCCTTCCAGGAGAGAGCAACAGTGAGCAGACAGATACGAGGGTCCAACGCATTGCCATGTTTGTAAGGATTTTATTAGTTAGTGGAGAAAAAGCCAGATGACTTGATGGATGGAAAACTTACAAGGGAAGTTTTATCCCAGTAAGTGAGGAGAGAACCTGGAAAGGAAACTGAAATTGAAAATGCTGGAGTTGAGAGGCAAACACAATGGAATGTGCTGCAAACGATAACACTGGAGCAGACAGAATGTGTGTGGAGAAGCCAGAGGCCGAATCAGAGTCGGTGGGGATTTAATAGCCAGGCATCTGGTGACAGCCTTTCCTACGCCGTGGTCGGGAGCACAGGTTCACGCCAACGAAAGGCATTGAAACACGGAGCAGGGTGGGTGGGTCTGTCACACCCATGATGCTGACAGCCCTGCTGGGGAGATCACTGGAGCCTTCCCCATGATCTGTGAACACAGGACATAGATGATGGTCACATGTCACCACATACCTCCACAAGGGCAGGGACCGGGAGGCTTTTAATATCCTCTGATATTTTTACTTCATAAAACACATTGAGTATGCTATCCCATTGGATATTTTAGAAAGCAAGCCCAGGAAGTAAATGGGTACTGCAATTACCATCCCATTGTCCCAGGATGGAAGCCAGGAGAAGGTCAGTACCCACGCCCCCGCACATGCAAGAACACTTGTCCGACAGTGACGGGGGGCTAGACTGACTGAGGTCGAAGTTCTGACCTCTGGTTTGGTGACAAATCACATCCTTCCTGACCAGTGTCCCTGTGACTTGGAGAGCCACTCACATGGTCTTCTCCAAAGACTTCTTCATTGATGGGTAAAGTATATCAATAGCCAATAATGAGGTAAGTGTTTTGAACCTGAACAAGGAAATATTTATTTGCAGAAGAAACCATGTAACACAGTGTGCAGGGGGCAGCATCTTTAACAAGGAAAGCTCCTCACAAGGCACGCTGGTCAGGCTGAGGGTCACAGGGCAAAGAGGAAGCAGAGAGGCCCTACGCCCTGCCGAGTGTCAGCATCTAAAGTCCGTGTTGGATGGAAGCAGCTGCACTTTTAGTTTTCGTTTACTGTGATGGTGATGAGAACCCTGCATTGCCGATATATATTTAAAACCATCCGTTGATGTAGACTGGTAAGAGGCAAACAACTCTGAGATTGTCTCAGATGTCACGAGCAGGGACCTCCGTGGCTCGTATCTTTAGGCGTACACTCAACAAAGAAGAAGGCGTTGCATTTCCTCTGTGGGCAAAAAATGGAAGATGACAACAATAAAAACAACAAAAAATGAGATGGGGGTGGGGAGAGACAGAGAGACAGAGACACAGAGACAGAGACAGAGACACAGAGACAAAGACAGAGACAGAGACACAGAGAGAGACAGAGAGACAGAGACAGAGACACAGAGACAAAGACAGAGACAGAGACACAGAGAGAGACAGAGACAGAGACAGAGAGACAGAGAGAGACAGAGACAGAAAGACAGAGAGAGATGCTGGTGGGGGCGGGGAGCGCCTTCAAAGACATCTGCCCCAGAAAGTCCAGCCTCAGGGAACTCTGACCTCACTGGGAAACAGTGACACATCCATCCATGTCCCCAGCTGCCAGTGAGCTGGTTGAAGTTGACGGGGCAGGAAGGTGGCAGTCTCTCCTGACTTTTCTGTTTTGGCAGGGGAAGGGGCTGTCACAGGACATGACTGAGAAGGCCCTGCAGGGTTAAGGGGGTCTCTGCAGTGTGTGACCCACCGGGAAGTTCACGCGGAGTTCTACATCGTGGGATGCAGGGTAGCAGCTGAGCAGAGGCCTCACCAAGAGCTGATTGATTACAAGTCGGTGGGGTCGAAATGTGCGTCTGAACTGAACCCCTCCTTACGTAGAATTTTTAAGACATGTCTTAAGAAAGGGAAAATTTGGAGCAACTGTCAAAAAGCCCCTCTGCATGTGGCTGCGAGTGCTGAGCAAGCAGCAAAGTGCAGAAGGGTCAAGCCGTTCCATAAAGAATAGCTCTAAACGTCAGAGGCCAAGGGAAGCCTTTACTTCACACCTGCCGAGATGTCAGAGAGCGCAATGAGGGGGGACGGAAGCTGTGGCAGGCGTGGGGCTGTGGGTGGAATCCTGATAATGGCGGGAGAGGGCAAGCGCCACAATTCCAGTAAAGGGACACAGTGGTCACTTTTGCTTTTGCTTTCTGTAGTTTCATTTACTCTCGGTCCAGAGACCCTAAAACACTGAATGGAAAGTTCTGGAGGTAAATGGTTTGTCAGTTTTAAATTACGAGGTGTTCTGAGTGGCAGATGAAATGGTGCACTATCTTGCCTTGTCCCACCCAAACGGTCCCTCTCGCAGCACATCCGCACTGTGTGCTCTGCCTCTCTAATGGCTTTGCTGTCACCTCTGCCCTCAGACTGCTGCTGTTTCCTGGCACTCGCGGCCATGTTGCCTTACCCGGTCACCTAACATTAAATGTCTGTGTCTTCACAATGCTTCATCTTACCACGCAAACATGTCCGTTCAGGCCCAGGGAGAAGGCTGGGCGTAAAACAGAAAGAGATATTGAAATATTAGATAGGCAGACAGAAAATAGATAGATAGATAGATAGATAGATAGATAGATAGATAGATAGATGATAGACAGACAGACAGATATGCATGTACACACACACACACACACACACACACAGAAATCACGTCCACATAGTTTCTGTTACCGTGCATTGTCCTGCTTAGTGTAGTATTGGCCACCACTAGTCTTTCATTGTGCCTGACTTATGAATTAAATTGTATCATAGCATGTACATATAATAACTTTAGATTTTGGGACTGCCTGTGATTCTTTGGCATTCATACGGTTCTTAGAATGCATTCTCCAGGGATTAGGGATGGGAGAAGTATATAAAATGAAATACTTGCTCATCCCTGTTAATACAATCAACTTTCCTTTTACTTTGCTACCTGATCCTGGTAAGGGTGACAGCTATCACACACACAGCCATTTTGTCAGGGCCTGAGTGCTCCCACACAGCCATTTTGTCAGGGCCTGAGTGCTCCCACACAGCCATTTTGTCAGGGCCTGAGTGCTCCCACACAGCCATTTTGTCAGGGCCTGAGTGCTCCCACACAGCCGTTTCGTCAGGGCCTGAGTGCTCCCACACAGCCTCCTTTAGCCATCAACAACAAAGCATTATTTCTTTGGGGGGAGCGAGTGTGTTTCTTTAATACCTTAGCTTCAAGGTTTTCTAGTATTCCACTAATCAAATTCCTTAGAGTCTTTCTGCTCTGTGTTGAATATATCACGACTTGGGTGAAGTAGTGAGTCATTCCTCTGGACGAGGTCTTACTATTCAGGGAATTGTCATCACCCCCAGCTGGCCCAGTGATGTTAAGAGTGGTTGCTGCTTTCCCAAAGGAACAGAGCTCATTTCCCAGCATTCACATGATGGCTCATAAACAGCTGTAATTCCAGTCCCAGGGGATCTGATGCCCTCTTCTGGCTTCATTGGGTACTGCATCAACACACACACACACACACACACACACACACACACACACACACACACACGTGCACACGCGCGCGTACTTGCATGCGCACAGGCACACACGCACACTATTTTCTAAAACAAATACACCCCTCCCCTTGCATGCTTAATTCTGCTAATTCGTCTTGTATTCATCTTATTTCAACCAGTTTTGTGAAAATTATAAAATTTGCAAAAAAGGGAAAAGATGGGTCAATACCATGAACAGCAACTTCATAAACACTTTCTAACTGACTTTAAGGTTTAGCAGAACTAAAAGTTGATTCAGTGGGAAACTGGATAGACAGTTAGCTCTGAAGGGACTTAAGAGGATTATCCAAATAGGCTCAGCCCAAAGGCCCTATCTCATGACAGAAGTTCCTTTAGCTTCTAAGAGGTACATGTTTCTTTTTTAATTCTTTTTTTTTTCCTTCTTTTTAAAATTCTAAGTATAGGGGGAAAACATATAACTTTATGAAAGTACCACTGATAGCCTTATTTTAGTAAAGAAAAAGGCACAAGGTGATCTTGGTGATTGTCATACACAAAATTCCAAAGCAGGAGCTAGACTACAAAACCAAGGAGTTTTGTTGTATTTGTTTTTATTCAAGTTCTCACTATGTAGCCCTGACTGGCCTGGCACCTTCTGTATAGACCAGGCTGGCACCCTCTGTGTAGACCAGGCTGGCACCCTCTGTGTAGACCAGGCTGGCACCCTCTGTGTAGACCAGGCTGGCCTGGCACCCTCCATGTAGACCAGGCTGGCACCCTCTGTGTAGACCAGGCTGGCACCCTCCGTGTAGACCAGGCTGGCCTCGAACTCACAGAGATCACCCTGCCTCTGCCTCCTGGGTGCTGGGATTAAAGGAGTGCGCCACCATGCCTGGAAAAAACAAAAAACAAAAGCAGAAAAAAAAACCCCACAGAGTTTATTAAAATAATAATTTAAACAGTGACATGTAGGTTCAAATCCACCTACTGAAGAGAGAGGCTCATTTGAGCTCATGTTACTAGTTCAAGACCAGCGTGGGTAACATGATCCAGATAACAGATTAAAGGGGAAAACGTTGATCCTCTCCTAAGTGTTACAGTCAGTGTGACACTTGCCTTAACCATTCAAACCAGCTTATTTACCTGTTTATCCAGTGATGCTGGGGATGGAACACAGGGCTCCGTGCACCTAGGAGTCCTGTCTTCAACCCCACAGCTGCCATGGATTCTTTGAAGTTAACTTCTGTGTAGCCAATTACCCTACCCCAAACAACAGGCATTCGATAGTTTACAGAGGTTTCCGTGGGCCGAGGAATCAGGAGTGACTTAGCAGGATGAAGAGTAGTTCAGGGGGTGCAGCAAAGTCATCATGCTGGCATCCAATCACCCCAACTAGACTGGAGCCAGAGCAGTTGGCTTCCAAGGAGGCTCACTCACAGTCCCTGCCAGTTAGAGCCAGCTATTGGCAAGAAGTGTCCATTCCTTGTCATGACAATATTGTTGGTTGCTCTTACGTCATTGCCACCAATAGAAACTATTATGTCAGGGGTGAGCCAGGCTCAGAAGTCCCAAAGTGCCATACCCACTGTGTCTCTTTGGTTACATGGCTACTTAACTAAACAAGGGTGAACACAGGCACAGCTACAAAAAGACAAGTGTCACTTGGAAAAATAAGCAGGAGATAGCACCATGCTTAAAATGGCAATACCAGAAGCCAGTCTGTGCCTCTTCCCCCCCCCCCACACACACACATAGAGAGAAGAGACAGAGAGACAGAGAGACAGAGACAGAGAGAAACAAAAATCTGAGTATAAAGTCAAGGTAAAGTCATGACAACTGCTACAATCCTATTGTTTGTAACATTCCAGAACAGGTAACTAAAGCCAGACATAAAACAAGACACAGAAATAAATAAACAGACTAATAAATAAAAACTTCCAACTTTTCCCAAGCCAATATGGTTGTATATAACAGGTGAGACCATTTGTGTTGGTTATGATGGGAAATGCCATTTGCTATAGTACTGAAAAAAAAAAAATCACCAAGTAGCCACTGTACTACACAGCTAGGAAATGGGATCTCCAGTCTGGCAGAGGAAGCAGTCTGTAAAACCGAGTGAAGTGCATATTATTTGACTGTGACCATGAAAAATTAATTGGGCCCAAAACAGTGTGTAATTTTATTGTGTGCCCATTAGGCACGAACAACATTTTTTTAAAAATTAGTGATGAGGCCAGGCTCGGTGGCGCACACCTCTAGTCTCAGCACTGGGGAGGCAGAGGCAGGCGGATCTCTATGAGTTCAAGGCCAGCCCAGACTCTACAAAGCAAGTCTACGACAGCCAAGGCCACATAAAAAAAACCTCCGTCTTGGGGGGAAAAGTTAGTGATGAGCAGCCAGGCATGGGACATGTGCCGAGGGCTGAAATAGGAGGCGGTAAGTCCCAGGGGAGCCTGGGCCACAGAGTGAGACTCCATCTTACAAGGGAATGGTTTCTCAAGTGCCTGCACAAAGCAATGGTGAGTTTGAAAGGATGCCACACAGCTGGGCAGCTTTTAAAAGAGGGAGCCAGGCGTGTCCCCTTGCCTGATGCTAACACAATTTCCTATTTCAATGTTGACACAAAAGATTTGCTGTGGTCACAAGTTAAATGCTCCAAGGATGACCTACCTGCAAGGTGACCTTTAAGAAACAATGTAAAACTTCATGGCAGGTTTGTATAGAGGCAGGAATCTCAAACACTGGCAACCTAAGGAGGAAACAAAAGCTAGTTAAAGATGTGGTCGTGGTGGCTTTGGTTAGAGACATGCATTATAGGAGGGTCCGATGGAGACACTGAGGACCAAGGGAAACGCCTCCATCCTGGATGGTGGTTGACAAAAGCAAATTTCAAAAGACACAGAGTTCTCAACTGCCACATCTTCCCACATTCCCTCACTCTTTCTGACGTTCTTGAAGTGGGTGGTCACAGAGTCAGATTCCCGCCTTAACCAAGGTTTCTCCTGTACAAAAGAGTTTGGATTTTAGTCAAGTTTTGAGGAAACCCTGGCTCCCGCTGGTAAGGCACCTGATCCTAGGAAGTGAGACGATTCATTTTTAACCCTGTCCGTTTCGCTTAGAAGGACCCAGAAGCTAGCTCAGCCTTGCAAACGTGCAAACTTCCACTGACTCATGTGCCCTCCTGCCAAGCTGAACCTTCCTTTTTCCATTCCTGTTTCATGGCATCAAAGTACTTCAACAATTTGAAAAGGTAATGGCTTCACAGAACTAATTGCCAGGGGTGTTAGTGTTCTTTCTTTTTTTTTTTTTTTTTTTAAGTATCCACAAAAATCCACTGCCAAAGACTTAGAATGACGAGATGATTGCTCCAGAGATAGTTTAGATGGCAGACAGAGACAGAGAGACAGATAATAGACAGACAGATGACAGGTAATAGGGATAGATAATAGATAGATAGATGATAGATAAGAATGATAACACATAGAAAATATAGATAGATGGTAGAAGACAGATAGATGGCAGATAATTGGGGATAGATAGATATAGATTGATAATACATAGAAGAGACTGATAGATAGATAGATAGATAGATAGATAGATAGATAGATAACAGGTAAATAGGGACAGACAGATAAAAGACAGAGAGATAGATACATAGATGCATAGAGATAGATTGATAATAGATAGAAGACATAGGTAGATGATTGATGGCAGACAGGCGGATAGATAGATAGAGATGGATTGATAGATGCTACGTATAGAAAGATGATAAAATAGATGATAGATACACAGATAGATGAGCAGTCATAAGAATACGGTACAGCGTGCTGGAGGTGGCCACACAGCTGCGGGCTAGCACTGGAGGGCTGAGGCAGAAGGATCATGCCTTTCCAGCCATCGTGGCCTATGCAATGAGACCCTGCCTTAAAACAAGTGAAGAAACAAACAAACAAACAAAAAAGTAAAAAGAAAAGTAAGAAAAGAAAAAAAAACCTTAAGACAGAGTGGTGTGTACTAACAGTCTCCTCTTAAAGTGAAAAGGAAGTGACTGGCAAGGGTGGCTCCTTCCCTTGGGGACACGAGCTGTTCCCACTCAGTGCAGTGGAGGCCATCACCAGTGGGCTGATGGAGGCTGCGGTACCTGCAGGGGTCACACCAGCAAGACGCAGTAACCCCTAGTGACATCCCCACAGTTCTGCCTGCCGAGTTCCCACCACAGATCCCAGCACCCCCACGTTTCCTTGTCTCCTTCTCCTTGTCAGTCTGTGTAGATTCTGTTGGTAATTTTTCAGAAATATAGAATCCTGGACCCTCAATTTGTACAAATGCTGCGCCCTCAAGTTCTACCACGAACCGAGGTTGGAAAGCACCATCCTGAACGGTAGCATCCCCTCCCTGAATTTCCTCTTCTTTCATCCAACAGGCCACCGTTCTCTCTCATGGGGGGACAATAAAATTCAGTCACCATGGTGTTTTAAATGTTTTCCTTTTACACACATTGTTGGCAGTCACTCTCCTGTGCGGTTTTCTGGAACAATGCCCCACATCCGTTGATATTCTGAAGTGCTTCCTAAGGAGACCACATCTCAGCACTTGCACCTTCTATGGCACCCACTGCCTGATACTCACACACCATGCTCCAAGTGTCACCTAAAAACTTTATAAGTGTCCATCCCCTCCTATGACATCTGGTGTTTAGCTATTGTCCCTGGCATTGTCAAAGAAGGAACTCAGGAAAGTTCATTAACTCAGCGTCACAGAGAACAGCTGTGTTTCAACCCAAGTTTTCCGCTGTGGTTTAGCTTTCTTTTTCCTTTTGTTTTGCTTTACTTTTAATGATGTATTCATTTTTATCTTACGTGTATGGGTGCTTTGCTAGCATGTATGGCAGTGTACCATGTGCACACAGTGCTCAGAAAGGCCAGAAGGTGGCGTCAGATCCCCTGGAACTGGAGTCACAGATGGTGTGAGCTGCCTTGTGGGTGCTGGGACTAGAACCCGGGTCTTCTGCAGAAGCTGCCAGTGCTCTTAACCACTTCCTGACTCTCCTGCTTTGTGTCAAAACACAAAAATGCAGCCAAACAACTAGCCCCACTGACGAGACACTTAGAATCCGAAGGTTTCTACCTTGGCTTGTGAGTCAAGTGTAAGATTGTTTTTCTTGGGCCATAAGCAGGAGGTTAGGGAAGTTTAAAATTATGTTGATAAAGAATCTGATGACAAAATACCCAGGGGCCTTGGGCAGAGAGGAACGGTGCCTCAAAACTCACAGCACTCCTCCACCACGGCCGGGGGTGGCTTTGGTGGTGGTGGTTGTTACAGTAGACAATTCTATATGTCATTGTTTCCAAGCAGTTTTAATGTGTCCAATTATTCTAACCAAGAAGCACAGTCTCTTCTCCCCATGTACAACAAGAAGAGGAGGAGGAGAGGAGGAGGAGGAGAGGACGAAGGCCCAAATTCTCAAATCCAAACACAAATTAAAAATCGCATTGATCTTGCTGGGCCTGGTGGCACACATGCCTGTAATCCCAGCACCCAGCACTGTGGAAGGAAGAGACAAACAGATCTCTGTGAGTTCGAGGCCAGCCTGGTCTACAAAGGGAGTTGAGGACAGCCAAGGCTACACAGAGAAACCCTGTCTCAGAACAAAACAAAACAAAACAAAATTATATTGATCTTTCTTTCAGGAAACTCATCATACATTGGCCGGCCTCTGTGTTGAGTGCTGGAAGAAACACACACACACACACACACACACACACACACACACACACACACACACACCACACACACACCAAGTACCTCTGACTGGTGATGTGTCTTCATTGAAGTCCTCAGAGGCTAAATCTTGCTGCCTTCCAGAAAACACAGCACAGTGCTTGTAACTGATCACAGGCGCTTTCTGAGCTACTTGGCTTTGCAAAGAGTAGTAGGAACTAGAACACGCCCCAGAGGACGGACCTGGGCAGGCTGGATAAAGACGACAGTGATTCCTCGCTAGGATGGAGCTGGAGAACATGCAAATTCATCAAAACCTTTCAGGCAGAAGCAGCTCTTCCCATGAACTCTGAAATTAAATTGGTGCCCAGAGATAAGCTCCCCTCCCTTGGTACTGTTCATTAGAAGGGAGAGAGAAACTCCCAGTAATTAGAGGTAATTGCTTATGCTGAGCCATTTGAGTGCAATTATATTTGTTAAGTTTTCACTCCAACCAAGGCATCTATGGAAACCTCGCCTTCTTCATGTCATTCATCAGACACAAACAGCAAGTTGCAAGCTTTGTGGCTAAAAAAGACAAACAAAAATCCCAGCTCCTGGAGGCTTAGCTTTGCTAATGTAAAACTACAGGGCCCAGGCCAGGACCTCCAAGAGCCTTTCCTCCACTTCTCAGGCTATTAAGTGTCTGGTCTAGGAGGGCTCATTGCTCGAGGTATATTTTCAAATAGTTTCCAGCGTTCTTCCCTCATCTAAGTTCCGCTCCCATTAAAAAAAAATACAATTTCATGTAAATAGAATTAAAATCCTTCCCCCCCCCCATAATGAATATGTGCGTGTTTTCCTAACTCCTTTTTAATTAAGGGCTAAAATGATAGCGTGAATTATAAGATCATAAAATAAGAAGTAATCTTTTAGTAATACTAAGTGTAGAGTAATGAACAATTTATACTTCAGAGACTCCCTCAAATCAGCAGGGAAAGTCTTCCCTGGTTTCTTATCAATGCTGCACCAATCTAGGAATGAACAGAGGAAGAGTGAACAAAGCAGGCAACAAGCGGCGCCATTTCTTTTTCAAGTTCTGGAGTGTTAGCATTCTCAGATGTACAGGCAAATCCCCGGCTTAATGAGGAAGAATGTCCCAAGGCCATCATAGCCTACACATTTTTTTTTTTTTTGCAGCAGAGTTAAAGAGATGAACCAGTCTCCAAATGGGAGAGACGATTGAGAATCACAGTGCCCATAAATTCGCGCGAGGGGGGTGGGGGGTGCGGGGAGCGTGTACTCACTTTGGGGCGGAGCACCCTGACATCTGGGACTGTCTTGACACTGGCCTGGATTTATTGGCTTATTGGGGCTTCATAGTTGGGACATAAGCAATGTCTTAATCATTCCCGCAACGCCGGCTAGGCATTTTGTGTCCATTCATCAAGCTTTAAATATCACGGCAGAACCACAGAACGGTCACCAAGCCCGTAACCCACGATCGCAGGGGACGGCAGCGCAGCAGCGAGCTCGCCTGGGGCCCCGCATGCCTCCCCCAGAAGCCAGGCACATCTTCACCTCCCCTACAAAGCCTGCAGCGCAGGAGGGCTCAAGGAAGGAGCTATCTCACGCTTCTAAAAATACATGACCAGGAAAGTTACCAAAAATGAACGGCGACATTTCTAGAGGGGCTTCTGTCTAAAAGGTTGAATGAAGGATTTGCCCAAAGTAAAGGAAGTGTAAAATATGTTGACTCCGTAAGACGGTAGTGACAGCCTTATCTCTGTCGCAAGTTTTATTTTTGTCCCCGGAAGACGTTTAAAGGTGTGATGTTAAGTTGACTGGGCTGCAAATGTGAAGAGACTCTCCTGCTCCTCTGACTGTGGTATGATCTTGGTCCCACCACACGCCTCTCCTGCCTGGGTCAGAGCCACGTCTCCATTGCTGCCTCCGGTTTCTCACTTATGTGGCTATCACGCATTGCTGCTGTCAGACTGGCTTTTCAAGTTTCTCCTTCTATTCAGTTTCTTTCACGGTGTAGTAGACAGTGGCTCCCCACTGCTTTCCCTAGACACTCATCCAGTACATCAAAGGGCTCTTTATCAACCCTGCTCCCACTCTGAGGAAGAACTCAGAACAGCTCCGTTTCCTGGGAATATGGCACCCTTTGTGGCGCACTAAGAGCTTTGCGCATGCGCAGTGCCTGCCCTGGGACCTCCTTCCTGCGTCCCCTTGCAGCCTGGCTCACAGCCGGAATCCTGGGGCATCTACGTGCCCCCTCTTCTATTCTTTCTCTGGACTCCAGCTGTCTTCACATTACAGACTTGAGCAAGTGGCCCTGAAATGCGTCATGATTTACCTGCGCCACATGCCACAGTGCTGGAACTCTGCCTGGCGCACACTCTCTCCGTGACCCTCCCAGCACAGGCACGATGTCAGGGACATGAAAGTCACCTGCTGCCTAAAGTCCACGACTGACACATCATGCCATTTCGTCTACACGTCAATTAAAATGGAAGCCTTGTGTTCTGTAGTGGATGAAATCGTTGTAGTCAGCTCTGTCTTGCATCCTGTGTGTCCCTTGATACGGTGGCTTGGGACCTTCATGTGAGTCTACCTGAAAGAGAGGGGGAAAGGGTCTCCTCACCGCTGTTTCCAGGGGTTGCAAAGGAGATGCACCTCTGTAGCCTACATTCTTATTTCTTGCCTGTGGGGAATGTTTTCATCTCATTTGACCAGTGTTGGATTTTCATCTTATTCCACTCCCCAGCAATCATAGGGTCTCATATTCCTGAGTCTCTTAGACACGATTGCCACAAGGTGTTCTTACGTACAGGTATTTTATTAGTCTCTTGCTCAAGTCAGGGAAGCCAAGTAACGTCACATAGACTAGGGGTCCGTCTGAAATCCATTCTCCGCCTTGGATTCCCCTGAGCCGTTTTGGAAATCCTTCCCAACTCCGGCCTGAGGGACTCGCTCCCTACGCATGACTACCCTGCAGCTAGCTGCCCTCTCTGATTTCTTTCATTTCTCCCTTTAGAGGCTGCTCCTGGAACTTAAGATCCCACCTGCCTCACGCCCAGCCGGGCCGCCTTCACGCGGTACAGCGAGGAAGTCGTCAGGGTTCGGTGTGTCCGTCCCTCTCATCAGGGTAGATTCGGCCACCAGCCCCCAAATATTGTTTTCTCCTCGCCGTGAATTCTTCACCAAGCCCTCATCATATAAAAGGAGAGGGAGGCGTACTCTGAGCCAGTCGTCTGATGCTTTGTTTTATCCCAGGTGCCTGAAGCCGGCGGACAATCCCATATTTGTAGAGTTAGATTGGATCACAGAGCCCGAATTCCGTCCATGGCAGTGGCCCACACTTCCCACTAGTCTAAATATCCCTGAAGTTCACCACAGGGTGGTCCTAGTTATCAGTTACACTGAGTAATGGCTGCCCGCTTTTGAGTGTGCGTTGTGGGATGCTATCTGAGAAAGATCCCTGGTAATAGGAAGGTTTATTTGGTCTGGATTTCTCTGAACCATTAGAGAGGCGGCTAACTCTTCATCTTCTCGTCTAATTGTTTGCGTAGTCAGAAAGTGTACGGCAGTATCGTCAGGAGTTGGTGAAGGGCGCAGAGGGTTGGCAAAGCACATGACTACAACCTCACCTCGCAGGCACTCTTAGACAAGGTGGGGAGCAAAATCAGAAAGCAGAACTCTTCCAGGGAGGAATTAATACCAATAAGCTCTAAGAAGATTCTAGGGCTCGATGCCAAATGGCACCTGAGGGGTGATTAAGGTATCAGAGTCTGAAATCTCGCTTCAGATCGATTGCCAAGCCTTGGGTTGGTGTAAGCCCTCACCATTTGTCCAAATATTTTTTAAACACAACAATGTAGCACTTGTATATATTCTACATATTTATAATAAAGTAATGAGGGTTGTCATGACTTAAGAAATATCACATACTTGGAACCAGATATAAAAATGAAATAAAGAAAAGAATATTTTCTTTTCTTTTTTATTTAAAGATTTATTTATACAGTGTTCTTGTACATACACCTGCATGCCAGAAGAGGGCACCAGATCTCATTATAGATGGTTGTGAGCCTCCATGTGGTTGCTGGTAATTGAACTCAGGACCTTTGGAAGAGTAGCCAATGCTCTTAACCTCTGAGCCATCTCTCCAGCCCAAGAATACTTTCTATGAAAAAAAATTTTTTTAAATCAGAAAATCATCATTAGCTCACAAAATGCCTGATTGTTTCTTTCTTCTTTTTTACAGTTTTAAAAAAAAATTTACACATAAATACACACACTATATACAACAAGAAGAACCACGAAACAATCAGGAATTATATAAATATTACATTCAAGTGTTTTTGGGTATTTGTGTCTGGCAGCCTTGAAGAGAACATCTTTTCTATCTTGGTGAGCCTAAAATTCTGAATGTAAGTCAGTATCTATCATAGCTCATCTCTATCAACTTAAAACATCTATCTAGACCTAAAAATAACTTACCCCCTAAACAACTAAGATTAATTGTAAAATTGAACTATCTGGTCTTCAACCCCACCAGAGAGTTGAGAAGGAATAAAACTTAATTACCCGAGTAAACAGGAACTGCAGGTTAGCAGCTTTACAAAATGAAAACAAAACAAAACAAAACAAAACAAACCAGACAGACAGTTTTCTGCCTAATCAGTCACCCAAAACTCTATAATGTTGGAGCCTCATCTTCAGCCTTCTTGGCAGACATATTTGTGAGGCAGGAACTATTGAGGACTTGCTTACCCTGTCTAGGCAGAGATTGGCTGTTGACTCTGCCCACATCCAAGCTTGCCCATTTTTAGGCAGAATTCTGTCTGTACTAGAAATGAGGGCATTTTGCCTGGTGGCTTCTTTGCCACATTTGAAGCCGTCTCTATAAGGAGGTTCTTTGATGCTCATCATTGTCTTTGAAGTAGGCTGGGTGTTGCCAGGAGTTGACCTGTCTTATTGTCAAAGAATCTTTAAAATAATAGAAACATCTTTAAATGCCAGATTCTGTATGTCTCTGAGGTTTTTGAATACCTTATGTAGCTATTTTACTTTATCTATCTATAGAATTATACCTGTCTGTTAAACATAGGATGTATATTCTTGTGATATAAATACAGTAGTAATTGACATGACCATGATTTGCTCAACTAACAATTAGTTTGTATTACTGAACTATCCTAAACCACCTGCACTAGCACTTTCAAAGTATCAGAAATAAACCTTGTACTATAATTGAGCTGTATAGGTACAATACCTCATATTAGAGTAGAAATATCTATAATATGTGTGAAGACTAACCTTAAATTTGAATTCTATGACAATGCATCAAAATTATTGTCCAAAAATTTAACAGTTTTAAACAAAGAAAAATAATATTTCCCTACCTGACCAAATGTATGTATGTATGTATGTTACTAATTTATACAAATATATATATTTTTAACTGATTTTTTTTTTTTTTACTAATGACTTGTGTTTGACATTCTCAAGCCTCTTGGAGTCTCACACTAGCACACCATAGTTCAGAGAGCTGGCCCAGGCTCTGATTCCTCAAAGCTGCCTCCTTTGTTCTCACTCCTTGCTCAGCCCAAAAGGACAGATTTCACACAGGCCTGGGACGTCAATGGCCTCATATTCACAAGGCACCCACAATGCCCGGCCAGCATTCATCCCTCAGCCATCTGGGCCCACAGGTGCACACATAGCTAATGTCTACCTGTGACAACAGACCCAGAGAAGAACGTCCACCCACTTTGCAAGAGGCCTTGGAACTGTTAGTCACAGATTCCAGGGGACTAGTGACCTAGAGAATGTTCTGGAAGGGGCTGGGTCATTGTGACCTTGAGTTTCCTTTGCACAGCTTGAGGAGAGCCAGAATAAGAGGGCTGGGGATAGAGAGAAGCCTTTACCCAAATTCAACAGCAGCATTGACAAGAAGAATGCCTACCAGCCAGGCGACCTAAGTGACTCAGGGAAACTGAGTGTCAGGGTGGGAAGCGAAGGTCCCTCGTACCCCAACCAGAAGTCACCTGGTTCATTGATTATCACCCATGGTGGTTTGAATGAGAACGACCCTCAAGGGCCCATAGGTTTGGAATGCTTTGGTCACTAGGGAGTGGCACTATTAGGAGATGAGACCTTATTGGAAGGAGGTATGACACTGTTGGACAAAGTGTGTCACTGGTGGGCTTTGAGGTCTCAGATGTCCAAGGCAAGCCCTGTCTGGCATCCTCTTCCTGCTGCCTCCCTGTCCAGATGCAGACCTCTCAGCTCCTCTCCAGCACCATGTCTGCCTGCACGCTGCCGTGCTTCCCGCCATGATGGTAATGGACTAAACCTATGAAACTGTAATCAACTCCGATTAAGTATTTTCCTTTATAAGAGTTGTTTGGCCATGGTGTCTCTTCACAGCAATGAAACTCAAAGTAAGAGAGTGTTTATCACAAGAGATAAGCCAACCAAGACACCTCCATAACCCTGTCTCTTGCAAGAGCCTCACCACGACCCCCAAGTGGGACAGTGTCAGTTAGTGGTTCTGCTCTGCATCTCCTTGAAGATGTACATTGGCAAGAAGTGGCCTACAGGACTGAAGCTCCAAGATGTCAGCCAGGTGGCCACCCATGAGGGAGCCAGCTGTAAGACACGTAGCTTTCCCTGGGGAGGTGTGAGAGGTTGATCTTCCAGTAGGCAAGCAGAGAGGAAGTACCACAAGTGCCAGTCTGTCATGGAATGGGCTGATGCCCCAAGCGTCAATGGCAGCACCAATTATTGGAATAACAGGAGTCTTCATGTGTTACTTGAATGGGTGGGGTACAGATCAGTCCATCTCACAGAGCTAGAGAGATGGCTCAGTGGCTAAGAGCACTTGCTGCTCTTGCAGAGGGTCCAGGTTCGGTTCCCAGTACCCACGTGGTGTCCCACAAACATATGAAACTCTACTTCTAGGAAATATGGCACGCTATCCTGACCCCGTGGGCACGGTACTCACTCTGAACACAAACATACATGCAGGCAAACACTCATACCCATAAAACAAAATGAGATGAATCTATAAATCGGTCCCTCTAATTTGGAAAACAGTTTGATATTATTTCATAAGGTGGGACACACAGATTCTCTGACCCACCCACCATGTTACTTTAAGGATCTATCTTGAAGCTGTGTGTTCATGACCACTTCAGTAAAGATTCAAGGAGGCTGAGGCAGGTGGGTTTCTGTGAGCTCAAGGCCAGACTAATCTACACAGAGAACTCCAGATCCACATAGTAAAATTCTTTTTTAAAAAAAATTTTAATGGAAACAAGTTCATGTAAGATAACATTATTTTATGTGTACTTTCCATTTAGACCATGACTTTGGCTCGCTTTTCCTCACGTTTCCTTCTGTGACAGCTAGGGGCTGCTCACAAGAGCATGGAGTGTATCTTATTTCATCTAGATGAGGGACAAGGTCAGAGATGGAGACGTGGGCAATGTGCACAGCAGCCTGTGGAGAGTTGAAATGTGACATCAGACCCAGTTAGATGAATCTAGTGGGACCCACAGCCAGAAAGCTCAAGGCCTGTCTTGGGTCTTTTCTTCCTGAGGATCAGATTACCGTTCCTGGTGGGTGTGGAATTACTGTTAAAGAAACAAAGTATGAGCACAGGTGCAGGGAAAAAGCAAAGAACAGACAAATAAAGATGAGGTAGCTTCCATGCCTGCATTCCAGGTGACAGGTAATCATGCTAACACAAAACCAACAACGTCAAAAAACAAAACCAACAATGTAAAAATAAAAAACAAAAACAAACAAACAAACAAAACCCCAAAACTCAGCAATGTCAAGATGGACTTGGAGCTAATTAAAGGGCCTTCTTCTTCTTCTTCTTCTTCTTCTTCTTCTTCTTCTTCTTCTTCTTCCTCCTCCTCCTCCTCCTCCTCCTCCTCTTCTTTTTCTTCTTCTTCCTCCTCCTCTTTCTTCTTTTCCTCCTTCTCTTCCTCTTTTTTCTCCTTCTCCACTTTTCCTCCTTCTCCCCCTCTCCCCTTTTCCCTCCTTTCCCCCCCTCTCCCCCTCTTCCTTCTTTATTTTTACTTTTTTTTTTTCCATTTTGAGGTAGTCTCACATAGCCCAAACTACATGTGATCGCAGATCTATATAGGCCCACAGATGTGAAATTCCTTTCCCTAAACATGGCCATGGGACGCACCAGAAAAGAAAAGAGAAAGAAACAGTGGTTTCAAGTACTTCAGGACTTGGAGCTCCTGTACCTGTTTGATAGGCTGCATGTAGGAACTCAACTCTATAAACTGTGAAAAACACAGAGTAAGTAGGTGCCTGTGTTTGACAAATATTGACTACCCATCAGTTGTTGGATGGACCATGCAATGTGTAGCAAATGTTTTGGTTTAACATTTCTGAGATGAGGTCCCCACTATGTTATCCAGGATGAACTTTAAGAAATCCTCCTGCCGGGAGCCCCCCCCCCCCCCCCCCCGTGTGGTGGCACACACCTTTAATCCCAGCTCTTGGGAGGCAGAGGCAGGAGGATGGCTGTGAGTTTGAGGCCAGGTATACAAAGTGAGTCCAGGATGGCCAAGGCTACACAGTGAAACCCTGTCTCAAAAAACAAACAAACAAACAAAATATATGTATATATACACAAAAAAAGAAATCCTCCTGCCTCGACCTCTTGCTTAAAGGGACTGTAGGCGCGTGCCACCGTGCCTAGCACTGTTCATCTTAATAGCGATTAAGATGCGCAAGTGTCAGTGTATAGGCCTGAAATGGCTTTGCAGTCCGTCGACCTGATACAAGAAACACCTGCCTTCACCAAAAGGGAGTGTTCCCTTTAAGAAGTGCTCGGCTAGGAAGCAGCTTTGAAATTACCGGAGGCAAAGGTTCAGCGTGCATCACTAGGTTCTGTTAATATATTATTTATTTACTTATATTTTTTGAGATTCCTTTTTTATGTCTCAGAAAAGAAAGGAAAAGCCAGGAAGGTGGGCGGCTAGCAAGAGGCTGGAGAGGAGAACAGCCTTTTGCCACCTAGCGAAAAATAGTTATTGAAAAAGCAACACGGTTGAGAAGACATGGCGCTACCACTGAAGAAGAAAAGAAATACTGGGTGCCAGGGGGAAGAGGGAGGTTGGGAGCGCCTTCGTCCTGGAGAATGCCGCTTTTACTTCAAAGTTAAGGGTTTTGTTTTTGTTTTTCAAACAAATCTTTACTGTTCCCACTAAGTGTTCGAAGACTCAGCTGAGAACGCGCATGACGCGTCACGGATGCATTCGGGTGTCTGAGAGAGGCATCCATCACCCCCAGTAGCCGTTTCTTACTTGAGGAATGAGTCTTTGAGGGAAGGGTCTGTGTTCTAGGCAGGCTTTCTCTTGAGAGTCTGGGACAATATATAACAACTCCATAACAACGCGAGGGGGTAAGTTGGATATTAGTAATTGCGCAAAGTGAGTGATGACTCTGTGCGGACGGCAACCAGCAGCACAGGTAAAGGGGCGCGGGAACCCGTAGCCCTGCTCGGAGGAATGAATTAAAGCCACAGAGGCCAGGGTGACACCGGTGATCCTTTCATTTGAAAACAGTGAGAAAGGTAGAGATCCAAAGGGCAAGAGGCCTTTGGGAGGATTAGTGGTTTGTGAGAATGCATCGTTATACGGGGCTGTAACTGCTCACTGTGGCGGACAGGGACAGCGCTCTGTACGCAGGGCAGCACCCGTAGGCCTTTGGGATAGACTTCTTTAATATGGAAGCACTATCTGAACTTCATCCCCTCTGTACTTACAGGGGGCCCACTCTAGAACATCTGGCCGTTCAATTTGGGAGCAATTTTCATTTCATTGCCCAACGAGCACCTGCGTGTTATTCGTTTGGGGAGGGGGATTGAACCCAGGGCCTTGGGCTCCACAGGCGAGCTCTTTACCACTGAGCTCCACTCCCAGAACACAAATAGTAATTTTTAAAAGAAGAAAAGTCAACTTTTTTCGTGCTGGTGAATCTTATTGAGAATCATGTCATATGGGAACAAAATAACAAAACAAAAATTATTTAAGCAGAATTTAATTTCTTATAGTGGAAAAGATGAGGAAGTCATGCTGTCAGTTCCTGAACAATTCACAAGGAAGCTTCCTCCTCAGAACCACGAAGGAGGAGAGAAAACGAGTTGCAGGATATTTGATCCAGCTGTGACCAGGACTCCGCCGAATTGTAAAAGCCTGTTTCTTGTTTGCCCAGCCCTAACACACACTTTTAATGCGAGATCTTTCTGTTTATTGTAAATAGGTTGCTGTGGTGTGGCTCAGCCTTGACACACATCTTTAGTCCAAGAGCTTCCTGTACACAGGATTTCATAAGGTTAACCCTAGGTCAAGGGGTGGAGCAAGAAGCCAGCTGACAGATTAAAGAGCAGGAGAGACTCTAAGTTGAACGGTATTTAAGACAGTGTGGAGAAGTAGAGCTTTTGGCTTTTTGTTCCTGGGCTGCTAGGTGAGCCAGCAAACTGTTGGCCTTGGGCTTTTGACTTTTTGACTTTGGGCTTTTGGGTTTTGGCTTTTTCCTTTGGGATGTGAGCTGAGTAGGAAGGTCAGCTGGCTGCTTTCTCTGCCTCTCTGAGCTAGCAGGTTTTCACCCCCAGCATCTGCCTCCTGAGTAAAAATCAAACGTTTGGGATTTACTTTCTTTATTAGCAACAAAAATGCATCAGGATGAGGGTGTGATGTGGCACGTAACACGTGTAAACAAAAATCACACGTAACTCACCAACTTCATTATAGTTCTATATTAGTTACTTTTTATTGTTATTTCCGTGATAAGACACCGTGACCAAGGCAACTTTAGAAAAGGAAGAGTTTATTGGCCTCTCGTTTCATCACACTGAGGAACACAGCAGCAGGCAGGCAAGCATGGCACTGGAGCGATGGGCGTGGCTGGGCCTTTGGAACCTGCCACACAGCTCCTCCAACAAGGCCACACCTCCTAGTCCTTACCAAACAGTTCCACCAACTGGGACTAAGCACTGAAATATATGAGCCAATGGGGGCCGTTTTCAATCAAGACACCAAATGTTTATTGGTAAGAAGCACCCGGTAGGTCCCGCCCATGATCCAAGGGAAGGAATCTTACAGGGTGAGGCTAGTCAGTGCCATTCTAGGAGTTAGTCTGCTGCAGCGATGACCAAGCAGGCTTTAGGGGTAACAGATACTAAGACCCCGGTCTCCAGGCACACATCCCGAATCAGTTTGCCATTTCACAGGACACAGTAGTTAGAAATGTAGGAAGTAAGCCATAGCGTTGGTTATTGACAAACTTGGAGGCTTAATGGTTTGGGCCTGGCCACAACCACCTTAGTCAGGTAAACGACTCCAGTTACCAAGCTGGATGTGGGAAGGCCAGGACGGCGAGCAGCAATCACTTCAGGGAAGGTAAAAGTCTCAGAGGACATCCTCATGTACTTCCTGCCTATGTCTCTCCCACTTAGGTGTGATCAAGCACATCCAAGCAGAAACCTTATTTACATGTGGCTTGTTACCTTCTGTTGGGAACTGTTAGGCTTGGGCCCCCTGGGGCCATGCCCTGGCTGGTACGCAATTGTTATTCTGTCCTGGCAGCTTCCTGTTGTGAGCATTGTGCCTCGCTGAGCTGACCACAAGTTCCTGTTTTGCACTCTGGTTACCTTGGTTACATGGTTCCTCTTGTCCTGGGGACTTCCCATCTACTTCGTCTTGTATTTTTCCACCTGCCTCTGTACTGTATAAAAGGTCTTGGCCCCTCCCCATTAAACGGCATTCTCTTAGAACAGACGACCTGCTGTCTTGAGTGTTCTTCAACCCGTAGTTCCTCGCCCGATAGGTCGTGGTAATTGCAGCGCAGGCACTGCAACCTTCTGAGGACAACGCCCCAACATTCCATGGAGTTATCTGTCCTTGGGCTTACAGGTTAGAGGCATTTCTGTTTTATAGATCTCTTAAGCACAGTAATCGAAACTTAAGATTTAACTTTAGCTCCGACACCTGCTTTAATGTCAAAGAAAGAAAAATCTTAGATTGAGTGTAGACCCGCTAAAAGCCTGGAGGAGGAGCTTGTCACACGCCATTCAAACAAGGCCGGTGTTAGCACAGGCAACAAAACCTTACCTCACTGCCCCCTCCACAACCTGGCTTGTGAAAGGACCATTTTACCAGATGCTGTTTTCTGACATGGACTCTACTCCCCTGTCGGCTATGAAGAACAAGGAAATACCAATGTGAGGCAGGGAAAGATCATCCAAGTTGCAATGGGGTGAGAACCTTTTCAACTCAGGAATACAGAAACAACTGGGCATACCTAACTTGAAGCCGTCTCACTGGGGAAATGACGTGCCTCAAATACCTAATAATCGTATGGAAATGAGCACAGATTTATATCTTGTTGTTCCAGGAAAGGTAATGAAAAGAATTGAAACATCTAAGACCCCCCTCAGCACCGCCCATTACTGGGCCGATGGAGGGACCAGAATTCCTCACATCATCAGGGATGCTGAGGAAGAAACAAGCCTTGGGCACGTGGCTAACCAGACACTAACGCTGAACCCAAGAAGGAAAACTCTGGAAGTCTTCGAAACAGCCACGTGTCAACAAGAATATCAATTGCTGGCATTTCTACCCATTATTTTATTGTCCTACACTATGTGATATATAGACTGAGCTCCTCTGATTTGTGCTTTAAAAAGTTGTATTAGTTACTTTTTTGTTGCTGTGATAAAGAAGCATGAGCAAGGGAACTTAAGGAAGAAAGAGTCCATTTTGGCTTGTGGTTCCAGAGGAACGAGAGCCCATCATAGTGAGGAAGCATGGTGGCAAGCAGCAGGCACAGTGGCTGGAGCTGGAACCTGAGAGCTCGCAACCTCAACTGCAAACATGAGGAGGAGTGGGAGAGAAGGGGGGAGGGGGAGGGAGGGGAGGGGGACGGAGGGGGAAGGGAGAGGGAGAAAGAAGAGGATGGAGGGGAAGGAGAGGGGGGAGGAAAGGAGAGGGGGAGGGGAAAAGGAGAGGGAGGGAAGGAGAGAGAGGGGGAGAGAGGAGGAGGGAGGGAAAGAGGGGGACCACATTTTCATTCAAACCACCACAGGCCCTGACCGTGGTTTAGGGTAGCCGGCCGGGACTCTGCCTAGCGACACGTGATCTGATAAGTAAAGCTGACTACGCTTTTGCTTAGGTGTGCCCTTCGACTTATGCAAGCAGTAGTCCATCAACTTTTTAACAATCTTTTCAAAGATTTACTTTTATTTTACGTGCGTGGATGTTTTGCCTGCGTGTGTTATCTGTGTACCACGTGTGTGCAGTGCCTGCAGAGGCCAGAAGAGGGTCTCGGATCCTCTAGAGCCGTTTGTGAACTGCCATGACGGTGCTGGGAACTAAATCTAGGCCTCTGGCAAGAGCGACAAGTGCTTTAACCGCAGAGCCGTCCCTCCGGCCCCTCCGGCCGCGTTTTCGGAAGAAAACACTTCTGTTCGCGATTCTGTCTGGCAAAAATAACCCGCTTTACCAGAAAGAGATGAGTTCCTGATTCTCACAGGAACTAACATATGCAAATAACGAGAATCCCAGCTTCATTTATGCCCTGTAAGGTGACATAAGGAGAGAGAAGACAAAATAACAGGCGCAAACGCCACAGGAAACGCTGACAACTCACACCTGGAGTTACATCCATTGCTCCTGCCAATTAGTGAAGTGCTAAACACCTACTTATAAGAGAAAGTAGACGGATGAGACTGGGTAATTAATGACTTCTTTGACATTAATGCTGATAATTGTGCTGTCGCCGCAGATAGTGGCATCTGGTGGTGTCTATCAACCACTGCATACTTGATTGAAAAATCCCTAGAACAGGAGGGCTTGCCCGGGGATTTTTATATAACATTGCTCCATATAAAAATGTTTTTTCATTAGTGTTGGCCTTGGGTTAAAAGTCTCCAAGGAAACGTCAGTGTTTGCATGAATAATGCTCATGTTGTGTAAATAGAGGTTCTCCAAATGTTAAGCAAATTGCTGTATTTTAATATTTGCCTTGTGCTTGTACCAGGAAGAATAAATGAGAATAAATGAGCTTTCCTGTGGCACGGGAAACATTCTTGAAATAAGATTCAAATGCGGCCTCCTGGTTTTATGGGAACAACGTGATCCCACTATGCCTGTGTGGCTGCGTATTTACTAATGCGCTGATTTGCGTATTTCTAGAAGCCAGGGTGGACTCCAGCTCTGTGCTGTGCTCGGTCCAGGTGGTTTAGCTAAGAGATCAGGCATGTTTGTGATAACCCTTGACTGTGCACTGCTCATGACACTGCTCCAAAACGTGGTTTTACTTTCCCTGGTGCTAATTTAGATTACACTGAGCCCAGGGTCGGACTAACTGAAACCCACACTGCTCAGCTTCCTTTAAGCAGGTTCTGCAAGGGTGATTTTCTTCGGAAATGGAGCCTCTGAGCAGGCAGTTGCCCCACCCCCCAACCCTTGCATGACGATTGAATACAAGTCGGGACTAAGAACCCAAAGAAACGACAAGCCTGTGGCCTCCGCTGGTTGGCAGGCCTGTCTTTAAAAAGAAATATTGTATTTAATATTTATACATGCATATAATGCATTTGTGTCAAATTCATCCACATTTCTTCCCCTCCAGTTCTCCTCCCCACCCCCACTATGTTTTCTCCTCAATCTCATTTTTACCTCTCTCTGTGTGCCTCTGTCTGTCTGTCTCTGTCTCTCCCTCTCTGTCTGTCTGTCCTTCTGTCTGTCTGTCTGTCTGTCTGTCTGTCTCTCTCTCTCTCTCTCTCTCTCTCTCTCCCTGTCTGTCTCTGTCTCTCTCCCTCTCTGTCTGTCCTTCTGTCTGTCTGTCTGTCTGTCTGTCTGTCTGTCTGTCTCTCTCTCTCTCTCTCTCTCCCTGTCTGTCTCTGTCTCTCTCCCTCTCTGTCTATCTGTCCCTCTGTCTCTTCCCATCCTCCCTCCTAGAAGCCGTTGTCTTAGTTAGGGTTTCATCGCTGTGAGGAGACACCATGGCCATAGCAAACTCTTTTAAAGGAAAACATTTAAGTGGGGCTGGCTTACAGTTCAGAGGTTTAGTTCGTCATTGGCGCGGTGCTGGAGAAGGAGCTGAGAGCTCTGTATGTGCATCCAGAGGCAGCAGGAAGAGAGAGAGAGAGAGAGAGAGAGAGAGAGAGAGAGAGAGAGAGAGAGGAGAGAGGAGAGAGGCAGGCACTGGGCATGGCTTAAGCTTCTGAGACCTCAAAGTCCACCCCAGTGACGCACTTCCTCCAAAAGGGCCACACCCACTCCAGCAAGGCCACACCTCTTAATAGTATCACTCTGTATGGGCCTCTGGGGTCCATTTTAAAACCACCACAACCACCAATGTCCAGGAATTCCTTAGACAGGATAGGACTTTACAGATCTTCCTTTCACCCATGTTGGGGGTTTGGCTGGCTTGATCTTGTGCCAGTCTTGTGCATGCAGCTGTGGCCACTGTGAGTGCATGTGTGTGCAACTGCGCTGTCACACCTGGCAAGCAGCCTTGCTCTGCAGACTCCTCCCATTCCGTCTGGCTCTCACATTCTTCCCATGATAACCCCTGAGCCTTGGGGAAGAGGGCGTGATAGAGTGGTCCCCTTTAGCCTAAGCACTCTACAGTCTCTCATGCTCTGCATCTTTACTCTTGGTGGGTCTCTCTACTAGTCACCATCTACTGAAAAAAAATAAAAGCGTCTCTGGTAAGGGTTGAGAGATGCGCTCATCTACAAGTGTAAAAATAAGAACTCATTGGGCACTTTGCTACTATGTCTATTTAGCAGATTAGTAGTACTGGCTTCTGCCCTGGGGCAGGCGGCTTCCACAGGTTGGAAGTCTGGGGCGTGGGTTCCGTCTTGCGGAGCAGGCTTTAAACCCCATCAGAAAGCAGTTGGTTACCTCCATAATGTTGGCGCCATTATTGAACCTCTGAGTACATCTTGCCAAGCCACTTGCTATTGTAGCTCCCAGGCCTAATAGCTGGATGAGACTGCCGACGGCTCTTCTCACCCTCTAGCACGACACCCCTAGTCTGCAGGGAGGGGGTGTCCAGGTTCATATCAGCTTGATATCGCTGCCCTGTGGCTCAGGCATGCGGTAGCGTCTTATTATCGAGTTCTGGGAGGCCACCAAGAGCAATGGCAACAGCCTGTGATGTTCGGTGGACCTTGTTAGCCAACAAGCGAAAGAGATGACCCATACCCAGCCCTGAGCTTTTTTGTCTGATAGCTTGTGATGTCTAGAGGAAGTGTTGTATTACACACACACACACACACACACACACACTTAAAAAAATTTTAAGGTAGTGTGGTGAAATTATGTTATGCTCAGTTCTCCTAAGGATACTTTGATTGGTAATATAAGTTGAAGACCCTGAAAACAAGGACCCCTGAGGGGTGGGGCTGGAATCCCCTTAGGCTTTACAGCAGGCAGAAACTGCACTACTGGCAGAGAACCTAGACAGGGCTGTCATTTGGTCAACAGCTCCCAGGCCCTGTGGAGAACATGCACCCCAAATGTAGCCAGAGTGGTTTGTTCTAGCAACGTTACCAAGACCAGGCTCCTCATGTGGGGTGCCTTGAATGCCAGGCCTTTGCTATTCTTCAGGTGGCAAACTATTAGAAGACTCCAAAAAAATAATTTCTGAACTAACTTGGTCCTAATATACTCCTGTGGACTCTAGGACAATTTTCTTTCGTAGTATAGTCAAAGGGTGCGAGGAGGCAAGTGAGCATGCGCGGTGCACTCTTGAGGAGAACAATTTATGTGCTATTGTTTGAAATTATCCTTGATTGATTTTAAACTTTCTACATTGATTATCTCCTTATGCCTGCAGCAAGAGGTTCTCTCTCAGCAGTCCACCTAACACAACTCTGATTTTTTTTTCCTTTGGATGAGGTTTAAGTTGTAGTAACACTTGGGGGGAAAAGTTGAATAAAACTAATAATACCAGGGAAATAAGTTATCCTTGGCAAGTAACACTGGTAGACTCTGCCATGGTGAAACCATTGCAACTGTTCATCGTCATAGGTACATCAGAACCAACTGCAAGCTGCCCTTCATGATTTAACCCCAGACCTCTGATATCTGCCTAATCCATATTTATGATTAAGGTAATTATCATTCAGTTAACTTGTGGGAGGGACAGTGAGGTGGCTTAGTGGATGATGTGCTTACTGTCTTAGCCTGGAAACCTGAATTTGATTTCCACAATAGATGAAGGAAACCGACTCCCAAATCTTTACCTCCTCTGACATGCATCTTGACATACCTGCTCTAGTGTGTGAGCTCTAGCATATGCATGTGCACACGCATGTGCATGTACACACACACACATACACACACTTGATAATAAATAAAATCCAAATTAAATACAGTGCCTGAACTATGAGTCACAAATGTTGTCACTCAAGGCCGACTTACATCACTTACTTCCATAAAAATGCAGTTTTAAAAATAGTCATCAACAATTCACAGTGATGAGGATGTTAAACTTAGAAGTCAGAAGACCCAAACAGAGAGACCCAGTTTCATTAGTGGGGCACCCTTGGACACATCGACTCATCTTTCTGAGGTTCCCACTGTGACTGGATGGTCTCTGTGTCACACTGAGTTTGGGTGCTCACTTAAAACAAGACTTTGACTCCCTTTACAAACTAATCTTCTGGGCATTACACGGCTCATAGTTGGTTAGTACTCACACTTCTGAGAATTAGGACTATACAGCTTATACAGATTTATTTTTTAAAATTATATTAGGAGCTGGAGGAATGGCTCAGAAGGTAAAGCACATGCTGCGCAAGACCTGAATGTGATACCCAGCACCCATGTAAAGATGGAAGAAAAGACCAATGCCCCATAGCTACTCTCTGGCCTCTAGGCCTCTGTTTGCTCACCTTGGCACCTGTGTGTCCATATGCATATGTCGTATGCAAGCCTACAGCAATCATGGTAATTATTATTAATTATTAGAAAATGAATATTAATTTTATGTAAGCTGACTTCGTCATACCTGTAATCAAGAGCTGTTCCCTTGTGTCCTTGTTTTCTTTGTGCCCCTGCCTACGTGACTCGGTCAGCCTGCCACAAGGAACCGTTGCTTCTTTGTTGGTGGATAGTTGCCCTGAGCCCCTGGAACACAGCACATCAACGCTGGTTAAATTGACAAGATAATCAAAGAGTACAAAAGTAGTAACTTTCAATGATTTCTTTTACTCTCGCCAGTGATAGAGGGGGTTGATTTTAAATATTGCTCAAAAGCATAATAAAGTAGGATGTTAACTCGTATGAACTAACCATTTTAATGTACTCCATTTCTAAAGAGGATATCCGTGAGGCACATAAAAGAAAATGTACCACGATGTGACACATTTCCAACTTCCTCCTCCGCCACATGTCCTCTCCCTGTGCATGCACTGGTCACCTCTAAAAGGACTGTCTCCCCTCTCCCCGCCTCTCCCTTCCTTCTTTCGGTTTCTCTCTCTTCCTACCCTCTCCACTGCGTCCTCTCTCTCCCCCCACCCTACCCAAATGGCTCTCTCAGGCCCCAACTTTTCCTCCCTTCTCTTCCCTCCAATACACCTCTTTGTACCAGATCTGTTGCTTTACTTTATTGTATCTTTATTGTATATTACAACAACTTGCCTTTCAAAGGTGAAGGGAAGCACCATTAACGGGCACGGATGAGGTTGAGAGTTGGAGGCAATGCGTGACTAGGAAAGTCAAAACCAAGAACAGCAAACTCACAAGAGCCCGGCTTCTGCCTTTATAAACTCTCAAGGTTTCCAGGTGCAAAATATCGAACGAATGACTTGCTTGTCATTGTGTGAAAACTGACTAGGCATTTCTCTTGTATTAAATGAACACACATGAGATGAGGTGTTGACCCTGCGCCAGCCATCTGAGCAGTGCAAATGCAATGGCTCCCAGAATGAGACACAGCATCAATCCATGGCTTAACCTTGGTTCAGAGTTAAAAGACGATGTGGGCTGGCGTGGGACAGACCCCGCCCCCTCCTCCATCTCCATCTCCCCCTCCTCCTGGCCAGTGAGGAGATTTACAGCTTTCCAGTCCCCTTGTTTTTCTCTCAAATGCTAGTAAATCACCCTTGAGCGTCCTTCCGGGTCCTTTTAAAATTCTTTTACTCACAAGACTAAGAACCCAGGATGGATCCATTTCCCCGGTAATACCGTACATTACCTAAGCTTCTGTCTACCCAGTCTGTCTTTTCACAGCTATTTCGGTGCTATCATTGGACACTGTAGCTTTCACTGGTGTACCCTGACAATGAAGTTTGAGGATGCTTTCATGGGACGATAGGTAAGACCCTTCCCCGCACCCCCCCCGCACCCCCCCGCCCCCCGCCGAGCTTCCAGGCGCCCGTTCCTTCCCAGACTTTTCAAAGTATCACCATGACAATTAAGCAACCAGCACAAGGGGATTTTTCCCCTGTAGAAGCCAATAAAATGAAATGGAATTCAATGCAGTGTTTTTCCCAGTGTTCCGGTGTTAGCATTCTGCTTTACTCCGCCTACTTGTGATGTCATTGCTTACCTGCTACCGGGGGCGTGGCCCTGCCCAGGGCCATATAAAAGGACAAACTGTCCACATTACCCTCTCTCTGCTCTTTCTCTTCTCTCTCTACTTCCTCTCTCTCTGTCTCTGTCTCTGTCTCTCTCTCTCTCTCTCTCTTTCTGTGTCTCTCTGGGATACCCCTTCCCCCTTTCCTTCTCCCCCTATGCTCATTTAATAAACTCTGTATAACATAATATCTGGTATTGTAGGGGCAAAATTAATGCCATATCCTATATGTAATTTATATTCTGCAATTACTGATGGTTTGTGTCAGAAATTGCCCTATAGGTGGCCTTCTTCCTGCGTTCTGGGAATGACACCTGCACACCTGAGATAAAACAACTTCCTTGGCGATCCAGCCTCCTGGACCCAACCTGCTGGAAGGTCGACATTCCTGAGACTCACGACCCCCGCTTATGGTTTTTTCCTTACTTCCCTGTGACCACCCCCCTCCCCACCCCTAATTACAGTTTTTCCTTATAAACCCATTACCCCTGAAGCTCCTGTATCACTCTCCTATCCTGCTGGTCAGGAAGGATTGTGATCCGAAGCTCTGAGCCCGTAATACATCAGTACTGAGTCCTGGCGGTCTCACGATCTGCTCTGGGTAATCTCCGCATAACAGTATCTTGTATCTACCATTATCTTATTCTTATATATAAAATTGGTGCCCGTGACTCAGCTACGAAAAACAGAGGACCATTCCGTTGTCTAAATTCCTTTAAGTACTGTCCTGCTCTCCTGTTTCCTGCTGCCACAGGTGAATTTCTGCTGCCCCGAACTCTGCCGCATGGCTGCACCTCTCCCTAATGGCACTGCCTGCCTGTTGTTTACATGCCGCCCCGTCACCGCCTGGTAAGCACCTGTAAATCTCCACTCCTCCTATTTTGGTAAACTCTCCATCGCCCTGGACTTCTCTGAGGTTACGGCAGGACCAGGACTGGCTCACAGCTGCCCTACCTCCCAGGTCCAGAGGATCTGACACCTCAGAAGTCCACAAGCAAGCAGCATCTATCTACACTGGATACGTAAACTCAATCCCAGCACATATACAGACCCACTTAATAAAAAACAATTTTTTTGAAGCATGTTTGTTGAGCAGCGTAGGAGGCTTTCTAAAAGAGAATGTTTTGAGATCCTGACAGGTGTTGCTGAGCCTGAGCTGCAGAGGGGAAAGAGGAGGATGCTGATGCCTGGGAGGTGCAAACCGATAAGCAGCAACCTCTAAAAACCGGTGGTGCTCCGTGGGAGTGAGAGGAAGGAACTCAAACAGATGATTTCATTCCTTTTTTGTTTTCTAGGCAGTTAAAAAAAAAAACGCTGAAGTGAAAAACAAATCAGAAAGTGGATTGAAGCCTAAGGTTTTCATTTTTTCCTTGCATCGCTTTCTTCAGTCGCCTCTGAAGTTGGGGCAGATGCGTCTCTGTATCTGGCACGGGACTAAAGTGCATAATTTCTTTTCACCCGCCCAAAGCTATACAGCATACTGCCCGTATAGGGACACTAACAGGAAGGGAAACTAACACACACATCCAGGTCGACAAACTAAAAAGAAAGGATTCGGAGTGGTTAATAGACTCACACTAGTAGTTCTTTTTTTTTTTTTTAACAATTCACTCTTATGAGATTATACCTGGCTGTATTCCAGGTATCAGGGATGCGAAACTGAATAAAAAGGGCCCACTGCCTCCCAGGCTAGGGTGTCCTGGAGGGATGGAGGTGCCTGGATTAACCAGTACAAGAAAGGCCTAGTACTTAAGGATTTCAGGACTGAGCACCTAACAGATATAGTTGTGGGGCAGGCTACAAGGCTGGGGTGCATGAGTACAAATGAGCAGGTTCACCCGAGGACAGCTTGCCTCAAGGATGGCAGAGTAGGAGAGTACAAAAAAAAAAAAAAAGCAACATGTTGCCATAGTTCCCACTGCAAGCATCCTCCTCCAGCCTGGACGACCACTCGGATATAATAGCTGAAGTCTCCTAGACCATTAGCTATAATGCCACAGGGCTAAGGAGCTTGTGGGTGTAATTGGAGCAGAGAAATGGAAGGTTCTGAAGACAGGCTGAGTGACCACTGACATTTCCAGTAGGAACAAGAGCAGCACAGCCTGATTTTTAGCTTGCTTTTAAGAGATACAATGCTTTAGAAATGGCAGAAAGAGCTTGAAGGGTAGAGTTCTTTAAGGAGACTCTCCCTTATACTTAAAGTATGATTTAAAAAAAAATGCTTGCCTGGATCAAAGCCTTCTCCTGCTAAGCAGTGCACAGCTTGCTCAGGAAAGCCAAGCTGGGGTGTTTTAATGCCAAGTGCCTCCTCTTTGCAGTAGCGGGAAGCACCCCTGCGCAAGCATCCGCTGGTCCTCAAACTTGATAAACTGAAGTTGATTTTCCACCACCCACTCCACAAGCATTCCGGAAGTACCAGAAGGGCGGGGACAAACAGTTCAAACGCACTGATGCTCTGTCCTTTCTCTTTCAGGAGTCAGCGAGTCAGCGTTGTGACTCACGCCCACAGTCCTAGCACTCAGGACACTGAGACAGGGGGATTGTCAAGTACAAAGTCAGCCTGGACTACATAGCAAGACCCTATCTCACAGACCAGGGAAGAGTAACAAACAGTAAAACGTTGAAAGGAGCTGTGGAGATAGATGTCTAAGAATTTAAGGGCTCGAGGTACTCACGGGTGGCTGTCACGCCAGAGCCAGGGGGATTTAATGCCCTCTGCTGGTCTCTGCGGGTAGTACGCACATGCCTGTTGGTGACCTTTGCTCTGGGTATCCTTACTGATTAAGCACTCTGTGGTCCATTTACAGAGCAGAGTAGGAGTCACTCAAGCCTTCAGATGAGTGAGTACGGCTCTCAGAACGAGGGCAGCCATACATGTGATGGATCCTTCTCTTTTTTCACGGGATTTCAAATTGAGTCCAGAGTTCACTTCTGATAGAATACATCCTGCCAGGCTCCTCAGTTTTTCAAACCCAGAAAATACAGACAAATTGAACAAAATTTGTGGTGGTTCTGAGAAGGGCTGAAGGAAGTGTGTCTGGCTAGCACGCTGGGGGCACTTCGTAGGGCAGCCATGCATCTGGTAGGGAGGCCATGGCGTCTGGTGAGCCTCTGGCTTCACTTTTCTGTTTTAAACTCTCTTGGAAATCTTTGGGATCTTAAGACCTCAAATCTCTTTGGCTAGCCCAATGATTACTGTTTGGCTTCTCGCTTTCTTTCTTTTTAACAGATGTGAGAGACCTTAGGAAACACAGTATCAAATGCCTCAACCGGGTAAGTTTGGGGGATGGTTGCCCTGCCTACTGTTTGCAAATGAGCAGGTAGCAAGTAGGTGGTCCCGAAGTCAGAGAGCAGGACAGTTGATTGTCTTTGTGTCTTTATTTTCTGATCCAAGGCAGGCAGATTATGAGGAAGGGAAAGGCCAGAGGCCGCTCACTGGCACAGAACCCAGGGCTCATGCAGACTGCATGCAAACTGCTGGAAACATTCCGCCACTGGCTTAAAAAATAGTCCATCTATAAGGCTGCTTGTCTGATAAATAGCTGAACTGCCTTACGGCTGGTGCCACTCGTTTGTAGCTGTCATATCCCAGTAGACCTTAGGCTGTAAGTAAATCCTTTAAGCCTCCAATACTACTAGATCCAAGTGGTTTTGGAAACTTAGTAGTGTTGAGGGGAGAGGGTGCACAGGCGTGAAACCGGATGTTCAGATTTGCCCAGATAAACGACCATTTTCTAAATCAAAACTAAATTTTTATTCTCTCTCCTCTCTCTGTCTCTCTGTCTCTTTGTTCATCTGTGTCTGTCTCTGTCTCTCTCTTTCTGTCTGTCTCTGTCTCTCTGTGTCTGTGTCTGTCTGTCTCTCTCTCTCTCTCCCTCTCTCTCTCTCTCTCTCTCGTGTGTGTGTGTGTGTGTGTGTGTGTGTGTGTGTGTGTGTGTGTGTGAGAACCTACCCAGGCCATATAAAAGGACAAACCTCCATGTGGCTGGCTCTCTCTACCCATAAGTGCTCCCAATCCAATGTCCTCATTTTTTTAATTATAGGAGAAGGTATAAAAGTACAAACCCTCTTCTCTCTCTCTCTCTCTCTCTCTCTCTCTCTCTCTCTCTCTCTCTCTCTCTCTCTCTCTCTCTCTCACCCATTCCCCCATGCTCATTTAATAAACTCTGTATAACATAATATCTGCTGCCTGGTACCTTCTACCTATTACTGCTTTAATTATTAAATATAAAAGTAGCCCTGGCTGTCCTGGAACTCACTCTATAGACCAGGCTAGCCTGGGACTCAGAGATTCACCAGCCTCTGTCTCTGGGCTGGGCTTTCCTGCATAGCTCATCAATCAAGAAAAAACGCCCCACAGGGTCACTTGGGTGGAGAAACTCCTCAGTTTAGGTCTCCTCTTCCAGGCATGTCAAAGCTGACAACTGAAGCTGGCTATGTCACCATAGTTCCGTCCAGCTGTGCGCCGGGCTATGTGACTACTTCTAGAACTGTGGCGGGGGCGGGTGGGGGGGGGGCGGGCGGGAATATGACTTGTGCGCCCGGACATGCAGGCACAAAACAGCGAGGGAGTGGTCCTTACTCCTGCCAGTCTTGAGATGAAGATTTTCAGGGTTTGGCCACATCTCTATGTCGCTCTAGCTCCAAGTGCCCCACAATCCCCACGAGTCGCGACTCACAGGTTGAGAACCACTGCTTTAGGAGGCAGAGCCTTGCCAAAGGAAGTACGTCACTGGGGGCAGGCTTTGAAGGTTTTAAGCCTTTGTTTAATTCTAGTCCCCGCCTCTGTGTGGCTGAAGATGTGACCTCCCGACTTTCCGCGTCTGCAGCCCTGCCAGCTGCTACACTTCCTGGCCACTGTCGATTCCCTCTCCCGCAACATAAACCAAAACAAATGCTTCCGCAAGGTGGTTTTGTTCATAGTGTTTTCTCTCAGCATCAAATATAACTGCTACAGAAGTTCCCGATTCACACAGAGGCCAGAGTAGTTGATGTTCCTACCAGCAACATATGAGGGGGCCCTCTTTGCTTCCACAGTTAGGGGTTTGCATGTTTTCTTAACAATAATCACCCTCACTGAGATCTCATCTGGTTTTGATTTTCATTACCCTTGTGGCCAAGGATGTGAAACATGTTCTCATAAATGTATGGATATGCTTTTATTGATTGAAATGATTTGTTAGTGTTCAATTCTTTATAATTATTATACACATTGATTCTCTATAAGATGAATAGCTAGAAAAATATTTTCTCCTGTTCTGTAAGCTGCCTCTTCAATCTGATAATTGTTCCTTTTACTTTTAAAAATGCTTTTTAATTTCCTGTTTGTCAATTCTTGCTGTTGATATTTGAGTCCTAGACAGGAAGTTCTTGCCTATGCTGGTATCTGGACTACTTTTTCCCTCTATTTTCTTATACCAGTGCTACGGTGTCAGATCATATATTAAAGTCTTGGTGTAAGAATAAAGTTATTGTGTAGTTTAAATTCTGATTTCCTGCCTAAATGTTGTGTAAACTCTGCTCCCCAATTGTCCCCCTGATATGTCAATAAAGCAGCTTACAGCCAATCGATGAGCAGGGGAGAGAACAGGGCTGGACTTCCTGTGGGGGGCTGGTGTTAGAAGAGGAAGTAGGGGGTTAAGCCACAGGTAGAGGTCCAAGGAAGGTCAGGAGGAAGAAGAGCTCTACAAAGTGCAAGTATGCTTGCTGGGAGTAAGACAAAACAGCATAGAGAATTAAGAACAGACCTAAACTGCTCAGATTGTGTTGTGAAGCCTTGTATTGCAAAAGAGTCTCAATTATTTCTGTGATAGCCCAGTTAAGAAATAAGCTAAGAGAAACAAACATTGTTTTATAAAAATAACTTCAACATCTTGGGCCTGTTTTGGATTGATTGTTTGAATGATTTATTTTGTTTTTTGAGATTGTAACATAATTACATCATTTCCCATGCTTCATTGACTTTGTACGGGGCAATACACATGAAACTAGTTGCATTTTTTTTCTACATGTGAATCCAATTTCCCCAGCACTATGTGTTGGAGAATCTGTCTTCTCCCCAATAAGTGTTTTTGATATCTTTGACAAAATGTAGTCACTATAGCTGTGTGTGTTTGTTTATTTCTGGCCTCTGTATTCTATTCTGTTGGCCCATGTATCTGCTGAGTTTGTTATTATGGCTTCGTATCATAGTTTGAAATCAAGTATCATGGATCTTCCACCTTACTCTTTTTGCTTAAGATTACTTTGGCTATTTGGAATCGTTTGAGCTTTATTAAGAAAAATAAGTTGGGGTGTTTTTTTTTCAGTTCTGTATAGAATAATGTCTCTCTGTGTAGTTTGGGCTGGCTTTGAGTCCATAACCCTCTTGCCTCAGACTCCTGAGGGCCAGTGAACAACTATACTTGGTAGAAATATTTTTTTTTCTAATTTTACCTTTGAAAGGCTCTGCTTATAAGTAATTTATTTAGCTTCTGTGAGTGTGTCCGTGTTACAGGAATGGCTGGGTGTGTGCTGGGAAGGCGGAGAACCCCTCAGCCGCTCAGCCTGAGAAGCCGTGAGTGTCAGCGTGAGGATGCGAGCCTGGAACTCCAGGAGAGCCACCGGTCCATGGAGAGCCCAAAGAAGCTGAGGTCTGGCGCGTTGCCATGGCTGCAGCAACTCTGGCTGGCTTCCTCTTCTTTCCCTTCGTCCCACGCATCAAGTAGCTCCCAGCATATCTGATGGCATCACCAACCCTTTGCAGCCCCACGTGCTGGGACTCCCCAGGAGCCGCCTCACAGACACACTCATGAGCTTCCTCTACTAGTACTCTCTGTTATAATAATACTAATAATGCTAATATAATACTATACATAATAATATATAATAATACAATATTGCTATATACTACTAATACTAATACTAGTGTTACTAATCCTCTGTTACTACTAATCTTGTTTGGACAGCCTGAGGATTTGGTTCTGTGTTGGCAATGCTGTGGTACTGGTGGGATTGTAGAGAAATCGATCAAGTAGGAAAACAAAATCTGAGCCATCTGAAGCAAGAGTGAGCCGGGCCTGGGCTTGGCCAAAGCACTAGGCGTTGCTCTGTTTGTGGTTTGGGTTTGGCCCTGCAATGGGTTCTGTCGCCTGCCATCTTTCTGAATTTACTTCTTTCACTTTCGAATGTCTGAAATGCCCATGTGCCTCCTTTTTCAGCAGGTCTGAGCTTATTTAAAACACCCCTAGAAGGAAACATAAAACCAAGCAGCCGCTTGTCTGCTCAGCTGCAATCCCAGTAAGCTTGTGTCCATCTAGGGCGCCGAAGAATGTTCCAGATCTTTCCAGATGAGGAGGGCACTGTCCACTTGTAATTCCAGAAAGCGTCGTTTTAATTCCCCCCCCTTCCCCCCCCCCCCCCGTGCGCAGTGGGGAAGACGAGAGTTCGAAGGAAAGGTGTTTTTTATTCTAGCTCTGTACATGAGACTAATTAATAACATGTCAGCGTCAGCATCTTGCAGTGAGGAGATGAGGAAGGCATCCTACACCTGCAGATGCTTTGAGATGCTGCCCAGCACATAAGAGTTGAGTGTGCCTGATAAATTCTCTCTGGTAAAAATTCAGCACGATTCAAATGTGTTATTGCCTTCCACCTATCCAGTGCCAAATACAAGAACACTTTTTAAAAAAAAAATGCACATCATGTCAAAAAAAATCTTCCACCCATACCTTTAGTCTATATAAAATGAAGACAGCTTAGTGCCATGCAGGCCACCATAGCAGCCATGTGTTCACAAGCACAGAGGCCCCAGCATATCCAGAGACACGCGTCTAGCACGGAGTGGGAAGGCGTTTATGATGCCCCACCTCTAACTGAGAAGCTATGGACTTCTTGGGGAGGAAGTTCTAAAGGATGCTTAAAAGATGTTATAAGAGAGAGCGTTAAGTTTAGAGTTAGGAATGTGAAGGCAGAGTGGGAGGAGTCAGGAGTGAATGCGATTGAAATATGACTGCACTTAAAAATGAGGACTCCAAAGGGCTGATACAAATATTTTTTTTAAATGAAAGTGGCTGCTGACATTTTTTCTCATTAAATAAGTGCTAACTCTTGGACTGTGTTAGGATGACGTGTACAGCATTCTCCCCCTCCCTGCCCCCCCACCCCCCACCCCCCCCCCCACCCTCAGCCACGTACGTATGACGTATGTGTCCTTCCTTCTCTTCCTCACAGCATCCTCATTTTGGTCCACAGTGGGCCACCATCTGAGAGTCTGTGTGGTGAGCATTTTAGTTCTTTCAAAAAAATTTTTTTTTAAAACAGAAACATTACATGAATATGTTTTCGTTTTAATCCCAGGTATGGGATATGGAGCTGCTTCCGACTGTCCAAATCACTGACTGATTTGCCTAGTGCTCCAGGAAGGGTGGGATTTTTGCCAGTTGAGGGTTGCTTAAGGTTGGAATTCTGGGGGACTCTTCAGTGGGAACATAAATGCCAGAGCCCAGAGAGGGGCTGGGGAGGCTCTGAAGAGGCGGCCACTGCTCCCCCTGCTGCTTCCTGCCTGCTCTTGTGGTCTGTCAAGTGGTCATCTCCAAAGAGAGAAGGAGAGATTGAATATCCTGACCACAGAGTTCAAACTTGCCCCCAAGGGACCTGATGCCACCAATGGACAGGAAGTAGGCTAGAGAGATCTCCTCCCCTTCCCCCCTCTCACCTTCTTTCTCGCCAGCCTAGTGTTGGGGGTTGGAAGGGCTTGGGGCAGAGAAGGGTGGTAGATATAAGAACCCAAATAAAATAGAAAAAAAAAGTACGCCTACAAGTCTGCTTATGGTTCTCAAAATGAGTAAACAAAAGTTACCTTCTTGGTGCTTTGCGCATCACTAGAGCGGCGTTATTTCATTTATAAACTCTTATAAAACATTTAATTGGGGGATTGCTTAGCGTTTCGGAGGTTGAGTCCAGCACCATTGCCATACGAGTGTGATACAAGCGTGAGGCACAGTGCCAGAGCTGCAGGTGAGGGTGTCCACCTCAGCCGGAGGCAGAGAGACCAGGGTGCAAGTGCCAGGGAGCAGGACTCAGCTTTTGAAACCTCAAAGGCCCACAGCCAGTGACACACGACCTCCAGCAAGGCCACGCCCTCTTAGATCTCCCCAAACAGCACCACCAATGGTGGGGGGACCGAGTATTCAAACACGTGAGCCGATGGGAGCCGTTTTCACTCGACCCACCACAGCTGAGTATATGATTTAATCCTCAAAATAATTCAATTTAAGCCTACTCCCCTTCTCTCTCCTGCTTAAATCTGAAGGAGTGACAGATCACTGGCCTTTAAGAGTGGATACAGCTCTCTCAGGGAGCAGCGCTCATCGGTTGCTAAGCAACCTAGAGGTAGCTGCTTATATGCCAACACCAGGTGGCTCACAACCCCATTTAACTCCAGCTTCAGGGGATCCCGCACCCTCTTCTGGCCTCCATGGACGCCTGCACTCCAAGTTCACATACTCACATTCAGATACACAAAAACACGTAATGAGCGATAATGAAGATAAAATTCAAAAAAACATACGTTTTCTTAATAAACCCCAGTTTTGCCTTAGAAACGACAAACCCACAGTATAACTCTTCGGATGGGAGAACGGACGAGAAATTTTGTTTTGCTCTATTATGATCAGCCACAATTTCTGCTTCTAGGATGCATGGTACAGGGGCGGGAGCGGGGGAGGGGGAGGGGAGTGGGGGGGGCGGGGCGGTCTGTATTATAGTTACCGCAGTGTAAGACTTAATCACTGATGACGAAGCGCTGCAAGTGGCCACTGTTATTCCTTCTCTTCGCCACCTCCACAGGGACACTCATAGGCAGAACTCTGGGATGATCTGTCTGTACCGTGAAAGCTTGTGAAACTTGCTAAGGTGGAACAGATTTGTCATAGGTCACCACAGAGCTCTGACCACCTTGTGGCACTCTGGCCGGACTCGCTGAGGTCAAACAAGCGAAACCGCCGTGAAAGGGGAATAAGATCCTAAAAGGAACACAAAACAATGGAATGGACGTGCAAAATGGTGAGCCAGCTCTGGCCAAGCCACCGGAAGCCGGAAACGATGACGTCAGAGCTCTCAGAGATAAAGGTCTAGGTGACTTGGAATTCTCACAGGGCAGGAAGAGGGATCCTAACTTGAATGCCGGGATGGAGGACTGGCCCGCCCCAGTCCTGATAGGAGAACAAACAAAACAGCGCATCAGGTGTCTTCCTAGAACTGAGGCCCCCTTGAAGCCACCCACAAGCTTGTCTGAGTGAGGCGGGTCTCCTCTGTCTCAGTACCTCAGTGAAGCAGGCAGCTCAGAATCCCAATCTCTGCATCTCTCACTCCTAGAAGCACAGAGCACCAGGAGAAGCCGACAAGGAACAGACAAACCAAATACCACAAGACAGCTAACAAAACAGCCTATTAAAACAGGAAGTTGCTGAAGAGGGAATGTCATAGATTATTTTTGGCAAAACCTTTAAGTGGGAGGAAAGTGCTCAAAAAAAAAAAAAAGATAAATGAATCATAACTTCTTACTAGAGAAAAACATTCCATAAAATACAAGCAAAAAGAAATGTAATACATAGACGTGGTAAGGAAAGAGAACCAACTTCAAGCGAGGAAAAACAAAAAAAAAAATAGAGTTCTGAGCTTTTTTTTTTTTTTTTTTTTACTTTTGGTTTTGGCTTTTGGTTTTTTGTTTGTTTGTTTGTTGTTTTTCTTTTGGTTTTTTTGTTGTTGTTTTGTTTGTTTTTTGTTTTGCATTGTTTATTTTTGAGAAAAACTATGTAGTCCTGGCTGTCCCAGAATTCACTATGTATCACTATGTAGCCGAGGTTGGCCTACAACTCACAGAGATCTGCCTGCTTCTGTCTCCCAAATTCTGGGATTATAGGCACGGGCCACAACTGCCCGGCTGAGTTTTGACCATTTTAAAAAGCAAACCAGATAAACTGCAGATGTGGCAACGCTGAAGGAAGTTTGGTGATTTGGGCAAGGTGATGGTGGTGGTGGTGGTGGTGGTGGTGGTGGTGGTGGTGGTGATGATGGTGATGGTGATGGTGGTGGTGGTGGTGGTGGTGATGGTGGGAGACAAACAGCTTGGTTCAGTCTAGTTCATACTAGAAATAAAACATGGCAGGTCAGGCCTTCTCAAGAACAGTCTGACTAAGCGCTCCGGACCTCATGTAGCCTCTTTCTCTGGCACAGCTTGCTAAGAGCAAGTGTGTCCTGCCTTCCGCACACTAATGTGTGTGGATGCACGGTCATTGCCTGTCTGGAAGTACAGTCCACTTCACCACGGTGAGAAACCTAAACCGATACCACGGAAGCGGCCTTCCCCATCTGCCGCCCTCCTGCTTGGGTACAGGAAATGAACAAACCACTCAGGATGGGGGTGAGGGTCTGTAGTTGCGGGCCATTCGGTGACCAAGCCCCCGTGTTCTACTGGGGACCATGGGAGGGGTAACGCGGAAGTCTCTCCAAGCCCAAGATGGACAGGCACAAATCTCTGAGGGAAGGTACATCTGTGATGGTGGCCAGGTGTTTGGGAGGGCTAAACGCAAAAAGCAAAAGCGCTTGTCTGAGGAGAACGTTTGTGGGCTGTCCTGATTGGAAGATAATTCTAGGGTTCTCGTGCTAAAAGCTTGGTTCCAAGGGGGCGGTGCTGAGACCGTGGTGTAGGTCATGTTTTGAGAGAGTTAGTCATGACCCTGGGGACATGGCCTGCCACAAGGATTAATGTAGCTCTTGTAGGACCCTGAATAGTTCCTGCAAGTTTCAGTTAACAATGCAAGCCTGGTGCCGGCATCTTTTTCGCTTCCTGCCTCTTTTGGGCTGTTTTCTTTGGACGGTATTCTAGTGGAGTGAGTTACCTTATAACCCTGACCTCAGATGGTCTCCAGTGGGGACACACTACCCTTTCTTGCAGACAGCAACCCCACTGGGCATGAAGCGAAGCTTAGCCCTGGGGGCATGGAGACCCTTCCACGGTATATGAGCTCGCTCCAGGGCCACTCCCCGAGTCCTTCCTGGTGGAGACTTGGGCTGTTAGGATTGAAAAAAATAAAATGCCAGGCAATAGATATGATATGGAGGAGATTATTGTGGAAACATGGAAAGGGGGAGGGGCGCCCCAGAGAGAAAGAGAGGGACAGACAGAGAAAGACAGACAGACAGACAGACAGAGACAGCAAGAGAGAACAAGAGAATAAGACAAGAGATGAGGTGGTTTGCCCCTTTATATCCTGGGCACCTGGCACACCGAGTGGCGGGCAAGTGATGATGTCATAGGTTGCTAGGCAGCCTGGAGACAGGTATGATAACACTATCCCGCTGCAGAGCGTGTGTGTGTGTGTGTGTGTGTGTGTGTGTGTGTGTGTGTGTGTTTGCATTACCGCATGTATGCGTATTTCTGTCTATATATCTGTGGGTGCAAACATGTGTCTGTGCATGTGTGTCTGTGTCTATATGTGTGCATCTGCACATGTGTGTGTGTGTGCGTGTGCGTTTCTATGTGTACAAATATGTCTGTGCATGAGTGCATGTGTATACAAATGTGCATGTATGTGTGTACAAGTGTGTCTTCTGTCCATGTGTGCTTGTGTATCACCTATACATGTGTGTGTGCATGTGTGTGTATTCATGTGTGTGCTTATGAGCTTAAGGACATTCCTACCTGGTCTTCAACAAACTTTCTTCTCCCCCTAAACACCTTTTTCTTCTTTACAAAATTCTATCTGTCCTTACAACTATCTTACGTAGCAGTTCTTTTTCCTTTTTTTCCCTGTCTCCGTGTTTTACTTTTGTTTTATTTCCATAGAAACTTAGCTCTGGGGTGTATGGGTAAGACGACCTAGTTCAACACTCGTCTTACAGATGAGGAGGCTAAGGCCCAGAAAGTACAAGCTACATTTTATTCCAGTGAGACATGGACTGGGGAAGAGGGGGACTCGGGGGTTCACACAGTGACCTGGCTCCTGTCAGGGCACTGGCTGTGTTTCTAGGACTTGACGTCAATGGAGCTTCTTGGGGTGGCAAGTTCTCCCTGCACCCCAGAGTGCCCCAGAAGCCCAGCAGTGCTGGAAATTGTGAAGTGCACTGTGCTCTCCCAGGAATAGGCTGTCTCTGCCTCTGACATTTTTCAGATTTTCAGATGCTGGTCAAGCCCAGCATGCTTTTTTTTTCCCCTCATCTGCATAACCATCTCGATGTCATCCAGAATATTCTATCTCTAACTGACTCAGCTCTCCACCTTGTTGTATACTTAGCCACCCACTTATCCAGCAGCAGGGTGCCTCATGTTGCCTCTCCTGGGTGTCTCTTGATGCCACCTGGTCACCCATGAGCAGAGAGCCAGGGCAGGGTTGCATTTGGACCATTCCCCAGTGCAATCTTACTACAGTTTTCCTGTCTCCATGGGAACCAGGCCCAGACCCATCCACACCTGCACACAGTGCCTGCCAAGACATGATGTGCTGAGTGAGCCACACACAGAGCTTAAGGCTGATGAAGATGGGTTTGTGGAGACGACGGAACTTCTCTCCAGAGGGACAAAGTAAGGCAAATTCAAGTGACCTTGGAGCCATGGGATAGACGCAGGGAACAGAAACTGGAGAGATTCTCCAGATGAGTCCAGTGTGTGTCTGATCTAAGATGCCTCCAAATCACCTTGGAGTTGGTGTTGTTAAAAATCCAAAGCCCCAGGCCCACTCAGGAGGGATGGTGATTTACTTGTGTGTGCTAAAGCTCAGGAAGATGACTTCCCAGTGAGTGCCATGGCTCAGATTCATAGTCACTGTGCATGCCCCCCCCCCACTGGACACTGCTGGGATGGGAGCTAAGAGTGAGGCTCTGAGGGATCCCCTCTTTCTGCTCCTCTGCCCAGGAGATAAAGGCTACCGCTCCCTACCAGGCAGGTGGGAGCCCATACCTGTCGCCACATTCTAACATGGCTCACTTCCCCTCTAGTTTCCAGGATATGGCCTGTCTGTCTCCTGTCCCCACTCCATAGGGTGGGCTGTCTTCCAGAGGACTACCTAGGGCGAAGGGAAGAGCATGTTGGCACGAGTGAGGATGTCACAGATTAGAGACTGTACGGACCGTGAACACAGCCTCAGGGCCTCCGTAATTCTGCCATTACTGAGACCAAACATGCAGTCAAATTCTGTTGATGATGATCCGTCAGCCAGCTGCCAGCCCATTAAATGTGTGGCCAGTGCGCCACCTAATAAAACACAGTACAAACATCTGTTTCAGCTATTCTTCCCTCCAGCCTGGCCAACCCCTCTCCTCCTTCCTCTTCCCTCGTCATCTGTATTTCACTCCTCTCACTGTGATGTGACAAAATATAGACAGATTATACCCCCCAAAAATTGCACTCTTGACTAATCTCAAATTTGCTTGACTCTGTTTTTTTGCTTTTTTTTTTTCTTTAAGGTTTGCAGTGTGCCATTGTGCACACACAGAGACGATAAAGGCGTTGCACCTTCTTGCCTCAGTGGCATTTCCCACTCTCAAAGGGATAGCAAGTATTGTCACTTACATGTGAGCACCACAGGAGGCATTTACAGTTTTCTAGTGGAAATGTCTTTTTAGAAGTGGTTTTTTATCTTTCAAGTGGTTTTATCTTCCAATCGGCATTCCTCTTGAAAATTAAACTAGGCATTTGACTCTCCGCTGCCTGGTTTGCAACTTCAAATTATTTCCTCTTGCAGTTTTCCCTGGGCTTTGCCAAAAAAAAAATCTCACAAACGAGATGTTTTATGTCTTCAGTAGAAGTTTTCTACAACTCAAGGACATTAATCACCAAATGCCAAGACAGGTAGACAGATGAGACAAAGCAAGCAGTATAAATCACAGTTTAAGGCATGCAGATAAGAGCAAAGTCAACATCTCTGTGCACCACCTCGGATCCCTGTTGGAACTGAATGGTGGAATAAATCTCACGTTGTAAATAAATGAGACATTTCTGCACTGTGTTACACTCACGCCATAAAACACAGGCTACAGTATTCCCCCTCAGAAGTGTGTATGCATTTGAACCAGAACTCAAAGATGACTCAAGATGCACACAGCTTTGTTAAGTGAAGGTGGCTCTGACACAGGGATAAAAGGGTCAGAAATCGGATGGCCGTAACACCAGAGAACCAATTAAGAGCGCAGATCCCACTGCCCAGGACAGCAGATCCACCCGTGTCACACTTCTAAGAGTGTCATTTCCTACAGTGAGATTTCTGGCTCAGGGGAAGCTATGGCAGAAAGTCTGGTGATGAAATAAAATTTAGCCCTGGGGGGTGGGATGGGAACCCCTACCCACGCATTGTGTGACCGCTGCACAAGGTGTGCGCAGTGGAGACTTGGGTTGTCCTGCTGCAGAACTCTGTGTGTGTGTGTGTGTGCAAGTGCGTGCATATGTGTGTGTGTATGTACATGCCTGCATTCACGTGTGTGTGCTTGAGTGTGTGAGTGTGTCATAGAGACATTCAGAAGGTGCTGAATAAGTGCTGCAAGATTAACTGTTGAGATAGCGTTTCTATTGACAGAGAACCAGCACGGATAGTGCATACCTACGTATAAAGTACTTCCAAATTTTATGAGTTTGAGACCAAATTAAATATCTTCTCCTACTTCAGCACTGAGAGTGATTTTATTGTCACTTTATAGGAGACATGTTATTTTACTCATAAAAATATGGTGTACATTTGTTGGGACTAATAGAAAAATCGTCATTCTGTAGATGCCACAATAGTCCAATAATCCTGGGCAATGGAATAAGACCAGATGGCGAACATGAAATATATTGATGTCAATAAATATGAAAACACAACAAATTCACCGATGAATGAAGCTTTCCTTTATGTGATGCTATAAATGCAAATGGCGATCCTGCTTCATAGAAAATGTCGGTACCCGATAAGCCAGCTGCAATAGAGCGGAGATTTGATGGATGGTTACTGCATTCTCAGCAGAGTAAATACACCGGGAAGGTTGGGGAAACAGCGGCTAGCGAGAGCCACCACAGTGGACAGGCATTCGCAGACACAAAGCTGAAGTGATCGGAAGGCAGAACAAAGAATGGTCATTGGTAGAAAGCCTTAAACCTCCTAGAAAACAGAAAGATTCCAAAGTCATTCTCATCCAAGGATAACTGGGAATAAACGAGAAACAAGAGGCCACACCCTGGTCCTGTTGCTACCATCATGAGTCTGCTGGCTTTAAGTGACAACCGAACGTTGGCATGCAGTTGCGTGCATGGAGTCAGGACCGTGGCCCTGATCTCTTTCTTTAGATTTACTTTTCCTGTGTTTTGCCTCCTGGATGTATGTACATGCCTCATGTGTGTGTGTGGTAGTCAGAGAGGCCAGAAGAAGGTGTCAGGTCATTTGTAATGGAGTTATAAGTGGTTGTGAGCCTCCATGTTGGTGCTGGGAACCAAAACCCAGGTCCTCTGGAACAGCAATCGGTGCTCTTAACCGACGAGGCATTTCATCAGTTACCTGAATCTGGGTCTTAGGCACCATGACCTGGGATGGCTCCACTGTCTGGAGAGGTAAGTCCAGTATTTCCTGGCTTCCGACTCACCATACACTCTAGGGCAGCCTTGCTTAGTCACCCGTGGGCATAGGTGAGTCACTCATATCTGGGGTGTAGGGGAGTGACAAACGCCATGAGAAACAAGTCTGGCATTTTCAGAGAACCATGGTGGTGTCTGCCACATTATAAGCAGCGTGTCCATCTTTTTCCACTTATCTCTTCAGCTAGAAGGATCTTAAATATCTGGGAGCCAAGAAACCCAAGTGTTGAGTCAAATGCCTTAAGTCTGTTTAGCACATTAGAACTAGTTGAGTGGTTTTCTGTCAGGGCACCAGAAATTTCAAAACAATAGGAAGAAAAGCAAAAAGCCATCTCCGAACCACAAATCCATGTGTAATCCTTCGTTCTGCCAGGAAATCTGTGTCCACTTGGGACTTCATACAAATAGAGCATAATGGGTAACTCAACACAAATTGAATAATGATAGATACTTCTATCCCTGGCATATTGATCGTGATCATATGGTACATGTCATTTAGTCCACTCTGGCTCATAAGAAAATGGAACATATAATTTAGACTTTTGTATTAAATGAATCATAAGGCAGGCAAGATGGCTCAGTGGGTCAAAGCACCTGTCACACAAACCTGACTACCTGGTATTTGGTTAGCATCTCCAATTTCACAAACACACACACACACACACACACACACACACACACACACACACACACACACACGACCATTCAGTAAACCCCACTCTCCGTCCTCCACATTTCTGGCATTCCTGAGGGCTGCCCCAAGCCCCTCACCTGGAGCCACCAGCTCCCCAAGGCCAGCAGGTGTCAGACAGGCCATCTTCCTTTGCCTACAATCCTTAAGAATCCTGCTCGCCTCTGGCCTCGTTCTCCAAGGCTCTCCCAGGAGCCTCAGTTACCAAATAAACCCATCGTTTTTATACTTTTTGTTTTGTGTTTTGTTTTGTTTTTTTTTTGAGACAGAGTTTCTCTGTGTAGCCTTTACTGACCTGGACTCACTTCCTAGACCAGGCTGGCCTTGAACTCACAGTGATTCACCTGCCTCTGCCTCCCAAGTGCTGGGATTAAAGGCATGTGCCACCACGCCCAACTGTTAGCATTCTGCTTCAGTCCGCCTATTTGTGATGTCATTGCCTACCTGCCATGGGGGTGTGACCCTGCCCAGGGCCGTACAAAAGAATAGACCCTCCACCTCTTCCTCCTCCTCCTCCTCCTTCTTCTTCTCTTTCTCTCTTACTTTTCCTCTCTCTACCCTCTCTTACCCCTTTACTCTTTTTCTCTCTTCCCACTCTTCCTGTCTCTGTCTCTGTCTCTGTCTCTGTCTGTCTGTCTCTCTCTCTCTCTCTCCCGGGTACTTCTTTCTTCTCGCCTCATGCTCTACAACATAATATCTGCTACCTGGTACCGTATTATGCCTCACTACATTATATCTTACTGCCTTAATTATTAAACATAACACCAGCCCCCTTTTCATACATTTTATATTTTGGCAGAGGTAACCAGTCACCTGGGTTCTGGAAGCTCGTCACCTCCTGGTAAGATTGTGACATTGTGTGGTGCCGGGGCATCTGTAAGAACGGACATGGTTCTCGAAAACTGAAAATTACCAATTTCTTTTTAACATTCAAAAATCCACCTCACTTTCAAAAGCCCCAAGTCTCCGCCACTGCCGCCTCTCATCCTATACTGTCAGTGTGTTCTGCATTCGTCTTGCTCTTCCAAAAGCCTTGGGAAAGCAACGCTGAGCCAGAATCCTCAGCAAAGAGCGGTTTTTGTTTCAGTGTCCTCGGGTCCTTTCTGACATTGCAAGGCATTCATCTTGTGGCTCAGTGACCCAAGCTGGACGATCCAGGAAGGGAAGGAGGAGGCAACCTGGCTATCCAGCATTCTAGAAGCATCGGAATGTGCGGGTTGTGGGGCTGAGCTGGACATCCTTAAGGAGACCAAGGGTGACTCTGTTAAGTTCCAAAACCTGGTTCTGGCCAGGGATCTGTCACCACCCCACAGTCAGCAGGCTGCCTCTGAAGACTCCTTCTCTGCTTTCCAGCCGACTTACTGAACTGTTAGCTGGCAGTGCCTTTTAGGGTCTCAGCTTCGAGGGATGCACACTCCGATGGGGAGGTCATCATCTCCGCAGTTAAGTGTTGTAACTCAAAAGAAAATCAGATGTAAATACACGATCACGCCACTGAGTGTGAAAAGGGAAATCAAAGGAGGCATGGCCTAGCGCCCCCCCCCATTGTGTGTGTGTGTGTATGTGTGTGTGTGTGTGTGTGTGTGTGTGTGTGTGTGTTCCAAATCTCCTAGCTGCCCTCCCTCAAGAAGCAAAGAACTAACCAAATAAAAATAATAATTACCAAATGGGAGACTATTCAAGAGTGCACACCTGAACTGTAAATGCTTGAGAACATAATGAAATTGGAGAGCCCGGTTAGCTGTTAGAAGCAGAATTATTGCGTTGATATTGCTTAAATGACCTCCATTCCTTACAACGCAGGGAGCCTGGACTGTGCCTGCTGTTTTGAGGGGTAGAGCATAGCTTTGTGCTTCCCAGAGGAGCAACTGGTCTTCTATAGGCATAGCCCCTTACGCAGAGAGGAGATTGGGTTCTAAGGGGTCACAAGAGACTTCCAGAACCTTGTCAAGGCATTGCATAGAAGGCAGATGGGCTGGATGCTTGGGTCTCCCAACTCCAGAGGGAAACAGGGTTCTTAGAGAGGAGAGCGCTCAATTCTTTAGGCTTGGGTCACTGATGCTGGGACTGTGGTTCCGACCTCCTCCAGTCATGCCGTGGTCCAGCCTTACCCGACACTGACTGTCTCTTGACTTCTGTTGTGACAGAGACTAATCCTGAGCTGGCATAGTCCTGGACGCTTACTGTTCTGCCGGTCCTGTCTTTATGGCTCAGGCCTCCTAACAGCCTTTCCCATGTGAGCAGAGTGGCGGCCAGGAGCTTAAGGATTGCCCAGCAGCGGGAACATAGAACTATAAAGCTGCTTCTCTCAACACAGTGGTCGGGATTACACAGGGCACTTAGCAGACCTTCGAGGGACTTTTGACAAACAATCCTATAGTTGATTCAGAAAAATGTTGTAAAGGGTATATATGTATCCCATTTGACACACACACACACACACACACACACACACACACACACACACACGGCAGGGGGGGGTGCAGAGAGATTGATTGATTTCCTTGGTCCTACAACTTGTGTTAATCCTACTGAATTTTGACAAGGCAAAAAGATGACCTAGGTAAGAGAAAACTCTTTCCAGATCTTTCTTGATCAAATAGCTTTTAGATATTTGAGCTAATTGTTTGATTTTTTTTTCCTTCATGAGAACCATCAACATTTCGCCAATAAAGTGTCTTGAGAAAAACTCGGTGTGCCTATTTATGTTGATAAAGTTGACGGAAATCCCACCCAACGTCTTGTAGTTAGTTGCCCAGCAGCCTGGGAGGTGAGCCTGACTTCAAGAGTGTTGGCTTGTTAATGGGGGGTGGGGGTAGGGTTTTTTTTTTTATCAGAACCTTAGGGGAACGATCAACACGTAAAGTCCATAAGAGTTAGTTTTTAGGAGCCAAAGAGGCGGAAGTCTTCTTCTTCATCTTCCCCAGCTTTCTCCCACCCCACCCCCACCCCCCAACCCCCGCTGACACACACTGATGACATACTGTGTTTGGGTGGGCCTCAGAGACCAGCCTCTTCTATCAGAGGCCACACCAGTTGTCCCAAACATGAACATCTTCCAACGCGTTCAATACTACACCTTTGCTTATTCCTCCAAAGACTGAGAAATTTAAAAGTCACCATATTTGACTCTTTAAAAATATTTCCCCTTATCTTTTATGAAAATGGGACAAAAAAAAAAAAGGAATGACAATATTGTGATAAGATTGCTTTCGAAGAAAGCTAGAGTGTTCTCCTGGTTCTGTCCTTATGGCCAAGTGTTTTGTTCCTGTGTTCATTTGTTAAACATCCACGGACACATTGTGGATGCAAGGACTAGATTAAGACAGTGATGCATGGCCAAATGGAATGTCAAGACCTGCCATTGCCCCAGACTCACTGGTCACTGAATTAGCATCTAGGCCCCCACTTCCTCAGCTGTAAATGTGATGGCTCGCACCCGCCCCAAACTGCACAACCATTCTAAATCTTGGGGAGGGGTGGAGGGGATGGGAGGGGTGTGGCTAACAGGGAGGAGGGCAAAGCCTGACATCTAGTGGTGAGTGGGGCAACTGCACCTCAAGGTGTCATGGCTTGTTTTAGAGGTTCCCAGACGGGGTAGTATTCTCAAAGGCCTCAGCAACTGACACTTCTCGTACAATGTGGAGCTGTGGGTCCAGCTGAACCAGTGAAATATTTGTTTTTAAAAGACTCCCAACATGGCTGACTCAAGATGTCCTCAGAGGTGTTCCTTTGGAAGCTCTTGTAGGCCCATTGTCTGCAGATGGAGGAGATGATCCCTCCCTGTATGCTCTGGCATAAGTGAGCAGACCCCCTGCTGTCAAAACAACCCACCAGGCCCAAATGTGTTAAAAGGCTAGTTCCTTGCAGGGACACTTCAAAAGCAAACCCTAAGCTAAAAGGTGTCAAAAGCTGGTTCTTTGAAGAAAAACATATCAAAGGTGCCCAAGAAGTGTCCTGGGAGTATCTCCTGCTACCATTGGTTTAAAAACCCAGAGGCTGGAAGGTTTGGGAAACAGCTCACTCCCCATTTCTCCCTCCATAGCTCCCTGGCCTTGTCTTTCTTTTATCATTAAGCTTAGTGAATTAAAATCTAGCTATTTGACTCTTGACTGTCTTCATATTAATCAAGTGCGGTCGGCTATCTGGCTTTTCACAAGTCAGAGGCTCCCTTCTCCCAGCTGGAAGGGACCCAGATTCCCATTGTGTCAGCCCTGGCTGAGTGTGGCTGCCCTCTGCTCCCTCCCTGGCCAGAAGGCTTTCTTTGTGACCAGTTCTCAGGACAGAGCCTTTCTCAGCTAGCTTCCAGAAGGCTGAAGAAAACTCTGTGACCATACTCTCAGCCCAGCCACCCGGAGAAAGGAACCCACATTTTCTTTAGCCCTTCCAGCCTCTGGAGGGTTCAGTGTCTCACTGTCTTCTTTGTCCCTACTCAGTAGAGAGTCAGGCTACATTGGGCCCCTCTGGAGAATCGAAAATCAAATCCCAGTCTCGCTGTCATTACCTCATCACATTTGCAAAGGCCCCTTTGCCAGGCGCTGTGGTTTAGGGTGACTTGGGCATTCCTCGACTGTTGGAGGTGGGGTGTCCAATGTGATGGTGACCTGAAGGGAAGGGGCCTCTCTCAGGTAGGGCCTGGTGCTTGGCTCTTAGATCAGTGTGGACATAGCTTCAGAAAAGAAGGAAGCATTTCTTCTCATGAGCCTTCTGTTAGCTCTCAAGAGCCCAGGACTATCAGCCTGCGTTAGACAGTCTCTCTGGCTTGATATAACCTCTTCCATGAGATTTGGCCCAAGTTTGCAACCATGCTCTTTGGACAGTCAGCCTCTAAACTAACCTTCTGTTCTTTATGAAGTTAGCCTGCCTCTGGCATTTTATTACAGTAACCAAGAATGGATTGGATTGCTTTACCATATAAGGTAATATGTCTACATTATACTTTGGGGCACCATTATACTACACAGGGCATCATCTCACTAGACCTGAGGAATTAGGGAGGCTCTGAAGGAGAGAAATTTAATTTTCTGGCTATTATATCATATTTCCAGTAGGAAAAAAAAGAATGGAAAGTGAAGAAGGCAGGTCAGTCACAGAGAGATTACCCCAAAGGAGAAATCCATAAGAAGACTCAGAACCATACTTGAGGCAGTAAAGTATATGTTCTGGGCAAGAAACAGATTCACAGTAAACTGATTTTCAACATAGGTGTCAGAAATACACAACAGACAATGAGCAATTGCCAGCAAATGACCCTGGGACACCAGGATAGGCCCAGATGGAAGAACGGAATTGGACTCCTTTTCATACCAACAAAATTCAACTCAGACTGAATTAGAGGGTACAGTGTAGAACAAAAAACTATAAAACTGGAAGGAAACCACAAGGCCTTGGCCTGGCTAATAATGTTCTTAATGTGACCCCGAAAGGTCAGGGAACAAAACAAAAGGTAGGCAGCGAGGCTATACCAAAGTAAAAAGCCTCCCATAATGCCAAGGAAACCACTGATAAAGTGAAGAGACACTCCGAAGGCTGGGAGGCCATGATTGCATATTGTGCATCTGCCTGGTTAATATCCAAAGTCTGTAAAGCAGTCAATAGCACGAAAATTAAGAACCCATTAAAAATGAGCAAACAGCTGAGTAAGCATTTCCGGAAAGGGCAAATGCACAGGTTGTGGTATCTGGGTAAGACTGTCCTCCGCAGGCATTTGAACACACAGCCCTCTGTTACTGGCGCTGCTGGGGAGGGTCAGGGGGTGTGGCCTTATAGAAGTAATGACATCATCAGAGGGAGGCCCTTTCCAATGCTTGTGTAAGCACTCAGCTTCCTGCTCAGGTGTTACACCATGCACACTTCTTCTGTGATGGGCTGTCACACTTGTGGGAATGTAAGCTAGATAAACCCTACCTTCTAAAAGTTGCCTTGATCATGGTGTTTTGTGATGTTTTTATGGGGGAAGGGGTGTTGGCTTTTCAAGACAAGGTTTCTCTGTGTAGCCCTGGCTATCCCGGAACTCACTCTGTAGACCAGGCTGGCCTCGAACTCACAGCGATCGGCCTGCCTCTGCCTCCTGAGTGCTGGGATTAAAGGCGTGCACCACCATGCTCAGTTACTCATGGCATTTGTAATGGAGCAATCAAAAGGTAATGACTACACGGGTCTATGGGGGAAATGCTCAGGGTTACTAATTACTAGGAAAGTGCACATTAAAGTCACAGTGAGATGTCACTACAAAATGAATGTACAAGGATGCAGTCTTTGATTGTTGGCAAGAACAGAAATCAGTATGTAGACATTTAAAACAACAACAAAATCTAGATATGAGGTGTTGCCAAATGAGCCAGCCGTGGTGTTTTGAGTGTGAGCCCCCCCCCAAAGGCTCCTGTGTTGGCTTATGGCTTAACCCCTGGCTGGTGGCACAAGTGAAAAGTGGCTTTATCAGGAAGAAACTAAGGTCATCAATTACTTAATCCATTATCACACAGTATAGGGTATTAGGATCTGAACCCGGAGTAGAAGAAGAAGGTGACTGGGGGGGGTAACTTTGAAAGGTGTACCTTGTGCCTGCCCCCCACCCCTGCCTAGCTCTCCTCTGCCTCCCAGCCACCATGAAGCAAATATCTCTCTAAATATCTCTCCACACCACCTCCACTAGCATGGGCCTTACCAGAGCCCAGAAAGATGGTACCAAAACCGTGGCCTAAAACATCTGAAATCATGATATGTAAGTTATTTGCATCACAGTGAATAGCATGATCAAGCAAGCCGTGAGAAGGTACCCCAAGAAAATAGTACCAGGGTCTCGCAGAGAGCATTACAGCATTCATTTCAATAGCCAAGCGATGGAAGCAACCTCAGTGCCTGAGAGACAAGTGAAAAATACAAATGCACAGCGGGAGTTCCTTCGTATTAGCCAGAAAAGGGCATCACACACACACACACACACACACACACACACACACACACACACATGCCCACACGTGCACTCAAGCATGCACACAAGATTTATTAGTGTGGCTTACAGGCTGTGGTACAACTAGTCCAACAATGACTGTCCCCAACCAAAAGGCCAAGGATTGGTCGTTCCATGACAGTGGATGTCGCAGGAGTGCCATTCTGATGCTGGAGTCCCAGAGGATCCCTGGAGAGCTGCTGATGCTGGATGAAGAAGACGACGGTTCAGACACCAGTGAAGGAAGACCTCAGCAGCAGGAAGGACGAGTTTGCTGGAAAGAGTGAGGGCAAGCAGTCAAAACGCAGAAGCTTCCTTCTGCCATGTCCCTTTCCACCCCCAGAAGGTGCAGCCCAGACTTAGGGCAGCTCTTCAAGAAAATCCTCGTAGGCTGGCCAGCTGCTTGGGTTTTAGTTGGTTACAGATGGAGTCAAGGTAGGAAGCAGGGTTAGCCACCACATGTTTGCAAAGGTGACTTGGGAGTAGACAGAAAGTCCGTATCTATGACAGCATGGACAGACCTGGAGAAACATTAGGCTAAGTGAAACAAGCCGGGGCACAAGGCAATTACCACACATGTATGCTCCTCATACTTGGAGTTTAAAAAAAAATGAAGTCGGAGCTGGAGAGATGGCTCAGTGGTTAAGAGCACTGACTGTTCTTCCAAAGGACCCAGGTTCAATTCCCAGCACCCATATGGCAGCTCACAACTGTCTGTAACTTCAGTTCCAGGGGACCTGACACCTTCACACAGACAAACATGTTGGCAAAACACCAATGTAAAATAAATGTAAAAATTTTTTGAGCTGGAGAGATGGCTCAGTAGTTAAGAGCACTCTCTGCTCTTCCAGAGGTTCTGAGTTCAATTCCCAGCAACCACATGGTGGCTCACAACCATCTATACTGGGATCTGATGCCCTCTTCTGGCAGGCAGGTGTACATGCAGATGGAGCACTCATACATAAAGTAATAAATAAAAAAAATTAAAAGTTAAAAAAAAATGAACTCATTTAGGTAGAGGGATGACTGGCAGTTCCAGGAACTTCTGCTGGGATGGGGGGAGAAGGGTGCTGATAAAATGGTACAAAGTTTTAGTTACAAAGGAAGACTTTGGGGGGGGGCAGAGATTGATACACAGCATACCACTGTAATGAGTAACAACGTGTGACATATTTGAAAACTGCTGAGAGATTTTAAATACTTTCACCACAAAAAAGGGGCAGGGGGCTAGAAACATTCATTGGCAAGATTCAATCATTCCATAACATTTGCATACATCAAAAGAACACATCTTCCATCACAACATACATAATGACTATTGCCTGATTATAAATGTGAAAAAGGAAAAGCACATTTTGAAAACTTTGTGGCCTGAGAAAGGAAATATTAAAATAAGAAAAATTGTTCGTGATATCATTTCCCTTACAAAAAAATAATAAAAGCTTTTAATTTGAAACTGTGTGGAGGTGAGGGGTGGGGGAAATGGGAAAGCCCTAAAAGGCAAACAAAGGAAGATTCTGGAGAACAGTTTCGAACGCTTCACTGTGGACTTTGGAACTTATCCCAATGGATAATTGGAACAGTGGAAGAGCTTTAACTAGAAATGCCATCTTGAGGAAGGACGGAATTGTTACACATGCAACCGGAAGGCAGTGTGCTAAGTGAAAAAAGACAGACTCCAAGAGACTAATGGCTCGGGGGTTTCCTTTATATGTGGGGCCTACATTGGAGTTAGGGGAGGGAAGGGGAGGGAGGGGGAGGGAGGGAGGAGGGAGATATGGGGGGAGGGGGAGACGAGTCATGAAAGAGAATGAAGAGCTCTTCTGAGAGGATACCAATTGGAAGGGGAATGGAATACTTGTCAAAGAGAGCGGAAGTGGGGACTAACAGGGAAGGAAGAAAACAGGATGAGATGTGGGACGCAGGTGGCACAGTGGGGGAGGGGACTGGATGAATAAAATACAATAACACACACACACAGAGATGCTGCAATAAAAACCATTATATTCTATGTTAATCAGCATCTGAACACACAGTGCACAAGACCATCCTCCAACAGGCTGATCAAAATGGCGTGAGGTCGACCAGGAGGCCCAGGCTCACTCAGGTTCTTGTGTCCAGGTGGGCAGGGCTCAGGAGTGCCACCGTGGGTGATGGTGGCCCAGGCACGGGAGTGGACTCGGTGTGAGGGTGTGACGTTGCTGGACGGCGAAGGCAATTGCTTTTCGTTGACGTCGAGGGTGATTGTGAAGTTCCCACCCAGGCATCAGCTGGATGTCTTTGGAGACATTTTGCTCACAGGCAAGTTTGTGGAATGATTCTTGGGATCTGGGAGATGGACTGTGCTTCTGATGGTCCATTTAGAGTGAGGGGAGGAGGCCCTTGGGGGAGAACCCTGGAACACACGGACAGAGAGGGCAGCCTCTTGGTCCACTTGTCATCTCTACTGTAACTGCTCATTTAAGGTCGCTGCCATGTAAGTCCAGTGTGCTGACAGCTCTGTGAAGGCGGTCACTGTGTCCAACATTTACGCTGTTGTATTCTCGAGGATGAACACGGACATGGAACATGGCCCCACTCAATAAATATCCCCAGGAGAGTCATTAAGTTGATAGGCACGTCATGAAGCAAGGATGGCAAACCTCCTTATAGGAGGAAGACATCAGAGGCCCATGGGAGTCTGAACATGAAGATAATGAAGATTTAGAAATATACTGAGGAGTGCAGGGATGGCTCAGCAGTTAGGAGACCCTGCTGCTCTCCCAGAGGACCTGGGTTCGGGTCCCAGCACCCACATGGATGCTCACAACCATCTGTGACTCCAGTTGCAGGGAGTCTGGTGCCCTTTTCTGGCCTCCATGGGTACTGCATGCATGTGGTACAAAGACACACACAAGCAAAACAGGCATATAAGTATATAAATACATATTTATAAGTATACATACAATATCTAAAATTAGATTACATGAAATAGCATGCAGTTGGTATTACAGAGCTTTTCAAGACAGAGTATGCAGAAAGCCAAGAATGAAAGTTGGAAAACTTACTCTTACATGAACTTTAATGGAATTATCAAAATTGTGGTTATTTGATGCTGACAATGATGATGTTATTTAAAAAAATGAGACTTATGAAATGATAATGATGAGACAGAGGCTGGGGTTGTAGGCCAGTTGGTAGAGTGCTTGCCTAGCCTGCCCAGGCCCTGGGAACCATCCCTAGCACCACACACACTGGATGCTGACAGCATGCTCAGGAAGACTCAGGATGTGATGGAAAGGTTCTCAGACGTGCAAGGTCACCCTTGGCTGCAGGGAAAGTTCAACAATAGCCTGGGATGCATGAGATCGTGTTGCAAGACAAGCAACTAACCAAATAGATAAATAAATGAGCCTCTATATGCCCAAGGGCTTCAAATGCACACTTGTCTGGTGGCACATTCCTTCCTGGCCACACGTGTCTGCTGGCACATTCCTTCCTGGTCCACTTGTCTAGGATGCGAGCATTTTAGTCTGCATCCGTTGCCTTTCTGTTGTGATAAGACACCGGGATGAAGGCAAGTTACAGAAGAGTTTATTTGGGCTAACAGGTCTGGGTCCGAGTCCGTAATGGTGGGTCAGAAGTACGGCAACGGACGCAGGACACCAAGGGCTCAATCAAGAAGTGGGGGAAGCAAACTAGAAATGCTATGAGCCTTTAAGCTCTCTGAGCCTGCTGCCAATGACACACTTCCTGCAGCGAGGGCTCAGCGAGGGCACACCCTCCAAGCCTCGCCAAACAGTGCCACTAACTGAGAACGCAGCAACTGCCTAAAAACATGGGAGGCATCACTTTGGAACCATCACAAAGGCCTGGAATAGGCCTCTTCCCATGCGTTTTCATGTTCATTCTGCAAATACTCCTGGTAGCATGCTGGGGGCCCAGACGTGAGTGAGCTGTCATGTCCGCTCTATCTGAGGAGTTTGCGTAGCCTTATTAAAGAAACACGAGCAATTAACAAGCTTCAATGTTGATCTCACAATGTGGCTTTAGGCTCCATGAAAACTGTGATGGTCACTAAATCTCCTCGCTAAGTCAACACCGTGCCCTTGTCGTAGCTCACTGGGCCTGTCAGGGCCGTTTTTGGGGTTACTGTTTATTTCCACTTTGTGAATCTCTGTTTCTCACTGCCTAGTTTAACTTCTGCCCTGCTGACTATAGACCTCTTTAGTCTTGTTTGGTGGCCCCGTATTACTGCTAAGCACAGAAGTGGCCCAGAGTTCCAAACTTGGATCTCTTTTGTCCTTATTCCCTGGTGATCTCATCACATTTCTGGCCTAAAATGTCATCTGTATGCCGAACTCATTTACATTTTGATTGCAGGCCTGAGCGTTCTGCCCGGCTTTCTGGTCATGTAAACAATTTTACACTGACATTTGCTTTAGGATGGTGATTTGGCGTCTCAAAACAGAACAAGTCTAAAATGCTACGTTATACTCCCCCGGAAAAGCAACTCTCCCCACACCCTTCCCGACCCAGCCTTGCACTCATCTTTCCTCTCCTAGACCATGGGTGAGCTCTCAGGCAGATCTTTAATGGTGACAAGACTAGACTTTGGTGCCTTACTGTAAACATCAGTCTCATGTTCTTCAAGTCAGTCAGCTTCCTGTCAATTCCTGAGGAAACCAGCTTGAGAAAAGTCATGTGGCTACGGTGGTCTCTTGACCCAGCTGCTTTAGGCTTGTGGCAGGACAGTGTGTCATGACAGGAGCACGTGGCCAAGGACGCCCGTTCACCTTATGCTAACCCGGAAACAAGGGCTCAAGAGCACGCCCTCAAAGAAGGAGCTTTTTCTAATTGTACCCACCTCTGAAAGTTTCAGCCACTCTAGAGTACCACAGGCTGGCGGCCCATCCTTTAGCACACAGGCCTTTGGGAAACACTCCTGACTCAAGATATAGCAACTATCAACTTGGGTATGCCTTGCTTGGAGATTTCTAGAATTCCCAAGTAACTTGCCTGCTTTCTTTCCTCCCTCTCTCCTCCAGCCTTGGCTTAACACAGGAACTACATGATCTTGTTAAATACGACTGCTCTCTCTTCTACTCAAGTCTTTTTTCTCTCTCACTCACAAGTGCCTTCACAAAGGGAAGTGGCCCCTTCAGCCCAGACCCCCCCTCTCTCTCTCTCTCACACACACACATACACACACACACACACACACACACACACACACACACACATGCATGCATGTACGCATGCACAGCACAGCACAGCAGCCTCCTCGAGGCTTTCCACCATGCCAGGTACTTGTTTGCTCCTCCTAGCTGGAAGACTTTTCCCCCAGGTAGATTCAGAGCTCTTTCCTTCTGTTCCTCCAGCTCTCTGCTGCAATGTGAGAGAGGGGAGGGAGGCACATCGGGCTCCCGTGCACAAGCCCCAGCACATGAGAACATAGGACTGAGAAGCTGGGTCCTTTGCCTGGATCAGCTCGAGAGCCATGAGTGCTATGATTGAAAACGAGGTGGCACGTAACAGATGTGAATGTGGAGAGATTTATTTGGGGAGAAGGGAAAGGGAATGGGGCCTGAGTGGGCAAGGAGGGTAGGGAGAGAGAGGGAGAGAGACAGTGAGGGAGAAAGAGAAAAGGAATGCCCTTAGAGAAAGTGCAAGAGAAAAGTGCAGGAGTAAGAGCAAGAAGGTGGCAGGCAGGTCAGCCCCCTTTTATACCCTGGGCCCCTGGCACACCCAGTGACAGGCCGGTGATGATGTCAGAAGTTGCCAAGCAACCTAGAGGCAGATCAGATCTGCTTGTGAGCTAACAGGGAGGTCTCAAGTTCTATCTTCCATTGCTTAAACATTTCTGATAACACTATAACATGCTCTGGCTTGGGATGGGCAGGGTACCATTCTCTGCCTTTCTTACATTAATATGTTCCTTTCCAGCAAAGCTCAAAAAAAAAGTGTGATGATTCGACTCATCCCTGAGTATAGGATGTGAGCCAACAGGAAGGTGAGGCCCTGTTAGCTAGTGAGCACCCCTCATGCTCAGCTCTTGAAGGAGCCTGACTCCAGCCATGTGCCTGGCCAGAGAGACAGCCCTTCGCCTCAGAGTGCATCCCAGAAAATTCTATCTAAGTACACTGCAAAACAAGATGTGGTAAGTGTGTTGGAGGCTCTCCTGGGTTCCTTGATGCCTGGGCTACAGAGACCTTGTCTCAAATAACCAAAACTCCGGGGGCGGGGGGGAGAAGGAGGAGGAGAGAGAGACAGAGACAGAGACAGAGAGAGAGACACAGAGAGAGACAGAGACAGAGACAGAGACACACACACACACACACACACACAGAGAGAGAGAGAGAGAGAGAGAGAGAGAGAGAACGAGCGCCTGGGGTGAAAAATATAGCCAAGAGCTGAGAAGAAACAAACAGACTCATACATCTGAAGTCAAAAACGAGAGAAAAAACCTGCAATTGCCAGCTCTTATCGATCCGAGGTGACTATCTTGCTTTTAAAGGGGTTAGAGATGGAAAATTCTGTTACTCGGAGACTCTTCAAAGGCAATCTGAATAGAAATCAATACATATTCTCGGCCCCCAAAAGCCTACTCACATGGACTCAACGTGAACGAAGGTTAAAGGGGATGTGAAAACTGTACTTTGTGCTTAAAATGAACCCACTCCAGGTCCGACTACTTTACATAAATTACTTCATATAATCCTCACAACTCTCACATTATTCGTATTCTCGGCTAAGACACCGAGAGGCCAGGTAAATCAGCTCCGTTCGATGAGGGACGACAGGATCAGGCTTTCTTCTGCTACGCCAGGCACAGGGAACCGGTTAGAGGAATGTGGCAGCTGCCCACGGGGAGGTAGCTACAGACAAGGCTACTGAGTATTTTGCTCCCTCGCCCCACCTCCGTCACCCGCACCCGGTCGGCCTCCTCCTTTCCTTATGGATTGCAGCCGTCTTGGAGCCACTAGAGGGCAGACGCAGTATGAAAAGCCACTCAGGCACCCAAAGCCCTGGCTTTGGCTTCGGGGCCTGGCTCTCCCGTTTGCTGGAGGCTACAGAAAGCGACAGCGTACATCTCTGGCTACTTTTCCCACCACTAGACCCTCCCGTGTTGCTTCTGCCTCATCCTTGGCATAGCCCTGTCAATTTTCTTTTCCGTTTCTTTCTCAGTCACCTTCATTTTGCATGGTTGTTTATCTCGCCTAAAGAGGTAACTGCAGACTTGCTGACTCTGTGGAAAGCATCGATTCCTGATGGCATCGATTCCTGATGGTAAATTGAGCTCATGGCGAAAGCAACACTGAGACAGAAAGTAGCATTTGGGCTGTGTTTCTGTCCCAGTCCTAAACCTAAACAGCTGCCCAAGAACTACTAACTGAAAACAAAACAAAACATAAACCCTCCTTAGTAAACTGACTGAAGGGCCTTGGGCACATGTTCTACCAACTGAGTAGGATCAAGATTTTCCTGAAAGGGCTAACTGAGATTACCGTCACATTTTAAACACAAAACAATGCTAAGAAAATTAACTCCAAGACCCACAACTGTTCAGTGAAGACACTGGAAGTCGGGGTATGCATTGATTTAACGTCTGAACTCTTTCGCCCCCACCCCCACACCTCGCCACAGCCACTAGATCTAAAACCCAGAGGAAAATCACAGCCAGGCTAGAGACGTCGCTCAACCAGCAAAGTGCTCGCCATGCAAGCTTCAGGACTTAAGACTGATCCCCAGGACTCACAGAAAATGTCCGCCATGCTGGTGCATGCCTTTAATGCCAGAACCGAGGAGACAGAACAGGAGGACCCCCAAAGTTCCCAGTGAGCCAGCGTGGTTTACTTGGGTGAACTCTAAACCAACGAGAGACACTGTCTCAAGGGGGAAAAAATGTTTGCCTCCACGTTTGCCAAGGCGTATTACATGCATCCAAGCTCCCTTCCCAGGCACCCACAGACATGCACATATACAACATGAAAGGCAGACAGATGTCTCCTCGCAATCAGATTCTAGGAGGTTAGGCAAGTCCGTGCTGTCGGTTAGAAGGCGACTTATCTTTGCTTTCTCTGCCCACTTCATTGATCTAGGTTGAAGAAATGGCCTCATCTCACTGCATGTGGAGGGTTTGAGCAAGTCAGGAATGGCAAAGAGTCGAAAGGACGCCTTGAGACCTACTGCTAAAGGAAAGTTGACGCCAGCTACATCATTAAAATGACCCTCGACAGTCTCACTGGTGAGAGCATCTATCAATGTGCGCTGAGGGCATCTTGACAAGACAGCGGGCAAACGCTGGTCTAGAACTTCATGCTCTTTGCATTCCACAGCCTAGCAGGAAACCAGCCCCATCCACATTTCCAGCCCCTCCCCCATCCCTCACAGCCCCGTGCTGTGTGGAAGCCAGGCCCCGCTTCCCAAGCAAGGGCGTTGTTCTCAAGGGAAGAAAGTCGTTATCTCCATCCTCCCGAGACCATCTAACAGACGGCCTTTCTGTTTCATCCGACAGGCTTCTCAACAGGCACATTCTCGGCACAAGAACTGTTCTGCAGGTAAAGCTTCAAAGAAAACGAAAGCCACAGCCTATATCTTTGTGACATTAAATCATCTGTTAGACTTCTAAGAGAGCCTGAACAAGCTCAGGAAAGTCCCAGTAGGTGATGTGGCGGGTTGTTCCTTATCATGACTAGAAAATTCTATAAGGTCTCAGGTGAGGCAGAGAAAAAGTATGCAAATTAGAAGGATCAAGGGAATCTCTGCAACGGAGCTGAGATTTAACAAGCCTTTAAGAGATCAAAGGGATGTTCAAAAGACAGGCAGCGACACCAGAGGAAAATATACAGACACTGCAAATACCCGTAGTTTTGGGAAATTCACCAGTGTGGCTAGGGGAGAAAAAGAAAAAGAGACGCGGGGTTCTGTAAAAGGGTGGTGGGCACATGTGGCTTCCTGTGATGCTAGGGAAGGAGTGGGCAGAATTGTCTTCTCAAAGGGTAGCCTCCTTTCTGACACTCCAGGTGTGTACCATCCCTCTGGGAGAACTTACACTAGTACCTCCTGGTCTTGAGAGATTTACTTCACAAACATCTGCTGTGACTGTCTGTTGACGTCCCTCACCGAAGTTCATTAAGCTCTTTTCTTCTGCTGCGTGATACTGCCACGCCCGTGCCACCTTCTAGAACCCTGACTCACTTCCTGGAGGAGAACTAGTCATTTCGCCCCCATCCAGTAGCTAAGTAGATGGCCCCAGCCCATCTCGCGAGGCTCCCCTCCTACTATCCCGCAAAGGCTGCAGGTCTCCATCTTCCACCCTTGTCAGACATCTTGGCATATTCTTTCTGTCAAATTGTGCTCACTGCCTCTGATTTTACACGAAGGAAAATTCACAAGCATCCTTTGCCAGGAAACAAAGCTCAGAAACATCTCTAAGGTCCAGCCTCATATCCCACAAAGTATATGGTTTTATGGTGGAAAATACATGAGAGAGAGGGAAAAAAAAACAGGTCACAAAGACCCTTTTGAGCAGTAGCCCAGGAGCTCTAAGGAAGGTGGTATACATTGATGAATTCATTTATTCGTGATACTTTTTTGTTTTGTCTTGTTTGTTTTGTTTGCTAGCCGTGATGAGAAGACAACACTTCCTTCAAGCAACACAGATTTTCCCTAGGATCCTGGCTCACAGCGCCTTAGTTATTCATTTATTGTTGTGAAGAGACACCATGTCCAAGGCATCTTATAGAAGAGTTTGCTGGGACTCACAGTGTCAGAGGGTTAGAGTCCATGACCATCGTGGCAGTGAGCAGGCAGGAGGCAAGCATGGTGTCCTGTCCCAGCAGTAGCCTTCTAGAACCCTGACTCACTTCCTGGAGGAGAACTAGTCACTTCGCATTCAGTAGCTAAGTAGATCACCCCAGCCCATCTGGCGAGGCTCCCCTCCTACTATCCCGCCCCAGAGGGACAGTGAGCCACAGGAGGCAGAGAGCTAATGGAGAATGGCATGGGACACACCCACTCCCAGGGACTCACCTCCTCTGTCAAGGCCACATCTCCTAATCCTTCCCAATCAGTCCAGCAATTATTTGCTCCTGTTGGGGGGTCCTTTCTCATCCGAACCACCGGATACAGGGTTGCAATGGTTCAGAAAGATGCCTACAGACTGCTTTCCCAGAGTTGATGATACATCCAGTTTTCCCAAAGAGACAGACTCCGAGGAGGCCCTGCTGCACTCTCTCGGGATCTGTCACCATAGGATGTTTTGTCAAGTTTCTGTAATAGCTAGGAGGCTTTGGTAAGAGTCAACTGTCTTTTCAGAAATCCACCTAGGCTTAAAATTAATACATTTTTGTTTTTTTCTGAAGTACAGCTATAGGTTGATTATGGCATCCCCCAAACTCACACGTTGAGGTCCTAAGCTGTGATTCCTCAGGATATGACGTCATTCAGAGGGAGGGCTCCAAAGAGAATACAGTAAAATGAGACAGCCAGGAAGGGTCATGACCTAAGGGAAGCTAGTGTCGTGTGACAGTCCAGGGAGAAAGTTGACTGTGCTCTTCTTGTCCCCCCCCAACACCCCTAGTTCCCCCAATTTCTTATATGCATTTTCTTTCAGCCTTTCTTGTCTCCTTCCATTGTAGCAAGCTCTCCGCTGAGGATACCCCATGTCAAGACGGGGTTCATTTTTTTTTCTCCACCTCTGTTAGCTGAGATACAAGCTGTAAGATGCTCAGCACACAGTTCAGATGCTCTGAGGGCCTCCAGAAAGCTCTTGACATCATCACAGCTGCAACTGTCATCCTTAAGCTCAGGAGATGAAGGATTTGGTCCTCCAACCTCATCTCCCCCATCCTGAGCTGAAGAGGCCTGCTTCGCCAGCCACATGCCACCTATGTGCATCCCCCTAGACTCTGTCATAGAACTGTCAGGAGTGCCTCGGCTCCCAGATGCCCAGCTCTCTCCTCACCCTCTGGCTTGAATGTTTTTCATTTCTCTCCCTTCTTTTGCTCTCCGGAATCTGTGTTTTATCATTCTCATCCCACCACGCCTCACCCCACTGCAGGGGCCACACCCCTGTGTGCCATCACCTTGACTTCCCCCATGCCAGTCTCTGGGCTCAAATGTATATAAGATATTTCACTGTGATTCGTGGGACTTTTCTGGTGGTTTCTTTCTGGGATGCTGTGCAAATCAGAAGATGCTTATAGAGCATCTGGTTTCATCCAAAGTCCAAATATTGCAGGAACAACACTAACGTCCCTGTACCCTTCTGGAAGCCTGGAAGTCTGTAGAAGCCATTGAGAAGAATGCCATCTTTTTGTGTAAAGAGCTGGCAGGACAATCAGTCATCTTTCAAAGGCCTGGTTATAATCCATGTTAATGGTCTCTGATGTGGAACTATGACACAGACTAGCTGCCTCAGCCTTCAGCCTGTCCTTTGCCCTGTGGGTTTTAGATTCGAGCCCGCAACCTCTACTCTTGTCTGAGTTTCCAGCTGCCTGCCAGGCAGATGTAGGACTTGCTACCCCACCGTCATGTACACCAATTTCTTAGCACAAGCCCACTACTCAGGGTCCGTTCTGGAGAACTCTGACTGTGTTGATCTTGACGTGTGTCTTCGAGCCGGGTTGCCCCTTCGTTTTCAGAATTGTTTGTCTATGGCTGTTTGTTTTCTTCCTGGGAAATCTATAAATACCTGGTGCCTCACACCGCAGAGTCTGGCATTGCTATTCAGATTAGTTTTAAGCTTCATTTCGGTGAGGTATGTGGTGGATGTTGAATTTTGTTTTAAGTTAAAAACTAAACTGGTGAGAAACATGGGCAGTGCCATAACGGGATATTGGAGAGCAGAGGACCTCAGCTGAGAAATTACCTCCATCGGATTGACCCCTGTGGGGCAGTTCTTGACTATTGATTGACATAGGAGGGGCCAGCCCACTGTGGGTGGTGCCATCCCTAGGCAGATGATGTTGGGTTGTATAAAAAAGCATGCTGACCAAGCCAGGGAGCAGTGCTTTTCAGTGGTCTGTGCTTAAGCTTCTGTGGGTTGGCTGCTGATTGGACTCCGGCCCTCACTTCCCTCTGGGTTGCACTACAAACTTTAAGATGAAATAAACCTTCCCTCCCCTAGTTGCTTCTGGTCATAGTGCTCATCACAGCAACAGGAATATGACTAGCTCACGGGACAATCGTGGGCTCAGTTACTTGGTAGAACCAAACATAAAGACATCAAACATTAGGCCCAGAAGATAGATTGCACCATCCTGTTGATATTTAAGAATGGCACCTATTTGGAAAGGAAGCTGCTAACGCACACTGCTGGTTCACTGAGGAACTTAAGTTTTATTCCTTCTCAAGTCTCTGAGGGGCATTGAAGACAAGATAGTGCAGTTTTACAACCAAGCTTAGTTGGTTAGGGGACAAGATCGTTTTAGATCAAGATAAAGAAGTTAAGCTATTAGAGTTGAGATAAGACAGATATTGAATCTCATTCGGAAATTTAGACCCAACAAGACAGGAAAAACACTTACTTCAAACAAGACGAATGCAGATGGCCAAGTCACTATGAATGTAACATGTATAGAACTCATTATTCTCATGACTGTCACATGGTTCTCCCTGCTGTATGTAGTTTGTCTTATACATGTGTAATTTAAAAAAAAAAGAAAGAAAAGAAAAATAAAGAATGACACCTGAGGCTGTGACCCAGGACAGCAGTTCTGTCACCTGACTGGCCCTGGCTGGGAAGACCCGAAATAAGATGAAGGGTGAAGTCAGCAAGGGCTGCTCCAGAAGAAAAGGCTCAGAAGTGGCTCTCCAGGAACGCGAGCCCTCTGGGAAGGAAGGGAAGCGAGTCCACAGTTAGCGAGGACCTGTTTTCTTTAAAGAGAGCTGTCCGCAAGCGAAATTGAAATGTGCTGAACCTGAAGACAGAGCATCAGAGAGCAAGAAAGACTTGGGAAATACATTTAAACTTTTGAGAAACTTTTTACCAACCAAATGCTATTCAAGGAAAGAAAGATTTCTTGGGAGTGGGGAGGGATTTTCATCAAGCCGTGTAAAGGTCTTATGAGATCTTCAGAAACAGGCACCCTGGAAATATAAGTTATTTTCATCGCTTCTATTGAAAAGGCAATTTTTCTTTTCTTATGTTGAAGGCTTTGATGCGTGTTCAGTAGCTTCGGGGCGAATCTGAATGCAGCATTCAGAGCAAGCGAGAAAGAAACCATGCCGTGTGGAGATTGCAAGCTTCCTCCAGGAAACCTTTTGAAAATAAGTGATGAAAATGCTCAGGGCTCCTCTGAACTCTTGTAGGTGCCACATTCAAAGGAGCAGGAGCCGCTTTCCCAGGATCACGCCCTGTCAGCCTCTGAAGTGTTAGGTAGCCAGAGAGGAGCAACTCAAGCTCTGTCTGTAACCGCCGCTGACAAAACTCATAGATGCTTCCAGGGCTAAGTAGGTGAGTGAGCCTCCAAGATCTGCTTGATTGAGCTTAGTGGACGGGCCAGTCCTTCCCCCGAGCCTGGGGAAGCTAAGCGGCTTGGTGACCAACAGCAAGCAGTAAGCTGTATCGTCCTGAAACGCAAGACTTTGCACCTGTCTTCCTTATTCTAGCTGGCTTTCTGTTGTGGTAAAGACCATAGCCAAAAGCAACTTGCAGAGGCAAAGGCTTATTTGGTTTTACAGTGTATAGTCCACCACTGAGGAAAGTCAGGGCAGGAACCTGCAGACAGGAGCTGAAGCATAGACCATTGGGCAACCCCGTTCCCCTCTCCTTCCCCCCCCCCCAGCCTCCTTCCACCAACCTCCCCACCCCCCACTCTGCCTTTTTATACAGGCCACTGTGGGCTGGACCTTCCTGTATCAGGCAACAATCAGGAACGGGCTCACAGGCCAGTTTGATGGAGGCAGCTCTACCATTGGGGTGTCCTCCTCTCAGATGATCTAGCTTGGGTCAAGTTGACCGGCACAGTGGTTTAAATGCCTGGGCTACTGTCCCGTGATATGTAGGGGCGGGCTTTTCATAGAAGTGTGACTCCCATCTGGCTGTGCCTGATTTTTAAGTAGCCAGGAGGAAACAGCAAACCGCCAGCTACTCAGCTACCCGGGAAGAACCTTTGTGTCCTTGGACACCTTATTTCTACAGTGTTATCTTGCACAAATGACTTACTCACTCAGAGCCCTTTTCTTGTGCAAGGAAGCTTCTGGAACTCCGGGATACATTTGAGCCTAGTGGCTGTAATGAACTTAGTCAAAAAATTATCCAGGCCAATCTTGCACTGCTTCTTGGTTTTTATATTTGCATGTCACATTACACAACTTTTAGCGGTAAGATTTGTTGCTTTTCTTACAGTATTAGTATCTGAATGCCTTGGAAAAGTTAGAACCTAAAAGACATATTCTTTTGAGAGAGTTGACATAAATTGGCGTTTTATATTTGATATCTACCCAAACTTTCAATTGACTACTTTTATTCCCTATTACTGTGTTTTTAAAGGAGAATTATCATATTTCAACTTTTTAATATCACAGCCAGTTCTCAATTACTCTTTGTGTGGTCATTCTTATAAGTGGTTGCAAATTTCCAGAGGGCACCGAGGAGGAGAAAGAGCCACAGTGAATTATTTGGTAAAAAGAAATGACAATAAAAAGCAAAGGACCATGGGGCTAGCAGAGGCAGGCTGACGAGTCACACTGTGCAGATACACTGGTTTCCTTGCAGATTCATCCCTGACGTGCGATCCCACCAGAATTTTAAGAAAAAAATTTCCCCATCAATTAATGCTTTGGTGCCAACCCTGAGGCAGAGTGGTTCATCCCTCAGATTTTTTAATTGCAAATTAATTGTCCACATAATAGTTTTCATTAAGACCATATCAATCTTTTTTTTTTTTAAAAAAACACTTTCTTATGTCATTTCATTCTCTCTGTTCCACACCCCTGGGTAGCTCCATGCTATTTGCACACCAGATACGAGAATAAGTGTATGGTGTTTGTCTTTATGGGTCTGGCTTACTTACTTACCGTGGTAATCTGCCTTTCTGTCCATTCCCCTGCAGCCAACACGCTTTGGTCCTTACTAACCACCGGGTCCTGTGCTATTCTCTACATACGTGTTTTCCCTGGCTGCTCAGCGACCAGTGGGCACCCGCGCCAGTCCCATGACTTGACCGGTGGGAACACTGAAGCAAGAAGCACGGGTGTGCATTGTGTGGCCTTTACTGTCCTTCACATCACACACAGTCTGAGCTTTAGAATAATCCGTGCATCCAGCTACTCAGTTGTGAACAACAGCACGCGGTGTGCTTTTAGCACAGCTCACAGCACATAGCTTATGTGTCTCCTCCCACAAAAGCCCTTCAAGACAGAGGCTCTGTAGCACCACGTGGCTGTAGTTCCAGTATTTGAGAGGCTGAGGCAGGAGCAAGGCCGGCAAGCATAGGGAATAATTTAGCAGCCCGGCACTCCGCTTGGTCTGGACTGTGCGTATGTCCCTCTCCTAAAAAACGCACCTAGCATCCTGTTAGCAACCTGGTCCCTGCTTGCACCGAGCTGCATGGACACCCAACTTTGAACAATGGAGAAATTTTCTCCCCCCCCCCACCCCCCCACCCCCACCAACCCCCGTCAGCAGCCGTCACATTTAAAAATCCATCAGTTACGTTGGTAGGAGACTGGAGGGGCAACCCAGCCGGCACTGGTCTGGGGCGGATTGCAATAAGGTAATGTCATCTATGTGGGCTTTCGGGGAGAACTCCCTATTCGCTGGCTGTCTTATTCTTATGTACAGCTGTGTGTAAATAGAGCCAGAAGCATCGTGGGACGTCCTGGGCGGTGAGGGAAGGCCTAAGCCAAGCCTATCAAAACAGAGAACCAGTCAAGCTATGCCGCCCCTGGTGCCTAACGTCACCTCGCCTTAAGACCCCATAAAAAGGAGTCGCAGGCAATAACCTGGGACCTTTTATCGTTTTTTTTTTCCACGAATGTAGCCACTGTCATTTCTGCAATGTATCTGACCAAGCCTGCCATTTTGCTTTGAATAGAGTCACCTCGCTACTTTTGTAAATCCATGTGAGATCTTTAATCCCATGACTACAAGGCCAAGAACCTTGTCGGGGGATGTTTTTGTGCACTCCGTATACAAAGGCTGGTCTGTACCCAGAGATCTGGTTACAGTCTGGATGTTGGCACTGTCATTTTTATGAAGTATCTTCTGTCTCAAAACTTTGTAAATGCCATTCTCCATCGCCTGCCTGCTGATTGGTCAAATGAAGAGCTGAACAGCCAATAGCAGAAGAGGATAAGGCAGGACTTCTGATCCCAGCGAAGGGGCCTTAGGTGGGGACTGCGGAGTCACCATGAGGATGCGGATGAATAAGGAGGTGTCAAAGCGAGAGTGAGGTGGCAGGTAGTGGCCACGTGGCTGGGAAGCGGGCCAGGCCAGCAGAGTCGGCTTAGAACAGCTGAGTATCTGCCTACTGTGGTACCTGAAGCCTTTAACAAAAATAACAGGTCTCCGTGTGGTTATTCAGGAGCTTGGATGGGCATAAAAAGCCTTTAATTTTACAGAACCTCGACGTACCTCCATGCCAGGCCTGACCACCGGTATCAGGAGAATCTCAGGTTTGAGGTCAGCCTGGGCTACATAGGGAGATCCTGTGTCGTCGTCAACAACAACAACAACAACAACAACAAAACAACAACAACAGCAACAAAAGACAAGCTCTCAAAAGTAGAGAACTGCTTCTGTCTGTTCTGCAGATGAGGGACAGAGTCACACAATGATCAGAATACTCAAGTTACACAGCGAGGCCATAGTAACACCTTGTAACATCGCAGCTCATTTTAAAAATATTTTGGGGCTGGAGAGATGGCTCAGCGGTGAAGAGCACTGGCTGCTTGCTCCTCCAGAGGCTCTGAGTTCAATTTCCAGCAACCATATATATGGTGGCTCACAACCATCTCTAATGTGCTCTGATGCCCTCTTCTGGCCTGCAGGTGTACATGCAGGCAGAGCACTGTATACGTAATCAATAAATAAATCTTTTAAAATATACTTTATGTGTATGGGCATACAGACAGACAGACAGACAGACAGAGAGAGACAGAGAAGACAGAGACAGAGAGACAGAGACAGAGACGGAGGAGGAGAACACGTGCGTGTGTGCGCACCTGAAGAGACCTGAAGCTGGAGTTACAAGTAGTTGTGGTGTTGGGAACTGGACTCAAGTTCTCTGGAGAAGCAGCAAACAGTCTTGTCCACTGAGCCATCTCTCCAGCCCACAGCTTATGTTTTTATTGATCATCTATTAAGGTCTAGCAAGAGAGTCTGCGACTGTCTATATAGATCACATGGTGTAAAAAGTAATTTTAAAATCAAATAGTGTTTTTCTACTTTCCAAAAGCATCTGCACGTGATGTTTGTAGTCACTTATACTGAAGGTCTGTAAAGTGGTGAAAACAGTTCACTGGCAGAGAACAGTTGACACAGGGACATCCCATAGATGCCCCTCAGCAGCCACAGGGGCTCCATCCTCTATGGATACCCAAATCCATGAGTGCTCGAGTCCCATATATAAGATGACCTGTGATTTGTGCATAGCCTACGTGCCCTCCTGTGTGCTTTAATCATTTCTAGGTCACTTGTAATCAACACCGAACGCAATGTAAAATTCTAAGATGGTCCTTGCTATGGGTTGTTTAGAGAAGAACAAGAAAGGGGGTTGGAGAGATGGCTCAGAGGTTAAGAGCACTGGCTGCTCTTCCAAAGGTCCTGAGTTCAATTCCCAGCAACCACATGATGGTTCACAACCACCTGTAATGAGATCTGGTGCCCTCTTCTGGTATGCAAACAAAACGTGGTGTACATAATACTTTTTTTTTTAAGAACAAGAAAAAAGTCTGTAAGAGGTGAGTAAGGATGCAAGTTTTTCAAATATTTATGATGTACAATAGGACAAACCCACAGACCCAGGACCTGAAAGTCCTATCTGTTCTTATCCACTCCAGAGGCAAATGCCTGAGCCAACTGGAGTAAGCAGATGGCTTAGCGATGGATCCCTGGGCTGGAGGCATAGCTTGCTCCACACTCCCTGTCTGTTAGGACAACCAGGAGCTTCACAAAGCACCACTTTGAGTCTCCTCAGGCCCTCGGAAACAGATACTCAAAAGGTGGCTTCTTGATCCCAATGATCAGATCTGGCTGCCATGGATCACCTTTTGCTGTATTTCAAGACTGTGAGGGCAGCAGCTGTCCCTGTGCGCGCTCCCCCACAGGCCTGGTTTCTGCAGTCTCACCATGAAGGTGTTTTACTACAGAGACTCTAAATAAACATTCGCTTCATGGAGGAAGAGTGTTGGATTATTCCAATGAACAGTTATCACAGAAACATTTCCTTAGAGAGCAGAAAGGGTCCACCGGGGACTGTCACAGGATGTTTTGCCCAGCTGGGACGATGCGGCCTTAGGAGGACCTTGAACGCCCGCCGCCACCTCCCAATCCTAAGACTCTAGGCCTGGCTCTCATCCTATTGCTAAAACCTTATCCCGGGTGTTTCCCACACCTTGGGTTGGATTTTCTGGTCCTCTGCATCCTGGGTCCTTGTGCCTGCACCTGCTGCACGATGCTCCGCAGCCCCACAGCTTCAGAACAAGCTTAGTGCTGAGAAAGATGTGATTGACTGTGGGCTTGGAAGCACTAAAATATCAATCTAATCCTGCAAATCAAATCCTCTAAATCCACCCACTTTACTGGCTTCCATCAGAGGAGCATTATGGGAGTGTCAGGAGCCAGTTTTGCAACCTTTTCACCGATGTAAATTGCCCAAAATTCTTTCTTTATTTATTTTTTATATTTTCATTTCTTTTGTTTTGTTATTTTAATTATTTATTATTTTTTCCCCAAATTCTTATCCTGTTCTCACAACACTAGACCCACTTATGGCTTCCTACCTTTGTTCAGGCACAGTTTTCTGCTCGGTGCTGTGGAAATGATACTTGGGAAAGATTTGTTAATAGCAGCATCCTCACTGGCACATGGAACTGTCCATCCTTGCTGGAGAGAGCCTTGGGCTGCTCAGGAGTCTGCAAGGCTCTAGTAAGCAGCTTCTGTGGTACTCAAAACAAGCCCAGCTTGTCTCTAGCCCCGACCCACGTCTGCTGCAGCTCCTTTGCCTCCTGGCCCTCGCTCCAACCTTGGAAGATGGCGGCTCTGACGAGCAGCCAAAGGAGACAGAAAGGAGGCAAAGAATAGACTCTCCCCTCCTGCTTCCTGAGAGATGGTGTCTAGACTCCTTGTTCTACCTGTTCTCCTCGGAGATGCGCCATGCTGCCGAGTACCCAGCATGCATCCTGATCAAGCAGGAGTGGTTTGCTAGCACTTCCTGTGACCTGAAGGCGCCTCCTCTGCCTCGCACGCCTGGTTCCTGCACATGTGTTTCTCTACATTGTCCCCCTTGACAAAGGTTTACACAAACATTTTGACTTGTGCTTCACTTTCCATAGAAACAAGGAACGCAAAACCACTTGAATCCGAGAATGGTTAAGGAACATTCTCTCTTCCCCTCCCTACGGGGTCAGCGTTTTGTCAAGTGACTCGGATTTGCTTTGTCTTAAAGTCCTCACAGCCAACTATGTAATAGGCACCTTTATTATTTTGAGAAGGTGAGGCTCAGGGGAACTCAGTTCATTTACTCAAGATACTAGAGCCAGGGCCAGCAGGATGGCTAGGAGGATAAAAGAGCATGCTGCCAAGCCAGAGACCTGGGTACAATCCCTGGCATCCACAGGCTGGGAGGCCAGAAGAAAGTCCTACAAGTTGTCCTTTGGTCTACACACATACACACACATACATACACACATATACACACATATATACACACACATAGATACATACATACACACACATACACCCCACACACACATACACATATACACACATACATACACACACATACACACATACACACACATACATACATACACCTACATACACATATACACACACATATATACACACATACACACACATACATACATACTCCTACATACACATATATACACATATATATACACACACACATACACAATACATACACACATACATACACATACACACAGACATACACACATACACTTACATACACACACAGACACACAGACACATAGACACATACATGCACGCATGCACACATCACACACACATATACACAGGTCTTGCTTCAAAACATTTTAATGTTTCTTATCTTTCATATCAATCCATGAAGGCTCCACATGACTCACTTTTCAGAAACTTTGGGGTAGAGCCCAGTAAGAATCTTTAAAATGACGGACTGAGCAATGACCTAGAGCAGGTGGCTAAGCCGCCGTGTGCGGTATCATTTAGTCACGTGGTTGAGTCAACTGGAGGTCAGCATAGAAGGACACAGAAACCCAAGCCAGGGACAACCTGGGCCACCTGGACCCCCTCTCATCTGCAACATCTGGCCCCCTGTCCTCTCCATAAATATCTTTCAGAACAAAAATTAAAAAGTTTGAACTAGAAAATTCATTTTGAAACTGAGAAGATCCTGCCTGCCAGGTGCTGACGAGGGCAAGAGCTCCCCGTGCTGCACAGAGTGTAACTGGCGGGGTTTTAGGGGAGTCCGCAGGCTTGGACCAAGCTCCAGCTTGGAAAACTGGAGAGAGACTGAGTTCAGACCCTGTCGCTGCCGCGTTGTCCCGGTGCCTCCCGCAATCCTGTCACCCCCACCCCAGCTCCCTTACCACCTCTCCTGGTCCCGATTATGCTGCGAAGTCTTTCCCTCTCTGCCCCTCCCCTGGAGGGAGGGAGAGCTGTTCACATAATTAAAAGGTTCGGCTGCTGGCTAGGTGAAGCGGTTTCCCTTGGCACGACATCACACACAAGCGATAAAACAGCCCCTCCACAAAAGGTATTAACCCATGTGTGCACAGCTGTAAAGTCAGGTGGGTTTGTGAATTGTTGGAGAAAGGGTTACTGCTTTATCATCGGCCTTGGGGCTTGAGAGGCATCCCAGAAGCCCCCAGGCTCTGCGGGTGCCCGTCTATGCACTGGTCTTCTGAGCATCTTAGCCAGCACACTTTGGCTACCTCTTCCTACGCTACTTCCCGCACATGCGCTGTTCACTGCATAGCAGCCCAACTACGCCATCACCACCCTACAACAAGGAATCTCTCGAAATACGGCATTTTCTCGCGTATTCAGAATATCTGAAGCACTCTCCTCCTGGGGGCTTAAAACAAGACCATTTGACTGGTCTTGAATCTTAACAGGAAATTACCTGAGAGAGAAGTGAGCAGGGTTGTCCTCACTCAAGTTCCGGGGACCTTTCCCCCAATGTTGGTTCACGGGACTCCACTTTGAGGAGCAAGGACCCATATAAAAGATTGGCTAGCCAGCCGGGCATGGTGCCCTATGCCGCCTTTAATCCCAGCACTCGGGAGGCAGAGGCAGGCGGATCACTTTGAGTTCGAGGCCGGCCTGGTCTACAAAGTGAGTCCAGAATAGCCAAGGCTACACAGCCAAGGCTTGTCTCGAAAAACTAAAAACTAAAAAAAACTAAAAACAAACAAACAAAAAAGATTGGTTAGCTTTCCTGTTGAACAGTTTGAGGTCACTTGAACCTTATGAACATCTGCCCCTTGCAAATGCCTTTTGATGTTTTTCTGGGTAACTGCATGGAAATTATCGGTTGGATAGAGCTGAAATTTAGAGACGGTGAAGGCGTCACAGTTTTGCTCTTCTCGTGGGGTGCATTGTTTCAGCTGTTAGCCCCGACACTGTCACCGAGCTCTAATGGCTTTCTCTCAAAATTACACACAAAATGTGCTTTTCCGGCACAGCTAGACCACTGGGCTCATTTCAATCGGTCTCCAGGTGTCTATTTTCCACAGAATAGTTGCCGTGATTGGAGAGGATAATATTTAAATGTTAAAGCAAAACAAACAAGCAAACAAACAGCGGAAGCTCTGTAATTGCGCGTTTAAATCCCGTTATTTGATAGGACAGGAGCAAAGCTTGTTATCCTGCCCCTGTGCCGTGGCTTTCATGTTCCGCTCGAGGAATTAATTCGTTTTAATGTCTGACGAAGCCTTACCATCGAGAACAGATGGAGCATCGAGGGTTTCGTTTTCCTCCATGTTCGAGGGAAGCCTCATGTGTATCTGCTTTTATGCAGGAGTCAAAGATACGTGTTGTGTAGAAAAACCATTCTACCCGGAGGAAAAATACAAACATGTTGTATATAAACTACACCAGCTATGGGATTTGTGTTAGCAATTGATGTACACACATCAAATCTTTACCATCTGCATTCTCGTAACCCTATAGCTATATGCTGTTATACAGAGATATTTATCACAAAACATTTTTCTAACATAATATTCTTAACTTCAGGGTATTATAATCTTAGGAGGCATTCATTATATCATGTTACTTAAGGCTAATATATACTATATATCATATATATTTATCATATATATTATGTATTATATATATATTTTTATATATGGTGGTTTGAATAGGAATGGCCCCAATGTGTTTGAATGCTTGGCCATAGGGAATGGCACTATTAAGTGTGGTCTTGTTACAGTGGGTGTGGCCTTGTTGGAGGAAATGTGTCACTGTGGGGGGGGGGGGCTTTGAAGCCACTTGTGGTCAAGCTATGCCCAGTGTGATACCCAGACTCTTTCTCCTGCCTCCTGGTTGCAATGTAGAGCTCTCAGCTCCTTCCGAAGGGACAGAGTGAGCCCTATGGGATCCCCACTGCTCAATTCATGGTGTTAAAATCCTGGTATGAGCCCTTAAAGCCCACTCAAGGATTTGAGATGGAAGAGTACTCCAAGGGGAAATGAAAGAAGATACTCCATTTTGAGCTTGGTCTCCATTATAGAACCAGGCCTGCCCCTGAAAAGTCATCAGTTCTGGGGGGGGGGGGCAGGGGCGAATCCCTCATCCAAGGGACAGCCAATCAGAGCAGAGGGCAGCTAGGAGATTACCACAAAAGCATGGAGAAATCTTATCTCAAGGCTGGCCAGCTGTGCTGGACACCCCCATATGGTTTGGTATTTCACATCTTGTAGTTAAACATTAATGATGCAAGAATGCTCTCTGCTAGCCAGCTGGACTATCAAAAAGCAACGCAGATACAGCCTTGCTACCCACTCATCAGGTTTGAGATTACCTAACTCTTGCTGGACTTTTGCTCTTTACACATAAAAAAGCCTGCGAGTGAGCGGACATACGTCCAGGGTCGCTCTTTTGTAAAGTGGCTGACCCCCGCATGCAGGATCCTTACTTACTTTTGAGAACTAAAAACACTCCTGCCAATTACATATGTGAGTGAGTGGTGGTCTCTGGGCAGCGATTTCGGACCTAACGCTTTTCTGCACCATGTCTGCCATCACGCCGCCGTGTTTCCTCACCACGATGGTAATAAACTAAAACCTCTGGAACTGCAGCCAGGCCCAGATCTATGTTTTCCTTTATAAGGGATGTTTTGGTCATGGTGTCACTTCACGGCAATGAACCCCTAACTAGGACAATATATATTCTAAAAAGTAGCAGCAGTTCAGAGGGTCGCAACGATCCTTTTGTTCCTTACATGATGCACCGCGCGAACGCCCGCACAGGGATTGGCTCCCACTGAGAATAAAACAGAAGCCAGTAGAGTCAGTCCTTCTCACTACACAGCCGCTCTGAGCAAGGCTTGACCTTCTCAGGGATGACTCGCCCTCAAATCCCCAGGGAACACACACACACACACACACACACACACGCACACACGCACACACGCACACGCACACACACACACACGCGCGTGCACACACACACACACACACACACACACACACACACGCGCGCGCGCGCGCTGGAGGCAGTCCTGTACCAAAGGATCTGGTAATGAACTCACCGTGCTTGGGCAGCTGACAGACAGACTCAGTCCTGGAGAACTTGAGATGAGATGAAACTCGAAGACCACAAAGGTAGCTGTAAAACAAGCAGGCACCTCCCTACCCTCCAGCCCCGAGAAGCTGCAGCCACAGGTGGAGCTCAGCTTCCAAACCCCTTCGAAGAAGGGCTTTATCGCCGGGTGTGGTAGCGAACGCCTTTAATCCCAGAGGCAGGCCAATTGTTTTGAGTTCGAGGACAGCCTGGTCTACAAAGTGAGTCCAGGACAGCCAAGGCTACACAGAGAACCACCCCCGCCCCCTCCTCCCCCCCCCCCCCCGCAAAAGGTCTTTATCAGCATACCCTAGTAGCTCGGGGATGGGGGTGGGGTGGGGGGTAAGGGGGTGGGAGGGCGTGGTCCTGACTTCTGACTAGCCTGCAATGGACAGCCTATGCGGCAGACCAAACAAAACAAAACTTTGTTAGCTGCTGGGCAATGGAGCATCACTGTCTGTGTTGGAACAGCCCTAGCCCTGGTAAATAACGACACCCCCCCCCCCCACTCATGGAAGCAACTCTAGTGAAACTTCATACTTGAAAAGATGTGAAATACAAAGCAAACTGTGTGTGTGTGTGGTGTGTGTGAGTAGGCATCAGTGGGACAGTGAAGGTGTTGAAAGGTGACAGTGGGGGTGAAAATGTCTAAAATTCATCACACACACACATATATGAAATTTCCCTGGAGATTTTTTTAATAATAAAAATTTAAATTAAGTTACATTTTAAAAGAGCCTTAGTATAAAGGAAGGTATGAGCTGGGCATAGTGGGGCACGCCTTTAGCACTCAGGAAGCAGAGACAAGTGGATCTCTGTGAGTCTGAGGACAGCCTGGGCCACATAGTCCGTTCCAGGCCACCAGGGCTACATACTGACACCCTGCCTCAAAGTGGGCAGGGGCACTTTTGCAGTTTCTGCCCTAGTTTGGCCCAGCTGTGAGTCTGTACAAAAGGGAGGACAGAGCCACCCTGTCTTCTTCCCTCAGTTCCCTCTACGGTGACCCAGGATGTGTCACAGTTGCTCCAGGGTTCACAACTCCCACTGCAGCGAGCATCTCCGTCCATCAACCTGCCATTCCTACATGACAAGGACCCATAACAAGGATGCTTTAAACTCTGCGTCCCCAGCAGGCATCTCTGTAGGGTCAGAGAGTGTAGTCTGAATGGAGAACAGAGTGCTCCCGCCAATTCTCTCTCTCGGATATAAAGTACGGCAGGCTCTCGGCTTCTTGTGTGGAAAAGAAGCGGCGAGAACTCACAGCTAACAACCCACACGCCACCGAGGCTGCGCCTGTAGGACTCCCCCGTGGCTGTGCAGATGGAGCCCCCTCCCGGCGATTTACTCCAGCCAGTATCCTGGAACTACGTGTAATTAGGGCGGGCAGGTGGGGAGGGGTTGGCTGAGCTCTCGGGGGAGGGTCCTGTGTCTTTCCCCATCCCTGTCGGTCCTTCCAAGAGATCAGCTGCCAACAAGCCCAGCTGCGACGATCTCGGCAAGCAGGCTTGCCTGCACTCCTGAAGAAGGTAGCATTTGGCCTGAAGAGAAGCCCTAAACAACAGTGAATTTTAAAAAGAAGGAGGAGGAAGAAGAAGAGGAGGAGGAGGAGGAGGAGGAGGAGAAAGAGAAGGAGAAGAAGAAGAAGAAGAAGAAGAAGAAGAAGAAGAAGAAGAAGAAGAAGAAGAAAAGCTGACAGCTAGTCAAAACACTATTCTCAGAAAGTCTATCATTTAAATTGAAAGGGCATACATTTTTATCAGATGCACAGAAACCACACGCTGCTGTGCTACTGTGCTGTCTACTGCTAAGATAAGCGCTGACCCAAAGCAACCTGGGAAGGAAATGGTTTAGTCGGCTTACTTAGCCCCGGTCACAATCCTCTGAGGGGACAGCGGACACTTAGGGCAGGGACTGAAGCAGAGGGCCATGGAGGGACACTCCTTATCTTCTTGCTCCCTGCGCCCACTCAGCCTGCTTTCTTACACAACGCAGGACCACGTGCCCAGGCGTGGCTCCGCCCACAGTGGGCTGGGCCTTCCCCCGTCAATCACTAATCAAGACTATGCCCCACAGAGTTGCCATGGGCCAATCTGAAGGAGACATTTTCTCAGCTGAGGCCCCCTCTTCTCAGATGACTCTAGATTGTGTGAAATTGAAACAAAACCTAACCACAGTAGAGACCAAAGGCAGCTGTATTGTATCAAATAGACATCAAGTCTAAAACCCTTCCGAAAACAAACCAGTTCACCCTATCAGAAATTAATTAAACGTGAAGCTGTAACAGTGGGTGGGTCGGGGTAGTCTATATATAGCTTACCAAACAGGCAATCACTGGTGTTGGAGAAACAATATGCACCACAGGGAATTAAGTAATGCGTTCGGTTTTAATGTCTGTGGAAGTTTCCAGCATATGCTACAAATTAGCTGACTTGTCGCCCCACACCGTGGGTTCTCAATTGGCAGAGGTGTGTAGAGACGAAGCAACAACAACAAATCTTAGTATGTACTCTGCTCAGCAAGCCAGAGGAATTTGGCTTGTAGTCCTGACCCTTAAATACTTAAAAGCTGTCCCCGGAGAGATCCCCTCCCCCCACAAACGACAGGACATTAGCAGCAAATTAATCTCAAGACCTGGGGTAGAGAGACAGGAAGAGTCTGAGACCAACACCCACTACATAGTGAAGTCTATCTTTAAGAAAAAAAGAATATTCAGGGATGGAGGGATGGGCCTGTGGTTGAGAGCACTGCTGCTCTTTCAGAGGACCCAGGTTCAATTCCCAGCACCCACATGGTGGCTCACAGCTATCTGTAATTCCAGTTTCAAGGGGTCCAACACCCCCTTCTAGCCTCAGTAGGCTCTACACCCACACAGTGAAGAGATGCACACACAGGCAAAACACTCACACTCATAAATTTAATAAATGTTTAAGAACTATTTTCTAAAGATCTGTATTTTATTATTGGCCATCACAAGTCCATATTCATCTTCCCCTGCCTTTACATTTATTGATTGATTTTGTGTGTGTGGCAGTCAGGCCTCCCCTTATACCATCTCCCCACCCACCCACCCACCCAGAACAAACTCAGATTTTCAGCTGAGAGACCTTTGCCTACAAATACTGAGTTGTCTTCCCTGGCCCTTGTCAGTATTCAGTAAAGCGTTTCAAAACCAAAGTATGCCAGCTACGGGCTCTTTCTATGGCTCCAGCGACAAATCAAGGTGGGAGTCTACCAAAGCTCACTCTGAGGAGCCAAAGTTAATGTGGCTTACCCACAGAGCAGCGGCCAGGGACTAGGATCATCCCCGCATTGATATGACTCTATAGATCTTATGGCTTTCCTAAGTCAGCTCAGGACTGCATCTAGAGGCTCGTCTTTCGACAGGTGTGTTTCCTTTGGGGAAAGGAGCGTTGGAGGTGTCTGAGCTGACGCTGGCTTAGTCATGTACAGCGCCCTCTAGAGGGCACAGGGGAGACACAGCTCACCTCTCCATAAGGCCCCAGTCTCAGACAAATAGTGCTCACTGGTGTGTCCACGCAAACCACAGTGACCTGGAGATCCAGGCACAACTCACCGTCAGACTCCCTTCGAATGGTTTTCAGGTCATTGCCAGTTATTTAATTGAAATGTGATGAGGATAAAAGCCGGAGATATAAATTGTTGCGTGTCAGCCAGAACTTCAGCTTCAGCTTTCCCAACTTCTAGTGTGCGGCCTCAGAAAAATAAGCTCAAGGGCTATGGGGGAAGTCAGGAGAGAGCCTCTTCACCTCAAGGCCGAGAGACTGGAGACGGTGGATGCAAAGCAAGAGTGTGCTCCCTCCAAATGGGGGGGGGGGTTGACACTTTAAATAAAGAACAGTGAGCTAAGAAAAATGCTTTATTTATTAAGATAGCACTCATTTCTCGAGGACAAGAGGATAGACGAAATAAGATGGTATAATTGTAGCATATATGGGGAACATCTGTTCAACAATCTAAAATATAAATCTACACTGTAATGAAATGTCACTCCATGCCTGCCAGAATGGTTATCATCATAAAGCAAAGAGACAAAACAAAGCAGGCATGGTGGCATACGCCTTTAATCTCAGCTCTTAGGAGGCAGTGACAGGCAGAGCTCTACGAGGTTGAAGTCAGCCTGGTCTGCATAGTGAGTTGTATCAGACAAATAAAACACATTAACAAAAATAGAGAGAAGAGACCTTTATTATGCTGTCAGTGACAATGCAAGTTGGTACTATCATGACTAGAAGGGGGAAAAATGGAAGTTGCTCCCAAAAGGTAAAAATGTAACTATGGGATGGGCCGAGAGTTCATGCATCAAGTCAGCCAAGTCACCATTCGAAGAAATTCCAGCAGCATCCTTCACAGAACCAATGTCCTCCAGCCAAAGAACACACATCCAGGCGTGGTGGCACACGCCTGTGATCCTGGCGCTCAGGAGGCAGAGGCAGGTGGATCGCTGTGAATTCGAGGCCAGCCCGGTCTACAAAGTAAGTCTAGGACAGCCAGGGCTTCACAGAGAAATCTTGTCTTGGAAAAACAAAAGACAAAAAAGTGTGTGTGGGGGAGGGAGGCTCTTGCTTTACCAGCATACAGCATGAACGAAACTGGGCCCTTCAACCCTCCAAAAGCCAGGATATATGAACTTCTGTCATTTTACAAGGGAGTTTGTTTTGAGAGCCTCTAGCAGTCCACTTTAAAAAGAGTGACATTCCGTAAAAGCTAAAAGCTTCCTATTAATCACGCCTGCTTGCGACTCTCTTGGACGTGGTCTCCAAGCACAGTGCTTCCTTTTATGGCTTCTGCCCAGCGAGCCATTAAAATGACAAGCCAAGGGCCACACGGCAGGCTGGGTGCACTTACGGTGACGTTAGCCAGACAAGAAACAAGGTCTCCCTCAGGCCATTTGTAAAGAGGCCTCTACATCTGCGGAGCTGAGGGAGGATTAAAGTAGAGCACAGCGCGATCTCCAAAATGGCAGGGACTGGAGATATAACTGTGGCATGATGGCGCCAGATGAATCAGAGTGGCCGTCGCATGGTATTAAAGCCTAGATGCAGAGCTTCCAGGATGTGCCGTCACAGCACTCCAATGTCAACAGGCTCATCACCCAGTCGATGACATCATCCACCTCACCTCTGTAATGACATTCAAACGCCGTTTACACTGGCAGTGTGTGGAGATGGCTTGTTGACCAAGAACTATGGTACCCTCCCTCCTCAGGCTGCGTTTGGAGCCAATACCCACTTGCTACACACAGTTCTTGCCGTTGTGGAGGTTAGGTTCCATAGAGCAAACTTTGGAAGGGTCAGGCGAAATCATCTTTACTGGGGCCTTTTGTGGGACTCCATGTCTGCAGGTGAACTAAAGCAAGATGGGGGGAGGGTTGCACTCCCTACTTTGCATCTGCATCACCAAAAAAGTTAAGAAGAATTGAAATAAAAACCCTTTGGTCTACAAACGCCTGGTCTACAAAGTGAGTCCTATGGCCATCCTATGGCCAAGGCTACACAGAGAAACCCTGTCTCAAAAAAACAACAACAACAACAACAACAACGAAAAAAAAAACAAAGGAAACATGCTCATGTGGCATTTACTTTGGAATAATTTTAGATTCACGACAAAACTAAGAGAAGTAAAAATGAAGGTGGGGGAACGAGGCCTGTATGTTTTAATCTTTCTCTTGAAATACTTTCAGGATCACGTGTTCTCTCACTTTTCTATGGTTGTGAAGAGACACCATGGCCAAGGCAACTGATAAAACATTTGAGGGCTAATGTCTCCAGAGGGCAGTAGACTCTGAGCATCATGACAGAGCAGAGAGCACAGCAGCAGACAGGCAGCCATGGCCCTGGGGCAGGAGCCGAGAACCTACACCTTGATCCATAAGCTCAAGGCAGATGAAGTGGGAGAGAGAGAGAGAGAGAGAGAGAGAGAGAGAGAGAGAGAGAGAGACAGACAGACAGACAGACAGACAGACACAGACAAAGACAAAGACAAAGACACAGAGAGACAGACAGACAGACAAACAGACATACAGGGAGACAGGGAGACAGAGACACTAGGAAACTTCAAAGCCCACCACCAGTGACGTTCCTTCAACAGGCCACATTCATAATCCAAAAATAGTCTTACCAACTAGGGTGCAAGCATTCAAGTACAGGAGCCTATGGGGTGGGGGGGGGGTGCCATTCTCATTCAAACCACCACACTGGTTCAGTTTTTCTCACCTTCCTGACTATAGCCAGATGCTGTCTTCCTTACTGCGTGTGGCATGTATTTCAGTTGTTTTGTGGCTTGGCATGCCATTGTTTTGCTTTGACCCAAAGACAGATTCAGAATTCCCTTCAGCCTCGATTTGAATGTCCAATTCCCAGAATGAAAATCTCGAGCTAACACTGAGTAATCTTTTTACTAAAAGGAGAATTTGCGAAGGTCACACAGTGTGCAAATCTGCCTTGAATGTTCCGGGTCTTCTACCTCCATTCTCCTCCTCCTTTTGAGGATGCTAACATCATCTCTGTGGGAAAGTTCCAGTCCTAGGAAGGTGAAAGGAGGAAGACGTTGGGGCCTTCTGGGCCAGCTAACCTAGCTTAGTTTAGGGGAGTTCCAGGCCACTGAGAGATCATCACAAAAAGAATTTTTAAAAAAGATGGTCTGTGCCTGAGAAGGGACATCTGAGCTTCCTTTCCAGCTTCTATTCCCATGTGAACACACATGTATCCTAACCTGCATACACACCTATGTGCATACAAATAACAAAAGCCATGCTTCTATGAAGTTTATGATTTAATGCAGCACACTCTAAAATATGCTTGTGTTAGTTTGCCCTGTAAACCCATACATATTCAGCAGACATGATAAACGCATACGAAACTGATGAAAACTTGGTAAGATGTGCACCTGCCTCCACGATGCCTAGTGGCTTCATTTGATGTCGTACTGACATCATACACACTGTCACTGCTAGGAGAAGGTGTGGGGGTGGTTAGGGCATGGGAATTCTACATGACTCTGAGATTAAGAACTGTGTCAAACAAATGGGCATTTTAAAGTGAAAATACAATGCAGGGTCACAGAAGAGACCTGAATGGGTGGTCATGATGAAAGAGTTCATAATAAAACCTTTAAAGGCTTTACAAGTGAGTTAAAATTTAAACTAAATATGGGGTTCAGTGGGCCAAAGACTTCTACAGGAATTTATTTCATCAAGTAGACAATAAGATTTGAGCACTACATGTTCCAACTCATTAGAAATGCAACTTAAGGTCATAAGAAAACGTCAATTTATACCTGTTAAGCACGGACGATAACGCAACACTCAACAATCACAGTGGTTGTCTAAGACATGTATTAAAGGGAACTGTGTGCCCCGCTGATGGGTAAAATGAACTGAAATGCTCTGAAAGCAACACAGCATTATCTTAGAGAGCCGCATGTTTGAGCACGCTCTGTGGAGGTAGCAGGCTGCCATGGCGCCCAGAGGCTTGTTTTCTTTGTAGTCTCAGATTGCTCCAAAGTCGGCTAGGACCTATGGCCACGAGGCTGTGTCATTTCCTGATCTCTTCATTGGGACGTAGAGGGGACAGCTAACTGGCAAGTCATCTGTGGATCTTCCTGGGCCGTCTGTCTGGAAACACAGACTTGAGCCTCACGCCTCTGCCTCAGTGGTTGGGGCCAGAACAGTTAATCCAGCTGGTTTGGTCTCAGTGACGGAAACCATGTAATGAGGAGAGTCGCTTAGCCCTCCCCCACCCCCCACCCCCACACCCCGGCTGCCCCAGGACGCCTTGAGCACTATGGCTCCCAGAAGATACTCTGTCTCATTGGTGACCTGCTCTTCGTCTTGCCCTGTGTTTTGTTTGCTTTGCATCCACTGCTACATAACAGAAACGTCAACCAATCACAGGCAGCCTTTCTCTCTGCTTTAGGCACACCTGCAGCTCCCAGGCTCACACCAGCTGCCCCCTTGAGAAACCTACCTTTCCTTCATTCCTTTCCTTCACGTGGTTAAGAGACAGAATTGCATGCTGTGACGTGGCCACATAGCTTGCTCGCTCTCGGTTTCTGAGGGGACACTAGCCCACTCGAGCACGTGGCTCTGGCAGCCTTGCCCTTCTCCATTCCATCTGCCTCACTGAAGACTCTTAGATGACATTCCTGACGTCAGCCACTGTGGGCTTGTACGTGGCCACTTCCTCTTCCTGAAGCTAAGGTCCAGCTTTCAGAGTACTGAGCCCAGCGAACAAAAGCCCCTTTGGGTCACCCAACTAACCTGTCCAAATAAATTAAATGCCTTATTCTAATAGGAGGGTTCCATTTTACCTTTGCAAACTGCCATTTGCCTATGAGCCAGGTCTGCATCCTCTCTCTCCAGTGACAGTCCTTTGTCCCACTCAGGGACAAACATCCCTCTCCCATCTCCTTTGTTCCTTTTCTCCCCTCCTGCCCTGTTCCCTTCCCCTTCTCCCTGTTCTTCTATCTCCTGTGTTTGTCCTTTATCCCTGGCTTCTGTCCCTCTGGAGAAAATACAGGAGAACTTGGTCTAGGGTATCTTGAGTTGACTTTGATGTCCCTACAGTTTCCTCTTCCTCTACTCTGCCTGAGCAGGGGAGGTAATGTCACCTTTGGCTTACTAGACCTTTCCTCCATTTCTTCAGGAGCTCCCGTCTGCAGTTTTATCACCTTTGGGCTTTTAAATGAAGGGGGTCCCGTAGCATCTTAGAAAGCTGCTCAGTCATTGGCATCACTGGATCTCTTCATCTTAACCACCTGCCTACAATCTAAACCTGACACGAGAGGAGGAAAATTATGCCTTCTGTAGATAGAAATCAATCTCTCTCTCCTTTCTCCCTCTAACCCTGATCTCTCTCTCCTTTCTCCCTCTAACCCTGCTCTCTCTCTCTCTCTCTCTCTCTCTCTCTCTCCCTCCCTCCCTCTCTGTCTCTCTGTCTCTGTCTCTGTCTCTCTCCCTCTCTCTCTCTTAAATGTAAACAATTTAAAAGGCTTTCCTCTTTAATATACATATTTTAGGCTGTAAACTTTCCTTTTAGATCTGTACTTGCTGCATCCCACACTTTTAAATGTTTCATTTTTATTTTTACCCTGTTTCCTATAATAAGAAATTTTACATAAAAACGTACTTATCATTATTGTGTATATTTGAGAATGGAGGCACCTGTATGCCATAGTCTATGTGTGGAAGTAGGAGACAACTTTTTGGAATCTGGTGATCTTTCCACCATGGGTTTGCGGCGGGGTGGGGTGGGGACATGGCTCCTGGTGGATGATGGGGGAGACTTATCTCTCAAAATCCCCCAAGATAATTTAATATCCATGATCAGATTCAAAAAGCCTCTTTGCTGTAAGAGTCCAGGGGAGAACATGGTGTACGCAATGCGAAGACAGAAGTGATCCATGGCATAAAACGTGGTACTATTTAGGCTTCAAAGAATGCCTTAGTGGTTTCACTTTTGGTCTCGTTATCAGGGGGCGACCTGCTGCCTGGTAGATGGAGTGGCTGGAGCTCCTCCCAGTGCATGCAGTGTAGGTGTATAGGACTGAGCAGCCAGGGCCAGGGGCTGAGGGCCGTCCCTAGAGCGTACCCCTGTGGCAGGCTTGCTTGGTGTACGCCTGCCCCAGCCTCTGATGACCTGAACCCCAGAACACATGACACACCTCCCTCCCTGCTGGCCCTGGACTCAGGACACTGCACACTCAATGCTAGGGTCCTTCCCACTCACTGACCCACAAGCGTCACAGCACTCAAAGATGAACACGACCCTCCCGTGGCAGAACATGTGCAGAGTGTCACCCGCAATAATAGTCACTGTCTGCAAGCAGCCACGCCTTCGACTGGACAGAGAACCTTACAGAGTCTTCACTAGTATATCCTGTAAAAAGTAGAAGTGAAGACTTTATACAATGAGAAAAATATAAATTCTTCTGGCCTAACTTTGTTCATGAGTCTTAATCACTTCTGTTCACAGCCTCGTCCACTGGGCCCCACGACCCATCCCAGGCAGATATCGCTTCTTCAGCCTTAGAGCCACTCGGGTCAGTAGAGCCCGAGACCCAGGTCTTCAATAGAAGTGTGGGCATTAAGCAATGCTGAAAAATATTGATGAGGACTTTACAAGACAATAGCAAAACTGGCACTTAAAATGAGCACATGGAAAAAAATAAAAATAAAAAATAAAAATAAAAAATAAAAATAAATGAGCACATGGTTTGAAAACTATATATGGCCCACTTAAAATACTGGGCCAATCTCCAACCCCCATCGCCAATGTTCCTAGGCTAAACCCAAGAAACCTTAGGACTTGTGACCTCTGACCCTGAGGACAGCTTCAGTTGCTTCAGGCAGGCCTGTCCCTCAACTGCCACAGAATACTGGCAATATTCTTAACTGCCACTAAAGGCGTGCCCACTCAGATCTCTTCTTAAACCTGAAGAAGCAGGACCCTGGAGTGTCCTTTGAACCCAACCTGTGTTCAGACATTTCTTCTTTTTTTTTTTTTTTTTTTTTTTTTTTTTTTTTTTGTCTTTTGAGACAGGGTTTCTCTGCGTAGCCTTGGCTGTCCTGGACTCGCTTTGTAGACCAGGCTGGCCTCGAACTCACAGCGATCCGCCTGCCTCTGCCTCCCGAGTGCTGGGACTAAAGGCGTGCGCCACCACGCCCGGCCCCAGACATTTCTTCTATACCATGTGATCCTGAAGGAAAACAGGCAGAAGTAGGAAGGCGAGGAGGAGGAGGCTTGAGAGAAAATCCCTGCCAAGAAAGAAATGCAGCCAGATGACCGTGATGGAGGGTCAATGCCAGTCCACTATGTGATGGGACCATGGGGATCAGAGGGTCGCTGAGCTGAGCATGGCTGCTGCAGCTGTCCCTGCTGCCTCTCTAATCCAGAGGAGGGATGTGCTCAGAGAGGAGAGGGTTGCAGTGTAGTGGGGCAAACTGTTGTCACATGCATAACTCCACACACGGGGTGGGGGTCCAGTCCAGTGGAGGGGGAAGCAGGGTGTGGGTGATGCAGTGTGGGGCTCGGGTGTGTAGAGAGGAGGGGGAGGACCTGGACACTGTGGAGCTTGTCGCCTTTGTATTATAATCCCCACCCCCACAACCACCACCTGGGTGATGCCCAGGAAGCAGACTGTTTGCACTGGCTGGTAAAAGAATAGGGGCTGTACACTAGACATTGTGTGCAGGGGGCTGGCTGGCATGAACCTGGAATTCTTCTGAGGGACTGATGATGCTATAGCCAAGGTGACTGAGAGAGTCGTCCTGGCCCTTGCTGGCTCCCTCCTCTCACACATCTGCTCTTCACTGGGACTCCTCTTCTGGCTCAGGGTCTTCTCTGAGAAAGACATGAGGAAAGACTGAGAGCCTGCAAACACTCACTCAGACTCGGCAAGTATTCAAGGGAAGGTGAAGACACCCACCCACAGACAGACGAACAGCAGGAAGTCCACCCTAGGGACGGACAGACAGAAGGAAGGCCCACCCCAGGGACAGACAGACAGCAGGAGCACCCACCCCAGGGACAGACAGACAGACAACAGGAGCACCCACCCTACGGAAGGACAGACAGACAGCAGGAGCACCCACCCTGCTGCCTTTCTTCTTCACTAGATGAGCTCTTTCCTGTCTGTTTCTGAAAGAAACTTGTTACAACAAAGTTTGTGTCGTTTGGCCGCTTGTCTAACCCTTCAGCTCCAATACCCACCTACTACACACAGTTCTTGCCGTTGCGGAGGGAAAATTCCAGAGAGGAAATGTGAGGAGGGTCAGGTGAACCTTCTGCTGTGGATTACACCCATCAGATGTCAATTCCACTGTAACAACCCCCGGATCCCTCACTGGTGTCATTATTGTTGTTCATTTTTGCGCCAGTGCCGCAACTCTCATCTGTGCCTGAACCATGACACATTGAGTGTTTGTCATTGTCATAGGTTAAGGTATCTGCATAGAAAGCCTGGAAGAGAACTGAGAACTGCATCCCTGAGACTGAGAGAGCAAGGTGGTCCAGAGCTCGTTCTGGGCTCTTTGGATTTGTAACTCCCTGCAGCACCTCAGAGTGACCTTCTACAACCATATTTCCCAAATCATGAAACAGAGCACTTTTCAAATTAGTGGGAACGACTTACCCTTGAGTGTCTTCTTCCCCCAGAGGCACTGGGCAGTGGTTCTTCATCAGAGCGCCAGATTCAGAATTTCCAGTACCTTCCTTCATCCTCTAGTCTTTCTTTGAGGTACTTGTTAAGAACTGCATGCACACTGGGTGGCAACTAGCAGGGCCCACTTTTCTTCATTTGATTCCTCAGATAGAAGGTGGAAATGGGCAGTCGTATATTCCCTGTCACACTGAGTTTTGTCTTGGTCTTCAACTATTTTCTGCACGTAGGAAAGATAGAATATACATTCACTTGCTTGTACTCCCAATTTATTTGATTTGGGGTAGGTGTCTTCAAATGACTTTCTTTTAGTACCCTCCAGGTATTAATATATAAGAAAAGACATTACTAATCATTTAATCGTAACATGTCCTTGTGAATGCTTAGCTACTTACAGATTAATGGCCTATCATTCAGAAGTGAAATAGTCATGACTTCCCCTCAACACATGCCTGCTCAACACCAGAAGATATACTCTGGACCACACACTCAGAGCCACGCCCGGCACCTTCTAGCTCCCTTAGTTTTCTACCTCTCAATCTGAAGATGCATCGAGAACCCTAGAATCACTCCTTATATAAGTGGGACCCAGACTCCCAAATCTGGATAAAGGACCAGGGTCAAAGGCTCAATGACCTCTCCAAAATCATCCAAGAGATAACATGGAAAAATAGTCACCTACTTCACTGCAACAAATCTGCAGAAACCCTCAGTTTCCAAAGTTGGTGCCAGTCACTATACAATGTGCCAACATTTCTTTTTCATTGCAACCAGCTCAAGAGTCCAACCTCCTGAACACACCTTCTAGAGCCTTCCTCCTATGAGCTAACTCCTTTTGAAATGAGGGTCCTGATGGCACTAATGTTCAGTATCCAACCCTGGACCAATGGCTAACTGAGGTGCCAATTTCACATGTCAAGGCAGACCTGGCAGCCAGGTTTTCCCAGCATCCCTCAGTCCCTACCTGGTACAGGGTTGGTCCAGCATACCCCATTCCCCAAACTTCTTAACTATACCTTCTTCTCTCCCTAGTCCATTTCAACAGATTTCCAGTCAACTAAAGACAGTAAATTAACTGCTCCACACTCACAAAACACCTTAGCAGTCCGTCTGAGGTGACTTGGTCTCAGCTCAACAAAGGACCACATTGACACAGTCACATTGAGAAGATGCACGATTCACTAACGAGATCACTCAGCTGTTGCATTTTGTAACTAATAAGAAAATAATGCAGGAAAACAAACTACCTTTCTCCTCATGACTGGTGGTGAATGGGACAGTCTCCCCGGGCATTTGGGGAAGGTTTCGCACTTCTGTGGTGGCTCCCATGTAGGAACCCTTCTGTGGTGATGAATAAGTGCACCCAGGTCATAACTGGGTGAGCGTTCAGAGAATCTCTGCCAGGCACAGGAAAAAAGCCAGGCCCATTGTCAGCCTTCTCTTTCCTTAAACTGGGAAGACTTCCAGTTCCTCACCTATGGTGTTTCCCTGCTCTCGCTCCAAAGGCTCTAGCTCTCTCTTCCTGCCTGATCAGTCACGTTTATTTTCATTTTTCTACACAGCTTTTTTTAAAAACAGTTTTATGTGTGTCGCATCTTAGCAACAGTCGCAAAGTTTTGGGAGGCGACTCTTGTTGTTTCGTGCTTTCCAGGTGGCTTGACACAGTCTGGAGAATGTCGTGGCCTGACAGCAAGAGTGAGGGGAATTTTGCCCATCAAGAAGGGTACAATTAAGTTACAATCCAAACAGAACTTACCCAGCATTCCTAGTTGTATATTGCTCAAGATCCATAGGAGCTGATTTCAATCAGTCTATTAAGTGTTGGTTGGACTAGACACCAGGCCAGGGCAGTAGTCACCCCAAGAGGCTGCCTGCTGCCCTACAGGGAAAGCCTGACTAGGCTGACAGGGACACACAGGCCTTTGTTTGCCTCAGCCCCACCCCAGCCCCCCAGTGCTGCATTTAAGGAGGCATCATGGCAACAGCCAATTCACAAATGACACGGACGATTTTCCAAGACATCTTTACCCTAAATAACCTAACAAACAGTTTTATAATGACTTGAGAACAAGTTTGAAGTGAGGCAAAACCAAACTCAATCATGCACCCAGGAAGGGACAAGAGTGCTTCTGGAACAGGATGTACAAATCTACCTAGAGACAGGTTCCCAGCAAGGCTTTGTAAGGGCAGTGCAAGGGATTATGGGAAGGAGCCTAGGGGCACAAAGAGAAAATTAGTGAAATGGGTTAAAAAAAATAGTTGGAACTACATGAATGATTGGGAAGGGAGTCTCGGATGTCCACCGCCTAACCCCCACCAGTCCTGGGAAAGAGCAAGCAGCCTGGCAGCCAGAGGCCAGATGGGGGCTGGGAGGGCGGAAAGGAGGAGCATGTGACATTCCTGTACCCTCTGGGAGAGGGGTGGGGCATGGGGATGCAGGTGGGCCTGGATGAAGGGGCCTTTGCCTCAGCACTGGGGTCACTGTGCTACTGGAAAGTTGCACACTGCCAGATAGGAGCCCTCTACAGGAGCCATGTCAGATCTTTTACAAGCTGTGTGCAGGAAAGGCAGGCCTTGTCCTTATCCCAGAACCTCTTGTCAGGCAGGGAAGGTGTGGAGAGCGGAGGGGAGGGCAGGAGACAGATGCAGGAGACCCACAAGTAGCTCCCTCCTTGGGTCCTTCCAATGGTCTCTCCTTGGCCTCATCAGCCATCACCCAAGTGCGAGGGTCACACACAACACACGACCACACAAGAAAAGGGGGGAAACGCATTCGGCCATGTGGATTTCTTAACATGCTCTGTTTCCTCTATGAACCTGTTTTATAACGTCAGGAATGTTTGAATTGAGAGCACTGTGGGAATGGCCCGGCCTGCCGGGGTTCGACTAAAGTTCGGCAGGAGAATCAACCTGTGTGAAGAAGAGAACACAAGACACGGAGATGTGGGAGCAAGTCTGAATTATGATCAAAACCCCTTGACTGAAAAATTTCACAAGAGTTTTTATAGGCACGGGGGCATGGGTCTTTGCTTAAGCGAGGAGGGTTGCTATGGATACCTAACTGTGCAATGCTCCAGCAGGAGTCTACCTTTACAGCTGTTTTATTCGCAGAAGAGGGAGAAATTCCAGAGAGAAAGGGAAGTTGTAAAAGAGCTGGTTAGTCACGAAAAAGTTCCTGGAACTGCTGCTGGCAGGCAGCTGGCCTTTAATCTGGTTTTACCAGTAGTCTTACTGGAAAAACTAGTTTATAGCCAGAAAGGAGTAGCTCTTACTGTAAGCTCAGGTGGTCTTAGAATGACCGTCCCCGACAATAAACCACAACAGGTGACTACCTGTCGAATTACGACAGGGTCAGCTGGTTTCTGGTAAATGACAGACTGCTGGAGAAATAGAAGCCTAAAGCTGGAGGCCCTGACAAGATGGCTGAACACTGGCCATATGACCTACTGTCCCCAACATGTGAGGTATAAAACAAAGGTATTTCTTCCTTCCTTGTAATATAGGACGTGAGTAGTAGAAAGTGAACCAAATGCCATTGGTTGAATGTTACCTTCTGGTCCTAAATGGACAATCTACAACAGTCCTGAGAGGGAGATGGTGCTGTGCCTGGACACGGATGGAAAAAAATGTGTCACCAGGCAAAGGCGGCCACCCTGTGTCCTGGAGCCTTGAGAAGACAGACTTAAGGTCTGAAACCTTAGGGCCTTGAAGGACCAACCACCTAAGCCTGCCCTTGGAAGCAGTGCTCACAGGGCCAGCTAAGAGCCAGCTCACAGAAGGCTGGGATGCCTGCAAGCACACTTAGCTCCCTGGGCATGGCTCCAGAGAAAGCTTATCCGTCTCATGAGACTGGAAGGCAGGAGGCTGGAAGGCAGGAGGCTGGAAGGCATACTTTCTAGAACACAATGACTAGAGCCAGCGGCTAGCCACAACCATACAAAACGTGAAATGTATTTCAGGGTCACTTAACTGGTCCTACAGGGTTGGATAGGGTGAGAAGGCATCGCTGGCTTCACTGGTTAAAATGTGTTTTAACTGGAAGAGTAGCAAGGCTCTGGGTAGCTTTTATCTTGGTTGAAGGATGCATGACATGTATGGAGCCGACTCCCTCTTCACGCGTGTGGCCCTCTGTGTCCTCAACCAATACGTGTGTCATTACCCTGAAGGCCCCGTGTGAGTGTCCATCTGTCAGTGAGAAGCAGTCACTTGGACAGACAATGAGTCTGAGCACCTTTGGAGGTGGACAGCTCATCTGATTCAGTTTCCCTATTGTGGGCTATGGGTTCCGTTTGTGCACTGGGGTCTTAAAGGGCCTGAACCCTTCTGCTCTACAGGCAAGAGTGAGCTAGTTGTCTGTGGACTGTGGCCTTCGGGTCCTTCTGGACACCAGGAACATAAGTGGCATAGTTGACTCTGTCCTTGAGCTAAGATGTCCATGGCGCTGTGGGAGTCTTGCCCCCAACCATCCCTTATGCTTCTAACTCTGGTACTCTCAGGCCATCCTCCTGGAAACGGAGGCAAAGAGGAAGGCAAGCAGTAACTGGGCTGTAAGAGAAAATGTATGTATTTTCCCAAAGCATGATTAAATATTTGTATTTTTAAAAATCTACAGTTTTATGCTCACAATGTTCTCCCAAAGGGATGCTGGCCCTCACATCCTTGTGGGCATTAACAGGATCAGGCAGGAGAGCAAGAGGCCTGGGTGGCCGGTTAGTGCAGTCTTCAGGCCAGCAGGTATCCTGCTAGCCCCTTGTGTGGCATCTAACCTAAACTCTTGGCTGAGAGAAAGGTTTCAGCGCCTTGGAGTTGCCAGCCTTCCATCTCTTAATGCCAAGCTCCAAGGAGCAGTGTCCCAGGGCTGGGGATGTGCTGCCAGAGGCTTATGCTGAAGGCCTGGAAGTGAGGTGTCCTCCACCTGCCCCATGGAGGGTGTGGCCTTTCTCTCTCCTGTCTCCTCTGCTCTCCAAGATTTCTTCTTTAACCTTCAGAAAAGTCACTGCTCTTGATTTGATAGATCTGGACCCAATCAACCTGTCCCTGTGGTTTTTACCAATGGACACCATGAAAGCACGAACATGGGTGTATTTTGGAATAAGGTACAATAATGGCCCAGAATCACACTACAATAATGAATCTTCCAAAATAGGATTCAGCACTTGCAGGGGAGTGGTGGGGGAGGCAGCGGGGTGCCCTGACAACCAGTGCAGGGGAGATGAGTGCTGTGGAGGCCCTGACACTAAGGCACTGAAGGTCCCTGCACAGCCTCCTTGCTCAGCAAGTTAGTGCAGGATTCAAACACAGAAAAGGACCCAAGTGCCAGCTGGTCACTAGCCAGCTCTGCTGCTCCAACTGGAGCCCCAAAGCCCTGAGCGAAAATTAAAAAAAAATAATAAGTTGAGAAAAGGAGGTCCACTGAGGCAAAGGGAGGACAGAAGACAGGTAGCAATCCACAAGATGGCCAGCAAAAGCAAAAGGAAAAAATAAGAGAGACGCTGTGCCTCTTGAGTTTCAAAAGCCTAAAGACTTTCTAGAGCTTATGGGAACCTTTAGCTTAGAAGATTCTGGAGCCACCTTGATGCACTGGAGGCCAGTGCAGCTGCCCCTTTGCTGTACTCACCCTGCGATCACAAATGTCTCCCCACTGGGGTTGAACGGTTGGGGAAGTGTGTGTGAGGGTCGAGCTACCTATCCCATGTGCCAGGTCCAGTCTGGTGAGGCTGCTGAGGGAGCAGAAGGAGCCTGTCCTTCCTATAGGAGGCCCTAGAGAAGCAGAAGACAGACAAGGGAAGCTACAAAGCTGGACAACAGGAGTATCCATAAAGAGATGTCCTCAGACAACCCCCAGAAACCTCCACGCGGCTCACGTGAACTCAGAGCTGGAAGCTGGTTCTTGTGCTGGGTGCCTCAGGTGCCAGCAATCAACAGAACTGAAAGGTCACTGTGCAGTGGGACCCAGTACATATGCCTGAGGTACCCTGAGGCATCCAACTGTGGGCCAGAGCAACAGTGGGGACCACAGTGAGCTCTGTGCATGCAGCTGATTGATGCAGGCAGCTAGTGGGATGCGATGGGCCTGGACCCAGAAGCAGGGATAAAAATGCATGCTTTGGTTGGAGATTTCCCATCGCCATCTTAAATGGATAGTTTACTGGAAAAAATGAACTTTACATTTGAAATGATGTCTGGGATCCAGGATCAGGGATCCTCAGATACTCTGCTCTGCAGTGCCCCATCAGGCAACTTTTTAAAATTTTATCGGCTGGGACATAGCTGTATGCCACACAACTACCTTCAGGCATTCTATAACCTCTAAGAGGAAAATCAGGTGAAAGGTGAAAAAAAAGGCTGATGAAGTTTTTTTTTCTTTTCGTTTGTTTGTTTTTGGTTTATGTTTTTTGTTTTGTTTTGTGTTTTTGGTTTTGGTTTTTCGAGACAGGGTTTCTCTGTGTAGCCTTGACTGTTCTGGACTCATTTTGTAGACCAGGCTGGCCTCAAACTCAAGTAATGCATTTTTAATTTGACAGCGATTGGGAAAATTGTGTTTAGTATGACAAAAACAAAAATAGGAAGAGGAGGAGGAGATGAAGAAGAAAGAGAGAAGGAAAGAAACAAAGTAAGAAAGAAACAAGAAAGAAAGAAGGACAGACAGACAGACAGACAGACAGACAGACAGACAGACAAACTAGGTTTCTGTGAGCCAGAATGGGAAAGGGTAAGTATAGTTGAGTATTGGAAAATCACGCCATTTGTTCCCACTTCAGCTCACACTGACTTTATAGACTTGTCACTCATCACTCGTGGTGAAGAGGAAATGAGGGAAGTGCCGGGCACCTGGGAAGGGAGAGACTGAGACTGAAAGCAGCAGCCTAAACGTTGAACCCACACGTGTGTGTGTGTGTGTGTGTGTGTGTGTGTGTGTGTGTGTGTCCTGTCAGGGTTGCTGGGGAAGGAGACCGTTATCACCCTTTGGCTCAAAAGCCACCTTGAAGATGCACTTCCACCTTTGAAGACTCACAAAGGTGGCTGTAAAGCAGGTCTTAGGTGGTGGCTTGGAGTCCCAAGAGCCACCAAGAAAGCTTCTTGGCTGTCTAGGACACCAGAATCCTCAGGGAGGCAGAGGAGACAGAGTTCAGAGAAATGGCGGGAGCCCAGAGCAAGAAACACTGCCCGACCTGCAGGGTTCAACTAAAACTGGGGAGGGAGGTCACCTGTTGAGAAACGCAAGACACAAGGAGGGAGAGCAAGTCTGATTGATCAAGCTCTCAACTTTATTGGTCAGGCAACAGCTTTTATAATTCTGAGGGCAGGGAAGCCTATCGCTATAGCAACGCAGTTGCGGGTTCTTCTCAAAACATAGGGAATTCCAGGCAGGGTCATGACGTCCTGCTACGCAGGGTATCTTGCTTGGTCTTCATCTAGCTTTAGTCTAACTGCTAACTCACAACAGGGTCAGCTAGTTTCTGGTGAAAGGCAAGCTCTGGGAAAGACAGAGACTTAAAGGTGCAGATTGGACAAGATGGTTGAACATTGGTCATACGGCCTATCGTCCACAACAGAACACTTGCCATTTAATACTTGTCTATATAGAGAGAAAAGGGGTCAAAAGAGCCTCCTCGCAGGCCATCCAGACCAGCACAGGCAGGGGCTGACTTCCAAGAGAAACAGGGCTGCTGGAGAGAGGAAACAGGGTTTCCTCTGCGCTGAAGACGAGGCTCCTGCATGCACGTAGATGATTCTGCTAGCTGGGAACGCAGAGCAGAGAGCTATATAAGAAGAAGGGTTGCCTCCCATTTGGGGGCCCATCGACACACAGATGGGAGCCAAAGTCACGCTACGCATGAGACCGCTAAAGGCATAAAGGGTCGATGGCAGATGTGTTAGGAAGGGTGGACCTTGTGCAGGACACAGAGCCTACAGTGGTCACAAGCGATGAGCAGCCGGAGGCTGGGAAGCCAGCCAGGAGATGAAAAGGTGTAGAAAATGAAGGAAAGGCTTTGAGAAACACAACACTGATATCCATTCCCACGGGAGCCCCTCCCAGCTACCAGCTGGCATCACAAGCCCCAGTGGCCGTGTGTCTGCACCTCTTTTCTCTTCCACGGCTTCACGTGTATTAGTAGAGAATGAGGTGGCTGGAGAGAGCCTCACGGAACCACCCAGCAAGAGGCCTTATTTATTTATTTATTTATTTATTTATTTATTTATTTACTTATTTACTTATTTACTTATTTATTTATTATCTTCTACTACTCACCTGATTCAGCTCAAGATGGGGACACCTACCAACAGGGACAGATTTGCCAAGAGGATGTGATGGCAACTCCAGGCTTCTGGCTGCATCCCAACCCTTCCTCTCCTGGAAAATTCTCATCTTTACAGGCACACCCCCTGAGCCACACAAGGTCGCTCATTAGAATCTCCCCAAGGCTCTGGAGAAATACACACGTTCTAGCTACGGAGGCAAGCCACGGAGAACTGAGAGTAGAGCGGTGTCCTGTCCACTCTGAGCCATGTTAGCCTCCTTCCCCACAGAGCCCACGAGCAGGACAGATCTATGCCCTCTGAGCTGTTTCCAAAGCTTTCCCCAGCCAGTCTTCTCCAGACTCAGAGAAGACACGACGCTAACTTCCTTCCAGTTTCTAGACCTGTGTCAGTTTCACCCCATGACACGGACCAAGGAAGTATGTTGGAGAGATGTCCAGCAGTCACGAGTGGAGAATAAAAAAGACTGCCCTCCCTGCTGTCCTCCAAAGGGATTGTGTGTTCCAGCAGTGTCCCAAGACCTCGGTCCTGACGCTGTCCTTAGTCAGGCTCAGGCTGCACGTACTGAAGACCCCAAGCCAAAAGCTCAGCTCCCTGTTATTCCCCACACCTTCGCCCCTCCCCTTGCCCTGCAAGCCTGGGGGTCAAACAGGAGACAAAGAAGAGGACACTGGACCGGCTTTGACAACGAAGTCCAGCACCCTGGCGGCCCACGCTGCTCTCTACTCTAACCAGCTCCACGCTGTGCCTTTTCTCTCTGACTGCTGCCATGCCCTTTTCACCCATTCAACAAGCACACATTGAGAAACTTCAGGACACACACCTCCGCCGGAGAGGGGGCATTTTGTTTCACCCTCATCGAGCAAGCCTTCTGAGGCCACAGGGTTGAAGCACTAGGCTTAAGAGACGTTGTGTGGAAATAAATGCTCTTATGGCCGTAGGGTAGGCTAACAGGACACCAGTGAGCACTGGGGGCCTTCAGATGGGACAGCAGAGAAGGGCTCCTCTCAGAAATAGGGATCTCCTTCTGCCTACTATCAAACCAGAATGGGCAGGCTTTTTTTTTCCAGCAGGATGTGTCTCAAACTGGGAACGCATGGTAGAGGGAGCAAAGGAGAAAGTCAACACCCGCAGTGATGGACCAGCCACTTAGCAGCCAATTAATTCAAGTCTTTGCTCAGAAGAGCTGAAGCCCTAAGAGTATTCCCAGAGGCAGCACGCTGAACACTGAGGAATCCTGGAGGACAAAGAGAGACCCAGAGAAATGTGCTGATTATTCCCCCAGGGAAGGAAGCAAAAGACAAGGGTCTGAGTCCTGAGAGCCAAGGACAATGTGACTTCTGGCAAACCTCAAGAGTGACTTAAAGAACCCATGCCCTTGTCTTCTGAGGGCCCTTCACCCACCCAGTACATCGGCCCTGGCCTCCTATGGCCACACCACTCTGCTAGAGGTGTGCAAAGAAGATGGTACCTTTACGGCCAAACCGGAGTCCAGTGTGCCCACACTCCTGTGCCTACATTTCCTGTGGTCACACCCCTTCCTTCCTTCCTTCCGTTCACCAATCCCTCCTGGGCACAAAGAGCAGTCAGGAGGGCACCTGCTGTGGATCCCAACAGGGTGGGGTGACACACACACTGACTTCCACTTAGAAGAGTGTTGGGAGGGGCAGCAACTGAGTTATGTGCATATGAACCCCACAGCACCCCGCAACTCAGTTTCACATCTGTAAAATGGCGAGGGCTGAGCACACTGCATAAACCAGATGTAGAAGGAAAGAAAGAGGAGCGGAGAAAAGGGAAGGAGAAGGGGAGGACATGAGCAGCGCCATTTACCTCATGGTGAGGCGTCCTGCATGGAAGAGAGACGCCCTGTCACAGGACACTTCAAGGGCCACACTGTGGTGTGAAGAAAAGGATTCTGAGTAGCGGCTGCCATTCCCTGAGTGCTTACAATGTGCCAGGGACCGGCTTAGAACACGCACATCTAGGCTTCCTTCTAGAGCTTACACAGAGCCAGTGCTCACGGGAAGCTTCAGGGACAGAGTGGGCAAAGGAGAGCAGGAAGGAGAGACACCCTAGGCTTGGGGACACCACACTGCTCAAGTGGGCCCGGGGGACACAGCACACCATTGGCAGGGCACCACGCACTGTGCGAGGGGCATGGGCTTTCATCCTGTAAGCCATGCGGGACAGTCACAAGGGAGCAGTGGGTGGAAAGTGCACTGCAGAGCCATGTGGGAACGATGACCCTGGACCAGGCTGACCTTCCACTTCTGACCTCTGACCCAGGCCACGTGGTCCCGGGATTATGACTACAGAAACAGGTGGGTTTGTGACTCATTTAGAAGGACCAGGAAGATGCGGTGCAGGCTGAGCGCAGGGCACGGGGACCCTCCGTCAAGGGTCTGACTCAGTTCTGGGAAGGGAGGTTCCAGAGCCTGGGCATCAAACATGGCAGAAAATATTGGCTTCCAGCTCTCAGGAACAGAAATCTGTCTGGGTTCCTGCCTCTGCCACCCCCTCCCTGTTTTGTAACTTGCTTTCATAATGAACACATTAAACCACAAAGCAGGCCTGTCCTCTATCTAGACTGAGTGGCTAAACACCATTTGCCCTACCTGGGTCGTCATCGTAGACCATGTATTTATACAGTTATACAGTCTTTGATCTGGGTTTTCATTGTTGTCAAATAGTTATAAAGGATAGACCTCACTACCCTCCTCTTATACAGCTTGCACGTGTTATCAAAATGTACCCAAGCTGTGACGAAGCCACTGTTGGGCGTTGAATAATTAAACATTGCTTCAGGCATTGTCTATGAATTAGTCCGCGGTACAATTTCCCTGATAGACCCCAGAAGTGTGCAGTCACTTAGACACACACACGACACAGAACTCGATTCAAATGATGACGACACCACTCCGCTTTTGTTGCTTCTCTTATGTCTTCTTAAGATGCACAGCAGCGCTTCCCGTGTGTGTGTGTGTGTGTGTATGTGTGTGTGTGTGTGTGTGTGTGCGCGCGCGCGTTTGCATGTGCTCGTGTGCACGTGCGTGCTTGCGTGTGTGCGTGTATGTGTGTGTGTGTGTGTGTGAGTGTGTGTGTGTGTGTGTGTGTGAGTGTGTGTGTGTGTGTGTGTGTGTGTGTGTGTGTGTGTGTGTTTTGTGTGCTTCAGGCAAGTTGAGCAGTGTCTGCTACTTTCACACTCCAACTGTCCCGTCCTCCCATGCTGCCTCCTGCATTAAGTCTGTGTCTGCCATTTAGGGCAGTGATGACATGCGTGTCACATCATGCCCGCTCACGCTACAACTTCAGTTTTGGTGTGTGTTCTTCTATTCTGCCGCTAAGTGGTGCCCGACAGATTCCAGACCTATGACAGAGCAGGTGGCTTAGCTCCAGAAAGCCTGGGAGTCCCCAGGTGCTAATGGGTCCTGTCAGAAGGACTCTGCTAAGCCTGAGCCCCCTACCTAGGCAATGTGGGACACTCCAAGCACCAAAATGGATGATTAACGTATGTTGAAAGTTGAAGGGCCGGTATTTCTGCTCAGTAAAGTCAGACAAAGGCAGGACAAGAGGAAAGGGAAGCCGGCTCCTTTGACGAAATGGCGTGTGTGACAGCTGAGATCCAGTTAAGGACCCTCGCTCCTTGGGCTGGAATCTAGAGTATTAATTGCAGTCTTGCCACTTATGCCAGTTGTCACCACTGTGTGGGAGAGTGCTCGCTACGTGAGATGGGAGGAAAGCGCTCTTCCCCTCCCAAGTCATTAGGAGCCACAGGCAAAACAACCTAGAAACATTTTTCATTTTACCATTACACCGATTAGATTCTTGCTTAAATTTAATGCCTCTCTTGGAACGACTGTCCCTCCTCCCTCTCTGGCCTGCTGGCTCTAGGTTCCCCCTCAGGTGGCAGGCACTGGTCTCCCCCACACAGAGCATGCTCAGCAAAGGCAAATACACAAGGTGATGAAGAAAAGTTGGCCCTGGTGGGTGAGACAATCGGCCAACGCCCCTTGACCTGAATGTCCGGTGCAGAACAGACCCTCGCGGGGGAAGAAGCAGTGACTGGGCAGAAAGGACTTGGAAGGGGTTGAGACATTTGACTTGAAACTTCTGAAAGTTGACAAATCTATTAGTGAATCAAACCCAGTGACCCAGCAGGAGATGTATGTAGCTGCCGCCTTAGGGACGCTTATGTCTCCACAGCTTGAAGCCACAGACATTTCCTTCTCTCTCACACTGGGGAACTAAAGAAGCCTGGCAGACACGCCTCCCGCATGGCCGGGTCACTCTAGCATGTAGCCCATCGTCATGGAAGACATCAGAATCTTCTCCTGTGACTCTTTAGACAAGGGAAGAAAGCTAAGAAATGACAGCACCAGACACAGGAAGCATTAGATAGGCTGGGACATGGTGCACACACCTCTACTTGTGTGTCTTGTTGATACCAGGTGCTGCTCCATTCAATGCCCTCCTGAAACATGTCTCGTGGAAATGTGGGTTCCATCTCGTTCTGTCCTTTTCTCTTGTTTTTGTTGTTGGGTTTTGGTTTTCTGAAACAGGGTCCCATTCTGTACAAGCTAGCCTGGAACTCTCTCTCTAGACCAGGTTGGCCTCAAACTCCTGAGAGATCCTACTGCCTAAGCCTCCTAAGTGCTGGGATTACAGGAAACGGTGTGTTTTAAATGTGTGCTATGGAAGAAAAGCAACACACCCTCGCCTAGCCCTCTCTCTAAGCCCTTGTGCCACACAGCTTGGCCCTTCCTTGGCTTATGGGGTGGACAGTAGAAGGGGAACGGAAGGATGCTACAAGGGCTGCCTTCTCATTTCAGTGACATGAAGGAAAGATAGACTATCCGTTCACTTGCTTGTACTCCCAATTTATTTGACACGGGTTAGGTGTCTCCGCAGGATTATTTCTTTTAGTAGCCACCAGGTATTAATACGGACAAAGAGACACCACTAATCATGTAATAGTAACATGTCCTTGGGAATGCTTAGCTACTCACTAGTTAATGGCCTGCCCTTCAGAAGCGAAACAGTCATGACTTCCCCTCACATGTGCCACCTAAATACCAAAAGATAGACTCTGGACCCTCAGTCTCCAACTTTGGCGGCTGAGCCCCTGCCCTTCTCCCACCTCCCACCCCTGTCCTATCCACACCCATGGGCCTTGCTCCTCACCATCACCATGCTTCATGTTGGTTTTCCCAGGTCCAGGCAAGCAGCTCAGGCCCCAGCTTTACCTGCCGAGCTCCAGGCTGTAGCTCTCTGCACCCCCTTTGCTGCCTTTGGGGCCTGCACCTTCTCTCTGCTCTGCTCCCTGGACAAAGAAAGCGCTTAGTGGCAAACACATTTTCCTTGGCCACATCTCTGCCATGGACTTGTGCACAGGAGATCCTCAAGGCCAGCCCTAAGAGTTCCTATGCCACGGCCCATTTAGCATCTTTGTTTCTTAACACCACACAGCATGCTGATACTTAGTCTGTTGTTAGGACTGGACTAAGTCCTGTCTGTCTGTCTGTCTATCCTTCACTCTTCTTCAAAGCTGGAATGCTGACCAAGGCCTGCAAGGGCAGGCTGTTTCACTCACTGCCCAGGCCCTGTTGGGACCATCAGGCTAGAAAGTACAGGCCTCACTGAAGCAGTCTGTGAGGCTGGACCCCTGCGGCTAGACACTCTGGATGTGGAGGTTCAGGCTGGTTGGGATTCTGCCAGAAGCACCTAGTGTTTGTGAGTGCGGAGCAGTTTACAGTCTTTAGTTGACTAGAAATCTGTTGAAACAGCCTAGGGAGAGAATGTGAAGTTAAGGAGTTTGGCGAATGGGGTATACTAGACCAACCCTGTACCAGGTAGGGACTGAGGGATGCTGGGAAAACCTGGCTGCCAGGTCTGCCTTGACATGTGAAATTGGCATCTCAGCCATTGGTCCAGGGTTGGATACTGAACATTAGTGCCAGCAGGACCCTGATATCACAAGGAGTTAGCTCATAGTAGGAAGATTCTAGAACTTGTTGTCAGGATGTTCTATTCTTGAGCTGGTTGCAATCAAAGAGAAATGTTGGCACATTGTGTAGTGACTGTCACTAACTTTGGAAACTCCAGGTTTCTATAAAGGCTTCAGTCTAGACAAACTGACACCGGATATGAAAATACCCTGAGCTGCACACAAGAGAAAGGGCAGATCCCATACAACACAGATATATTAGGAAGATCTCACTGAGGGCAAAGCCCATGATGAAAGCTAGGTGGCCATCTGTAGATGCTGTCAGAGTCAAACTTGTGCTATTCAAAGGTCGTGGACATGCCCTGTGCATCCTAGATAACAGTGTTTATTCCAGTTGATGAATGCCAGAAACATAAATATGTTTGAAAACTCCTTTCAATTTTGAAGAAAAGACTTCTCTGGCATCATTTACATGAAAACTTTTCCAAATAGGTTAAAATTCAGATGTATTAAATATTAGTCATGATAAACACCTCTACAAACGCTCTCAACTCCCCTCCACTTATCAGGCTCCTCCACACTGATGGAAAACACAACGATGGATCTTTATTATTATTTTTGGCTGCTTTAAATTTTTACGATGATTTATTCTGATTACATCCCAATCGTTACCCCCCTGGCTTGTCTTCCCATTTCCCCCTTCCCTCACTCTTCTACCCCCTCTTCCACCCCCCTCTTTCACCCCCCTCTTCCACCCTGCCTCTAGACCTCTGACAGAAGGGGACCTCCTGCCCCACCATATGACCACAGCCTGTCAGGTCTCATCTGGGCAGCCGGCACCCCCTTCCTCTGTGTGCTCAGCAGGCCTCCACACCAAGAGAAAATGATCAAATTGGAGGGACCAGAGGTCATGTCAGAGGCTGTCCCCGCTCTCCACACAATGGTGGAGAATGAGCTATCCAGATGAATCTTTCTTCAATGATCTTTAAAGTCAAGTGGGCGCTGCCCAGAACCTCCTGTCCCCACGGTACTGCCCTCTATGCTTGACTATTGTTGTTTACGAATCTAACATATCTAGGCATGCTTTGAAAGTTTCTGTCTTGACAGAGACTGGGCCATTGCTCCCACAGGAAACACAGCGTTAGGGGCATTTGAGATTTCAGCCATCACATGTTCGCCCACCTGAATTTACCCGGATCTCTGCTGGAGAAACCTTATTCGACATATATTATCGATTAACATTGACCCCATAGCCCAGGGCAGTGCGACTCATTCTTGGATGAAGCTCCTTTACACATGTTTTCTCTGTCAGACACAAGCCTTTCTGGCATTCAGGAATCCAAACACTTCAGCTCTAGAGAAGCTTCTTGTACTGCAAAACCACCACCAGAAGCCTCAAAAACATATTCCTTTTCAGTCTGGTATTAAAGAGACCACAAAAAATAACCCGTGCATGTCTCACAATGGCTGCCATGAGAAGGCGAGGTGCGGCCCTCTCAGCCTCGGCTGGGAACATGCACTTTGGGAAGACTAAAAGTCTTGGGGATCTGAGTCTGCACAGGCCGGCACATGACAGTAACCACCTGCTTAAGATCAAGAAGCTTCGATCTGAGCATTATAAATTGAGCTCAGCAAGCAGATGAGTGAATGGCACAGTAAGCTGCTCACAGACAAGGACAATGGGCATGGTCCTCTTCCATGCTTCACCCTCACCGGCTGCCTCAGACTCATCGTCCTGGATCCTATTAGATCCAGAACATTGAATCCATGAGCCGAGGAGAACCGGGACTCCTTCCACCGTCCCGTCAACCTTATGTCACCTGTATTCCCTTCTGTATTTATCTAATAATCAGAAATGAGTACCAAGCAGGATCTAAGTGGTTACAAATTATAAATCTATTTATAAAATCCAACAGTGGAAAGGATCTTAACAATCAGCAGATAGTTAAATACCTACAAAAAATTGCATAGTCACTAAGAGCTACAGATACTTAGGATAATGCAGACCAAGTAGTGGAAATACAGGTACTTGAACAAATAATCAAATTTGGAACCCATTTTTACAAACTTAAAAAAAAAAAAAGAACTGATGAAGGGACTGTGCCCAGTTCCAGCATGATGACCGCAGCGCTGGCAACCCTGCCCTTCTCCCCGTTCCCTCTGCCTCACTAAAAACCCTGAGCTTACACCCTAAAACCAGCCTCCAATGTCCAGTCCCCTTATTTGGCCACTTCCTCCTCCTGAGGTTGACAACCAAGGCCCAGCCATCAAAGCATTGAGGTCAGGCAATGAGAGGCCCGGGTTCTCCTAATCAGCATGCCCTAACTTGGAGCTCCTCCCTTTTGTCTTTATAAACTGCCATTTGTCTATGGCAGTGACTGCCTCCTCACTATGCGGAGACAATACTTTGTTCACCTCCAGGACAAATATCTGTGCCTGCCTGTCTCTCTGTGGTGCCCTTGGCCTGTTTCCTCCCCTTTGTCCCGCCTTCATGCCTTATCCCTGCCTTCTGTCCCTCTGAAGCAAATACATGTCCTCCTGCTGAGAACCTGGTCTTGGGGCATACTGGGACAATAACTGTCCCTTGAGTAGATTCGTTTTGTACCTTTGGATTTGGTCAGACACTGAAAATTAATCAGAGCAATATGTGGAAGGTCAATTCACCCTTAACCCTGCTTTTCCTGACATCCAAGCCCCATGTCTACAATGCTGCCCTGAATCAAGGAGGCAGCTGCTTAAGATGGAGATGGAAATGGGTCTCCGTGCCCAACTAAGGAACAGGATGACACCTGTCATCCACTGGCTTCCACATACGTGCAACTGTTTGATTCTACAATTGTTTTGAAGATTTATTTGAAGCTTATGAGTATTTTGCCTGCATGCATGTCTGTGCACCCATGAAGCCTCATCTGCTGCAGAGAGCAGAAAGCAGATCCTCTGGGACTGAAGTCACAAGTGGCTGAGAGCCACTATGTGCTAGGAGCTGAAGCCAGGTCCTCTGCAAGACCAGTCGGTGCTCTTAACCACTCAGACATCTCTCCAGGCCCCGATTACACAACTGTTGATGGAAATAAGGGGAGGCTTTAAATCTCAGAAATCATGTGGTATAGTAGGACAATATAAGTACAATACACGAATGAGCAGCTCTTGGTAACAAAGCCACTTGAAAGTCTCTCCTGGCCTGTGCCAAGAAAAGAAGGAGAAAGAAGGAAGAAAAAGGAGAAGGAGAAGAAGAAGAAGAAGAAGAAGAAGAAGAAGAAGAAGAAAACAAGAAGACGAAGAAGAAGAAGACAAGAAGAAGAAGGAGGAGGAGGAGAAGAAAACAAGAAGACGAAGAAGAAGAAGAAAAGAAGAACAAGGAAGAAGAAGAAGAAAGAAGAAGGAGAAGAAGAAGAAGAAAACAAGAAGAAGACAAGAAGAAGAAGGAAGAAGAAGGAGGAGGAGAAGAAGAAGAAAACAAGAAGAAGAAGAAGAAGAAGAAGAAGAAGAGAAGAAGAAGAAGAAGAAGAAGAAGAAGAAGAAGAAGAAGAAAGGAAAAGTAGGGAAATCTCATATTAAATGGCATATATGCCCTTTTATACGGTGAGAAGTGTGTCTGTAATAAGTTGCAATTCTCAGAGCCAGGATACAGCGTCAACAGCTGTTTTCACTGTCAGCTCATCTTCGCCATATATTTGAGAGAAAATCAGACTTTTCCAAACCTGCCCTTAGTGCCCAGGATAATTTAAGTTCCATGATGAGATTCCAAAAGCCATGATGAGATTCCAAAAGCCTCTTTGCTGTAAGAGTCCAGGGGAGAACATGGTGTACGCAATGCGAAGACAGAAGTGATCCATGGCATAAAACGTGGTACTATTTAGGCTTCAAAGAATGCCTTAGTGGTTTCACTTTTGGTCTCGTTATCAGGGGGCGACCTGCTGCCTGGTAGATGGAGTGGCTGGAGCTCCTCCCAGTGCATGCAGTATAGGTGTATAAAACTGAGCAGCCAGGGCCAGGGGCTGAGGGCCGTCCCTAGAGCGTACCCCTGTGGCAGGCTTGCTTGGTGTATGCCCGCCCCAGCCTCTGATGACCTGAACCCCAGAACACATGACACACCTCCCTCCCTGCTGGCCCTGGACTCAGGACACTGCACACTCAATGCTTGGGTCCTTCCCACTCACTGACCCACAAGCGTCACAGCACTCAAAGATGAACACGACCCTCCCGTGGCAGAACATGTGCAGAGTGTCACCCGCAATAATAGTCACTGTCTGCAAGCAGCCACGCCTTCGACTGGACAGAGAACCTTACAGAGTCTTCACTAGTATATCCTGTAAAAAGTAAAGGTGAAGAACGTATACAATGAGAAAAATACGAATTCTTCTGGCCTAACTTTGTTCATGAGTCTTAATCACTTCAGCTCATGGCCTCGTCCACTGGGCCCCACGACCCATCCCAGGCAGATATTGCTTCTTCAGTCTTAGAGCCACTCGGGTCAGGACAGCCCGAGACCATGATCTTCAATAGAAGTGTGGGCATTAAGCAATGCTGAAAATTATTGATTAGAACTATACAACACAATAGCAAAAATGGCATTTACAATGAGCACATGCTTTGAAAACTCTAAGGATAGTGGGCACACACACACACACACCGGCCAATTTTCCTAGGCTAAACCCAAGAATCCTTAGGACTTGTGACCTCTGACCCTGAGGACAGCTTCAGTTGCTTCAGGCAGGCCTGTCCCTCAACTGCCACAGAATACTGGCAATATTCTCAACTGCCACTAAAGGCGTGCCCACTCAGATCTCTTCTTAAACCTGAAGAAGCAGGACCCTGGAGTGTCCTTTGAACCCAACCTGTGTTCAGACATTTCTTCTATACCATGTGATCCTGAAGGAAAACAGGCAGAAGTAGGAAGGCGAGGAGGAGGCTTGAGAGAAAATCCCTGCCAAGAAAGAAATGCAGCCAGATGATCGTGATGGAGGGTCAATGCCAGTCCACTATGTGATGGGACCATGGGGATCAGAGGGTCGCTGAGCTGAGCATGGCTGCTGCAGCTGTCCCTGCTACCTCTCTAATCCAGAGGAGGGATGTGCTCAGAGAGGAGAGGGTTGCAGTGTAGTGGGGCAAACTGTTGTCACATGCAAAACTCCACACACGGGGTGGGGGTCCAGTCCAGTGGAGGGGGAAGCAGGGTGTGGGTGATGCAGTGTGGGGCTCGGGTGTGTAGAGAGGAGGGGGAGGACCTGGACACTGTGGAGCTTGTCGCCTTTGTATTATAATCCCCACCCCCACAACCACCACCTGGGTGATGCCCAGGAAGCAGACTGTTTGCACTGGCTGGTAAAAGAATAGGGGCTGTACACTAGACATTGTGTGCAGGGGGCTGGCTGGCATGAACCTGGAATTCTTCTGAGGGACTGATGGTGCTATAGCCAAGGTGACTGAGAGAGTCGTCCTGGCCCTTGCTGGCTCCCTCCTCTCACACATCTGCTCTTCACTGGGACTCCTCCTCTGGCTCAGGGGCTCTGAGAAAGACATGAGGAAAGACTGAGAGCCTGCAAACACTCACAAAGTATTCAAGGGAAGGTGCAGACACCCACCCACAGACAGACGAACAGCAGGAAGTCCACCCCAGGGACAGACAGACAGACAGCAGGAGCGCCCACCCCAGGGACAGAGAGACAGACAGCAGGAGCACCCACCCTACGGAAGGACAGACAGACAGCAGGAGCACCCACCCTGCTGCCTTTCTTCTTCACTAGATGAGCTCTTTTCTGTCTGTTTCTGAAAGAAACTTGTTACATCAAAGTCTGTGTCCTTTGGCCGCTTGTCTAACCCTTCAGCTCCAATACCCACCTACTACACACAGTTCTTGCCGTTGCGGAAGGAAAATTCCAGAGAGGAAATGTGAGGAGGGTCAGGTGAACCTTCTGCTGTGGATTACACCCATCAGATGTCAATTCCACTGTAACAACCCCCGGATCCCTCACTGGTGTCATTATTGTCGTTCATTTTTGCGCCAGTGCCGCAACTCTCATCTGTGCCTGAACCATGACACATTGAGTGTTTGTCATTGTCATAGGTAAAGGTATCTGCATAGAAAGCCTGGAAGAGAACTGAGAACTGCATCCCTGAGACTGAGAGAGCAAGGTGGTCCAGAGCTCGTTCTGGGCTCTTTGGATTTGTAACTCCCTGCAGCACCTCAGAGTGACCTTCTACAACCATATTTCCCATGTCACGAAACAGAGCACTTTTCAAATTAGTGGGAACGACTTACCCTTGAGTGTCTTCTTCCTCCAGAGGCACTGGGCAGTGGTTCTTCATCAGAGCACCAGATTCAGAATTTCCAGTACCTTCCTTCATCCTCTAGTCTTTCTTTGAGGTACTTGTTAAGAACTGCATGCACACTGGGTGGCAACTAGCAGGGCCCACTTTTCTTCATTTGATTCCTCAGATAGAAGGTGGAAATGGGCAGTCGTATATTCCCTGTCACACTGAGTTTTGTCTTGGTCTTCAACTATTTTCTGCACGTAGGAAAGATAGAATATACATTCACTTGCTTGTACTCCCAATTTATTTGATTTGGGGTAGGTGTCCTCAAATGACTCTTTTTCTTTTAATAGCCACCAGGTATTAATACAGAAAAAAGACATTACTAATCATTTAATCGTAACATGTCCTTAGCTACTCACAGAGTATCATTCAGAAGTGAAATAGTCATGACTTCCCCTCAACACATGCCTGCTCAACACCAGAAGATATACTCTGGACCACACACTCAGAGCCACGCCCAGCACCTATAGCTCCCTTACTTTTCTACCTCTCAATCTGAAGATGCATCGAGAACCCTAGAATCACTCCTTATATAAGTGGGACCCAGACTCCCAAATCTGGATAAAGGACCAGGGTCAAAGGCTCAATGACATCTCCAAAATCATCCAAGAGATAACAAGGAAAACTAATCACCAACTTTACTGCAACAACTTGACAGAAACCCGCAGGTTCCAAAGTTGGTGCCAGTCACTATACAATGTGCCAACATTTCTTTTTCATTGCAACCAGCTCAAGGGTCCAACCTCCTGAACACACCTTCTAGAGCTTTCCTCCTATGAGCTAACTCCTTTTGAAATGAGGGTCCTGATGGCACTAATGTTCAGTATCCAACCCTGGACCAATGGCTAACTGAGGTGCCAATTTCACATGTCAAGGCAGACCTGGCAGTCAGGTTTTCCCAGCATCCCTCAGTCCCTACCTGGTACAGGGTTGGTCCAGCATACCCCATTCCCCAAACTTCTTATCTTCACCATATCTCCCTCCTCCGTTTCAATAGATGTCCAGTCAACTAAAGACAGTAAGTTAACTGCTCCACACTCACAAAACACTTTAGCGGTCCGTCTGAGGTGGCTTGGTCTCAGCTCAACAAAGAATCACATTGACACAGTCACATTGAGAAGATGCACGATTCACTAATGAGATCACTCAGCTGTTGTAATTTGTATAATAAGAAAATAATGCAGGAAAACAAACTACCTTTCTCCTCATGACTGGTGGTGAATGGGACAGTCTCCACAGGCATTTGGGGAAGGTATTGTACTTCTGTGGTGGCTCCCATGTAGGAACCCTTCTGTAGTGATTACTAAGTGCACCCAGGTCATAACTGGGTGAGCGTTCAGAGAATCTCTGCCAGGCACAGGAAAAAAGCAGGCCCATTGCAAGCCTTCTCTTTCCTTAAACTGGGAAGTCTTCCAGTTCCTCACCTATGGTGTTTCCCTGCTCTCCCTCCAAAGGCTTTGCTCTCTCTGCCAGCCCTATCAGTCACGTTTATTTTCATTTTTCTACACAGCTTTAAAAAAAACGGTTTTATGTGTGTCGCATCTTAGCAACAGTCGCAAAGTTTTGGGAGGCGACTCTTGTTGTTTCGTGCTTTCCAGGTGGCTTGACACAGTCTGGAGAATGTCGTGGCCTGACAGCAAGAGTGAGGGGAATTTTGCCCCATCAAGGAGGGTCCGATTAAGTTACAATCCAAACAGAACTTACCCAGCATTCCTAGTTGTATATTGCTCAAGATCCATAGGAGCTGATTTCAATCAGTCTATTAAGTGTTGGTTGGACTAGACACCAGGCCAGGGCAGTAGTCACCCCAAGAGAGGCTGCCTGCTGCCCTACAGGGAAAGCCTGACTAGGCTGACAGGGACACACAGGCCTTTGTTTGCCTCAGCCCCACCCCAGCCCCCCAGTGCTGCATTTAAGGAGGCATCACAACAATAGCCAATTCACAAATGACACGGACGATTTTCCAAGACACCTTTACCCTAAATAACCTAACGGTTTTATAATGACTTGAGAACAAGTTTGAAGTGAGGCAAAACCAAACTCAATCATGCACCCAAGAAAGGACAAAAGTGCTTCTGGAACAGGATGTACAAATCTACCTAGAGACAGGTTCCCAGCAAGGCTTTGTAAGGGCAGTGCAAGGGATTATGGGAAGGAGCCTAGGGGCACAAAGAGAAAATTTTGAAATGGGTTAAAAAAATAGTTGGAACTACATGAATGATTGGGAAGGGAGTCTCGGATGTCCACCGCCTAACCCCCACCAGTCCTGGGAAAGAGCAAGCAGCCTGGCAGCCAGAGGCCAGATGGGGGCTGGGAGGGCGGAAAGGAGGAGCATGTGACATTCCTGTACCCTCTGGGAGAGGGGTGGGGCATGGGGATGCAGGTGGGCCTGGATGAAGGGGCCTTTGCCTCAGCACTGGGGTCACTGTGCTACTGGAAAGTTGCACACTGCCAGATAGGAGCCCTCTACAGGAGCCATGTCAGATCTTTTACAAGCTGTGTGCAGGAAAGGCAGGCCTTGTCCTTATCCCAGAACCTCTTGTCAGGCAGGGAAGGTGTGGAGAGCGGAGGGGAGGGCAGGAGACAGACGCAGGAGACCCACAAGTAGCTCCCTCCTTGGGTCCTTCCAATGGTCTCTCCTTGGCCTCATCAGCCATCACCCAAGTGCGAGGGTCACACACAACACACGACCACACAAGAAAAGGGGAGAAACGCATTCGGCCATGTGGATTTCTTAACATGCTCTGTTTCCTCTATGAACCTGTTTGTTTTATAACGTCAGGAATGTTTGAATTGAGAGCACTGTGGGAATGGCCCGGCCTGCCGGGGTTCGACTAAAGTTCGGCAGGAGAATCAACCTGTGTGAAGAAGAGAACACAAGACACGGAGATGTGGGAGCAAGTCTGAATTATGATCAAACCCCTTTGATTGAAAAATTTCACAAGAGTTTTTATAGGCACGGGGGCATGGGTCTTTGCTTAAGCGAGGAGGGTTGCTATGGATACCTAACTGTGCAATGCTCCAGCAGGTGTCTACCTTTACACCTGCTATATTCACAGAAGAGGGAGAAATTCCAGAGAGAAAGGGAAGTTGTAAAAGAGCTGGTTAGTCACGAAAAATTTCCTGGAACTGCTCCTGGCAGGCAGCTGGCCTTTAATCTGATTTTACCAGTAGTCTTACTGGAAAAGCTAATTTATAGCCAGAAAGGAGTAGCTCTTACTGTAAGCTCAGGTGGTCTTAGAATGACCGTCCCCGACAATAAACCACAACAGGTGTCTACCTGTCGAACTATGACAGGGTTAGCTGGTTTCTGGTAAATGACAGACTGCTGGAGAAATAGAAGCCTAAAGCTGGAGGCCCTGACAAGATGGCTGAACACTAGCCATATGACCTACTGTCCCCAACATGTGAGGTATAAAACAAAGGTCCTTCCTCCTTCCTTGCAATTTAGGACTTGAGTAGTAGAAAGTGAACCAAATGCCATTGGTTGAATGTTACCTTCTGGTCCTTAATGGACAGTCTACAACAGTCCTGAGAGGGAGATGGTGCTGTGCCCGGACACGGATGGAAAAAAATGTGTCACCAGGCAAAGGCGGCCACCCTGTGTCCTGGAGCCTTGAGAAGACAGACTTAAGGTCTGAAACCTTAGGGCCTTGAAGGACCAACCACCTAAGCCTGCCCTTGGAAGCAGTGCTCACAGGGCCAACTAAGGCCAGCTCACAGAAGGCTGGGATGCCTGCAAGCACACTTAGCTCCCTGGGCATAGCTCCAGAGAAAGCTTATCTGTCTCATGAGACTGGACGGCAGGAGGCTGGAAGGCATACTTTCTAGAACACAGTGACTAGAGCCAGCGGCTAGCCACAACCATACAAAATGCGAAATGTATTTCAGGTTCACTTAACTGGTCCTACAGGGTTGGATAGGGTGAGAAGGCATCGCTGGCTTCACTGGTTAAAATGTGTTTTAACTGGAAGAGTAGCAGGGCTCTGGGTAACTTTTGTCTTGGTTGAAAGACGCATCACATGTATTGAGCCGACTCCCGCTTCACGCTTGTGGCCCTACGTGTCCTCATCCAATACATGTGTCATTACGCTGAAGGCCCCGTGTGAGTGTCCATCTGTCAGTGAGAAGCAGTCACTTGGACAGAGAATGAGTCTGAGGACCTTGGAGGTGGACAGCTCGTCTGATTCAGTTTTCTTATTGTGAACTATAGATTCTGTTTGTGCACGGGGGCTTAAAGGGCCTGAGCCCTTCTGCTCTACAGGCAAGAGTGAGCTAGTTGTCCATGGGCTGTGGCAATGGGGTCCTGGACGCCAGGAACATAAGTGGCATAGTTGACTCTGTCCTTGAGCTGAGACGTCCATGGCGCTGTGGGAGTCTTGCCCCCAACCATCCCTTATGCTCCTAACTCTGGTACTCTCAGGCCATCCTCCTGGAAACGGAGGCAAAGGGGAAGGCCAGTAGTAACTGGGCTATAAGAGAAAATGTATGTATTTTCCCAAGGCATGATTAAATATTTGTTTTTTTAAAAATCTACTGTTTTATGCTCCCAAAGTGCTCCCAAAGGAACCCTGGCCCTCACATCCTTGTGGGCATTAACAGGATCAGGCAGGAGAGCAAGAGGCCTGGGTGGCCGGTTAGCGCAGTCTTCAGGCCAGCAGGTATCCTGCTAGCCCCTTGTGTGGCATCTAACCTAAACTCCCGGCTCAGAGAAAGGTCCTAGCGCCTCGGAGGTGCCAGCCTTCCATCTCTTAAGGCCAGGCTCCAAGAAGCAGTGTCCCAGGGCTGGGGATGTGCTGCCAGAGGCTTATGCTGAAGGCCTGGAAGTGAGGTGACCTCCACCTGCCCCTGGAGGGTGTGGCCTTTCCCTCTCCTGTCTGCTCTGCTTGCCAAGATTCCTTATTCAACCTTCAGAGAAGTCACTGCTCTTTATCGATAAGTCTGGACCCAATCAACCTGTCCCTGGCGTTGCCACTGGTGGACACCAGGAAAGCACTAACATGATTGTATTTCAAAATAGGTTACAAAACTGGCCCAGAATCACACTACAATAATGAATCTTCCAAAATAGAATTCAGTGCTTGCGGAGGAGTGGTGGGGAAGGGGGCGGGGTGTGCAGGCAACCAGTGGTCTGTAAATCAGTCCGCCGCACAATTTCCCTGATAGACCATAGAGGTGTGTAGTCACTGAAACACACACACGACACAAAACTGGGGTCAAGTGATGATGACGCCATTCTGCTTTTGTTGCTTCTTTTATGTCTTCTTAAGATGCACAGCAGTCCTTCCCGTGTGAGTGTGTGTGTGAACACACACACACACAATCTCAAAGTAAACAAGCCAGGCAACTGGAGCAGTCCGCTACTTTCACACCCCAACTGTCCCATCCTCCCGTGCTGCCTTCTGCATTAAGTCTGTGTCTGACATTTAAGGCAGTGATGACATGCACGTCACATCATGCCTGCTCATGCTAACACTTCAATTTTGGTGTGTGTTCTTCGATTCTGCTGCTAAGTGGTCCTGACAGATTCCAGACCTGTGACAGAGCAGTTGGCTTAGCTCCAGAAAGCCTGGGAGTCCCCAGGTGCTAATGGGTCCTGTCAGAAGGACTCTGTTAAACCCGAGCCCCCTACCTAGGCAATGTGGGACACTCCAAGCACCAAAATGGACGATTAATGTACGTGGAAAATAGAAAGGCCGACATTTCTGCTCCGGACAAGAGGAAAAAGAAGCTGGGATCCTTTGACGAAGTGGCATTTGTGACAGCTGAGATTCAGTTAAGGACCCTCTCTCTTTGGTCTGGAATCTAGAGTATTTATTCCAGTCTTAAACTTGGGCCAAGAAAACAGTTATTACCACTGTGTGTGAGAGTATATGCCAGGTGAGATGGGATTAAAGTGGTCTTCCTTTATCATTAGGAGCCACAAGCAAAATTACCTAGAAATATTTTTCATTTTAACCTTAGACTGATTAGATTCTTTTCCCCTAGCATTGCACCATTCTTTTCTCTGTTTTTTCAAACTACAAAAATGGAAAGAAAGAAAAGATCTCAGAGCCCATCTAATAATAAACATGCCTGGCTGGTAAAGAAGCTTGTCGGTAGGGCCAGCCCCTAACAGTGTGAGCAAATTACCTCGCCTCCAGTTAACTGGTTTGTGTCAGTACTCAACACCGGTATTCAGTTCAGGTAGCTTCCCTTTATGGACACCAAATGCTGCGCTTAAATAGCCAGTGTTCCATTTTCCCTCTGACCATCAAGACAAACAGTGGGACCATGAGGTGAAGAAAACCGCCCAGCGACGTACGTGGGCCTCCTGTGTGACATGGACAATAGGGGCTTTCCAGGGATGACTGGGAACAGACTTGATAAAAACGGGGGGGCTCTGGGGGTGTGTGGGGGGTGCTGTTAGTCCACTTTCATATTCTACATATTTTTCCAGTATTGTTGATCAATTGTTAGTTGGGGGGAAAGGTGGGATAAGTTCGGCTGTTCCCTCTAGTGTGACGCTATTGCAGCGGGCATCCCCCATAGCAGCGAGGATGCCTTTTCACTTTTGGTTCCAAGTTCTTTGCACTTGGAAGAACTCTTCCTGAGAAATTAAAAACTTCGGTCCCATGTGCCTTTGAAGCAGGTGCAAATACTATGATGAGGCCTGACCGGTGGGGACGATGGACTGCTGCCCAATTCTGAGGCTTTGCTGCAGGATCCTCCGAGCACCGGGCCGCTGGTCACTTTGTGCACGTCTCCATGAGTTTTGCTGAAGCGTTCTTGGTTCCGAGTTTATTCAGCATTTTCCAAATGATCCCGCAAGAAGGAGAATTCAAAACCCAGCCTGCCTGGTGGAGGCGTGGCTCTAGGCTTCCTGCAGGAGTGATTCATGCTGCCTGCTAACTTTGCTGCAGCTTCCCCAGGGTGGGCGTCCGGGAGCCTGTCTGCCCAGGGGGGGGCTCTTTCTCCACCTTGGATCACTGGACATTAAGTCGAGAACAGGCTGGTTAACCAGGAAGACAAAAGCAAGGAACCAATGCAGGATAAAGCAAAGAACCCTTGTGTGGTGGAAGTCGGGGAGGGGAGCTTTTTCTCCCATGTGTTAATCAAAAAGAGATGCTCCGGTCCCCAGCCCCTATTCTGCTGTGTTCACAGTCACTGACCTAAGACGCAAACCCAGGGCCTGCCCTACTTTGAGTTTCTTAAACATAAGCCAAACCTCCTGGTTTTCCCCCTGCCTTCTCTCACCAGGTCTAGGAACAGCCCCCACCAGAGCAGTCCAGGACCTGAGGACCACCTAAGGTGTAACCCAGCAGTTAGCGCAACCTCATTTCTCAGGCAAAGTCCCTTGCACCTCACAAAGAGCATTCCCTGTGAGCTTTAATGCTTTTTGAGAGACGCATGGGCTTGGAGCCATTCACTCCCTCAGCTACTATTCCTGCCACAGCTGAGGCTGTGGTCTTACCAAATCTGTAATCTGCCCTCCTAGCAAAGGACTGTTCTGTGGTAACGAACCTGTCTGAAAACAAGATGAATTCAGTACATCCACTAGCCAGATGGAGTCCCTCTCTGAGTCCTAGGCGAGCTATCACCACCCCACCCCCCCAGCCACCATCAATAAAACCCTCAAGTCCCTAGATCACATGCTGGTGGGCACATGGCCTCAGGAGCCATCCAAACTCTGCCACTGGTAGTTTGAAAGCTAGTTTCTTGAGTTCCATCTCTTCTGTGCAGGCCTGCCTCTCCTGGTCCCTGAGAGGCCTCCGTGCACGCTGAAGCCAAAGGGAAGGGGCAGCACGTGTTGGTGGGCTCCCAGGCTCAGGTGGCTGAGCACTAGGAGACAGCTCAGGCTTTACCTAAGACAAATCCAGGGAAAGGGCCCTTTGATGCTCCATCCATGGAAGAAAGACTCATGGATCTCACTGTTTCCTTTGCCAAGACTTCATCAAATTCCCTCTTTTAAAATGTCCTGTGCGCAGGCCCAGAGGCGGCCCAGACTTTTGTTGAAGTTACCTTCAACTACTTCATCTTCATCAATTTTTCTGTCTTCAACCTCCTGTCATTTCCTAGAGACTGCATGGCTCCGACAGGCCGCATCTGGGAGCGGCAGAGACAGCCACTACCTGCCTGACCCTGGCACTCATGTTATTTGGGAGAAGAGCGGATGTGAACTTTTCTCGAACTTCTCCATAGAATGTCAATCCTATCTCTGCTTCCATTGGCTTCTAGCACACAGGACCTTTCACTGAGCCATACGAAGCGGCCCGCCAGCCAAAGCCTTGTGGTAGCTGGCCCACGGAGGCCCCACTCACACTTACAGTGTGGGAAGATGGTGGAAGGGAGCCACTTGCCATTTAGCTGTGAGATGTGTTTTCGTTACAGATTCCCTGGGCCCTGCCTGGCTTGGGAGTCCTGAGTTCAGAGAGGCAGAGCTTAAGAAGGGACATTTGTGGCCTTGGGAAGGAAGCGCTAACTGAGGCGCACCTCACCCCTGTGCCGGTCCTCGGCCCCGGGGCCTTATGAGGAGATAATGCCTTTTCTTTTCTCACGCTCCCACATCTCAGCTGCAAGAAGGCAAAGTTACACAGTGAGGCTTTTCTGGGGGGTCCATGAGAGGCCCCCCGCCTCGAGGCCATGACTTCTTCTGATCTTCTGGCAGAGGCTAGAGCTACTAAGAAAAACAGCCTTTGTTCTCCGAGAGGGAAGGTGACAGGGCAAGGTCACAGGGCATCTCTCTCTCCCACTAAGACAGGGCCCGAAGGCCAGGGTCCTCCCGCGGCAGGAAATGGAACTAAGCTACGTGGCTCTTCCCTGCAGGGGCAAAGGGTCTTCAGCCAGGAGAGGTTTCAGGTACAAGCAGGCCTGTGGATCCCAGCCATGGCAAAGGCTCACAGGCCCAGACAGCACATATCAGTCCAGGTTCAATCACCGAGGCAGAGATGATGGGGGACGGATATGTACAGAGTTTAAACACTCATAAAAACGTACCAAGCTCCCTCGGCAAAGCAGCCTCTGCAGTAATGCTGGAGGGGGGTGGGCAGTCAGGAACATAGGCAGGAGTGGAAGGGAGGCACAGCCTCCCATCCACACAGCCAGGCCTACACATTTCAGTCCATTTTCTCTGATTTTGGTAACAGGGATATCCTGCCGAAGCCAGGGTTCTTTCCAGGTCAGAAACTAACACAGATAGACCTAGCAGGGGTCTCAGAGAAAAGCAAGGGGCCATGGCAAGGGAGAGGGAGAGCTGCCACAGGGGGGCGTGGCAAAGGGGAGAGGGAGAGCTGCCACAGGGGGCGGGGCAAAGGGGAGAGGGAGAGCTGCCACAGGGGGGCGGGGCAAAGGGGAGAGGGAGAGCTGCCACAGGGGACGGGGCAAAGGGGAGAGGGAGAGCTGCCACAGGGGGGCGTGGCAAAGGGGAGAGGGAGAGCTGCCACAGGGGGCGGGGCAAAGGGGAGAGGGAGAGCTGCCACAGGGGGGCGGGGCAAAGGGGAGAGGGAGAGCTGCCACAGGGGGCGGGGCAAAGGGGAGAGGGAGAGCTGCCACAGGGGGGCGTGGCAAAGGGGAGAGGGAGAGCTGCCACAGGGGGCGGGGCAAAGGGGAGAGGGAGAGCTGCCACAGGGGGGCGTGGCAAAGGGGAGAGGGAGAGCTGCCACAGGGGGCGGGGCAAAGGGGAGAGGGAGAGCTGTCACAGGTCAAGTTGTTGCTTCACACCAAGACAGTGGATGGACATACTAGAGACACTGGGTAAGGGTTGGGTCTATGTCTCAATGACAGAGCACCTGCCAAGAAATCATGTGTATATGCTACAAAATTCCTCATTCTCCTCTCCCCTTCCTAACCATCAAAAAAGAACCTCCCTCTGTTGCCCACACCACCAGGAAATTCAGAAGACCTTAGGTACCCCCCCTAATAAGTGGGCACATAGCAAGGCCATTAGGAGGAAAACTGGCTCCCTGGTGTCGATGGCATAAAGGACCATTAGAAAGACAATGCTTGGCCCTTGGCCCCACCACAGACCACTGAGTCTTGCAAAGGGAAATGGTTAGCCTCGGGATATTTGGTGGGAAATGTCAATAATACTGATCATTCCGTGCTTTCTGGTTGGTTCCTTGGTGTCTGTATCATTCCCTCCCTCCCTGCTGTTTTTTTATTACTGATCATAGGAGACACCGTACAGACACCACTGTGTCTCAATCGGGTATAGGTCCTTGGGGTCGGGAGTTCTCGAAGCATCGGTGGGCAGAGAGATAGGTGAGTGACAAACAGAAACAAACTCAGGGGGAAGTTTGAGGAGTCTGAGTGTATTTTGCAGACTAGCAAGCCAGGTTTATACACACATTTTATTTTATTTTATTTTATTTTATTTTGTTTTTTTGAGACAGGGTTTCTCTGTGTAGCCTTGGCTGTCCTGGACTCGCTTTGTAGACCAGGCTGGCCTCGAACTCACAGCAATCCGCCTGCCTCTGCCTCTCGAGTGCTGGGATTAAAGGCGTGCGCCACCACGCCCAGCTTTATACACACATTTTCAAATGGGGGTGGGGAGGAGTGTTTTTTCGTGCAGGGTAATAATGTTGTCATCAATCTTGAGCAATCATTCATAAGTTATTAGATTGGTATCAGTGCATATGCCCTCTTTATCAAAGGTCAATGTTCTGTCATTATGCCAAACATCTGTGAGTCAAGACAGTTTGTTTTCTTAGCTCATCCTCTGCTATCTGGAGTTTTACTCAAATTTTTATTTGTAAGTCATAATATGAACTATGATTAATTCTTAGGTATGTTTTCATTAACAAGTACAACGGAACTTAGTGGTAAACTTGACTGAATGGCCCTTGCCTGTATTTTGAATAAAGGATTGCCTAGCAACACAGCCAAGGCTAAAAAGTTCTTTGATTAAAAAAAATAATAAAAAATAAAAACAAAGATAGAAAGAAAAAACAGTCAGGATGTTCCCAAACAACAAGGGATAAGAGAAAAAAGGACAGGGAACTGCAATTAGTTTTTCCTGACAAAAAAACTTCAGACCCGTTTCCAGGAGGCTGTCCCTATGAGTAGGGCTCATCACCCCGGTTCTGTGGTAACGTTTGTCACCCAGACTCCAGTGGAGGGGTCGTGACACCACCGCTACACACATCCTTCGCTGTTGTCAAAACCCAGATGGAGTTTCAGCTTCCATGTCCCTCCTAAGGTCTATGGGAGAGACCAATGTCAAAATGCCCCAAAGGATGTCATTCAACCTAAAGGTTGAGGTAGGCCAGGAGCTTACTGGCTGTTTTGATTTGGAAACTCTTCTGAAGGATTTCTGGGAAGCTTCATGGTATCTGACTTAGAAGTTCTAGCATAAGCCGTGATGTGGCCTCTCCTGTGGTTTCATAAGGAAGTCCATGAGGTCTTAGTTCAGCTAAACTTCTTTCTTGATCAAGACCCACTTCACTGCAGACTTGCAGGCTTGCCGGCGCCTGGGTCCCTTGGCCTCTGCTGCTCCCGAGAGTCAGTAGCCAGGTCTTCTGTGCCCCGCAGGCGCAGCTTCCAGACAGACCCTTTAAACACTTGACCGAAACAGACTCTTCTCAAACACTCACTGAAGTCAGAAGACATCCCTAAGCCAAGTTCTATGACTTTCTAGAAAATGGTTTATTCCGTGTCCACCTCCAGCACCACCCATTCCTCCAAGCCACCAAAGAAGTAGCGAGCGTATGGTCCTTCCCTGGCTATCGGCCACCATGTGACACTGACTGTGTAGTTTACCATAATTGTCTGGGGACTAGACAGAGGCCCGTTCTGGCTGTGGTTGAACAAAGAGTCAAAGCAAGTGGGCCGCGCACGTGCACGCGTGGGTCTGGGTTCTCGTGTCCTTTGACAACAGTCTGTCAGGGAGGCATGAAGAAAGGCCTACCTGACGGAACCGGAAGCTGGGCCTTACCCCGGATATAGCCTGACCAGCTGCGTGACCTTGAGGGTGTCCCTGGCTCTGTTGGGGGGGGGGTGCCTTCTCCTGCAGAAGGGATGGCAAGTAATCTGCCTCGTGGGAGTTAAGGCAGGTCTTAGTTAAAGACACTTGGAGTAGGGAGTCTGGAGAGATGGCTCAAGGCCTCATAGCACTGGCTGCTCTCGCAAAGAATTCAAGTTCCGTTGCCAGCATTCACACTGAGCGGCTCACAACTGCCTGTCGCTATAGCTCCCGCAGATCCAACGGCCCCTTCTACACTAGGAGAGGCAACCACACTCATGTGCTTGTATCCACACACATATACACATACGCGTACATTAAAAAAATAATAATAAAATAAATCCAAAAAAATGGGTCCTTTAATTCATGATGAAGGGTGCTGATGCGGGTACGAGGGTCTTGGGCTCTTTCTAAAGCATCCTGGACATGTGCCACGTTATCTGAGACATTAATGCATGTAAATAGTGCCTCCTCCATGCTACACAGCATATGTAGTGATAGCATACTTTAATGGTGTCCAAAGTCATAATCAGGGAAAGTTATCAATAAGTTGCGGAGAGGCTGAAGAGGAAAAGCTACAATGATCTTTCCCTTCATATCTCAGACATATTTACCACCCAGAAACGGGGTGCGCCCTTGGGTGATTACTCCTTTTGGTGGCTTTCCACTAGCAATATTTCCTCTTTGGATGGCTACTGATACGAGGTGATGACTGTTGCCTTTTGGGCGTTGCTTGGCTACCATTTGGAGATGGGAAGGGAGACCGACTTATCATGTGACATTTACTTGGCAAGGGCTCTTTCACCTTTTATTAGCAGCACTCTCAAATGGAGTCCATTGCTACCTTGGGCAGGGTAGAGAGGGGAGAATACTGCTCTAGACTTAGTGCAGTTTGTCTCTGAGGATGACTGAGGCACCGACCTCACCGGAAGAGGCCTTCTGCGTGGAGAAAGAACCAAGAGTGCCGAGGCCGAGAGATAGCCTGGGCACCCAAACTGCGCTCCCCACTGGATCCTTAGGGAGCTTGCTACAAATTCATCTGAAACCCTTCCCTAGGGAAAAGAAGTGGGCAGGTGAGTGAGTCCTGCCCACTGGGAGGAGAGATGCAAAGTTGCCTGTCACCCCACCTTAGGGCCTCTGGAGGTGCTAGAGAAAAAGAGAAAGGCCCAAAGAAGAAAACAGATTCACTTTGATGATGCAACTTAGAACTACAGAGATGTACCCAGGTGACTGGTCCCTTCCTTGTTTTTTTGTTTGTTTGTTTGTTTGTTTGTTTTGTTTTTAATGGTTAGGATTGGGAACAGACATGATGAAATCTGATTTACACCACTTTGTACCTTGGACCCCACCCAGACTAGAGAGAGAAGTGTAGAAGATATTAAATATGGGCCAAACACATCACCAAATACTCAGATTTCCCCCCCTTTAAAGACCTACTAAACACACACAAGGTGCTGACTATGTGCATCTGACCTTGTTAAAATAAATAGATAAATAAATAAATCTAACTAGCTATGAAATGACTCTGGTCCAAATCTCCACCTCACCTGCAAACCACTTGTTTTATTAGGTTTTAGGTGCCCCTATAGTTTAGGGATCCTGCAAGTAAGGAAGAGAAAAGACAAGACATTGCTGCCACATACTCCAAAGTGTCTGGAGTATGTCTGAAAGTTCAAGGGAATCAATTGGCATCTTTGTGTATGGTATCGATTCCAGATAGGTACAGCACCCAGATTTCATAACTGTGTCTGAAAAGTTGAATTGAATCAGATAAGAACATAGCACGAAGGCAAATGGGGGGGGGAGGGTAAGGGGATGGGGGGTGGGTATTTGAAGGAAGAGGATCGAACGAGAAAAGGGATCAGGTGGTGAGGGGGTGAATATGAACAAAGTACACTCATATATATGTATGAAAATGTCATAATGAGACCCATTATTTTGTATACCAACTAAAACATTTTAGTTTTAAAAAGACTAGTGAAAAAAAATCTTCACTGAAAACAAGGCAGATGCCTCAGCCTTGGCTCTAATGGTGCTTGATAGCAAAGATGTCAACCCGGGACCTCTGAGGGTCCCGACACCCTGGGAGAATAGTACTCTCCCTCCGGAAGGACAAGGCGAGCAGCTCCACAGTTGTTCCCACCCCGCCCCCCACCCCCACCCCCACCTGCTAGCTTGTCATCAGGAGGTCAGCTTACTGCAGGATTTCTCCAATTTGCCCTAGTGTAGCCACCTTGCCTGGGCCTACCTTTGTCTTCCTTGGCATTCTTTTGTCCTAAGGACTAGTGCCCAATGTCTGGGCTTAACTCTAGAGAGCCTCTTCCATCCATCCTTGGGGCTCTTGGGGCTGTGAAGCATGGCGGGGGGGGGGGGGAGGAGGGGGCTCCTGGGCAGACCCTGGCCTCAACCCCAGTCTGCTGCCCCTAACCTTAGTCCCACCAGCCTCTCTTATCAGAAGAGCTCAGAAAACTCTTTTTGAAAGTATCTCAGAGGTCGAATGTTCTGGGCTCGATGACCCCAGACCATCCATTTTATAGTAAAATAAACTGGCCAGCCAGACTGATTCCTGATTCGGCTGTATTTAAGAGTCAAGGACCATGAGCGACAGCCAGCTCTGTCCGACTCAGTGTTACTAGCATAGCCCTGAGACCGTGTCTAAAGCAAACCTCTCAAGAGAGCTGCCAGTAATGGGAAAAGATCCTTCCCGAAAAAGAGTGCACGTATAATCGTCAATCCCCAGTGGCAGCTTCCATGGTTGACCGCTTCTTTAGCTTTTCTTGGAAGACCAATCTCTCCTCCCTCTCTGGCCTGCTTGCTCTAGGTTCCCCCTCAGGTGGCAGGCACTGGTCTCCCCCACACAGAGTATGCTCAGCAAAGGCAAAGAGATAAAGAAAACTTGGCCCTGGTGGGTGAGACAATTGGCAAACGCCCCCTGACCTGAATGTCCGGTGCAGAACAGACCCTCTGGGGGAAGAAGCAGTGACTGGGCAGAAAGGACTTGGAAGGGGTTGAGACATTTGACTTGAAGCTTCTGAAAGTTGACAAATCTATTAGTGAATCAAACCCAGTGACCCAGCAGGAGATGTGTGTAGCTGCCGCCTTAGGGACGCTTATGTCTCCACAGCTTGAAGCCACAGACATTTCCTTCTCTCTCACACTGGGGAACTAAAGAAGCCTGGCAGACACGCCTCCCGCATGGCCGGGTCACTCTAGCATGTAGCCCATCGTCATGGAAGACATCAGAATCTTCTCCTGTGACTCTTTAGACAAGGGAGGAAAGTGAGCACAAGACAGGAATGGACACAGGAAGCATTAGATAGGCTGGGACATGGTGCACACACCTCTACTTGTGTGTCTTGCTGATACTGGGTGCTGCTCCATTGAACGCCCTCCTGAAACAGGTCTCTCGGAAATGTGGGTTCTGTCTCCTTCTGTGCTTTCCTGTTGTTTTTTGTTGTTGGGTTTTGGTTTTCTGAAACAGGGTCCCATTCTGTACAAGCTAGCCTGGAACTCTCTCTCTCTCTAGACCAGATCTCTAGAGAGATCCTTCTGACTAAGCCTCCTAAATGCTGGGATTACAGGAAAAGGTGTGTTTTAAATGTGTCCTTAGGAGGAAAAGTAACACACCCTCGCCTAGCCCTCTTTCTAAGCCCTTCTGCCACACAGCTTTGCCCTTCCTTGGTTTATTGGGTGCACAGTAGAAGGAAAAAGGTAGGATGCTCCAAGGGCTGTCTTCCCACTTTGACTTCAGTGACAGCCACTTCTGTGTAACTCTTTCCGTCTTCCTGTTTGTCCCCACCGTGCTCCTACCACCAACCTGAATACCAAGACTTTGGTTTCTGCCTCCTCATTGCTGGAGTTCTGGCCCCAAAGGGGTAGTCTGGTCTTCAGCTGGAGCCCCAGTGGAAGAAATGGTTGTGGAATCAAAGGAGCTGAAGAGCAAGCCGCGCCGCACCGCGCCGCGCCTCAGGGACCGTCGTTCTGAGGTCGGGTCCTCACAGGGTGCAGTCTGGAGAACACCTGCCCCCTCCATGTGTGAACATGGGTTCTCTGTTTCGAAATCTTCACGTTTCTCAAAAAAGCCAGAGACTTGGATGCACTGACTTGAAAGTTGAGAATTGTGAAGTTCTCAGCCAAGTGCCTCGCCTGGGGCTCCCCCTGTCTGTACTGTAGACTGTACGTCATCACCCGGTACCCCAGTGAAGAAGAAAGTAGCATCTGGATGTCCTCCGTGGCAGCTGCGGGAAGCATCAGGAGGAGCAGCCGCACGAGGGGACCTGTAGCAGAGCCAGGAGCCCAGGTGACACTTCTGGGCCTCTGCAATTGGGGGCAAACAGCACGAGGAGACGGAAGTCGGACTGGGACCCGGGTGCGACCTTCCTCGGTTCCTTGCCTCCTGCCTCCTGCATGACCCTGGGCCGCTACAGTTGGGCTTAGAATACCCTTCTTCATTCTGTGCAACGAAGTCGCTACGCGCCTTTCCAGTCTCAGAAAGTCCTCCTTAGAGAGCAGGCCTGTGTGTGGACCTGTGTCAGCTTTCTCCTGGAAGACGAGTCTCCTGGATGCGATTGTGACTTACCAGCCCCCACCCAAAAGCCCTCTACATTTGAAACTACGTTAACTAAGCAATTGTAAAGGCTTAGGCAAGAAGATGATTGATAAAAATCATTACATAAATCCTGGTTAGTGACCCAAACCAAATTTTGATGTCAGAAACAGGCACGTGTTAACAACATTCCTTTGCTACCCCCCAGCCACCTACCGGACACATGGGAAATCTGTTTTTGGAATTAAGTCTAACTTTATGTTATGTTAGACTGTGACAGAACAAACTGTGTGATGCTTTGCCGGTCTTTTTCTTGTTGACAAAAAGATACATGGGCATTTTTAGAAGCCAATATTAAATAAATGATTTATTTTTCTTCAGTTAATGCTGTTGCAGGCAGTTACTTTATTTAGCAACTCTATTAAGACATGCCCGGCGTGGTGGCACACGCCTTTAATCCCAGCACTTGGGAGGCAGAGGCAGGTGGATGGCTGTGAGTTCGAGGTCAGCCTGGTCTACAAAGTGAGTCCAGGACAGTCAAGGCTACACAGAGAAACCTTGTCTCGAAACACACACACACACACACACACACACACACACACACACACACACACACAAAGACATTAAGGAAAAATATAAATGTAATTGACACATTGAGATTTTATCCTGGTATTCTGGGATCACGGCTCGGTTTTCTGTAGTGTTAATGCTGCCCAGAATTCTTCATTGTCAGAGGTCTCACTTGGAGTCCAGTTTTGAAAAATCTTAAGTATCTCTTCCCTTCATACTCAGTAACTACTTTCCTCTTCCCAGGTGTGGAAAATGAGGAAAATGGCTGCCATGACACTGACCTGAGAAGTACCTTCTGCACCATGTCAGTGCCGGGCTCAGGACCCTGGCCCTGTGCTCCGGCTGTGGGCCTCACACACTTCTTACTCTGCTTGGAGTTAATAAGAAAACACCCAGGTGAAGTGTCCACAGCTGTGAGCAGAACACTGTGCACATTAACTGGGTGGCCCTTAACAGTGCGGTATGTCCTCGGGCCACTGACGCCTGGAAGCCAGTGGCCGTGAATTCTCTCTGTGTCACAGGCTCAGAGTTGGGATGAAAGGATGAGGAAGTTTGCTGTGTTGGTTTGCCGGGTAGCTGTGCAAGTGCCATGAGAGCAGAAATAAGGGAGCAATGGGCTTAGTCTTTCGCCGAACTGTTTTTATCAACCCAGCATGTGCTCTTTCACAGGTAGTTATGTGGTTTTTCAAAAAGAAAACAAAAAACAACCCTAATTTTGGCCCCTGACCTTGTAATTTTAGAAAACTATTATTTTGAAATGAAATATATTCATATACTGTTTCAGCAAATAAAATGTTGGAAAAAAAAGAAAAGACAATTGCCTCTGATTGAGTCTGAAAAAGGATTTGTCATCACAGAAAGGGGAAACAGGTGCCACAATATAACTCTTAAAATTGATTTAAATTAGATGCACTGTACTATGTACAAAATTCTCAAAATAACAATAGAGAAAAGAAATTAGATGTGTCAGTACTAGCTTACAGGTTTTTAGTCATGTACATAGATAGAATACAAACAGTTGCAGCACTGTACCTGTGTGTACATATATCAAGTAAGTGCCCAGGCTTACTTACTGGGCCAAGGTCACCCTGATATGGCCAAAGGAATTAAATCAGGTCAAATGGAGGGCTCACAGCAAGACCATGGCTGTACTCACTTGATTGAGAACAATCAGACTTTTATACTGTTATCAGGAACCGACGATATTAGCAATCACCAGCATCAGCGCAGTTGTAGTTGCCAGGACACAGTGGCGTTTGCAAGCTGTGCAGGGTGCGCAGGATTAGTGCCTGAGACCATTGTCCTGTCATGCTTCCATGCTTCCTTGTCTCCAAAGAGAACATACAGGGAAACCCAGCGCGGCCTGGACGCTTCGCTGCCTGAGGGAGTGCATTGGACCCTCAGGAGCTGGGAGGCGCCTTGTGCCCAGGAGCCGTGGACTCTAGCCTGAAAAACCTATGACATGTGCCTCTCAAGGCAGCTGGGCCAGGCCAACTCTGTGGTTCCCTGTATATATGCACACGCAGACACACAAAGACACACGCAGACACACACACACTCACACCTTGTTTTAAAAGCCTGGAAGAAATGACAGCATAAAAACAACAAGCACACTGGCACCTGAACTTGGTTTCTAAGCATCACCCTCCAGAACAAAGAATCTGACACGGCCCCTTAGAAATAACATGGTTTCGTGGCTGCGTTAGGAAAACCACAACTTTTCTTTGGTGGGGGGGGGGACATGGGTATATAAAGCAAGAAAGTACACCACAATTTAGAAGGGCAAACATCTGAACAATCCTTAAAAACATGTGAACTTGTGCAACTAGAGGAAGAGTGAACTGCCTAGCTGCCGCAGCACGCCTCAGTGCAGGGCCTGGGAGGCCGGTGTGGGGAGGTGCATTCTGACCTCTCGCTTGCCTATACAGACAGGCTTGTTTCCCTCTGTCCTCGTAGGGGAAATATGAAAGAAAAGTGGAAAGCTGAGTCGCTCACCTTTTCTTCTGGCTGCTGGAGCATTTTCACTTTGACACACACACAAATGACCGTTTTAGTGTTGATACGGGAAACATTGGCCAAATAAAGACATTGATTTGAAAGAAAGCGCCTCTGCTGCTTGTTGAGACCAACAGCCCTCAGAGATGTCCCCCCTCCCGCCGGGACCCTTAGCAAGGACGAGCAATCATCACCCTGGAGACTTCCTGGAACAGAAGGCTGTCAAGCGTGTGAAACCTTTTTTGCTTGCACAAAAAGGCCCACTGGGCATGTCTGACAAAGCTCCCAGGCTCAGTTGCCTTAGGGCCCCCCGGGTCAGAGGATCTGGGCAGGTGCTCCTGTGAGCATCCTTCCTCACAAGCCCTGTTCAAGCCTCACTGAAAGTGATGCTTAAAGCAAACGAAAGATCTAAAATTAAAAGTTGATCTTGCAATAATGACAAATACCTTGTACCCACCTGCACCTTGTTAGACACACACACACACACACACACACACACACACACACACACACACACACACGGTTCACCAGCCATTCCCTATAAGAGTGAAGATTGCCCAGGTCATTTGCTTGATTCATTTCAAGAAGTTTTCTTTGTTTAGAACCAAAGCGGTTCTTACAATGACTCCGTGACAAGACAGGTTCTTGACTTGAACAGCCAACATGGCTTCTGTTATACTCTGGGGGTGCGGGGGTGGCTCTACTTATTATTTTCTTAAGTTACGAAGTGGGTGCCTTTGAGAGGTGGAGTGGGGGGGACTGGTGCTTGTTCCACTTGCTAGGTTGCTTCTTGCCTGGCATATACCAGACACAAGATGGTGACCGTCAAAGAGTTCTGCCACGTGCATTTTGAAGTATATGCTCATAGGGTATCAAGTCTCTTCTTGGTAGCCTGCTATCCTTCCTCTCTTGAGTGCCACCAGGCCTCCTCATCCAGGGAACGTCGTCAAATATGGGGCACCAGAGTTCGAGTGAAAGTCAGACCCCACTCTCCACTCAACTGTAAAGAATGTCCTGTCCATTGGGTAGATCTGGGTAGGGGTTCAAAGTTTACTGCATGTATTGCCCTATGGCCTGCCATAGTTTAAGCAGGACCCCTGGGCCCAGATCCATCTGTCATAATGTTCTTCTTGTATGTTTCTAGGACCCTCTGGATCCTTCTAGTTCCCCATTCTCCCATGCTTCTCTCACCTAGAGTCCCAGTAGGATGTCCTCCCCTCTGTCCCACTTTCCTGATAAGTGAAGACTTTCATGGGACATGCCCCTTGGGCTAGTATGCAGATATAAGTGAGTATATACCATTTGACTCTTTCTGCTTCTGGGTTAATTTGCTCATTATGATCATTTCTAGTTCAGTCGAGATACCGTGTTCTTGAAGCTCATGTAAACTATAAGGATGGGTGGGAGCAGGCATCTGGAAGGGCGGTGGTGAGACATGACCAGGAAATTCAGCATGCCCTCTTGGGATCTCAGCCCAGAAAAGAAGAACAACATGCTAAGGGGCGATGGCTAAATGGCTGCCTAATCAGGCTTGCTGATTGCTGGAGCCTTGCAAATGTGCGTAGTTGTGATGTAACCAGTCTCTGTTTGGGGGAGGAGTGCTCCTGCCTTGGTCTGTTTTGTATTGCTATAATGGGATGCCACAGGCTGGTTTGCTTATGAAGAACAGACATTTATTTCTCAGACTTCTGGAGACTTGAAAGTCCACACTCAAGGTCTTGCATGTGACAAGGGCATTTCTTGGTACACTGTCCCATAGCTAAATGCAAGAGGGTGGGGGCCGGGCTCAAATTTTGAAAGGCAAGAAACTTCCAGAAAAAGGAGGCCACTCCTGTGACAATGGCATTCGTCTGTTCCGGGGGCACAGCCAGCCCCACTGAACCCATCCTCCATGTCTCTACTAACCAAGACAGTTTGACTGGGGACTCAGCTCCCAGCACATAAAATCTGGGGAACACACTCAAACCCCAGCGTGCCCAGACATGAGGAATCTGAGGGAAGGCCAAAGGATGTCTTTTTTCAGTTCTTGAAACCTTCCAGGGGGCCAAAACCATAAATGAGGCTCATCTCACAAAAGACAGGTAACTGACCTCGGAACTGGCCTTACGTGTGACCTGCTAAGCCGTTCTTCAGTTTGCTAGGCGTACAGTCTTTCATGTTTTTTAAAACGCACATTTTCTGAAGGAAAGACCTTATGATACCATGTAGAGAGAACACAGAACTTCATCTCTTACTTGGAGTTGCACGTTGAGACGTGGAACAATTCCAGCACCCAAGGCGCATGTGTTGCGTGGACACGAGTTTCCTTTTTCATGGTTGTGACTTGTGTGGGTCACTTTCACCTATACTCAAACGATGTAAATGAGCCAGATTTCGCGTCTTCTCTTCCCCTGCTCATTACAGCTGTTAGAATTACTCACGCCAGATGTGCAGCTGCTGTTTGCTCCCTTTTAACAGCTGTGAGGTGTGTTGGACGGCTGTGGCACAAAGCACCCATTCTCTTCCTGGAGTGAATTTGGGGCTACCTCCAGCTGGGCTTGCTTTAATAAAGCCCCTCTCAGTCCCTTGAACACTCCACTGTAAGGCACTAGCTTGAGGAGAGTCTCGGGGATGTAGTGAAGACTTGGGGCTCTGAAAACTTTCTGTAAAAAGCCGATGACAAACACTTGAGGCTCTGCAAGCTACGTGTTCTATTATTAGGAGTCATAAGCAACACACAGACTACCGGGCATGCCTATGGACTAAAAGCTTACTCCTGACAGCGGTTTTGTCTACAAAATCCAGCCCACTCCCGGAATGCTGGTGTACGTGTTTGGTTTGCTTCAGTAGAGTGTGCGAAACGGTTCGCCGAGGAGGATGTTTCCCTGACACACGCACTAAGCAGCGTGCTGCAAAAACCACGTAGTTGCTTCACAGCCTTGCTAGCATTTAGGCTGGCCTGTCAATGTTTTAGCCATCACCGTAGTTCCGGTTTTAACTTGTGATCCCATGATACTCACGATACCAAGCGCTTACCACCTGTGTGTTAGCCCTTTGAACACTCACAGCACGCAGCTAGAAGCCTGCGTTGCTGATGGACTGCAGGAGGCATCCTGGTGATGATGACTCTGCCTCGTGGGCTGCCACCGAGCGGTTGTGACCTGACAACTTTTGGGGACAGAGAGCCGAAGGGCAGCTTAGCCGGGTCCTCCACATCACGTCTGTCACGAGGCTGCAGTCGGGCCGGTGGCTCACAGGGACAAGAGGGACCTCTTTGCGCGCTCGGAGTGGCTCACGGAAGCCTTCAGTTGCTTGAGAGATGTCAGTTCATGGACCCCAGTGCCTTGCGGTTCTAAAGGCTGTTCTTAGTGTCTTACACTACACGGGGTTGTAATGGGGGCCCAAACCATTGCACGCCCGACTCCACAATGGATGTGCCATTAGGCTGTAAAGCTCAGCAGGTAGACAGCATCACCTGCCACAACGAAAACAAAGGCCCAACCCATCAAAGCCCATTGCTCTGGGACAGTCTCTAAAGGTACTAACCTTGCTCTTTGGCTTCTGTCTCTCTGCTTCTGCCTAACCGTTCTGGTTAACTGATGTATATCAGCCCAAAACATGGTTTCTGTATTTTAAAGCTCACCCTAAGAAAGGCCCAGGGCTACACTGGGATCCCAAACACCCAGTATAGTCACCAGGCAGCGAATAAAGACTTTCTATCTGCACACACCCGTGTCGAAGCAGCCTTCTCTGGTGAAAACTCCACAACAGTTTCCCATCAGAATCAAGTGTCTAAGCTAGCCAGGAGAGGCGCTCTTCCTTTGAGGGTATTGTGTAATTGATTCTTGCAAGATTGGAATATTTCATCCTGCAGGGAAGAGCTTTAAATAACTCAAAATAGCCCCAGGAAGTGCTTGAAACTGACCAGATTCACTCAGCTCCCTGGCCCACCCAAGAAAATAGAAACAGTAAAGATTACCTGGGGGAGGGGGCAGGGGGTGTGTGGTGGTGGTGGTGGTGGTGGTGGTGGTGGTGGTGGTGGTGGTGGTGGTGTGGCTCCCTGAGAAAAAAAATCCAGCTGCGTCAGAGAAGCAGAGACCAGCCCAGCTGCCTGGAAGAGAGTCAAACCACCTGAGCGACTGGGAAAGGACCCTCTCCAACATACGGAGCTCCCTGCAGGCTGAAGGTAAGCTCCAGTTTTTGTGAGCTGTCACCCATGCTGGGGAAGGCTTTGGTGATGTGGCTGTTTTTGAGTCATTTCTGCTCTTGTCACCCCTCATCCATACTCCTGTAGTAACTCTAATAAAGTGCATTGGTGCCCTGAGTTGGAATTTAGTTGGAATTTTTATTTTGGTCTGCCCTAGGCTCCCTACCTGGGATGAGTGAGTGTGTGTGTGTGTGTGTGTGTGTGTGTGCATGTATTGTGTCTCTCAAGGAAAAGACTGTCACACGCAGAGGAATATTACAGCCTCTTGGTAAACACACACACACACACACACACACACACACACACACACACACACACACACTCCTCTAGGATAGTTGGCTTTGGTTTGGTTGGGCTTTGTGTGTACATGTTTTGTTATGATTCTGGGTTGGAAGTCAAAGCCTTGTACATCCTAGACCAGTGCTGTAACAAACAGCACCATCCTTGGCCCTCTTCTGGGAGTTTGATGCTACTGAAATCTGTAAACCAACATGAGATCATTACAGCCCAAACAGGATGACTTTGGTATTTGAAATTATGACTCATGCTTTTTACTCTTTTCCGATATTCCTGAACAACATGCTATAGTTTCCAGCCCTGAGGTCGTGCCATTATTTTATTAAATTATTTCTAGGTTTTCAAGCTTAATTAAGTTTTACTTAAACGTTTTCATCTTTATTAAGGTTTACGCAACAAAACCTACATAAACTCACAGTGTGTATACTCTGAAATGGCTACGGCAATGAAGCCAAGTGGCACATCCATTCTGCCACACAGCTACATAATTATACATTAAATACCTCCTCTCTTGGTGTTGTGCAGTGTTAGTAGGTACGGATGCTTACAGGGAGTAGCAAAGCGCAGAGCCCATCTTTGTCCATCTTTGCAAAGCCTCTGAGCCTCTGCCTCTAAGCCCCACTGAGCTGCAAACCCACCATAGTGTTACTCAACCCATGAGCTTAATCCATTTGCTGTCTCATCTCATTCCAGAGGACCAAGCCAGCACATGAGCTCTCAGGAGCCTTTTAGAAACATCTCTTGAGCTCAGCTCTATAGGGATTTCCCTTGGTGTCTTACAACTCTAGACACAGGCTTTGAATCTGACAGATTGTTTGTCTGGGAATCTGTCAGTGCAGTGGGAAATGGAAGACTGTGTCAAGTTGTGCATGTTGTAACATGCATGCCAGGGAATGGTTTTTGTAATTGTCTATTTCTATAATTTACATAATATGTTTTAGCAATGCCGTGGGGTGATTCCTCTAAACTAATGTCTACATTTCCCATCAATTTAAGCAGACACTAAATTTTTCTCTTTTTTAAAGATTTATTGCTTGTGTGTAAGTATGTGCACCACACATCAGCCCAGTGCCCAAGGAGGCCAGAAGAGTGTGTCTGGCACCTCAAGTTGTAGTTAGGGATGGTTGTGAGCTACCATGTAGGTGCTGGGAACAGACCCTGGATCCTCCGCAAGAAAAAGTTCTCTCCAACTCTTAGCCACTGAACCATCGCTGCCGGTTCTCACAGGGGACTTTTTTTTTTCAAGACAGTGTTTCTCTGTGTAGCCTTGGCTGTCCTGGACTCGCTTTGTAGACCAGGCTGGCCTCGAACTCACAGAAATCCACCTGCTTCTGCCTCCTGAATGCTGGGATTAAGGCGTGCACCACCATGCCTGGCTACTCTTAAAAATGTCAAAGGCCACTACAGACATTTTTATGATGAACATACTATTTCTTGTGCATCCCTACCAAAAGTGTACATACACTATATTTTCACTCTGTCCTTACAAGGACTTAGTTTCCTTTGGTGAATGAGTGTTTTCTATACCCATGTGTGGATGGGGGAAGCTCACACCTATAACAGCATTTGGAGGCCAGAGGTTCACAGCAGGTATCTTCCCCTGTAAAACTGATTTGATTAAAGTAACCAACAAGTCCCCTGAGATCCACCCCTCTAATCATTTGCTCTACAGACGTGAGCTATCTGGTTTTTACATGTGTGCTCATGTTTGTAAAACAAGCACTTTATCCATGTGCCACACACCCCACTCCCAGTCTCATATGAACCTTTGTGATTTGATGCCAATGATTTTCAAATACAAATACAATTTTGAGACCAATTTTGGGTCTTACTACATTGCTCAGACTAGCCTGACAATCACTATGAAATCCAGGATGGGCTTAAACTCATGGTTTCCCTGGCTCAGTCTCCAATGACTTTTTAAACCAACCACAATAACAGAGCAGTCAAAATGTATAAAGATAAAATATGTGGCAACTAAAGCTCAAAGGGTGGAAGGTATTGAATGGATTTATTCTCTTTTGAGATTCTCACCTCAGCCATGAAGAGGTGAAGCATTAATTTGTTCTATGGTAACAAATGAATAATGCATATTGTAACTGATACAGTAATCATGACAAACAAACAAAAGCCATTAAATCAAGCTAAGGTAGACTATTAAAATGCTCTACTAACACAAGAGAAATAGCAAACATCAGAACTGACAAATAGAACTGAGACCCAGACTGAAAAATATCAATAATTAACCTGAAATGGAACACAACTAAAAATGTTCAACAAAACCTGGGACAGCAAGATGGCTCAGCAGGTCAGGGTGCTTGCCATGCAAGATTGGTGATAGGAACTTGATCCTCAAAGCCCACGTGATAAAGGAAGCAGAGGCCCAACTCCATAAAGTTGTCTTCTGATCTCTATATGTGCTCCATGGCATGTGTTCACTTCCCCCAACACATAGCACATACACATCGCCACCATTACCATTATCACCACCACCACCACCACCATCATCACCACCACCACCACCACCATCATCATCACCACCATCATCATTATCACCACCATTATGACCATCATCACCACCATCACCATCATCATCATCATCATCAAAAAGACAACCAAGCAAAATACAGATTAAAATTAAGCAATCCTGTTACACAGGATTATAACTAAGCTAACTTGATATTTAAGTGAAAGACAACCGAAGCAAGGAGACCTTTGCAAGGAACGGGACAACGTTCTGAACAGAACCAAGGAAAAAAACTCCTTTGCTATGTTAATATTGACAAAGTAAATTCTGGGGGGAAAAAAACATTTCAAAAGAGGAGGACTTTGTTATCCATAAAAGGAACAATTCAGTTGGGAGACACAGCTGCCCTGATATGGATTCAAAGTCCATAAAGATGAATAGCACTGAAAGACTGGGCACTTCTAGCTTATAGATGTTTGCATATTTCAGTGAGTTGAGTTCCAGCAGAGAAAAGGTTAATAAAGCTCTACTACCTACATTAGTCTCAGTAAAGTTTACAAAACACTTGACTCAACTATAGCAAAACACAAGTTCTCTTCAGAAGGAAGACCCATAAAGCACAACACACCGTTCCTTAAGGAAGAGAGAGCTGCATGCTTAGAAAACCCAAGGCACAAGGCACCTCCACAGCGATTCCACACAGCATCTGAGAGCAAAATGCATAACAGTTGATGTTACAGACACATAGCCAGAGGTTGGGAAAAAGAAAATATTTTCCAAATTCATTAATAAAGCCAGAATTTCTCTAAAATCACAGATCTATTTCACTGATGTAATGACAGAAATACTAAATAAAATGAAATCCAGCGATATTGTAAAATGGTGGATGGAAGAATAATAAATCATAGCCACTGGGTTTAACCCCAGAATCCTAAAGCTGGTGGAGTGTTACACACTTAAGCCATCACCTCAGCACGGAATAAAGGCAAGCGCTTACATAGCAATGTCAGTAACTTCAAAAAAAAGGGAGGAGCATTTGATAGGTTGAGTGGCTATGGTGGTTTGGACAAGAATGCCCCCGTAAGCTCATATGTTTGAATGCTTCGTCACCAGGGAATGGTGCTATTTGAGAAGGATTAGGAGGTGTGGCCTTGTTGGAGGAACTACATCACTGGACTGGGCTTTAAGGTTTCGTTCCAGGCCCAGTATCTCTGTCTCTGTCTCTGTTTCTGTCTCTGTCTCTGCCTCTGTCTCTGTCTCTGTCTCTGTCTCTGTCTCTGTCTCTGCCTCTGTCTCTGTCTCTCTGTCTCTGCCTCTGTCTCTCTGTCTCTCTGTCTCTCTCTGTCTCTCTCTCTCTCTCTCTCTCTCTCTCTCTCTGTCTCTCTCTCTCTCCCAATCAACATCTGCCTGCACACCACAGTCCTGTGCCATGACTAAACCTCTGAAACCATAAGCCAGCCCCAATTGAACACCTTGGTCACGGTGTCTCCTCACAGCAGTGGACCCGTGACTAAGACAGCAGCTAACTGGGCTTCTAAAAACGCCTCCTCGGCTGATGCCTTAGTTTGAGCAGAACCCCTGTGCCCAAATCTGCCTATCATAATGTTCCACTTGTAGGTTTCTAGGACCCTCTGGATCCTTCTACTTTGCTATTCTCCCATGCTTCTCTCATCTAGAGTCCCAATAGGATGTCCTCCCCTCTGTCCCAGTTTCCTGGTAAGTGAAGGCTTTCATGGGACATGCCCCTTGGGCTAATATGCAGATATAAGTGAGTATATACCATTTGAGTCTTTCTGTTTCTTTAAACCCCTACCCAGATCTAGCCAATGGACAGAACATTCTCCACAGTTGAGTGGAGAGTGGGGTATGACTTTCACATGAACTCTGGTGTCTCATATTTGACCATGTCCCCTGGAGGGGGAGACCTGGTGGCACTCAGAGGAAGGACAGCAGGTTACCAAGAAGAGACTTGATACCCTATAAGCATATACAGGGGGAGGTAATCCCCCTCAGGAACAGTCATAGGGGAAGGGAATAAGGGGAAAATGGGAGGGAGGGAAGAATGGGAGGATACAAGGGATGGGATAACCATTGAGATGTAACAAGAATAAATTAATAAAAAATTTAAAAACATAAAAACGCCTCATAAAATGAACAATGTATTCCGCCAGCTCCTGAGGACTGTTGGTTGCACCCATTAATGAGTGCAGCATTGAGCCATCGTCCGAGAAGCTTCTATCTGTAGAATAGCCTAGAACCGCACAATGCTCAGCCCGAAAGGGAATATAAACTGTAGGGATCACTGTGGAAGAGAGAGCAGAAAGAAACTGGAAAAAAAAACCCAACAGAAAAACCCTGTCTCAAAAAACAGAGAGAGAGAGAGAGACAGAGAAAGAGACAGAGAGAGACAGAGACAGAGAGATAAAGAGAGATTAATTTAGTATTGCTGGTAAGATGTAAGAATTTGAAACTGCTTAAATGTCTGAAAAATATAGACTTGAGTCCCAAAGAGTGGTTCTATGATAATGCTCAATGAGCCGCTGTGTAGGTGGCACACCTGGAGGGGTGGGGCAGACCTTAGCCCTTTGGAGCCTAGAAGTTTCCATTATGAGGCCAAGATGCCAGATTCCAGATTTGAAGCTGCAAGATGTGGTATCTGCCCCTCTGGGCTTGAGTTTGACTTGGTCTAAGCTGCTTCTCTCATCAGAAGCAGGACACCGAGCCTCTTCACAGGAGGGAGGTCATCTTAAAGGTAGAAAGCAAAGAAGTCTGGGTGTAGGAGGAGACATCAGTTGGCACTGAGGGAAGTTTACAGAGATCCCAGCCAGCCCCGCCCAGTCACCCCTTGCTATCCAAGCAGAAACCTGGGGATCAGTGCTCCTGAGGCATGCATGCATTCGTGTCTGTGTGTGTGTGTGTGTGTGTGTGTGCCTGTGTGTGTGTGTCTGTGTGTGTGTGTGTGTGTGTGTGTGTACGGGTGGTTACCTTTCATCTGTGTCTGTCTTGACTTTGCACAGCTCTGTCTGTACTTTCTGTCACTTGGATTCTATTCCCAGTCCAGTCACTCCAACAGTTTTGAGACTCAGAATCACGCATGTCCGTTTTCTTGCACTGACATATTTGGAGGGCGTTCCACTTCACTCATCTGTTGCTGCTGCAATAAACACCACGACCAAAAGCAACTTTGGGGGGAGAAGTGGTATCTCACTGAAAATGTCTGTCAATGAGGGAAGCCAGCACAGAAGCTCAAAGTAGGGGCTCGAGGCAGAAGCCACAGAGGACACTGTTCACGAGCCTCCTCCCTGCCACACATGCTCAGGTCCACTTGCCTAGGGAACAGTGCTGCCCACAGTGGGCTGAGCCGCCCTCCATCAATCACCAGTCAAGAGGCAGGTGTGCCACAGGCCAAGGCAAGCCTTCAACTAAGTTTGCCTCTTTCCAGGTGTGTCAAGGGGACAACCAAGATTAGCCACCACAGAGGGGAAAACAAAAAACTTATGTTTCGTTACCATTATATCCCCAAACTCAGCATATCCTATGATTGGCTCTTTGCCACAGCGGCTTACCATAGTGATTCAGTTTCCCTGTGGTCACCACACTCAGTAGCTTTCTTCACAATCCCACCTGAAATACTTACATCCACCAGTGTAGGCTGGCATTTCTGCAATGCGCTGGCCCCTTAATCCTGCATACTGCAAACAAGTACGGCTGAGATGACAGCGCCAGTTTTGTGTTTTCTGTTTGTTTACTCTGAATTGTAGCGGGAACTGACAAGGCTGTTCGATTCACCCAGAATTTACTGGCTTCTGAGTCAACATGGCAAAGAAACTAAAAACTCCTTACCTGAGAGCCGAACAGATGTTTGCAGGGCAGAGGGGAGTGTGCGAGGGAGAGGCCGGTTTCTGACACGTATGTGTCGCTTCTGCGTTCTGCGAACACAGCAGCCTTCCAAAGAGACTTCAGCAGACAACTGAACAAATATGTTCAGCTGCTAAAATTATGACAACAATCTTTGCCCAGGTGTCTAGGGGGAGAAAGAAGACAGGAAACACTGTCTCGGCCGTAGGCCCCTCCTCCAGCAACTGTGTCCACGCATCTGGAAGCCGCACTTGTCTAGCTGTTAAAGGCCCGAAGCCAGCCAGATCTGATGACATTGCAGCGAGCAGACATTACAAGAACATTTAGAGTCGAGGGGTCTTGATGAGCTTCATTGCATTTCACAGGACTGAGCAGTTTCCTGGTTTCTTGTGGAAACCAGATGTGTCTGTTTCACTATTGCGGGTGTGGTGGTATCTGTGTTGCTCGGATTTGGATCTTTGTGGAGACTGGCAAGGCTGAGCAGTTGTCAATCACTTAGCCTCTGTCTTCTGGGAACCGGCCTGTTTATATCTTTGCCATTATTTGAAACCTTCACTCAGTTTTCTTCTTGGCATGCAGGAATTTTTCTGTAAGTTCTGGGTATGACCTTGTGTTTACTCGTCATTGATCTCTCTTTTTTTTTAATTAAAAAAGTGTTTAAAATATTTATATTGGTGTGAGTGTGTTTGTATGTGTGTGTGCTTGTGTTTGTGTGTGTGCTTGTGTTTGTGTGTTTGTGTATATTTGTGTTTGTGACTGTGTTTGTATGTGTGTGTTTTCATATGTGAATTTCTGTATATGTACCTGTTTGTGTATGTTTATGTGTGCTTGTATGTGAGAGCATGTGTGCGTGAGTGTGTGTGTATGAAAATGTCCAAGGTATCCAGAAAAGCAGAATATATTTTTTTCCCATGGTGAGCTTGTATTTTCATTATCAGAAGAAAAAAGATGTTTGTCTCAGTGCAGATTGTTACGGTAAAGCGCCACAGGCCACTGGCTTAGACACAAAAGCAGCTCAGCATTACAGATCTGAAAGGTCAGAGTGGGGCATGCAGAGCGCTCTCTCAGGATGCACACTGCTGAGCTCCTGAGGATGCGACAGCTGCACAGTCCTCAGAGAACCCCTTACAAAGGCTTAAGTGTCGTCCCTGTAGGACCTGCCTTCAAGACCTAATTATCTCCCGAAGGTAATTATAATCCACACTTTGCCTTACAGCAACAGCACACTGACTGCCAGGCTTTCAGTACCTGCGTTCTGACAGGGCGCCGAGTTCCAGCCACAGCAAGGTTCCTTGTCTGTGTAAAACAGAAGTCACACTATCTCCAAAGTTATGGGTCTAGAGGAAATAATTACCATGTTGAAAAGGACTCATTCATTTGTTTATTTTATGCCTGACTGTGTTGTGTGTGTGCCTGAGTGCATGCATGTGTGCCGCGTGCATGCAGTACCTGCAGAGGCTGGAAGAAGAAATTGGATCTCCTGGAATTGGATTTACAAATGGCTGAAAGACACCATGTGGGTGCTGGGAATCAAAGCTGGGTCCTCCACAAGAGCATCCACTTAACTGTTGAGCCATGTCTCCAGCCCCAAATAACTGTAAATGAATGCATTGGTGCCTACGGACATAGCTCGGGGGCAGAGCACTTTTTTTTTTTAGCATGCATAAGTCCTCAGAACTAAAATAAAATGACTGGGTAAATAAAACATATAATCTAAGATCTCAAAATATATGTATGGTTTCATTAGCAAATAAATTAAAGGGTTAGATACCACGGCGTGCCTGCCTTATGGCAACAGCAGGGAACTTCGTGCGGTCTTCACAGTTTTACATTTGCTTTATTTTTTCCAGGTAACTCAATTAGGACAAACTTCCAAGTAAGAGTTCAGGAAACAGACAGAGACTAGAGAAATAAAGCCTATTTACGTGACGTTTTTGAAAAAGTAATTATAAACTGACTGGTATTTTAACATAAATTCCCTAAAAGTGCATTGGAGAGGGAGGAGCAGACAGAGGAAACATCATCTCCCTCTTGTGTTTGAACCTACTCTCCCACAGAGGATGCTGTTGTGCTGGGCGGCTTAGACGCTGTGTCCTTAGCTAGCTCCCTTGGTTGAACGCCTTTCTCATTTGACTCAGTGAACCACAGCTTTCTGCATCTCAAGACACTACAAATCTCTGAACTGCTATAGGAGGGTCAAGTCTCGCCGTCCGATGATGGGGCTGATTCCACAACCTTTCTACAGAGCTTTGACCTCAAAATCAGCTTCTGGGGGTTCTGCTTGGTTGGTTGGTTGGCTGGCTGGTTGGTTGGTTGGCTGGTTTTGGGGTTTTTGCCAAATGCCAATAGAAATTTCCTAGCTGGATTTCCACCGTTTTGAAGTACGTTTGGGTTAAGTGCTGTGGAGCCGTGCACCTGCACTGGGACGTCATGTCATCCCTCTGAAGATGACATTAGTCGACATTAGTAGCTAAGAGACTTGTGATGAAGGCTGGAGAGATGGCTCGGTGGCTAAGAGCATTTGTTGCTCTTTCAGAGAACCTGGGGTCAGTTCCCAGTACCCACAGGTGACACAACCATCTGTAACTCCAGTTCCGGGCGTCCAATGCCCTCTTTCTGGCCCTTAAGGGCACCAGGCACACATACAGTATACCTACATGCAGGCAAAACACTCATTCAGATAGATGATAGATGGATGGATAGATAGATAGATAGATAGATAGATAGATATTGTGTGTGCATGCACATATAAATACATATATGTACACATATGAAATAAATATAATATATATGTGTATATATATGAAATTTAAAAATAAAAATGAGATCTATGCCCTGCACCACAAGATTATGGTTCTGAGCCTCTGGAGCAGTGGTTTTTGGACCCCCCTAAAGCTCTAATGTGGTGACCCCCCAACAATAACATTATTGTCATTGCTACTTCAGAACTGTAATTTTGCTTCTGTTAAAAATCGTGGTGTAAATATGTGTTTTCCGATGGTCTTAGGGAACCCCTGTAAGAGTCAGTCGACCCACAGGCTGAGAAGCACTCTCGTAGAGCAGCAGCTTCAAACTGTGAGAGGCTTAAGGATGCTTAGAAGATTCCGCTCCGGAGGGAGCTGTGCCTGCCTATGCATCATCTTCTGAACATGGTGCTGAAGCTACAGGTGCTGCAGCATCGCTCTGCTCAGCTGTGTCAGCCCGTGCTAAAGGCATTAAAAACACCGCACCTATACTGAGTATGTATTTTCTTCTTGTCATTTTCTCCCCCTGCACAGCTCAGAATAACTATTTACAATCTGGAGATGATTTAAAGCCATAGAGAGGGTTGGAATAGACTATATATAAGCACTGTGGACAGTCCATTTTCCTGGGGACGTGTGCACCAGCAGCGTTTGGTCCCTGGACCCAACTTCACAGATGGTGAGGAGTGGCTATGCAGCTTTAACATGGACAAACCCCTGGGAGCCAGGCAGCAGATCTGCTCCAAATCTTGTTGCTGGCAATGGAAAAGTGAGTGATTAAGTACAAACCAAATGATAGAAACCGCTGAGCCCACTGAGCAGCGTTGCCAAGAAAGTCCTTTCCAAAAAGATCGATAATAATACCCCTCTGTGGAGACGTGAGATTGAATAAAATAGCGCTCGATGCACCCACTGAACAGCATTGCCAATAAAATACTTGTTTAACATCAATAATGTTCAAAAATTCAATAAGTGTGATGAGCCAATTCGGGATTTTCACATTTGTACATTTAAAGCCTCAAAGTCAGGTAAAAATTTTAGGAAACCTTAATTTGTGTGTGTGTGTGTGTGTGTGTGTGTGTGTGTGTGTGTGTGTGTGTGTGTTTGCCAAGAGTATGATAAAATGGTTTTCAAGAATTTTATGCATTAGACTGAGAATATAGCTAAATGGTGGGCACTTGCCAAGCCTGCATGGAGCGCTAAGTTCAGCTCTAGTCACACACACACACACACACACACACACACACACACACACACACACACACACGAAAGGAAAGAAAGAAGGGAGGAAGGAAGGAAGAAAGGGATAGAGGGATGCCTCGGCCCGCCAGGGTTTGACTAACGCTCGGGAGGAGAATTTTCCTGTATAGGGACAGAACATAAGACACAAATAAGGGGGCAAGTCTGGATTCTGATCAAACCCCGTTTATTGAAAATTTTCACAGAGTTTATATAGGCACAGAGGCATGGGTATTTGCGTAAGCAATGGTTGCTATGGATACCTAACTGTGCAAGGCTCCAGCAGGTGTCTACCTTTACAGCTGCTATAATCGCAGAAGAGGGAGAAATTCCAGAGAGAAAGGGAAGTTGTAAAAGATGTAGTTAGTCAGGAAAAAGTTCCTGGAACTGCTGCTCGCAGGCAGCTGGCCTTTAATCTGATCTTACCAGTAGTCTTACTGGAAACGCTAGTTTATAGCCAGAAAGGAGTAACTCGGGGGTCTTAGAATGACCGTCTCCGACAATAAACCACAACAGGTGTCTACCTGCCGAACCACGACAGGGTCAGCTGGTTTCTGGTAACAACAGACTGCTGGGGAAATAGGAACCTATCCTCTGACAAGATGGCTGAACATTGGCCATATAGGTCGTCCTCTACAGAGGGAGAATGGAAGGAAGGGAGTGAGGAAGGATGGAAGGAAGGAAGGAAGGAAGGAAGGGAGGGAGGGAGGGAGGGAGGATGGAAGGAAGGGAGTGAGGAAGGAAGGAAGGAAGGGAGGGAGGGAGGGAGGAAGGAAGGGAGGATGGAAGGAAGGGAGTGAGGAAGGAAGGAAGGAAGGGAGGGAGGGAGGGAGGAAGGAAGGGAGGATGGAAGGAAGGGAGTGAGGAAGGAAGGAAGGAAGGGAGGGAGGGAGGGAGGAAGGAAGGGAGGATGGAAGGAAGGGAGTGAGGAAGGATGGAAGGAAGGAAGGAAGGAAGGAAGGGAGGGAGGGAGGGAGGGAGGGAGGGAGGATGGAAGGAAGGGAGTGAGGAAGGAAGGAAGGAAGGAAGGGAGGGAGGGAGGAAGGAAGGATGGAAGGAAGGGAGTGAGGAAGGAAGGAAGGATGGAAGGAAGGGAGTGAGGAAGGAAGGATGGAAGGAAGGGAGTGAGGAAGGAAGGATGGAAGGAAGGGAGGGAGGGAGGAAGGGAGGATGGAAGGAAGGGAGTGAGGAAGGAAGGATGGAAGGAAGGGAGGGAGGGAAGAAGGAAGGGAGGATGGAAGGGAGGGAGGGAGGAAAGGAGGAAGGGAAGGAGGAAGGAAGGGAAGGAAAGTAGAAAGGAAAGAAGAGGAAATTATTGAAGAAAGGAACTCTTAAGAGTCTGACGCTGGGGGATCATATAGCAGGTAACAAGTGAATTGACTGAGCACAAGGAACAGAATGCAGCTCCCAACAGCCACACAAAGGCTGAGCTGGTGTGTTAGCTAGGGTTCACTAGCATAACAGAGCTGACAGTGTGAACAACAGCATGAACATGGACTTACTAGTGCAGCTCACAGGCTGCGGTCCCACTAGCCCAATGTGGGCTGTCTCCTAAAGAAAATAAGAATCTGGAAGCTGCTTCGGTCCATGAGGCTCGGCGTCTCAGCTGGGCATCAGTCTCCATTGGAATCCCAAAGATGGTAGTTCTAATACAGACGAAGGGGTGCCTCAGCAGCAGGGCAGATGGGATTGCCAGCATGAGTGAGGGCAAACAGGCAAAGAACAAAAGCTTCCTTTTGCTATGCCCTTCTACGTGGGCTGCCCCCAGAGAGCATGGCCCAGAGTCAGGATAAATCTATCCAGCTCAAACATCCAATCAAGAAAATCCCTCAAAGGCCTGCCCTGCTGCCTGGGTTTAAGTTGATTCCAGATTATAGTCAAATCGAAGAGGAAGGTTAACCCAAAGAGGCAGAGATAGACAAGCTCTGAAGCAAGCTGGCTAGCCCACCAGCCAGCGCTGGCAAGTCCGAGATTCTCCGAGAGACTCTGCCTCAATAAATAAAGGGGTGTCCAATCATAAAAGACACATACTATGAGCTGCAGGCCTCCCGCACACATGTGCATGCACACTCATGGCCACGCACACATATGTGCACCCACACACATGCATACAAATAAATCAACATATGATAAAATGAGCTTGGGGCATGCATTTAAGACAAAAAGGTAATGAGTTAAAAGTCCCTGGCTGTAAAAAGTACTGTTCTGTTTTCTGTTTGTTTGTTTGTTTGTTTGTTTGCTTGTTTTTTAATGACTGACAGTAGGTTATCAGGTCACCATGGTAATTCACCTGGATAGATCAAGGCGGTAATTCAGCAATTTTAGTTCATTTTCATTGTAAGTTTTACGACTATATGAACTATCAAAGCATAACTTGCAAAATGCTAAATATACGGCTATCATATAAATAGTTGTTAAATATCACACAAATAAATGAGCCAGCGGTTTCAGACAACCCATTAAAAAACAGGTCTCAACAGGAGGCAGGAGAGTTTAAAAGATGTGAAAAAAGGAGGTTGGATGTGGCCCAAGGAAAAGAGAATCCAAAATAGACTAGCTGAACTAGGAGCTAAATTAAATTGCACACTGCGAGGAAGCCATGAGCTGCAGGGTTCCCTGCTCCAACAGAGGAGGGAAGTCAACACACCCTATCGCTTTCCCCAATCTGGCATCTATATTTAAAGGCACGTTCAGTCACAGTGCAGCAATCAGACTCAAGATAAGCCTAAGCCAGTTAGATCAGCCCCAGCTCACCCAGCAGGGCGCACACAGCAGAAGGCCACAGGGTCCTCTCCTTATCACACTGACAAGTTTGAAGTAATTCTCCTCAGTAAACCTTATAAGAAGACATTTTTAAAGTGTTTAAGGGTCTGCACGAACAATTGCGCTGTCGGCGTATGTGTGTGGTTCACTCTCAGCTGTGTGTGAAAGAACTGGCGCGTTATTTTGCCTGCTGTGTACTTTTCTAAGGAGACTATTAAAAAAAATCAGAATCAAATTCAGGAGATGTAACAAGTTGGATTAGTTAATCCGTGGTCCACATCCAAACTCCATCACTTGTCCCAAATAGTGTACTTTATCTGAGTGACACCAGGCCTTGCTTTATGTGGGTACTGTGGATTCGAACTCTGGTCCTTGCACTTGTATGCTGAGTGATTTCACCCTCCAAGCCATCCTCCTATCACGGAGCAGCCAGCTCTAAGCACCACAGGCTGTAACGGCAAATGTGCCCTCCGTTCAACAAACCTTACCGCCACCCAAGACTTCATCACAAACAACATTAAAGATCCAAAATAAACTATAGGCTTAATGTGAGCCGTTTCCTTTTTTTTTTCTTTTGAAATTTATTTTAGCATTTGTGTTTAATATAAGGTCTTAGGTCTCTGTTTTGAGAAGAAGGGTGGAAATGATACCAACTTCACAGCTAAAACAACTTTAAAATCAGTGAAATATTTTGTATCTTTAAATACAAAGGCGAGCTGGAAACATGCACACACATGATGTGCTGACCAGGAAAGAATGAAGTCAGTGTGGTTATAACCGCTGTCTCCCTGCCGAAGTGTTGGGGCCATCTGGAGAATCCTGAAGTTGGCTGTCATGAAGGAAGTAGAGCAGACACATCCCAGGCCGGGCCATGTTTGGCCAATGTAATAAAGAGTTCCTCCAATAACTCCATGAAGGCCGCAGTCTCGGAGTCTCCCTTATCCCTGAGGAGAAGTGCCTGTGGAACAGCGGGGCAGAGGGGAGAAGCATTGGGTAGCCACAGGATATTAGAAGGCTTGAAGGTCATTGGAGATGGGCCCCAGACTTCATAACTACCAGCCTGTAAAATCAGGGACTGATGCTAGGGAGCCATGATCAGGATCTGATTGATGCTAGGGAGCTGTGATCAGGGACTGATGCTAGGGAGCTGTGATCAGGGACTGACGCTAGGGAGCTGTGATCAGGGACTGATGCTAGGGAGCCGTGATCAGGGACTGATGTTAGGGAGCAGTGATCAGAGTCTGAGCCGAGGGAGCAGTGATCACACACGCTCTGGTAGTAAATGTCCAAACTGCCCAGAAGGTGATGAGATTACCATCCTGCTGAAGGATTTGCAGCAAAGAGCAGATACACAGCTCTCTTCAGAATTAATCCAAATAGGCTTATCTATCACGAGGGTAGGAAACACCCATCAGGGGAGCTATAGACCCCAGAAATCATATGAGACCTATGTATGATGTCACAGTGATAATTATCTGAGACCTATTATGATGTCGCAGTGGTGTCTCTGGCCCCTGTGCTTCCCTGTCCCTCAAGAGTGAGCTTTATGGAGTGGTCCACTTGGACATTGCTCATCCTCACCCTTGAGCACTTGAAGGATATTTGTGTTGTGGGAGCTCTGGTTTCTTTAAAAAAAAAAAACAACTTAATTATGTTATGTAAGCATGTTGTTTTAATCCCAGGTCTTGGGTATGGGGGCTGCTCCAGTTTGTCCACAGCTGATAACAGCTTCAGGAGAGGCTGTGTGATCTTTGTCACCAGGAAACTGCATTGTGGTCTTTGACAGTTGGAAAAATATGAGAGCTGAGAGAGAGAGAGAGAGAGAGAGAGAGAGAGAGAGAGAGAGAGAGAGAGAGAGAGAGAGAGAGAGAGAGAGAGAGAGAGAGAGAGAGAGAGAGAGAGGAATGAGGGCTGCAAGAATGCTTGGAGAAGGCTGTCAGAGGAGGAGGAAGCGAAGGCTGCTGCTGCTGCGCTTGCTGTTGCTGGCTGAATATCCTGATGGCAGAGATTGGTATGGCTCCCAAAGCACCTGATGACCCTAAACAGCAGGAAGCAGCCAAAGGAACTACTCCCCTTCTCGCCACTAACCTCCTCCCTCTCCTACCTGGTGTCAGTGGGTCGGAAGGGAGGTAGAGGCATTAAGAAACCCCAAATAAATTAGGTTTAAAGAAATCAAAGCCTACACATTTGTATGTGTATCTGTGTGTGCCTGCGTGTGCACATGCAGGCACGTGTGTGGAGGCTGACGTCTGAGTGTCTTCCGAAACCTTCAAACCTAGAGTTGGGGGAGGTGCCACTGTGAAGTGGTGTACCCTATTTCCTTAAGTCATTGGAGGGTGGAAAGGGGTGCCTCCAAAGGAGACCATGGGACTCTCATCCCTTTCTCCCGTGTGTCTCCCAGACGTAGAAGTCTAGCTCCCTGTGGGCTCTTTCCATGACGTGCTGCCTTGATGCAAACCCTGCAATGGGACAGCCAATCACCAACCGGAGCCTCCACATCCGGAAGCCAAGACCTCCCCAGATCCACCCAGGCTTATGTAATCTGATACTGGACACTCTGCTGCCCACAGAAGATTGGCAAGTTCTTTTGAACAAAATAAATAAATAAATAAATAAATAAATAAATAAAAATAAAACAAAACAAAACTCAAATGATTATTAATATTTAATATTGAATCATTCTAATAAATCAGCGGTTACTCCTTAACCAGCTTTGTACTCAAATAACCACACAGAGAGACTAGTATCTATTTAGTTAGCCTAGAACACAATGGTGCTCAATAATTACTCCATCCCAAACCTTCCTCCCGATCTGAAGTCCCACCTTCTGTCTCCTCTGCCCAGTTACTGGCTAAATCAGCTTCTTCATTAACAAGAGATAATTGGGGAGTAATTTTTACATGATATTGAGACAGGAGGCTCTTCTTAGAAATGGCAATGCCATGTGGGTCTTTCTGCTTCTGGGTTAAATCACTCATTATGATCACTTCTAGTCCCATGCATTTGTTCCTCGAAGCCATCTCGGCTTTTATGAGGGCTTTAAAACTGCTGGAACTTCACGCAAACAGATCCAGTCTGCGGGTGCTGAGCGGCTGGAGTGTGAATCCAAAGAGCCAGCCTAGCGTCTGAATGCACCGGAATGGTGAAACTCCGCTGTCAAGAGGCCCCTCCTGCTCCTTATGAGTGGCTCTGCCTTCCACAACCAAGTGTGAGAACCTTAACAGCCGATGAGGGTGTGCGAAGAGACAAGCTGACAAGCGAGATGTGACAGACGTGGTAATGGTCTCTATCGTGTGGCTTTTAAATCTGTGCAATGACAAGAAGAGAGGAAACACGCACCAGTGTCAGAAGGAGGAGGAGGAGGAGGAAGATGCCAGCAGCATCCAGGGTGTATGTAAGATACACGGAACTCGATCTGGAGAGATGGCTCTATGGTTGAGAGCATGTGCTGCTCTTCCAGAGGACCAGAGTTTGGTCCCATGCCTTCTTCTGGCCTCTTTAGGCACATACACTCAGGTACATATAAATACACACACACACACACACACACACACACACACACACACACACACACACACCTTAAGATAAATCTAAAAATAAAAAGATAAAAATGGTAAAACATGTGGAACTGACTGGGAGAAAGCACTGGGCACTGGGCACTGGGCACACCTACAACATAAGCATATGACATAGGCAGAGCTCGAGGGAGGGTTTAACAAAAGTACCCGCTAGTCATTTTGACTTCCAGAGAAGTTTAAACAACAAGGGCCTAGGATTGTGGTGTGTGTGTGTATGTGATGGCAGCTCAGTGGGAATTAGAACCACCATGGAGACAAACCTCTGGACATCATACTGAAGGCAACTGGCTTTACAGGTTCAGCTAATAGTGCTGAGGAGACACACCCTACAAATGAGTGTCACCATTTAACTGGCCGGGGTTCAGACTGAATGAACAAGGGAAGGTGAGCCACGATGCAGTGGTGTCCCCGCTGCCTTAAGTTCCTGCTGCCTCGGCTCGCACAGACTCTACCCTTGAACTAATGCAGTGTGAGAGGCGGAATACCGGCTCTCCAGTTCTCAGACCTGTAAATCCATCAAATAGTAAAAGGAACTTGCAGATGGGATGGAGGATTCTGAGTCGGCAGGCTGGCCAGGTGGCTCAGTAGGGAAAGGTGGGTGCTTGCAACCAAGCTTGAGGAGCTGAGTTCAAAACCAGGGGGCCCCGTGACCGGAGAAAAGGACAAAGTCTGTAAGCTGTCCTCTGACCTCCACGTGAACACTGTGGTATCTGTGTGCACACATGAAAGAATGGATGCAATTTCTTGGCAAATGAATCTTGAGATGGGAAGGTGATCCCAAATTTTCTGGGTTGGCCTGACGAAGAGAGCAGAAGTTGAGATTTTGAGCAGACTCTATCCATTTCCATTACGTTCTCTTGACCACCTTCCCCCCGGCCCCAAAAAGCCCCTTCTACTCTCATAATTTGTACTTTTATACTTTATTTAAAGAAATGAAATCCCGCTATGAGAGAAAACAATGTATTTTTCTCTCATTTCCCTCTCCACTTTCCCCTGGCTGCACCTCCACCCTCGCATCAGTCCCCCACCTCCCACTCCCCCCGGAAACAACTGCTTTTCTACTTTCTGGCATATGTGCGCCGTTTTTAGACCCCACATATGGGAGGAAACAAACGATATTTGTCTCGCTGGTTTATTTCGCCTGACGTGATGATGTCAAGCGCAAAACGTTTCCCACAACAACCGACGCTGACTCATTCTCTGTGGCTGAGCAAAACCCCATCGTGTGCGTATACACTGTTTGTGTCCGTCTATGTTTTGGTGAACAGCTGGACTGGCTCCATGTCTCGGCTATTGTAAGTGTAAACAGTGTTACAATTAACGCAGGGGTGTGGTTATCTCGGGATGTGCTCTCTAAGACTCCTAATACACACCCAACGAGTTGCATAGCTACCTGATATGGTAGTTGTATTTTCAGGATATTTTCCCCTTTTTTTTTGAATTGGGAAATCTCCATGCTCATTTCTACAGTGGCTACACTAATTTATATATTCCAGCAAGCAGCATAAGAGGGCTCCTCTGCCCCCACCCCGACTCGTGCCAACACACGGTTTTGCTTGTTTATTTAAAGATATCCACTCTGACTACCGTCAGACGGGAATCTCAAGGTAGTATTTGCAAGCAAGATCGGGCCTGAAAGCCCCGGAAGCACGGGTGAACCTGAGATCGGCTTGCTGAGAAGCCCTCCCCTGTGCCACCAAGCATGTGAGAACCAAACTCCAAACAGCAGAGAACTGCCCAGGAGGCTTTGCTCTAAACATACAGTGAAATACGGGTTGTGGGTTTTATTGCAGATTGTTTAACGACATGCAAGGCGTCCTTGATGGATGAAGGGAAGAAAACAAGTTACAAAGGGCACGCAAGGTTTGGCCTGAGAGCATTCTAGCTGAATTTAGCTGATGAAGAAAGCTATAAATCTTCCACTAAGGAGCCTGTGTGTATTGTTGTCCCCTGGACCACTCGCTCCCTTGGTCATTCCACATGCTGACCTGTTTCTCTAAGTCGCAAACCAAGCCTCAATACTCACTAGAGTTTGTGATCACATATTTTACAATGAAGCAGGTTTTAATTACCATTTATATTCAAGATTATAAATTCAACAAAAGCAGAAGAAAGTGTGCCCTTTTTTTACTCACACTATCCCACCTCTAGGATCAAGGAGGTAATAAATACTTAATAAATATTTATTAAGTTAACTGGGCCACAGTTAACTTTGGCGTCCATAAAATATTGCTGTCTTAAAGCTGTCCTGCAGCAGCATTTCCTTATGCTTTTTGAGCCTGCGACTGAAAGGCGAATATATTTCATACTGATTAAATTAAATGATAAGATTTTTACAAAGTGATAAAGCAGGTGATTTATTTTAATTAGAGAGAGGATCTTGAGGTCTTGCGGCGGAGAAGCTTTCATAACGCAGGACAGATGTGGTACCCGTTGGTCTGTGAGTCTGTGGAGAAATCAGAACAAAGGCCTGCCGGATTCATTCTACATCACCACAGAGGAGCAGGAAAAAGCTGCCCACTGTTCGTGTGGGACTAAGAGAAATTCTAGACTTAGGAGCTTCTGCGGGTATCCAGGACAGCATCTGGGAACTGTGAAGGCAGGGACGTGTCCTGGAAGTAACGCAGATGCTAGCTCCTCGGTTTTACACGGTACAACAAAACCGTGTATTCCTGTTGGGAACCTGTGAACATTCCCCAACATGGCTTTGTTGCCTTAATAAATAAACACAGATCAAAAACAACTTGGAGAAGAGTTTATTTGGCTTGCACTTCCACATCACCATCCATCACTGGAGGGAACTGAGGCAGAAACCATGGAGGGGTGTGGCTCGCTGGCTGTCCCCCTATGAGACACCCAGCCTGTATCCCAGGACCGTCCCCCCAGGAGTCGCTCCATCCGCAGCAATCGTGAACGAGGATAATGCTCTGTAGACTTGCCTGCGGGTCACTATGAGGGAAACGTGTTCTCAGTTGAGATGTCTTCTTCTCAGATGACTTTGGTTTGTATGAGTTAACCGGCTCAGTGTGGATATAAAAAGTAGTTTTCCATTCATTGATACAGTACTTTTCCTCTTATTGAAAGCAGATTTTTCTTTTCACATAATATACCCTGATTGCTGCTCTCCTCCTCCTCCTCCTCCTCCTCCTCCTCCTCTTCCTCCTCCTCCTCCTCCTCCTCTTCCTCCTCCTCCCAGCTCCCCGCATCCAGATCCACCCTTCCTGCCTCTCATCAGAAAACAAATGGGCCTCGAAGGAGTTATAACTCTATAATATAATGTAAATATGGTCAGACAACCACGAACACTTTGGAATAGGACAAAACAGACAGAAGGAAAAGAGTCCAAGAAAAGATAGAAGAAACAGACAGGGACTCACAGCCCCACCGATTCCCACACCCAGGAATCCCATAGAAACACTAAACTGGAAGCCATACTATATAAGCAAAGGACTTGTAGAGCAAAAAGAGAGGAAAATATTATAAATAAAGTAAAATAAAAATTAAAAAATCAAGAAAATTTTTTTGATAATTTTTTTTTTAAAGGAAAAATCTTTGACATTGACAAAGACAAGGCAGGGGCCTCTGAAGATGCCATTGAGTTCATTTCCTGTTGGCCGTCTCGGCCTGCATCTTCCCAGTGGGAAAAACCCCCTGGGATAAAACCACATTTTCATTTGCAAGTGGTTATCAATTGGAGATGAGTTCAGGTGAGCTCTAGGGTCCCAGCTGGAACAGACCCGTGCGCAAGGACCCTGTGCGTGCTGCCCTCAGCCTCCTTCGGCTCCTGCACACTTTCTGCCTCCTCTTCCTCGAGGTTCCCAGGGGAGGGTTCTGATGGAGACACCCCATTTAGGGCTGAGTGTTTCAAGGCCTCTCGCTCTCTGCACGATGTCTGGCTGTGGGTCTCTGTGTTTGTTCCCAGCTGCTGCAGGAGGCAGCTTCCCTGACGGTGGCTGAGCAAGCACTGATCTGTGAGTACAGCAAGCCGAGTGTCACTAAGAGTCCATTTTATTGCTGTGACTTGTTTGTTTAGAACAGTGGTATCTGGTTTTGGCCTAGGTTCCTGGGCTTTCTAGTTCCAGGTCCCTGGTCTGGGTTCCGTCCCGTGGAGTGAACCTTGGAGTCGAAACGGTCACTGGTTGGTTACCCACGCATGCTTTGTGTCACCCGTTGCTCCAGCTTCACTTGCAAGTGGGACATCATTGTAGGTCAAAGGGTTGTGTGGCTGGCTTGGTATTTACGCTGACATTTTGTCTTGTTGACCTGTCTTTTGGCAAGAGTGGGGCCCTGAATCTCCCACTGTCCCTCACCACCCCAGGGGTACCACTTCTTTTATGAATGTGGGTGTTGTCCTCGTGTTTGGTGCACAGATGCTAAGACTTGCAGTATCCTCTTGGTGAGCTTGCCTCTGATGGCTGTCTCTTCCGATTAGTTTTGGTTTGAAGTCTCTTTTGTCGGATATTAACCGGCTACAGAAGCTTCGCTAGCGGGTTCCCAGGGAACGCCTGCTGGGGTTGGGGACTGAGCTAAAGCCATGAGTAGGGGTGGAGGATGGCTAAAGGGGACAATCTGTGTGATCCACTGGAGACGGGCACGGGAGGGGTAACAGGAAGGAAGGGAGAGGTGTGCCGCAGAGCCAGGGAGAGCTGCAGCAGGCGTGCTGCATGCAGAGCCAGGGAGAGCTGCAGCAGGTGTGCTGCATGCAGAGCCAGGGAGAGCTGCAGCAGGTGTGCTGCATGCAGAGCCAGGGAGAGCTGCAGCAGGTGTGCTGCAGAGCCAGGGAGAGCTGTAGCAGGTGTGCTGCATGCAGAGCCGGGGAGAGCTGCAGCAGGCGTGCTGCAAGCAGAGCCAGGGAGAGCTGCAGCAGGCGTGCTGCAGAGCCAGGGAGAGCAACAGCAGGTGTGCTGCATGCAGAGCCAGAGAGAGCTGCAGCAGATGTGACGCAGAGCTGGGAAGAGCTGCAGCAGGCGTGCTGCAGAGACAGGGAAAGCTGCAGCAGGCGTACTGCATGCAGAGCCGGGAAGAGCTGCGGCAGGTGTGCTGCAGAGCCAGGGAGAGCTGCGGCAGGTGTGCCGCAGAGCCACAGAGCCAGGGATTTGGATTTGCAGGACAGAGGGGGAGGGGAAGACCTGCAGTTAGCCTATCTGCATCCCTGGCAGATGCCCACTTAGCCGGTAGCGAAGGCATCTGTAAGGCAAACATTTGTGTATGTACTGTGGTGTTCCAAATGAGAAACACCATTATGGGCTCTCCCTTTAGAACCATAAACCCAAAGAAACTCTTTTTTTCTACAAGTCCCTTTTGGTGGTGGAGTTTTAGTCACAGCAACAGAAAAGTAACTAGTGTAGATACCAACCTATTTAACAACCAGAAATGGCATTACCATTGGGCCCCCTTTATGCCTCTCAGGGCCTACTTAGCTTTTCTCCCCCCTTTTTCCCCTGCAGGAAGCCAGTTTCTTGAATTCTGTGTTTATATTTTCTCTACTTTTTGTTTTACATTTTTAAAAAAAAAGACATACCTGTATCACTGTGTTCGTTTTTCCATTTTTGTGGCTTCAAATTACATCACTGAAATCTTATATAAGTCTTACTCTTTGGCTTATTAATTTGACTTAGTTGTGACGTCCCCAGTACCTGTAGGTCACTCCTATGAGCTGGTGCAGATGTCATAAAGATACACCATAATTTATTTACCCACTCTTTAAGAAACAGACACATAAGCTAGACACAGCTTCTGGCCTACTGCAAACACCCAGGTACGTGCCTCCTGGTGTACAGATGTGAGCTCAGGTGCGTGCCTCCTGGTATACCAATGTGAGCTCAGGTGCATGCCTCCAGGTGTACCGATGTGAGCTCAGGTGCATGCCTCCAGGTGTACCGATGTGAGCTCAGGTGTGTGCCTCCTGGTATACCAATGTGAGCTCAGGTGCATGCCTCCAGGTGTACTGATGTGAGCTCAGGTGCATGCCTCCTGGTGTGCCGATGTGAGCTCAGGTGCATGCCTCCTGGTATACCAATGTGAGCTCAGGTGCATGCCTCCAGGTGTACTGATGTGAGCTCAGGTGCGTCCCTCCAGGTGTACCGATGTGAGCTCAGGTGCGTGCCTCCTGGTATACCAATGTGAGCTCAGGTGCATGCCTCCAGGTATACTGATGTGAGCTCAGGTGCGTCCCTCCTGGTGTGCCGATGTGAGCTCAGGTGCATGCCTCCTGGTATACCAATGTGAGCTCAGGTGCATGCCTCCAGGTGTACTGATGTGAGCTCAGGTGCGTCCCTCCAGGTGTACCGATGTGAGCTCAGGTGCGTGCCTCCTGGTATACCAATGTGAGCTCAGGTGCATGCCTCCAGGTGTACTGATGTGAGCTCAGGTGCGTCCCTCCTGGTGTGCCGATGTGAGCTCAGGTGCATGCCTCCTGGTATACCAATGTGAGCTCAGGTGCATGCCTCCAGGTGTACTGATGTGAGCTCAGGTGCGTCCCTCCTGGTGTACCGATGTGAGCTCAGGTGCGTCCCTCCTGGTGTGCCGATGTGAGCTCAGGTGCATGCCTCCAGGTGTACCAATGTGAGCTCAGGTGCATGCCTCCAGGTGTACTGATGTGAGCTCAGGTGCGTCCCTCCTGGTGTGCCGATGTGAGCTCAGGTGCATGCCTCCTGGTATACCAATGTGAGCTCAGGTGCATGCCTCCAGGTGTACTGATGTGAGCTCAGGTGCGTCCCTCCTGGTGTACCGATGTGAGCTCAGGTGCGTCCCTCCTGGTGTGCCGATGTGAGCTCAGGTGCATGCCTCCAGGTGTACCGATGTGAGCTCAGGTGCGTGCCTCCAGGTGTACCGATGTGAGCTCAGGTGCGTGCCTCCAGGTGTACCGATGTGAGCTCACTAAGGCATACACCTGAGGAAAACTGAGAAGTGGGACAAGCACGTGCCCCACTGCCCGCCTCCTTTCCATGGTGGCAATATGAATGTTTAATATTCTAGCCAAGTGTGGTGGCACTCGGGAGGCAGAGGCAGGCGGATCGCTGTGAGTTTGAGGCCAGCCTGGTCTACAAAGCAAGTCTAGGACAGCCAAGGCTACACAGAGAACCCCTGTCTCAAAAAACCAAAACCAAACAAACAAACAAAAAAGTAGCTTGTTTCTTACCATCTCAATCTGCCAGCATGTATCAGTGCTGTAACTCATTTGACAAATACCCCTACTTTCCTCAGTCATCTCTTGTCTGCAAGGCTCCTGTATGGCTAACTCGTGGTCCCTTCCTGGTCTCCCCATAAGCTAACACTTAGAACTAGACACCGTCTGGACAGTCTACGTGTTCTTGGTAGACTGCAGGAGGAATTAAACACACAAACTCTAGAGACAAGATACCCGAGTTAAAAATGTAGCCCTGTGCCCGGAGAGATGCCTCGGTGGGTAGAGCACCAGCTGCTCTTGCAGAGGACCCGGGTTCTGTTCCCAGTGCCTACGCGGCAGCTCACAGCCACCTGTGACTCCAGTTCCAGGGGATCTGATCCTCTCTTTGTGACCTCCTGAGGCACAGACACACATGTGATTATACAGTTATACATGTAGGCAAAACACTCGTACACATAAAAGGAAAATTAAAACCTAGTTCCAGCACTTGCCAGACATGGTCCCTCGGGCTGCTGACCGCATGTCTGTACGTCTCAGCTAAGCTATGCATGGTGTAAGGAGTTTTCCTTACGGTAACTCAAGAGGCTGCTTTCCACAAACTCACACTGTACACAATTAAACACAACAGAGACCGGTCTCAAGCGTGACAAAAGTAATCATGCTTGTGTTCACAGCAGTAAGTCTCTCTCTGTCTGCCTCCGTTACAGCAGGTTCTCCTAAGCAGTCAGAGCCATGAAGTCCAGCTCTGCTCACTGAAAGGGCCAGGGCAGTGGACCTTTCTCTCTACCAGAACACTGTCACCACACAGACACTCTCCAGAACCTTCCATCATGAAGGCCAAACTCCACAAACCCAATCCCATCTTCTGTCTCGAGCCACTGTCCTCCCCTTAAATTCAGAATCCTTCCCCACCCCCCACCCCCTCTGTGTGTGTGTGAAAGAGAATTCTGTGTGTATATGAGAGAGAAAATGTGTGTGTGTGTGTGTGAGAGAGAGAGAGGGCTGTTTATGTGAGAGAGAACTCTGTGTGTGGGGGGGGGGGGAGTGTTTACTACTGGTGTCTCCAACTTCAACTTGTTCTTACCCCTGATTTGGTCTCACTGTGTGGGAATGGGTGTGGCTGGTCACAGATGACTTCCAAGCCACGGAATCACAGTCACTTCTGTCCTTTCATAATGGCCCTCTTGGCAGCTTAAGTAAGCCGGAACATTCACTTCTTGAAATAGCTGCTGTAGCTTCCCTTACCACATGCCCCTGACACCCAGCACGTACTACACACACACACACACACACACACCAGTCAGTCCTCTTCCTAGGCTGACTCTTCCCTTCACCGTCTCCCCCAGGTCATCCTAGCCATTGCAGAGATGCTAAAGCCTTGTGGCTAGTCCCTCTGGCCAATAACACCCTCCATTAGGCACTAGCAAAACTTCAGCTTCCTTAGTCTTTCCGCTCTTTGCCCCAACCTCATCACCTTCTCGCACAGGCCCTCTGACTCCTCCCTGCAGAGGGACCGGTAAACCTCCCCCAGCCCTGTCCAGCTTTGTCACCAGTGCTGGGCTCCTGGGTCCTCACAGCAGGATTATACCTCGAGTCAGCATTTTGTCAATGCATCTTAGTCCCGAACACCTCTCCACCCATCCCGTCCGCTGCTTGGAGTATCCAAGCCTTTAAAGAGACAACACAGGCCAAAGAATACCAGAGACAAAGCCTTTATTTTATTCTATAGAAAGGAGGAGAACACATTTTGCAGGTGGCTTGTTTAGAGGGCGAGAGGACATAAGTAATAGCACCATCCCATGCCAGTCAAAGACGGCAGGAACAAAAGAGTGAATGGGGAAGCCTCCCCCCCCACCCCACCCCCTGAGTGTGAGTCTGGCATCCTGTACTTAATGATGCGTTAATCGATTTTCTTCCATAGAAATGATACCTCTACAGATGGAAGCATCGCAAACAGTTCTCACAAATGCCTACTGTGCTGTGAGTCTGTGAGGTTCTCCGTGCACATCGATAACCGTGATGGATGCCCAGGCACTAAATGTCTCCAATCAGTCAGGACACGCAGAGCAGAGCACCCCCCCTCCCCCCCCCACCCCCAGCGCCATCACTCAGGCTGACTCGCGACTGTGTTCCCAAGTATTCGACAAAGGTTATTTTTGTGTCTCGATTTCTGATTTAGCTGTAAGATGTAAGAATCCTACCCAGTCAGGCAATGTGCTGGGTCTTGAGAAATGGCTTACAAGTAAAAAATGACCTGCCAGGTAGTTCCACACATAAATCCTTGGCGCTAAATCCTTAGGATAAAAATATCCACTGGTGAAAGAAATCCTTACTTAAAGGGGAAAAGAACAGTGAAGGCAACGATGGTATGTGCCCTGAAAAATCCAGGCTCAAAAATTAAGGGTTTTTTGTTGTTGTTGTTGTTGTTGTTGTTTTTGGTTTTTTTGTGGTTGGTCTGCTTTTTGTTTTGTTTTGGATATAGTTCTCAGTTGGTGTTCAGATAGGGCCCGCCATTTGCTACATGTCAAAGCACAAAACCTTTATACACTGTGCTGTTAGCTTCTTTTACCTTTTCCTAAGATGTTTAGTTTGCATTGATTGTTTTTACTGATCCGCCAGGGTTCCCCAATTTCTCAGTTCTTGCCCCGAGTACTCCTCCCCACACCCACCTCAACAAATAGATAAAATACAAAATCAGAAGTAAGCTGAAGATGTTTTGTTCACAGCTAGGTTGACGGCAGGGGCAGGGGGTGGGGGTCTTTAAGTCCTGGCATGCTGGCTTCAGTCCTACTCAATGAAACTCTGTTCTCTGGCCGAAATACTTCATGAGCAGAGGGGGCGGGATGGGGGTGGGGGGATGGGGGGACCCACAGACGGACTGAAGACTCCCCTGTGCTGTACAGGCACAGCCATCAGGTCCCCCGGGAGTAAGAACTACAGTAGAGGCAGCCACACCTGCGGCTATAGGGGCATCGATGCTGACGCCATCTGCATACTTCCCCGAAATCCTCGCGATCCTTTTCGTTCGTGTGACTGTCCTCCTCTGAGTCACAAAATCAATTTTTACAGACTGAATCCAGTGTGTCCCACCAGAGACCAGAAGTAGCAGGCTTAGCACCGCCATACACCAGCCCTGATACTAATTTGGGCAAAGAATGATCAATATTGCGTGACCTTGAGCATGAGTCAAAAGTAAGCTCCACAAGAATACGCAGTGTTACAAAAATAACCACCCACGCGCGAGCTTTTGGTGGTGTCTTTAAACCCTATAGGGTTTCAGAAGCCCCTATAAGCAAGGTTAGCAAACCGCAGATTGGGGGCGGGGGTGGAGATAGAAAAGGGAGAGCATTATAACATCCGAACTTAAGAGCTTGGCGTCAAATCCTGTGCCAACACCTTTATATAACAAAATCATCTCGTTTTAAACATTAACACAGAGTATTTTTTTTACATTAATACTGAATTGTTAAATTACTACATAATAAAAGGTAGGATTTGAAAATGAGGGCTGCTTCAAAAACACTTGATTCAAATTTCATTCTTCAAACGCCCAGAGAAATTGCCAGACCCGGTGCTGTCCTTTCATGAGGGGCCTCCCTGCCGCTGCCAGAGTGGAAGCATCCATCCTGAGCCAGGATTGAGTTACTCTGTAACACTCTTGAGAAAATCAAGAGCAACACACCAGCTCCAGAGGCAGCTCCACTCCTCAGACTCCCCGGGGGTTTGCTGACCCAGAAGAGAGCTGCCAACCCACCACCGCGACTTCTAGCGACAGTGTACACTGTGCACCGAGTGCTTCGGGGAGAATGGCACCCATGGACACCTCAAACGGGCAGAAGCGTCACCAGAAGGTCGTGAGTCTCTGTTTAAGGGATGCAGCCAGCAGATGGGGCAAAGCAGAGCAACGGTGATTGTGTAGGCGGGGATGTCCTACCGAGCTCTGTTTAAGAAGCAGCCTTATTCCTACCCAGTTCCTGGGAACTAATTTCCATCATCAACAGGACCGCTTAAAGCAGTGGCTCTCAATCTAACACTGGGAACCTTTAGTACAGTTTCCTCATGTGGTGACACCCCACCACCACCACTATAAAGTTATTTTCTTGCTACGTCCTAACAGTAATGATGCTACTGTTAGAAATGGTACTGTAAGTACCCGAGAGGGGACCCCTGCCACTCCCAAAGGGGTCCAGGCCCACATGTGGAGAACCGCTGGTTTAACGGTTCACCCCACTGGCAATATCCGTGTCAAAAGACTCAGTGTTTACATAGAATGGCAGCCAGCCATATTCCTGTATTAGGGTCCCTGTTACAATGAAGAAAACAGAAAAGGACTTCAGGTACCATTTATTTCCTGTGACAGTCACAACGCTGTGGTGTCACAGTGGTGTGGTGTGGGGTGGGGAGCGTGGCCTGGGGGTGGGGGAAGGCACAGGAATCACTGTGTTACAATAACGACATCAATCGATTTTCCCCACTTCCCGCTATGAGTCCATGGGGACTCCAAAATGACCGTATTTCCACGTGTGCTGGGAAGTGTCTACCTCACACAGCATACGCGAACAGCTGGACCACAGCTCAGCGGACAGGGGGACCTCTCGGCTCCTCTCTTCCCAGACTGAGTTCTACAATTCTTCTCTTGGATCTTTCTGTGTCTTCTGTGCGGCTCTGTCTCCCTCGCTGGGTGCCAGCCACGTGAGATACACCTTCACCGGGTCAATGTGCCAGTGTTTGTGAAATGATATGGGAGTCTGATGGGAGAGGTAGCTCTTGGGGTAGTCTACTGGCCGAGCCTGCACGAAGAGCAAAGAAAGAAGAAACAAAAAAACCGTAAGGTTTCTTGGTGATTAAGAATGACTGGGGGGGGGGGCGGGGCACAGTGGCGCACGCCTGTGGGGGGGCGGGGCACAGTGGCGCACGCCTGTGGGGGGGGGCACAGTGGCGCACGCCTGTGGGGGGGGGCACAGTGGCGCACGCCTGTGGGGGGGGCACAGTGGCGCACGCCTGTGGGGGGGGGGCACTGTGGCGCACGCCTGTGGGGGGGCGGGGCACAGTGGCGCACGCCTGTGGGGGGGGCACAGTGGCGCACGCCTGTGGGGGGGGGCACAGTGGCGCACGCCTGTAATCCCAGCGCTCAGGAAGGCAGAGATGGGCGGATCTCTCTTGGTCCACAAAGCCAGTCCAGGACAGCCAAGGTACAGAGAAACACTGTCTCAAACCACAACCTCACCCCACCTCCAAAATATGATCAGTTAGGGGCTGGGCGTGGTGGCGCACACCTTTAATCTTAGCACTCAGGAGGCAGTGGCAGGCTGATCTCTGTGAGTTCAAGGCCAGCCTGGTCTACAAAGCAAGTCCAGGACAGGCAGGGCTCTATTACACAGAGAAACCAAGTCTCAAATAAATAAATAAATAAATAAATAAATAAATAAATAAACAAAAACAAACAAAGAAACAAACAAAACCCCAAACCAATGATGTGCCCACTGGCCTGCAGCAGATGGGAACAAATATGGAGACCCACAACTGCACAGGGCAGAGAGGCTGGAACGCTCAGCCCTACTGAGATGTCTCCATGAAATCCCTCCCCTCAGGGTCACAGACCTCTGTAGAAGAGGAGATAGAAAGATCGTAGGATCCTGTGGGGATGGAAGACACCAAGGAAAAGAGGCCTTCTACACACAGCGGCACCGACACACACGTGAACTGACAGGGATGGAGGCAGCACGCACAGGGCCTGCACAGGTCTGTGCCAGCTGGGTCCCGCACTAAGACAGGAAGTGAGCACAGGAAGTGGACACAGGAAATGGACACAGGAAGTGGACACAAGCCCCACCCCTCACCCTGAAGTCATGTCCACTTGAACTGCTCACAAAGGGAGAATTTGTTTTCTCCCAAGGAGTCTCACCAAGGATTCAAACCACACTTAAGGGGAGGAGGCTCCATGCTCAGCAAGAGATAACCATTTTTAGAAGTTCAGCTTTTTTGTTTTGTTTTTGTCTTATGGCTTTGTCTGGACTTTTTTTTTTTTAACAGTATCTTTTTTTCCCCTTATATACTATGGTTTGTGATTTTGTGGCTTTATGGGATTTCACATGTGTCTACATCTATATGTTTCTTTCTTTCTTTCTTTCTTTCTTTTTTTTTTTCTCCAGTTTTTTTTACCTTGTCCCAGTCTGGTTTTTTTTTTTTCACTTTATTTTCTTTCTTTCTTTTTTTTTTTCTTTTTCTTTTTCTTTGTGTGTGTGTGTGTGTGTGTGTGTGTGTGTGTGTGTGTGTGTGGTTTTTTGTTTTTAGATCTCTGTGATTTCTAATGAGAGATAGAAAAGGGGCGTGGGTTTGTGGAGATGGTGCATGCAGTGGGGAGGATCTGGGAGGAACTGAGGGAGGGAACTGGACTCGGAATATATTGTATGGTAAAAACCTATTTCCAATTTTAAGAAGCGACTGGCTCATTAGGTGAAGGCGCTCCACACCTAGCCTGAGGGCTTCCCTCCCTGGGCCCCATGTGGTTTTAAACACTTGTCAGAAGGTACCTGGCCAGTAGCCTCACTCCTGACCTGTGGTATACATGTGGGTTCAGACAGCCTTTGTAAAGTGGCGGGGGGGGGGGGGGGGGAAGAGGGACCCCACGCAGACCATTTCCTCCTTGTCTGAGCCCCATGATGAAGGTCTTTTTGGCATCAGGTGCTGTTAGGAGCCCAGATGTTGGGGCGCAGATGTCTGACTCCTTTCTGAGCCATTCTCATCCTTTCCACTTTACCCGGGGGCCGGGGGACATGCACAGCACCCCCAAAGAGCAGCATTTTGCACACAGAGTAACCTCCGCCAGCGCTGAACTGCAAACTGCAACCTCACGCTCTCATGCAGTTCACGCATGCGTGTGTCAGGCTCCTGGTAAGCTCTGGGGACACAGACAACTAGGAATCTACTCTTGCTTTCAGAGCACGCAGCCTAGTGGGCCAGAGCACATTCTCATCTGGGCATCACACACACTGGGGTATCCCTCACCCCTACAAACACACTGGGGCATCCCTCACCCCTACGCACACACTGGGGCATCCCTCAACCCTAAACACAGCACATAAAGGTAACACACACACTGGGGCATCCCTCAGCCCTACACACAGCACATAAAGGTAAATCTTTTAAATTTTTATTGCAGAATAACATTTTGTTGTGTTTTGCCTTTTGAGACAGGATCTCTCTACACAGCCCAGGCTGGCCTGGAACTTTCTATGTAGACCAGGATGGCCTTAAACTCAGAGATCTGCCTGCCTCTGCCTCCTAAGTGCTGGGATTTACAATGCATGTCCCAACAACTGGCCCAAGACAAATGTTGGTTCACACTGCAATTGCTCCACTTTATTGTTTGATAGTGACTATGCGGACCTGAAAGCGAGCAGGGATATATTTTCCACTGCTGTTCCTCCAGTTCCCCTCTCGTTGGCTGTAATTTCTCTTAATGACTTTAATTTCTCAAATACCTCTCTCTACGCCTGTTTCATACTTTGCTTCCCGGAGGTTGTTCAAGCATCGTAATAATTACAAACGGTTTCCTCCGTGATTCATTTAAGCCAGCAGTGTGTGGTGTGTAACATAACTTCTGGGAAAGAAAAAAAAAAAAGGAAGAAGGCTTATTTCCCAGGTCTCCTCTGAGACATAGGGTTGTTCAAGAGTGAGGACAAGACGCTCTCAGGGCCCAGGCTACCTGCTGCTCCAGTGTACCCAGAGGATGCTTTCAAAGAAAAAACATGAGATTATTGTAGGGAAAGGCTGTAATTCTGGTCTGGACATGCAAACGAAAACAAGGACTAAACCTGAGAAGAGCTGAAAAGCCTTAATGTTATTTAATGTCACCGTTTAGATCCTTTCCAGAAAACGCGGCCCAGGCAGGATTAGACAGGCCTTAAAAGGACAGAGCTAGGGACAAAAGCTACAGTGTTCAAACGCAAATTGAAACCAGACATGATTTTGTTCACATGAACCAAAACGTTTGGTTTCTGTCGATGTCCTTAATTTGCCTATAAATTTATATAGCTATTTGTTTTATATAGTTCCTTATTTAGCTTCCAAAACTAAAATTATCTCAGCAATTAAAATGGTATGTTATGCGCTCTTTTAGATTCTTTTATTTTGTGTGTATGAGTGCTTGCCTGCATGTATATATGTGCACCACATGCCGGCCTGGTGCCCACGGAGGTCAGAAGAAATCCCCGGAGCCCTGCGACTGGGGTCACAGCTGGTGGGGAGCCCCCACGTGGGTGCTGGGAAAAGAGCCTGAGTCCTCTGCTGGGGAACGGCAGGCTAGCTTCTCTGACGGCCGGTGGGTGACGCACTGATCTATGGGCATGGCAGTGGCGATGTGGCCACATCACAACTGACTATCCAGGCTGACGATCACGTCTCCGTCTCTTCCTGCCCAAGCCATCTCCTCTGGAACCACAGCTTTCACTTATCCCCGTGAGACACACACAGGTGAAAACGACGTCCTCCGGAAGCAAGTCAGGGTAGGCAGCAGGTAGCACGGCAGTGACTTTGGACGTGAACAATTTGTAATACACTATTCATATTCAAAAATATATATAGCAGGCGGGTGGGTGGTTTTTTTTTAATTAATGCTTCTCATTTTATTGTTAGTTTTTATTTGATGCCCAGAGTCCTAGAATCATTATCCTTACAAATTCCTGTCCAGTTTAATATTTGTGTTTTATGGCACGAGTTCGCTGACCGCTGCGTACCACCATCTCCATCAGTAGAAGGTGATCTTGTGGGGAGGGGTGATCCACATATTCCTATGACGTCACAGTTGTACGCCCTCACAGAAACAGAAGGCCTGGCCAGTGCTGCCGCTGCAGACGCTCCCACAGCCTCTCTCCATCTCTCTCTCTCTCACACTGGGGATCTGGGGCATGGGCGCTGCCTCAGAGTCTCTACGCATGAGTACAGCACGGAGATCCGGCCTCAGACAAACGCAGGTCACGCCCTAAGGATGCCGAGGGCAGCGAACGCAGCAGTGTCTGTGGGGGGCTCAGGCTCTAGCCACACTGCACCTTCACACGAGTTCCTATTTACCACGGGAACTAGAGAAACCGAGAGTTTCAACCCATGAGGAACAACACGTAACTCTAAAAACAACCGTTTCTGAATTATCTTCAAAGGACGGTCACTTCAGCACTACCCTGTTTTTCTGTCTCTCGCATCATTTTATGGACGAATGTATTTTATCCTAAGAGGAAGGGGCTGCTATAGAAGAATCTAATCTTGATAAGTTACTTCCCTTACGTACAAACAGCTTTAAGTATTTTGCCTGCGAGTGGAACGCCGTGACATAAAACATCATAACACAGAGTCCGAGATGGAGGCACACGGAATAACTCACTTCCTGAGTTCTCGTAAAGATAGCAGAAGACAGCGGCTTAAAAGGGAAAGACCTCGAGAGACCTAGGTGCGTGTGTGCCTTCAGTGGGGCCCAGGAGTGAGAGCGCCCAGCGGGGGGCTCAGGAGTGAAAGTGCAGTGGGACCCCAGGAGTGACAGCTTCCAGTAGGGCCCAGGAGTGCCCAGCACCCAGCGGGACCAGGAGTGACAGCTTCTAGTGGGGCCCAGGAGTAAGAGCACTCAGCGGGGGCCCCAGGAGTGACAGCACCCATGGGGGGCCCAGGAGTCAGAGCTTCCTCACACAGAGGCCTATTCTTAGCCTCTCTGCTCCCTGGACACAGACACAAGTTTCGTCTCGTCATTTTATACACTTTCTCCACTTTGTGCAAGTTGTTTTCCTATAGTGAACTCTGCTATGCTCAACTTTCTATATTGTTGTGCTATGACTGCTGCTTATTGTTAAAGGAAAGAAGGGAGAGAGGGAGGGAGGGAGGGAGGGAGAAGGAATCAAAGGGAGGGAAGCAAGCTCAGAGGGACGGGCTGGAGAGATTGTGCAGTAGTTAAGAGCACTGGCTGCTCTTCCTGAGGACCCAAGTTCAGTTCCCAGCACCCTCATGGCGGCTCACAGCTGTCTGTAACTCCTGTTTCCTAGAATATGGTGCTCTCTGCTGACCCTTATGGGCACCAGGCAGGCACGTGATACAATACATTCAAGCAGGCACAACACATGGTGTAAAGACATTAAAATAGCATTCCCCACGCCCCCATCGAACCTGCCAGCATCTTCCTTAAGAATGTTCTTTAAGAAACATGGTGGGAAGAGAAACATGCTCTCACCTGATGGAAGAGGGGGCTGTGTGTCACGGGGACCCCCAGCCCGCTGAAACACATGCCGAGGACCATGTCGTCCGGAGCGTCGTTGCTGTAGCATCGGCAGCTGCTGTTGAGAAGCCTCCGGATGGCTTCCCTGCTGAAGACCATGCTGGGGAAAGCAGACAGGAGTGGGAGTGAGAGCGGTGCCACACAGCCCGGTTAACCTGAACGGAGGGCTACGGCTCAGAGGCTGTGCTCCTGAGATCGGCACGCGTGCCTGACGCTGGCACACCGCCACTGGCTACACTGGAGGGGATAGTTTTGTGCTTTGTGGGAAAGCGAAATCACCTTAACAGATGTTTGCCTACCTAGCAGACGATTTTATATGTATCTCCTATAAACAAGCACTGTGTGATGCTATTTTTCTAATAGTACTGCGTTGGTTTTTGGTCATCCTGACACACACTAGAATCATCAGGAAGGGAGGAAGCCTCACTTGGGAAAATGCTTCTATTGATCTGGCCCATAGGCAAGTCCGTGGGGCCTTGTCTCTAGTAATAATTGGTACAGGAGAGGCCAGCCCACTGTGCGTGGTGTCTCCCTAAGCACATGGTCCAGGCTAAGAAAGCCACCCACCAGGAACAAGCCAGTAAAGCAGCACTCTTCTGCATCAGTTCCTGCCCTGCCCTGCCTTCATGTGGCCTGGGGAGCCATCAGATGAAATGAACCCCTTTCTCCCAGTTTCTTTGTATCACGGTGTTGTATCACAGCAACAGAAAGGAAGTAATGCAGGCGTGGCTACACTTGTCTTCCCTGCAACCCCTTGGGATGGGGGTTTCTCTGTGTAGACCAGGCTGTCCTGGAACTCCACCTGCCTCTGCCTCCCCACCGCCCAGCCCGTGACTTGTCTTGAACAGTGCTGTGACACCTTTGACCCCGTGTGTGGGTGCTCCCTAGTGGAGCTTCTGCCCACTCTGGTCTTCCGATGCTTCCCCCAGCACCTCAGGCAGCAAAGCGTCAACCTTCCCAAGCTTCCCTTAACAGCTGAATTCCAGCTTTTTATGACAATCGGGGGCCCGAGTCTGAGCGGAGACTGCTACTGCTCCTGGCGGTCTGTTCAAGCAAGAGTGCTAGGGAGCCAGTCCCTAGGTGTGCCTGTATCTCAGCATTGAGACTCCAGGACAGCGTTGGGCGGAGTGGATGGGTGGGCGGGGTGAACTGGTGGGTGGAGTGAACGCGCCCATCCCTGGCAATAACAGCTCTCTATGGTTGACGACTTCAAGGTAAAACTACTCTCCCATGATACATTGTTTTTAAAAGAGATGGGTTTCTGGCTTCCTTTCTGGTCCTACAGTAGCAAACGTCCCTTTTACATCATAAATAACCTCAGCTGAACTAACATCCGCACATCTTCCAGCAGTCCAACAGACACACATGGTAGGCACACAACAGAAAAAAAAAAAAAAAAATGAAAAGCTTCTTCGCAAAGGCCTTCCTCAAGTCCATCTAGCAGGAGCAGGAGGAAGAGCTTGAAGACACTCAAAAAAACGGCGACTCTGCACTGCACGGGTCTGCTGAGCACAAGAACACACCAGAGACCAAATGCAGGACACCAGCTGCTGGGCCTTGCTAAGACCAGACCCGCTCAACGACGACAGAACCGGAAGCTCTTTTAGGAGCTGATCCGGGGAAAGATAAACATACAAAAAGAAGGCAGGGAGGGGATGGTTCCTGTCAACTACACACACACACACACACACACACACACACACACACCCCTGCAAGTTCAAAACCTGCTAAGACCGTCCTTAGAATTCTACCAGTGAGACCCCAGGGACACATACTTTCAGGTCCCCGTCAAACTCCAGCACAGTCAGCAAGCTGCAGTAGCCCTCAGACTCCCGGCTCGTTGTGGGGGAGGGGAGGTGTGTGTGGGGGGGAGCCTGTGTGACGGAGGAGTGTCCACAAAACACTTTCTTGCTTTCTTTTGCCAGCTTCACAGAATGCAAGACTGACTTCACGGGAAGATAAAATGCAAGCATGGTAATTATCAGTCATTCTTTTATACTTTTGGGTCTCAACCTGTGGGGGGGGGGTCGAAAATAAGATATTTACATTGCGATTCATTACAGTAGCAAAATTGCAGTTATAAAGTAGCAACAATATAATTTTACTTTATGGGTGGGGGTTAACCATGACATGAGGAACTGTATTAAAAGGTCACAGGATTAGGAAAGTTGAGAACTACTCTCTAGCTGACTCACACAGAGCAGTCTTTACTCATGTTCCGTCAGTACGTGAAGGCTTTAGTAAAATTAAGTTCTTTCTGAATAAAGTGAACACAACCCATAGAGAGACTGACCAATCCCAACAAGGTGGGAAGGAACACCTGAGCTGTCTATCCGCCAGCTTCTAAATATACAAGGCTGGGGGCGGGGCTGGGGGCGGGGCTGGGGGCGGGGCTGGGGGCGGGGCTAGGATTGGGGTTGGGGAGGTGCCTTGGCAATTAAGAGCACCTGCTGCTCTTACAGAGGACTTGAGTTCAGTTCCCAGCACCAACATGGGCTCACGGCCACATATATCTCCAGTTCCGGGGGAATCTGATGCCCTCTTCTGGCCTCTTTGGGCAGACAATATACAATGGTACACATACAAATACTCTCACATGTAAAATAAAAATTAATATTTTAAAAAATCTATGCCAAGAGCCGGGCACTCAGGAGGCAGAGGCCTGAGGATCTTTGTGAGTTCAAGGCCAGCCAGGTCTACAGAGTGAGTCCAGGCAGCCAGGGCTACACAGAGAAACCCTGTCTTGAAACCACCCCCGCAAAAAAAAACCAAAACAAACCAACAAACAAAAAACTATGACAAAAGGAGGTAGTTCCTTCAATGAATAATATATAAAAGTTAAATAATAGGCTGAGCCCTGCCCCAGATGATCCCTACAGGTGCAGAGCAGATGAGCGTGGCATGTGTCAGACCCACGCCTGGTAGACGGTCACACTGCCTCTATGATGTGTGTCAGACACAGGCCTGGTGGACGGTCATACCGCCTCTATGACATGTGTCAGACACAGGCCTGGTGGATGGTCACACTGCCTCTATGACATGTGTCAGACCCACGCCTGGTGGACGGTCACACCGCCTCTATGACATGTGTCAGACCCACGCCTGGTGGACGGTCACACCGCCTCTATGACATGTGTCAGACTCACGCCTGGTGGACAGTCACACCGCCTCTATGACGTGTGTCAGACCCACGCCTGGTGGACGGTCACACCACCTCTATGACGTGTGTCAGACCCACGCCTGGTAGACGGTCACACCGCCTCTTTGGGATCTGTCTGTGCGGTTCCTGGCTCTATTCTGGTGGTCGGTTCTTCCCAGGATGCCAAAGAGGAGGTGAGATCCTGAGCACAGCTTCCTACCTACGTCAGGCACATAAACCAACAGGCTCAGAAAGGAAAACAACAACAACAACAACAATAACAACAACAACGCCACTCGTCTCATTTACTCCAAACACCTAAACTTTGAAGGCTCAGGCAAAAAAGTTTAAAACAGACAGCTGACGAAAACAGGGCAAAGGCTTTACTTCCCCAGGAACCCAGAAGGCCCGCACAGCCATGCTTCTGATGGCCCCGCCCCAGGAACAGGACAGGAAGTGGCTCTTGGCAGTTTCTGTAGAGCCGTGTTTCACGAGGTGACTGCTTGCACGTGTTCTGTCTGTCAGAGCGTGCCTGTGGCATGTGTACACGTAGGTGGGCAAACAGAATTTTCAGGTCACGACACAATGTACTCTAATACTTCCTAGGTTATTTTTCAAGTCTCTCTATATCTCAATACTTAACAATGGCTCTTATAAGCCAGGAGCAGAGGCTCGGTGGTGCACACCTGTAATCCCAGCACTCAGGGAGGCAGAGGCAGGAGGATCTGTGCGAGTTCCGGGGCCAGCCTGGTCTATAAAGTGAGTTGTGAGTCCAGCATAGCCAAGGCTACACAGAGAAATCCTGCCTTGAAAAAAGAAAAACAAGCAAAACTAAAAACTAAAACAAACAAACAAACAAACAAACAAATCAAAGAATGGCTGTCCATGAACAGATTTTTTTTTCCCTGAACTTAGTTATTTTTACTTTATGTGCATGTGTGACTGCTTGCGCTCGTGTACGGATGCGTATGACATGCGCGCAGTGTGCAATAAGGCCAGAAGAGGTCATCTTATGCCCCAGCACTGGAGTAACAGCTGGGAAGAAATCATGTGGGTGCTGGGAACTGAACTAGGTCCTCTGGAAGAGCAGCCAGTGCACTTAACCTCTGAGCCATCTCTCCAGCCCCTAACCTGCTGTATTAAAAAAAAAAAAATGATTCTAGGCCAGGCGGTGGTGGCGCACGCCTTTAATCCCTGTACTCAGGAAGCAGAGGCAGGAGAATCTCTGTGAGTTCTAGGCCAGCCTGGTCTACAGAGCGAGTTCCAGGACAGGCAGGGCTGTTATACAGAGAAACCCTGGCTCAAAAACCAAACCAAACAAAACACACACACACACACACACACACACACACACACACACACACAAAACAAACAAACAAACAGCCTCACCAAAAACCAAAAACATTGATTCTTTAGCCAAATCATTAGACAATCCTAAGTAGCCCTGGACAAGGTACATCATATTGCCTGGACCTTCTGTCAAAGGCTGAACGACTCATTTCACGAAATTACTTCTGAATCTCGGTGAAGGGACTTTATTTATTTAATTTTTAAAGCATTTGTTTATTTACTTTATGTATATAAGAGCACCTACATGCCAGAAGAGGGCATCAGATCACAGTATAGGTGGTTGTGAGCCACCATGTGGATGCCGGGAATTGAACTCAGGACCTCCAGAAGAGCAGACAGTGCTCTTAACCACTGAGCCATCTCTCCCGGTGAAGGAACTTTACAAACCGAGCCTTGCATGAGTTGTGTCCTCTACGCGGAAATTAAGTGCCAGTGTTTATGCACTTCTTTATTTGCTCCTGCTCTGTACCTTGAAAGGCAGTGAGTCGCTTTGCTACAACATGGGGCTGTGGCAGGAAGTAGGACACAGGTGCTGTTACAGAGGTGAGAACCGTCTGTAACCTACTTCCTGTCGTGGGAGGTGGGCGAGGGCATTAAAAAACCATCCAGCCTCCACTGCAGGGCTGGGCGGGGCTGCTGCCAAAAAGGAGTGGTAAATGGCAGCCATGGCAAGTCCACAAGGAGAGCTGGTGACATAGGAGCTGGTGACAAAGGAGCTGGGGATACAGAATGCATAGCGGAGACCAGGCTAAGGGAGGAGAGGGAACAGTGTTTCTGAGGAATTACAAGTTCAGCATGGATTCATTAGGCTGGGTGCACACTGATAAGGCTAGAAGGACCGAAGTCACAGGGTGGGTGGGGGTTATGGACCTAGGCAAACGGGGGGCATTACACTCCAGCTAGCTACTGGGTTACCAGGAAGGCAGACGCCTCGGCTCGCCCGCTCTCATTTCCTGCCTCAATGCGGTTTCTCCCTCAGGCTCGTGTTCCTGTCACCAAGCCATCCTCCATGTGACGTCCCCAGAAGGCTGCCACCAGGGCTGGGCGTAAGTCAGGGCCATGTTCGTGGACTTCTAAAACCACGCGCTAGAGAAACCTCTCCGTGTTAAAAGTAACCGAGGCACAAGTATTGTGTCACCAAGACGACGGAGATGGAGATGAAGCCCAAGCCATTCCGAACCAAGGTGCTCTAAAACAGGAACAGAACACCCTGGCCTCTCACATACACTTTATATATATATATATATATATATATATATATATATATATATATATATATATATATATATAAATAAAATACCTCTTGGCACACCGTAAACATACGTGTCTGTGGCTGATAACCAGTTAATACCCTCCTTAACACCTGATAGTGAAGACTGCAGCAATAACAGGAAAGATTAACTGCACGATTGATTTACCCATAAAAAATCAAATTAAAACCTTTTCCTGTAGAGTTCAGGCAGGTGCTTCATTTAAAATGATTGATTTTTAGCTATTATTTAAAAACCTATAAATCCTACACAAATATTATTTAATTGTCTAAGTCTAAGATTCAATGCACTTCTCTCATCAAATGTGCTTTATTAAGCACTGGATAATTTAAATTTTTAATGACTTATTTTTTTTCTGAAATTAAAATCTATAAGCATTTTTTTTCATCTAAAAAGGCAGTCAAAATCATTGGCTGTCTATCATCAAGCATTATTACAGAGATATTCATAACCAAGTACTTGGACCTGAACTTTGTACTACTTTTTCATAGAATAAAATCATCTTTACGATGAGTTCTGTTCATGTTTCTAAAACATAAAGTTTGCTTTTCTATAGTAGAAGCAACCACCATCTAAAGAGAGGCCCCGTGCCAGACAGACCTCAGCCCCGGAAGGAACGCAATATAAAAACTACCTCCAGCTAGGCATGCTGGCACACCCTTGGATCCCACGTCACTCGGGGGCAGAGGGAGGAGCTCCAGGCCAGCTGCGGCTCCATCTCATAGCATTTACCTGGCAATGGGTACTAGAAGTGATCAGGAACCGGTTTAAAGTTTGCAGGAGCTCGGGCACAGGTCACGTGACCATGCCACATTTTACCTGTAACAGCTCTGAGCACCTGCACGGGATAAACAGAGCTGCAGGGAGACAAGAGGTGGAAGGCAGCATCCACAAAGCAGTCAGCTCACTTACCCGCCTCCTCCTGTGACGTAACTGTAGCCGCCGCCTGTGCCCAGGCCGTAGCCATAGCGCTCACCCAGAAACACTGGATCGCCGGAGTCATAGCAGCTAAGCAAGTGTCGGAGCCTGGAGATGCTGAGATGTAAAGACAAGGCTTACTCGACTTGTTATAACGGGGCTTCAGGAAAAATCATGAAGAGGTGAAATTCAAGTGTAGAATACATGGCTTTAAAAAAAAAAACCTTCAGAATATGAAGGCTGTACATTAGAAGGGAAGGTGAGAGGTCAGAGGTGTCGGAACTCCGGCCGGCCAGGCACAGGCCCTCGCTGGGGCAGCATGGTGGCAGGTGAATGGGTAAAGGTGGTCAGGTCGCCGCAACTCTGCTCTACCACACTGTTTCTAAGTGAATGTCACTCAAACCTCACCTTTCCTCACGTGGTCTAGGGTTGTTTTAACTCTATATAGCCAAAAAGAGCTTCTGAGGTACAAGTGGGCTTGGGGGGTCTCCTGTCAGGCTGGGGCTGGCAAGTAGGAAGAAAATGAGGAGAAAGGTGTCCCCACAAATCCTCCCATCATGCCGTCTTTTTCTAAATACGGCTCCGCAGGGCATGAGCTACGGTTGACATATGTATCTGCTGAGTACTTTAGGGCACACCTGCCCTGTACAGTGTCAACAATGGCAGCCTCCAGACGTCACTGGGAACGCCCACAAGCTGCAGAGAAGTGAATAAGCCAGATCATGGGAAATAAAATATAAAATTCACTTTTTAAAGCCAATATGCAGGCCGATGTAGCAAAGGCAAGGGCCCCCTGTCTTTAAGCAGTCTACCATTTTGAGCTAGCCATGTACGGGGGTGGGGAGGGCACATTTTTTAATTAGTCCCAGCAGTGGTGAGGTAGGGATAGGCTCTGAAAGTTGGGGGCTAGCCTGGTCTACACAGTGAGCTCAGGTTAGCAAGACGGGGGTAGGGGTGGGGGGGAAGAGTGAGGAAAGCAGCTTTACTGTATAAGGACAAGGCAAAAGCAGCTGCAACCGGTCCCTATAAGCCTGTGCTCCAAGGGGCTCACAAGCTGTAAGACTGTTAAAAATTGTAAGGCTGTAAATAGGTTTAGAATGTGTGGAGGCCTTTGCTGAGGTTGGCAGTTTCTGGGTGAGCATAAAACACTGCCTGTCCACGTTCTGCTCTGTTTGGCATGACAGTTAAACACTCTAAGTCCCTAATTTGGAATCTGTCTTCTAGAATCAGTCTGAGAAATAAATCTGCCCCGGGAGGGTGACTGCGTGCGCTGTGGAGGGGCCGTGATAGAAGACCTAAAAAAACTGCAGGCTGGGGTACAGTTTGAAAAGACCAAAACCCTCCAAACTGTTTAGGGCAAAACAGGTCTACCTGAGCTTAAAACAAAAACAAAAACCAAAAAAACAAAACCAGAGGTGGATCTGCAACCAAGCCCTGGCTGCTCCTGCAAAGGACCCAGGTTCAGGTCCCTGCATCCAGGAACCACACAAGCGCTGGTGTCTCCAGTTCCAGGGGATCCAGCGCCCTCTTCTGGCCTCTCCAGACACTTGCACACATGTGGGGCACATACATACACGCAGGCAACAGACACGCAGACATAAAATTTTAAAAATTTAAATTCTTAAAATTAAAAAAGGGGAGAGAGAATTGTTTTTCTCTTCTTGCAAAATTTCTTGTATTGCAAAATTGTCAATTCCACCTACAACATTCAGTATTTTAAGGTTAAAGTAATTTAAGATTCCTCTGGGTTTTTTCCTTATACCACAGGATGGCTCCCATCTTCGACACACTGCTGCGAGGCTCACAGACCGCAAATGGAGTCTGATAATTATCACCCCCTTCGCCTTCACATTAACTAAGGAGTTGGAACATGGGTGAAGAAAATAGATTTCAATTCCACCCAAGGGAGTCTGGCCCAGGAAAAGCACTTCACTTAACAGTCCGTTCCCATTTCAGGCACTTCTGAATCTCAGACATGTAACAAATAGCACGTCCATGCTCTCTAGCACGTACTGCCTGAGTTGGACGAGGACAGCCTGGCAGCGTGGCAGATCTCACCACGGCAACGCCAACACCTGCCAAGGCTAGAGGGTGCTGTATCCTGGCCTATTATGGTATTGCGTTTTATAATCACAGAAGAGTTACAAACACAGGATGAAAGCCCAAACACCCTTTCCCCAGACCTACCAGCTATTCCTGTGTCTCAGTCAGTCTCTCCTCTTTGTGTGTGTGTGTATATATATATCAACATAAACACATAATGTGGATATTTTTTCACTCTCCTGAAAAATGTGTGCTAATTCTCCTGAAAGTACATATAATATACCCGTCCCCAACCACTCTGGCATGTATTTCCTAAGAGCAGAAAAAGTCCTCAGCTTGAAAATCAGCCATTCTGATCCCACATATTTAACCAAGAGACATGAAAGCAAGATGTCTACATAGTGGGGGCTGGAGCAGTGGCTCAGCAGTTAAGAACACTGGCTGCTCTTGCAGAGGACCAGGGTTCAGTTCCCAGCACCCACGTGGCAGCTCACATACATCTCCATACATACTTCTTCTAGGAGAGCTGGCGCCCTCTTCTGTTCTTCATGGGCATTGCACCCACATGGCACACACATACAGGCAAAACATATAAAATAAGATAAATAACTCTTTAAATATATATAGTAGCTTTAATTATAATAATGGTATGACTAAGTTGACCAGTAATTCTAATTTTTATGAACTGATGCAACACTGTCAGTTTCAGAGGTTCCCCCCTCTATCTTGTGGGGTTTTTTTGTTTGTGTGTTTTGTTCGGTTGGTTGGTTTTGGCTAGTAGTTATTGCCACGTCTTGAATTTTCAAATTATCTCCCCACTGTCTAATTTGCTGTTAATCTGGTTCAAAGGGCTTTTAAAATCCCTGATGTAGAGTTTTCACATCTACACGATTATTTCGGACTCAGCATTCCTTCCAGGTGTCCCCTTTGAACCCGTGGTGATTACCTTGTAATGGTACAATGACTAACAGTACGATGACTAACAGTAAGATGTCAACTCCATCAATTCTGGGACGGTCTCGCTCATTGGCTACGGCATCCCAGTCTGCCCAGTGGGACCAGAGGCCATGCGAGGCCCCACATGACTGCCACTGTCATTCCCGCTGACCACTTTAGCTGGTTCTGTTTTAGCGTGTAGAAGCTTCTACTCGGCTGAACACGTAACGCCAGGGTTGTTTTTCAGAAGTCTGTCTATTTTGTAGTTGTTTGTTTTCTGAGACAGGGTTTCTCTGTGTAGCTAGCCCTGGCTGGCCTAGAACTGTCTCTGTAGACCAGGCTGGCCTCGAACTCAGAGATCCGCCTGTCTCTGCTTCCCAGAGTGCAGGGATTATAGGCGTGAGCCACCACCGCTTGTCCGCCTTGCCTGCTTCTTTTCTAGTAATATGTCCTGCAACAGCCTCGGTCCCCTGAGACCCTTAGCCCCTGACTTTCACACCAAGTGTGTCAGGTTCCAGCCAGTGCCTCCTCCTCGGCGATGGCAGTCAGTGGGGCCGTGACCTGCCTTGCGTGCCGGGTGTTCAGGATCTTAAAACCGTCTCTTCCCTGCTGTTCTGGCATCATATCTCCACCTCGGCTTCGCATGGCAGAGCCGGTCCAGGGATGACAAGGACTCTTACCTGATTAACGTGTCGTCATCCACAATGACTAGCCACGCTATTTTGTCATGGCTGCGATTCAGAAATCTTTCCAAAATGGCAAATGTTTTCCCACAATGACCTAGGGAAGGCAAGAAGAAAACTGTCAGCTTGTAAAACTGTATGTTTTGCTCTACGCTATGTAGCATTCATTTAATTTTTTTTTTCTAGTTTTAGAGTGATTGAACAGCCTGAATGCTGATATGCACAAAAGCAACTTGAAATTTTCCTAACAATTAGCCTAATTCTCGTGTCGGCTGAAATGAACCCTCTTCTCTCTGTGTTGCTTCTGCTCCTGGTGTTTTGTCACAGCCACCGAGGGGCTAGGTAAGACAGTGTCTATAATACCAGCACTTAGGAGGTGGAGACAGGAGGATCATAGCTTCAGGGCCAGCCTGGGCTACATCAATTCATCCGCAAAAGCAAGCCAAACTAAAAGGTTTTCCACTAGTAAACTCTTCCATTCCGAGAGAAATCCGGCAAAACACTCAACAATTTTCTAATAAAAATCTGCACCTATGCTATTGCTTGCTGTGCATCTGAACACTGCAGAACTGCCAGGCACTCAGGAGGACACAAGCTGTAAGTGACAGAATGACTTGGCACCTCCCATTGCAGCCACGATGGACAGTGGACTTGGGGAAACCCTACCACTCAACTACATTTCAAATGCCATACACTCAATGCTAGGTACAGCACGGCCCAGCAAGAATGCAGAGCATCTGTCTGTAACTGAAAGTCCCATGTGAGCGCCAGTGTCCATCTGCAGGTAAAGAGGCTCAGTGGAAGAGGAGAGAGAAAACACACTAACATAAAAAACCTTTGGCTTGCTCTGACGTGCTGGAGTTACAGGGTGGGGACTTTCAATCAAGGGGACGGTAAGCACTGAAGACTCACCTCTGTCTGTATTGGGAATCCCCAAGTCCACAGTGGGGATGGCATCTTCCGCAAAGTCGCTGTAGTATTCAATGAGGCTCGCCTGTGCTGCCCATGTCTTTTTTACAACGGGTACTGAAAACACAGCACAAATCACGGGGATGTCACAAAAAGAAACAAAAAAATTCAACTCAGCGAAGAAGCAACACTCACTCTTTCCCAGTGCCCCAAGACTTGGTGCTTGCACCCCAGGGGATGCCGGTGTTGTCCGGAGCAGCGAGCATTAGACTGGGCACGCCCCTTCAAGTCAATGAGCCCCTCCTTGGAGGTTGGCCTGATGTATTCTGATGCTAGTTAGGGCTTGCAGTCTCTGTGCCTCACTTGTACCTTGCCTAAGAATGTAACCAGTTTGACCAATAAAAGGCCGTCCAACTGGGCAGGGCAAATGGGATAGGTGTGGCTAAGGTTCCCGGGCTTGGGAGACAGAGGGAATCTTGGGAGGAAAAGAGACCAGAGGAGAAGAGGAAGAAGCCTGGGCCTTGGGTTAGGTGGAGAAGAAGCACACGGCCGGTGTGGATGGAGATTTGGCTCAGATGAAGAACATTATGAAGTATTTGGGATTGTGGATGAGAGGTAGCTTGATAGAAATTATTAGAAGCAGACGGCATGGGATTGGGGCAGTATATGGGATACCTTCCCACTATGGGAGCTAGTTCAGGGGATTGACATCTGCCCTGCCCCAGGTTGACTAAGGCTATTTTAAAATATAGCAGTTGTCTGTGTCTTGATTGACTGCTAGTGGGTTAGAAAATACTTCCACAATAATAATTATAGGCCTGATAATAAACATTATTAGGCCGTATTGGTAAAATAACTGCAACAGCCCCTTGTGTGCAAACCCATTTCACCTCCGTGCAACCGAACATCTGTCTCATAATTTGCCCAGATGAACTGTGAGTCATTTCTCTTCTTGCAAAAGGTTACCGTATTTTTCGGACTATAAGATGCACCTGACCATAAGATGCATCCAGTTTTTAGAGCAGTAAAACAAGAAAAACAGTAAAAACAGCAATTGGACCACTTTTGGGGGCGGGGGGGAGTGAATCTTGTGGTCCGGAAAATATGGTATTTCCTTTAACTCACCCATGAATGGATTTAAAAAAAATATTATTTGGAAGCTGTAGAGACGGCTCAGTGGCTAGAGCACAGGCTGCTCTTGTGGATTCAGGTCCCAGCACCCACATGGTGGCTCACACTGTCTGTCGCTCTAGGTACAAGGGATCTGATGCCATCTTCTGCTCTCCTTGGACACCAGGTGCTCATATGGTGCACATGCATACATGCAGCAAAACACTCATACAGATAAAATAAAGTTAAATTAAATAATTTTAAGACATATTTTGTGTGTTTGCAAGTGTGTGAGGTATGTGTGCATACATGTGTGTGTGTGTACAACCCTTTGCACAGACTCGAGAGGAGGGCTTGGTGCCTTCAGCCATCACTCTCTGCCTTTATTTATTTACTTACTTACATACTTATTTGTTTGTTTATTCATTTGCTGAGGAAAGGCCCCTCACTGAGCATAGAGCTCGTGTTATTCAACTAGGCCACAGGTTCAAAAACCATGAGCCAGTGGGGGGACACTGCACATCCAAACTGTCCACCATGGGATATAATAGTGAGTTCTTCTCTCAAGGAAGTTTACCATAGAATTATTTTAAATTGGAGTAGAGTAAAAGTTTATTCTTCGAAAATTATTATGCATAAAAAAGAAGAAATCCCAGCTGCACAGGCAGCATAAATTTCCTTAGGGCTTTCTGGTCGTTGGGAGACACCTCGCTGTAAGGGACAGTAGAGTGACCCACTTCACCCCTGAGACTTTACTTGCAAACCTGTCTCGTTTCAAGGGACATTTGGACATTTTATGAGGTGCAAATTCGAACATGCCACAAAGTCAAGAGTGAAGGGCTGTTCCAATTCTGAGGGATTTGCTATTGACTGATGAGTAGGCCTTTTTCTCCAAGCTCAAGTCAGTGACCAAAAATGGGAAGTCCCGGTGGTGTCTGAGCCGCACGTGAGTGCTTAAGTGTCCCTGAGCTTGTGAGGCATCCCTCCTGCCTGTCAAGACCAACACCTGGGGCTCGCTCAGCCACTCAACAGGCAGGTAAAAGTCAGGCAACACTTCCCTCGGCCAGTTAATACTTAACGACCTCAGCTGACTGGTGTGACCTTCCATCTCTGGGCACTGGAGAGAGAGCCTGGCTTTGTGAGGAAGCAAGTCTTTCATCAGCAATGGCAGCTATGACACTAGTGCAGCCACTCAGATTTGTCTCCCCTGGACAAGGCCACAGCAGTAAAGATAGCAGACAGATTTTGTCTTTGTTTTGTTTTGAAATCTGAAAGCAATAGTGTTTATTTCTAAGATCCAGGGGAAGCTGTGAAAGAGAACTAACGGCTGATGAAGTCTCCTGAACCTTCTTAGTCCGAGGGAGCCCAGAGAAGACACACCACACCCTACCAGGACCATGAGACTCGCCCAACTGCAAAGAAACACTTAAGGCTTTCTGACAGCTCACATCACACAGCAGAGACCTCACAACCCGACAGAAAGTCATTGAGATGCATATTAAGTATCGGAGGTCTGGAGGGAGGGAAGAATGGGAGGATACAAGGGATGGGATAACCATTGAGATGTAAAATAAATTAATTTAAAAAAATAAAGTGAAAAAAAAGTAGCGGAGGTCTTTCCCCTCCCCACAGGCTTTGAACGGTGTCAACTTGAGCTACTCCCGGGAGCTAAAAAAAAAAGTAAATTACTTTTTGCTATGTTCTAAGAACTTTCTATTCTATTTCTGTCAGAATCCAGGCAAACTGAGTAGTATTGCTGCTCTTTTGTGGTGAGGGATACACGTGAAATCATTACAATATTCAGACTTATCTTCTTCTCAGTTCACCATGATGACATGAAAATAACCGAGTCATCTGCCCTCATCCTCTTCCACGGAATGAAGCACATTACACCGTGGCCCCACTGTCGTTTTCTCAAAAATATGATTTCTTATCCGTTTTTTTCCCTCCCCTTCATTGTCATTTGGCCTTTGTTCCTTCAGGGATTTAAAAAAGGACCAGCACTCCCTTGTCCACAGAGTCTGTTGTCACTATCACCTTGACCAGGCCCCACCCAGGGTGTGCTGTGGGTCACATGCGGGCTCCTCGCTGTCCTTCCCCGTCGCTACTGAAAAGGAAAAGGCTGCTTGTACAGCTCCTGTCCAACTCCAAACCGGCCTTGAGCGTGGCCACGCATCTACGTGAAGAGCGAAGACAAGCCATCAGGCGAGGTCTGTAGTCTGTCCAAGGTGTGTGGCCAGCCTAGAGCAGGAGAGACCCATCCTGCCTCCTGGTCGCGCTGGGGGCTCACTAAGGGACAGCTATTATCTCAGCAGGCCGTGAGTCTACCTGGGGCTGGACAGACGGCTGGCTCAGCTGTTCACAGCGCCCCACTGCTCTTGTCTGGGTTCAGTGCCCAGCACAACCAGCCCAGCTCCCAGGAACCTCCCCCAGCAGCAGGTGGCGCGAGCATGGTGCACACACAAATGCTCCTACACATAAAAGAAGTATATATATCGTGGAATCCACCTCTGGGTAGAGACAGGCCAGGTAAGGCCCCACCCCTCAGGAAGGCGGAGTCATCTTCAGCCATGCTAGAAAGCTGGGAGGAATAATTATTCCTTTAATAAGGAGTAATTCCTGCCCAGAACCCCTGCCCCCGTACAGTCACTACGGGCCTCCCTGTAAGCCTCTGTAGGGCCTGCCCACTGTCCTAAAGTGTGACTTTTCCCTTCTTTACTGTTCTCCTTTTCCCAGATGCTGGATGGAGCCCTGTGTGCTTTCTGGCTCCCCTCCCCCACACCCCTCCCACCCTGCTTTCCCAAAGCCCCCTCCCTGGCAGAGCTTTTTGCCCAGCATGAGGCTGACCTCCATGCCGGCTCAACTCAAATGCCATGGCCTCCTTGCCATCTCCCAGTTCGGGCCAGCTGCTTTTTCTTTTAAGCTCTAATTAAATTGTCTTGAGGTTTCTGTTTAAGTCTGTTCTGTAGCAGGCAGGACCCCTCCCCACTTCTGGTAATAAGAGGCCATGTGATGTGGGTCGGCTGTGTGTCACTCTACCCAGCCTTCTCTACAAAATCAAGGGTGCCACAGTTACTGTCAGAGCATCAGGTATTGTCCGTTTAAGATCAGATGAGGGAATGGCTTTCTCATACATAAACACACACACACACACACACACACACACACACACACACACACTGGCCATTATGACACTGTCTGCCACCAACAGGGTAACCGATCAGTCTTTGGGCTCACTGTTGGTTAGATAAAACTTTTTTAAATTGTATGTATGTATACAGCCTGTAGGCATGTGGGTGGCACATGAGTACCAGAGGTGTCAGATCCCCTGGAGTTGCAGGCGACTGAGTTGACTGATGTGGGTGCTAGGAAGCCAACGCAGGGCCCTCTGGGAGAGCAGGCCATGCTTTTACCCTCTGTGTCATCTCTCCCATGCCAGACTAGACTTTCAACGGGGACTGTGCAAACCCCGTGACCGGGCAGGCTTTGCTCCCATCCAGAAAAAGGGAGACCAAGGTCTCTAAAAAGTAGCTGTCCTCACAAACCAACGCACAGAGGTTTGAAACTAGCTTCGGAAACCCGCACGAGACACTTTCAGACTTCTCTTACATCTCGTGTGTCAAGTCCCCTCAGATCCAGAGACGAATGTTTACGGTTTTGTAATTTTTAAAAATGGTGGCGCGCGTCTTTAATCTCAGCACTTGGGAGGCAGAGGCAGATGGATCTCTGTGAGTTCGAGGCCAGCCTGGTCTACAAAGCGAGTCCAGGACAGCCAGGGCCACACAGAGAAACTCTGTCTTGAAAAATGTAAAAAATAAATAAATAAATAAATAAATGTAAACTCTAAATCCAAATATAAAGGCATTTCATGGATATCTGGGGAAAAAAATCATCTCAAACTTAAAGAAATAAGAAAAGCAAATTATTCAAAATTCCTAAGAGAAAATCAGCACTTATTTACTTCTGTAATTGTGAAAGATGCAGCAAGGGGAACTTTAAATGTTTCCATTCGTTCCATTATTATCAGAAAAATATGCTTTAAGGCAAAACTTTCATTATCACCTCTTACTATTCATTCTGAGGGCACCCTAAAGATCAACTAAATTGATGTAAAGCAGAAAAAAAAGAAAAGAAAAAGAAAAATCTGGTGCATTTCTCTACTACTCTTTTCCAAATGTTTTAAATTTTATTTTTATGTGCCTGTGCATAGTGTGCATGCAGTGCCCATGGAGGCCAGTAGAGGGCATCAGAGCCCCTGGGGCTGGAGCTGTGACAGCTGTGGGCTGCCATGTGGGTGCTGGGAACTGAACCCAGGTCCTCTGCAAGAGCAGCCAGTGCTCTTAACCTCTCTGGCTCCTCAATGATATTTTTCAAAATCAACCCCAAAAGCCCTCCCACATATTAAATTTAGGTTAAATTTATGATAAATAAGTCTTATTTAGACCCCTTCATTAATTCTTAACTGTGGGTCTCCTTGTATAATAAATATATATATTTACTCAGTCAGATATAACAGGATTTGGGATTTGACATGACAAATTCTGGCAAATCTACAGACATATGATTAATTCACTTTTACTGGGTTTTAATTGGTGATGATGTCATAGGTAACATTACAAATTCAAATAAGGATATTCTTTTGGTTTACAAAGGTCTTCTCCCTTAAATATAGCCTATGTGGGTGGCATTACCACATAAAATATACACACGTTTCCCAACATTCTAATCCCACGGCCACGGCAGCAGTGCCAGCGAGCTCCCCGTGTATGTGCCACACCCTGTGCAATCAGTCTTCACAAGGGAAAAAAGGTGCTAAAATTAGACCATGTCTGATTCTAAGCCCCCGAGAAGTGCCGTCCAAATGAGACATAGGGAGAGGAAGGGTGCCAGTTTATATTTAGGACGGGCCTTTTCTTTTAACATTATCCCTATAATTAGCAATGTTCTGTAACGAGACACCAGAAATCTGTATCCTGGGGTTTCTGCGAGTCGGGCCACCGTCTCTAAGGTCACTTTCCCCCCTTTCCAATACATTGCTCGATGAGCTGACCTGTGGATCTTCATTTTAAAACTATCAATATGTGTATATGAAATAGGCATTAAAGAGGTTTTTCTCTGCTGGGACTGAGTTACCTTGGAAGCTCCTCTGGTAGGTTCTGAACAGTGAGGACCTTCCCAGAGCAAGCCCTTCATCACCCACACACCATGTCCCAGACTACAGCTGTGTTTCCCACTTTCAGCTGAAGGGGCTGATCTCAACAGTGTTTAGGAGAACTGTGACCACTCCCACCTCAGCATCGCCTTCCCTGGGTGATCTCGGGATTAGACTGGCCCAGAGAAAAGCCACCTTCCCTTCGGCAGCCACTACCACACTCTCCCATCTTGAACTTGCTCCTGGCTGCCACTGTTTCAGAGACATGGGGGAATAGTGAGAGTTCAAGGAAAAGGAACAGCCCCAAACATACTTCTCTCAGTGTGAAACTTCTTGCATGTTTTCACTGCAACAAAAATCTCCTCCTTCTTCACTGGTGCTCCCTAAAAAGTTGGGTGAGCGGAGAAAGAAAAAAATTACACACACTTATGAGTGTGCATTACTTCATGGCCACAGTAGATCTTACATCTATAGGTAAAATTAATCAATGCCATAGATAGCTATTTCCAAGGTAGTTTCTAGAAAGAAAGGAGATGTGTAGGGAAACTGACACTGTAGGCACTGGAGCCAGCCAGCACTGGACCTGCATCCCAGCTCAGCCCTGGACCTGCAGCCCAGCTCTGCTCTAGATCTGCACCCCAGATGGGCCTTGGGCCTGCATCCCAGCTCATCCCTGAACCTGCCTGCATCCCAGCTCAGTCCTGAGCCTGCATCCCAGCTCAGCCCTGGGCCTGCATCCCTGCTCAGCAGCTGCAGACAATGAGCCATATTAACAAGTCCCTTAACCACTCTGGACCTCCATCTGGGCACTTGGCAACCAGGACTGGCAGCACTGGTAGCACCTGAAGGCTGCCATCACTGCTAACTTACTAAGCACGTGGCAGGTGACTAAGAGATGTTAGCTGCTCTCCATTCATTTTCTCAGCTGGTGAGATTCTGACAAAGAGAGAATAATAAAGAGTGATTTTTATGCAAAGGAGAGATGTCTGCCTCTGGGTCTGGCCGTAGTCGGTGCTGAAAGTCACCTATGACCTCTTTCTTGTCCACTCGGGTCTAGGCCATGGACGTTCTGTCCTCTGCTAAAGAGAGGACTGCTTCAAGCCCTTGGAGGGAGGGCGATCACACAGGCGGAAAGAAGGCATGGGAAACTGGATGGCCATGCATCCTGCAGCTGCTGCCGGAAGGCGGGTGTTCTGATCCCCTTGTTGGCTATAGTTTTTGTCAACTTAACACAAATTAGAGTCACAAGGGAAGACGGAGCCTTAGTTAAGGAGCTGCCTCCATCACACCAGCCCGTGGGCATGCCTGTGGTGCACTCTCTTGATTAAAGATCAATGGGGGAGGGTCCAGTCCACCGTGGGTGGTGTCATCTCTGGGCAGGTGGTCCTGGGTTCTATAAGAAAGAGCAAGCTATGGGGAGCAAGGCAGTAAGCAGCACCCTCCGCGGCCTCAGCATCAGCTCCTGCCTCAAGGTCCTGCCTCCAAGGTCCTGTTTCAAGTTTTTGCCTCAAGTTTCTACCTCCATGTTCCTGCCTCCAGGTTTGTGCCCTGACTTCTTTCAGGGGTGGACCGTTATCAGGATGGGTAAGCCAAATAAATCCTCTGCTCCCCAACTTTCTTCTGGTCATAGTTTGTCACAGCAACAATAAACACATGGTAACACCCCTTCTCACATGTCTTCAGCATGTAATAACAGTCATGGTGATGACACCGCTTTGAGGCTGGGGTTGCTTCATGGTGACGGACCCCAGCTCTGTCTTATTACTCAAGGTACTGAGAGCATCACACAGCAAACAGGTTTTGTCTAGAAAGACTGCTTGCCCAATGGGAACTGCTAACATTACAGGTCCCCTCTATTGTCACACTGTGGAGTGTGTTGTGTGTGTGTGTGTGTGTGTGTGTGTAGTGTGTTCAGTCTGTGTGTGGTATGTGTGCAGCATGTGTGCAGTGTATATGTAGTGTGTGCAGTGTGTGCATGTGTATGAGTATGTGCAATGTGTGTTTAGTGTATGTGTGCATGTGTGTGTATAGTATTAGAAAAATGTGTGTGTGCACAATGTGTATGTACTGTGTTCAGTTTATGAGCAGCATGTGCGCAGTGTGTGTGTGTGTGTGTGTGTGTGTGTGTAGTTTGTTCAGTCTGTGTGTGGTATGTGTGCAGCATGTGTGCAGTGTGTATGTAGTGTGTGCAGTGTGTGTGCATGTGTATGAGTATGTGCAATGTGTGTTTAGTGTATGTGTGTATGTGTGTATGAGTGTATAGTATATACAGTGTGTGTGTGTGTGTGTGTGTGTGTGTGTGTGTGTGTATGTAGGGCCATGGTGGAAGTAGACCTTAAGTGTGCTGTGGAAACTAAGTGTCTATCCCACAAGAGTCTGACTTGTGCCAGGTGAGATCAAAAGCAAGGTCACCTGCTGAGAGAGTGGTGGAGACAGGCATGTGGGCGGGCCTTGGGGTGGCACAGAAAATGCCCGCACTCATGTTTCTAAGAAGTAGAAAAATCCTGGTCACCACACATATCAGCACAGGGTGTGACAGTAGGCTCAGCAACAGAAGAGGCCCTGCAGTGAAAGGCTAAAGCCAGCCTCGCCTTCCTCACTCTCCAAGCACCCAGAGCACGGTGGATGCCCGTCTAGTGGCCCTGGGCAGAGCGTCCCTTCCCTGGCTGCCTAATCTGAACAAGCCACAGCAGAGCAATTAGAGGGTTAATTGGGGTCCTCCTTTCCATTCCAGGACCTCTGGGGACCCTCAGGCTACATCGATGCTTACCTCCTTATTCTTTAAACACAAAGCTGGCAAAAGACTAATATGGTTGTGAGCAGGAGCCAGGAGAGCAATGCTGCACCACAAAGAAGGGAGGGAGGGAGGGAGGGAGGAAAGGAGGGAGGGAGGGAAGAAAGGAGGGAGGGAAGGAAGGAAGAGGGAGGGAGGGAGGGAAGGAAGAGAGGGAGGGAGGGAGGGAAGGAGGGAGGGAGGGAAGAAGGAAAAGAGGGAGAGGAAGAGAGCCAGGGAGGGACAGACAGAGGGAGGGAGAGGAGAAAAGAACATAAGAGAGGGGGAAAGACAAAGGGAGGTAGGGGGAGAATGGGGCACACCTGACAGGACAAAGGCTCTCCTCAGCACACATATGCTTGTTGCCCCCTGCCCCTCCTCTCCCTGCCCACTGACCCCTGCACCCCTCTCTGCACTCTCTAAGCCAGTCTCTTTGGGGGACACTTTCCTTCTCCCAGTGTGCTGCACCTGCCCTTGAATGACCCCTTTGTTTCCCTCCAGCTCTTATGTGGCCTGATGTGGATAGAGAACAGGTGGCCTTGGGTCCAGGGACACTGACTCTCCAGGCATCTCTCATCTCAGCACAGAAGATGCGAACAGCAACAGTGCTTTCCTGTAAGGCACATGGCATACGGCTGCAGCCTGGCTCGGAGAGAGGCTGATTTATTTTTAAATATGTAAATTACCAGGACCATGTTATGTCCACCACAAGCAAGCGCTGTATGCACAGTACGTGCGCGCCCCTGTGGTTCTCGGGACGTTGCTCTCTTACTTACGCAGAGCGGAAGAGAAGAACGGAACGTGGTGGCACAGCGGGCGTCAACGTCGTCCGTGCAAAACGCAGGCACAGGGGTGAGGGGAGGTCCTCCGCCTTTGTCCCAGATGTAGAGGGCAATCTATCCCAAGATAAAAGAGTGGCAGAGGGGAAAGAGCAAAGCAAAAACCGTAAGTATAAAATGTACGAAATGTCCCACGGGGGCACAGCAGGACACACCTCTAATATATTAATCTTCATTTATTAATATTCAACAGAATAGTATTAATGTTCTGTCCATATATTAATATTCAACAGGACTAAAATGGTAACGGCACATAGACTGATCTTTTATAAGTAATAAGCAACCGTGAATCAATAGTCACACATAAAAAAAACATCCTGAAGATGACAGTGAGTGGTTTGAGGAAGCACACACTCTAAGCCAGCACAGAAACCGACACAGGGACAAGAGCTCGGCTCTGGTTCCAGTGACTGCTGGAAACACCTGTGCGGCTGTGAATGCATCTGCTCCCTACAGCTCCTGGGCTTGGACGGTAAGTCACCACTTGGTGGATCTGCTTGGGAAGGATTAGGGGTGTGGCCCTGCTGGAGGCAGGCTCCCAGAATCTGCCTGGCTGCCTCCCAGCCCTGGGACTGCAGCCCACTGGCCTCTGTGGATACTGCACATCCATGATACACATGCACACACGCAGGCAAACATTCATACAAAATAAAAATCAATCAATCCTTGGCTTCTGGTGTGGATGCAGGAAAGAAAGATTCATCCTTGGGGTAGGGGAGGGGGAGCACTAGGAATTTCACCATGCTCCAGTGAGTATATGCTTTTTTCCTTTTGTGTGTGTGTAGGGGGGGGAGGTCACACAAGAAGTAGGAGGGAGGCGGGCAGACATAGGAAGACTGGCAGGTGCCATGATCAGGGTGCGTGATGTGAGATTCCCAAATCAGCAATTGAAAAATACTTAAAATAATAAAGAAGGAAAGGAAGGAAGGAAGGAAGGAAGGAAGGAAGGAAGGAAGAAAGAAAGAAAGATTTTAAAGAGAAAAAGACAACATGCTGGTAAAATAACACAGCATCGGCTAGAGCCGCACGCGCTGACATAAATCAGCTTCCAGAATCAGCAACACTCCTGGTGCAATTACCCGGACGCGAGGTCCAGAAGACACAAAAGAGCGGAGGCACCGAGCGATGCGGAGACGTCTCCAGCAATGTTTCCAATGTCCACCTCCAGACCCCTCTACTTAGAACCATGCCGTTCAACCTCCCCGGCCCCTCCCCCCGCCCCCCTTCTTCTCCCCCCGTGCTGTGAAGTCGTCTCAGTGGGGAGGACATGAGGGTGCGTGAGGGAGGGCACGGCTGGGGGCAGCAGTCATGGCTGTTTGAGCCAGGGGGTGGGGGCATGCGACCACTGAGCTTGACCCCCACACAAGGCGTGAGTCTCAGTCACTAGGACTTACTCGGACCGGACTGTGACGTACCTCGTGCTTTAAGTCTATGGTGAAGTCAGATTTCAGGGGCTCACTCTTCAGTCTCTTGGTGAGCCTAGAAAGCAGAGATATTTGTTTGCTTGTTTGTCATACAAGAATAACAGATTCACAAACATTTCTAATAGCTGAAGAAAATAAAACATAAACTTTAAGTGCATGTGGGTTTGGAAGGAAAATACCAGTTTTCTTTCAAGTTACTTTTTTTTTTTTAAACATTCTCCCATGGTTCTTTGTTTGTTTGTTTGAACACAGACTAGAGGCGCACACACCTACCTAGCCTGGGAGGCTCTGCGTTCTGCCAGCATCTGGAGCCCCCACGTGCTCCCTGGAGTGCTCCCCTCCCTCCTCATCCAGTCCTCCACACCCAGCCTTATGGGGCAACGCTTTTTTGGGTTTCAAGACTAAGCGTAAGGACCCTTCCCGGCTGCTCTTCCCTGGCCCATCAGAGCAAACGCAGCCATGGTCGCTGAGTGGGAGGGTACCACATCAAAGGAAACCCCCTCGTGGCCTAACAGAGACCAAGAGCAACCCTAAGCGAATTCTCCGCTCCTGTCCCTATGCCTTCCGTCCGTCTCTAACAAAGGGCTTACTCTACATTTACTCAACATTGTATGGGAGAAGAATGGAGAACGCCTTGTCTTAACCAATTTGCAAACTTATTTATGTGACTGCTTTGCCTGCATGAAGGTCGGCGAATCACTTGCATGCAGTGCCCGTGGGGGCCAGAAGATGGCGCTGAACCCCTTGGAACTAGAGTCACACGTGGTTAGGAAATGCCATGTGGGTGCTGGGAAGGGAACCAAACCCGGGTCCTCTGGAAGAGCAGTGAGTGCTCTTAACCGCGGAGCCATCTCTCCATCCTCTCAAAAAATTTTTGCAGGGCTTATAAGGGAAGAATTTACTGACACAGAATAGCATTCAAAATCATAAAGAGATATATCAGCCTTCCAACATTTATGGTAATCATTGTTTTCTTTAAGGTTGCTTTCAAACTATTGGCAGCTTTTGGAGAGTGATCACAACACACACACACACACACACACACACACACACACACACGGGGGGGGAGCTATAATAATAATAATAATAATTATTATTATTATTATTATTACTTAATAAATCTTGTTTGGGATATATAGGTTTATTATTACTTTTTATTCCTTGTCTGCTTGAGGGGCAGGGGGGACAGATATAGTCTAAAAGACCAGATTTTGAATTTGCTACTGTGCTGGAGTCTATTTTTTTCTTTAAACTTGATTGGTTTTGCTGGCAGAAGAAATTGAGGAAGAGAGGGAGGGACGGGGGTGGGGGTGTGGTGAGAGGGATGGCGGGAGGAGAGAGGGATGAAGGAAGAGGGGAGGGAGGGATGGAGGGGGAGGGAGGGATGGAGGGGGGAGGGAGAGAAGGAGGGGGATAAAAGGAGGGGGGAGAGGGAGAGAGGGAGGGAAGGAGGAAGAAGGTATTAACTAAAGCTCTCACTTGTTGGTCAATCTTCAGTGTGCTAAGGAGCAGGACTCCAAATGCCGAGGTCACCTGGGCTGGGCTTCTCTACCTTTCCAGTGTTACAGGGGACATGCTGGCCACTCCAGGTCAAAGATCGGGTTCACTGCAGCTTCTGACGAGTATCTGTGCCCCCTTATATTCTGTGTTGAGTATATACAACTCCTCTCAGGAGGCGGGAGGTCTTGTGTGTGTGTTGGGCGGGGCGGGGGGGGGGTGCCGGTAGCCATCATAAAGGGGTTTGTAACGTGACAAAAGAAGTCAAACTACTTCATGGGAGAGCTTGGTGAAAAACATCTTTGAACAGACTAAGAGGAGATACATATATATATATATGCCCAAAACAGGAAAGGAGGCTTTTGGTTGGGACTTGGTTTTTGGCTGCTCATCCCTGCACTTCAAGAGGCTCCTAAAGAGCACTGCTCCAGGGAAAGTTTCAAGGCTTTGGACTCCAGCTGAGGCTTGAGGTTCCAGCTGCTGCTCCTGGCTCCAGCAGCAACTTTAGTGGAATTGCTGGTCTGCTGAAATCCTGCTGACAGCGCCAGGGACTGATAGCCCTAAAGCTTCATTGTAGTGTTTTTTAATATCCTTTTCTGATTGTTTGGGTTAGTTGAGTTGTTAGGGAGGTAGGCTCGTTTAATAAGTTCATAATAAAATATAAATGATTTTAAAAAATTGAGCCTACAGGTGGCACCCAACATGCTTTGGGCATCATGGGCAACTTAGCTTCTAACATTGCAGGGTTTTCAGGATATAGCAATGCTCTTTCAGGGTGTCAGCAAAATCTCAGCTGCTGTTGCAAAGTGCTTTCCTGCTTTATACCCAGAGAGAATTTTTGTTTGTTTGTTGTGTGGCAGCACAACTGGAAAATGTAAAGGTAGAGGCTGAAGCACCTGGAAGACAAAAGGTGCTGTTGGTGAGAGAGAAACACCTGGTAACTGAGAGCGAGTGTTTGCCATTATTGTGGTCAGAACGCCAGCACGTGGAAGGGGGCGGACAGAAATGCGAGGCTGGGGAGGAGGTACCAAAACGGTCTTCAGAGAAAAACGTTCCCATCAGCGGAACCCTCCGAGGTCACACAGTCACCATCAGCTTTTCTAGTTACTGTAAAACGTGTGCCTGCTCAAAATGGAGCCGAGGGTTATGACGAAATGGCACGTAGTTCAATAGATGTGCTAGATCTAAAACACTTTGAGGAATCTAGCATCAGATGTGGGCTACATCCCACTTTCGTTAAACCAACGCTGGGTAACTGGGCCACACAACATGGACTTGTTCCCCAAGACTGGAAATGTTTGGTTTCAGTGGTATTAGAAGCTGCACAACAGCTGCAGTGGTTATCATGGTGGCGACAGGAGGCAGAGAGAACAGAACAGGAAAATAGGAGACGGGACATAAATATTAGCAAAGAGCAATTACTTGGTGAAGGGCGATGTGCTGACTTAAGACAACAAGTCCAATATGATGATACAGTGATCGAACAATGTCATGTTGCAGCCTTAAGAGCTTGGGACATGGTGGAGGAGCCTGGTAAGATAGCAGTTCCCTTTACTAAGATATTTCAAGGGCCTGGGGAAGCCGTCACAGAATTTTTGCAGAGATTGGGATCAGCACTAGATAGAGCAATAGCAGACGCTGACACCAAACAGGCACTGAAACTCATTATGACACATGAGAACGCTAACACGGAATGTAAGAGGGCAATTAGACCCTTAAAGGAAAGAGGAGCTCCATTAGGTGAATGGGTAAGAGAAACAGTTAATATTAGCTTTCCAGAACGCCAAAATAATACTGTAGGACAAGCTATGGCCAGAGGTCCCAGATATCATAATACCCGGGACTTTAATTCTGGTAGAATTGGTCATGTACAAAGAAACTGTGAGGTTAAAAGTTCCAGACCTCAGAATAACAGGTGCACTCAATGTGGCGTAAATGGTACTCACAGGGCAGAACAAGCAACATCTGGCCATGATGGCTGTGAGGTGCCCAGACTTCCAGGGTGCTGTAGCCTATGTGGGGAAGGGAAACATTGGGCTAGGAATTGCCAATCTAAAAGTGATGTACAAGGTAATATCGAGGGGCCCATCTGCTCGGGGCCCCACCAACAATTCTAGCCGGATTTCCCTGGCCAGTCCAGAAATAACGGAATCACAGGAAAACGGGAATTAGATATTACTGATCTAATGCATGATACTGAAGGCAGTGCAGCCTTGGATCTGGCCTCAAATATATCTATTACATTATCTCCACAGATTGAGTGTTACAAATTAAGTAAAGATGTTTATGGCCCTTTGCTTCCAGGGACAGTGGGAATAATTCTGGGAAGAAGTGGATTGACTTCTCGGGGTCTTATTGTGCATCCTGGTATTATAGATGGGGATTGTAAAGAGGAAATAAAAATCATGGCATGTGTAAAAAGGAAGATGCAAGTTAACGCAGGGGATAGAATTGCTTAGCTATTGCTGTTTCCTTACGTTAAGGGCAAAGCTGCTCCAGTAGAATGGATAGGTGCATTTGGAAGTACAGAGAAATGTGTGTTCTGGCAAACAATAGTTAATGATCAGAGTCCTAAATTAATAATACAAGTGAATGGTGTGGAATTACAAGGTCTGGTCAATATCAGTGCCGATATCACAATTATTTCAAACAAGTACTGGAATCCAAACTGGCCACTTCAGAAAGTTAATATAGAAATTATAGGAATTGGTAAATTATCCCAAATACAACAAAGCGTCTGGTGGTTTAAGTGTGTGGGACCAGAAGGGCAGACAGGGAAGCTGAGACCCTATGTGGCTGACATACCCATAAACCTATGGGGAAGGGAACTCCTACAACAATGGGGTGCTCAGATTAATATCCCTGCAATTACAGAGACAAACAATGAAGCTAGGGGCAAAATGGTACATGCTTCTGGGGGAGATATTACAATGAATAATCAGGAGCAACCGCAAGCTGTGCCCATTGCCCAAAATCAGACAGGTATTGAGTTTCCAAATTTATAAGAGGGGCCACTGCTGATGTACCAACAGCCTTGCCCCTAAAATGGATTTCAAACAGCCCTGTGTGGCAAGAGCAGTGGCCCTTAACAAAGGAAAAATTGCAGGCGCTTCATCATTTAGTAAGAGCAGCTGGAGGCTCAGCATATAGAAGAGTCCACCAGCCCCTGGAATTCCCCTGTGTTTGTGGTAAAAAAAAAAAAAAAGCAGCTGGAGGATGATAACGGATTTGAGAGCAGTAAATAAGGTAATCCAACCAATGGGTCATTTGCAGCCTAGAATTCCTTTACCTTCCCTGTTACCTAAGTCTTGGCCCATAATAGTAATTTATTTAAAAGATTGTTTTTTTTTTTTTTACAATACCTTTGCATGAGAAGGATAGGGAAAGGTTTGCTTTTTCAATGCCTACACTGAACAGTAGTGGTCCAATGAAGAGATACCATTGGAAGGTACTTCCACAGGGAATGTTGAATAGCCTCACTTTATGCCAAAATTTCATGCTACGACCATCGGAAATAATTTGCAGGCAGTTTCCTCAGTCTATCATTTATCATTATAGGGATGACATTCTGTTGGCTGATGCTGATTCAGAGACTTTAGAAAAAAATGTTTAAAGAAATACAAAGAATTCTGCCATGTTGGGGATTACAGATTGCTGTAGAAAAAATACAGAGATTCAATGACCTATTTAGGCTACAAGATAACTGAACAAATAATTAGACCATAAAAGGTACAGATCCGTAGAGATCGATTACAAACACTAAATGACTTTCAAAAATTAATGGGAGACATTAACTGGTTAAGGCCTACAATTGGACTAGCTACCTATGAGTTAAATAACTTAGTTCAAATGTTACAAGGGGATTCGGATTTAAACAATCCAAGGTGTCTAACCGCTGAAGCAGAGGAGGGGTTAATTCTGGCAGAACAAAAACTGCAAAAGGCCTATGTGGATAGAACTGATCCTAAACTTGGTTGCATTCTGGTTATTTTGCCTTCAAAACATTCGCCTACTGGGCTCCTTATGCAAAGGGAAGACAGGATCATGGAATGGATATTCTCAGCAAATAAAAAAAAGTACAAAAGTAAAGACATACATAGAAAAAAAGATGTCTGAATTGATTACAAAGGGAAGAATAAGATTGTGTCAACTGTCAGGGACAGACCCAGTGGAAATTGTAGTGTCCCTTACTAATTCTGAGATTATGTCATTATGGGTAATTAATGAAGATTGGCAAAGATCTTGTAGTAACTGCTTGGGAGACAGTAATAACAACTATCCGAAAAGCAAACATACACAGTTTATAAAAAGAACTGATTGGATCCTTCCAAGCATTGTAAAGAGGCACCCAGGGGCACCCACCGATACCAGGGGCACCCACCTTCTATACTGATGCAAATAAGTTGGGTGTGGCTGGTTAGAAGTTTGATAAAGCGACTAAGGTGATCAAAAGCCCATTTACCTCCATTCAAAAATCAGAATTACATGCAATCCTTATGGTACTGTTGGATTTTCCTGAATCTCTTGATATAATTACTGACTCTCAGTATGCAGAAAGGGTTGTTCTGCATATAGAAGCTGCTGAATTTACTCCTGATAACTCTGAATTAACTACATTGTTCATAGAACTGCAACAGGTCATCCAAAGCAGAAACTGTCCCTTGTATATTACTCATACTCGATTCCATACAGGTTTACCAGGTCCACTGGCACAAGGAAATGAGGAAATTGACCAATTGTTAATAGGAAATGTGCTCAAAGCCTCAGAATTTCATGGAAAACGTCATGTTAATGGTAAGGGTTTGAAGAAGAGATTCTCTATTACTTGGCAACAAGCCAGGGAAATGATTAATAGGTGTCCTACGTGTTCTTTGTATAATCAAATCCCATTACCTGCTGGAGTTAACCCTAGGGGCACAAAAAAGAATGAAATCTGGCAGATGGGTGTGTTTCATTTTGCAGAATTGGGAAAACTAAAATATGTACATCATAGTATCGACACCTAGTCAGGATTTAGATGGGCAACGGCCCTAAGTTCTGAAAAGGCTGATTGTGTAATTACTCACTTATTGGAAATAATGGCAATTATGGGAATACCTGCACAACTTAAGACTGGCAATGCTCCTGCATATGTGTCCCTTAAGATGAAGACATTTTTTACATTTTATAATATTAAGCACATTATTGGTATGCCACACAATCCAACAGGGCAGGCAGTTGTTGGAAGAGCTAATCATACCTTAAGAGAGATGCTTATTAAACAAAAGGGAAAGGCAAAGACCCCCAGGGACAGATTAAGTAATGCTTTGTTGACTTTAAATTTTCTTGATGTTGGTGATGAAGGGACAACAGCAGCTGAGAGACATTGGGTTATAGAAAAAAAACTGAGGAATTAGGTCAACCAGTTTACTATAAAGATTTCTCCACCATGGACTGGAAACCTGTTTTGAGATGGGGCCGGGGATATGCCTATCTTTCTACAGGGAGTGGAAAAATATGGTTGCCGACAAAACTTATAAAGATTAGATCTGACCAGGAAAGACCTCTTGGTACCTAAAACATGAATGCATTCATAAGCAAGGGAAAGCTAGGGGATACCTGGTTCTTATAACATGATATTCTTTCATACAGCTTGGATATTACAGCTCAAACAGATGTATATGATTGATGGTTTACGCTGCTCAAAAATGGACAGATGTTTATCTTTAGATAATGTGTACATCTTACACACACACATACATACGTAAAAGTTTGCTTATTTTCAGAGCAATAAACAGATAATTATGAAGACAAAGCAGATAACCCGGGTGATTCAACATCAAGGACCGCTTCAGTTACTGTTTCCTCAAGAAACTGCATGCATTTCAACTTTAAAAAAAAGGGCTAGCCAAAAGGATTGGTCCTAGAGAGACTGGACAAAAACAGATGCAGCTAGCTTTTCCAGCGTTTGGCCAATATCTTATTTTTCTAAGGGTACCCAAAATATTTTTTTTCCTAAACAGCAAAAAGTAATTTTGAGAGAACAATGCCCCCATTCCCAATAGGTAAAATGGCTGGTTTTGGTGGGCTATCAATGTTCATTTTTGCCTAGAGGAGTTAGTTATAAGTTACTAAAAGTTTTATTTAGGGATTTCTTTCTTCTATCCTTCTTTCTCTCTTATCTTTCTGTCCTATCTAGCATTAGAGAAAAAGGGAGGAATAAGGGAGGAGATTATATATAAAAGATTATTGAATCTACTAGCAACTTTGGTGGAATTGCTGGTCTGCTGAAATCCTGCTGACAACGCCAGGGACTGATATCCCTAAGATTTCATTGTACTGTTTTTTAATACCCTTTTCTGATTGTTTGGGTTAGTCGGGTTGTTAGGGAGGTAGGCTCATTTAATAAGTTCATAATAAAATATAATTGATAAGAAAATTGAGCACACGCAGTTCTTATAAACAACCTTGTTTGTGGTATTTTGTTATAGCAGGCCAGACTAAGAAGCTTGCATAACCAGCTCCCACAATGAAAACTTTGTTCCCTCCTATCTCAGCAGGAGCTGTGCTTAGCTTGGCCAGAAGAAAAGATGGCAGACACTGTGGAAGGTGCACCTGGCTGTCCCCCACATAAATGGGTTCCATATACCCACATGCACCATGTACATACACACTCATATACACACAACACACATACATGCAAAACTTCTTATAAAACATAATTGAGGCCCATGTCATGAGAGGGAGCCCACCCTGACAGTGCCCACCCTAGACAGCCCAAAAACCCATCATAGAATCAAACACGAATGGGGGAAAACGTCAATGAAACTCTGCTACATTCATAGCCTGGCATCTAGCCCAACTGTCATGAGAGAGGCTTCACCCAGCAACTGATGGAAACAGATGCAGAGACACACAGTCAAACACTAGGCAGAGTTTGGGGAATCCCAGGGAAGACAGGAGAGGAGGGATTACAGGAGCCAGAGGGGGCAAGGACAACACAAGAAAACCCACAGAGCCAACCAGCCTGGGCCCACAGCTGCTCAGACTGAACCAACCAGGGAGCCTACATGGCCCCTGCACATGTGTTACAGGTGTGTGGCTTTATTTTCTTATGGGACTCCTTGACCTTGTGGGACAACAAACTCAAAATTAAGTTAATATTGTGCAGGCTGGCTAATGACTCACACACCCCCACCCCCTCCTACCCCCCCCACCCTCCGTGGAGCCACACCCCTGCCTACATGGGCAGCTGTGGAGTCTATCCTGGGATGGAGGATGGTTACAGTGTACAAAACTGCCAGATGTGAATGGAGTCCTGCAGGTGTCAGGACAGCTGTGAATTCACACAGTACCTGCTCCTCCGTGGTGGCCCCAAACACTTTCAAGACCTCGGGAGGCAGAGGCAGGCGGATCTCTGTGAGTTCGAAGACAGCCTGGTCTACAAAGGGAGTCCAGGACAGCCAAGGCTGCACAGAGAAGCCCTGTCTTGAAAAACAAAAAACAAACAAACAAACAAGACCCCCAAGTCCTAGAAGTAGGACATGCGATGGGAAAAACTGGGAGACACCCTTCCATGTCTGATGCTACAAAGGCCACAGATGATTCCCAGCCTTCCAGATGCCAGAGGATAAAAGGGACAGGATTAAAGCTGAGCACAACTGTTGCTAGATAGTTGGTCCCATCGGGAACTGCAAACACCAGTTTCCAGTTGTGGAGTGGCTCAGCCCTAGCACACACCTTTAACCCAAGAGCTAAATAAAGTCAATGGTAGGTCAAGAGGCGGAGCAAGCAAGCTGCTGACAGGGATTAAACAGAAAGGAGGGGCCTAAATTGAGGGGCATTTTAGACAGCGTGGAGAAGAAGGGCCTTTTAATTTTTGGCTTTTTCCTTCTGGGACGTGAGCTGAGTAGGAAGGTTAGCTGGGTCCTTTCTCTGCCTCTCTGAGCTAGCAGAATCTCACCCCAGAATTTGGATCCTGAGCTTTTATTGGTAAAAACCAAATGACTGGGGCTTTTGTTCTTTAAAGCCACAGACAACCATATTTCTACCCAGCTGAACTCAGTCACCTTCACTCCCCTTACAGCTGTGTGGTGCCTTGCTGCAGCAACGAACACACACATGCACACACACACACACATGAACACACGCACACATGAACACGCGCACACACACACACACACACACACACACACACACGGTCAGGCACAATTGCCCAGGCTGGCTTCAGGAGCTCACCTGAACCTGGCCCACAAGGCATCTGCATCAGCACCCTCTCCAAGCCCTGCAGGTCACTGTTTTATTTTCTTACTGGTGATCAAAGGTACAAGGTTGCAAACAAGGTCATGATGCCCGCCTTGTTCCCTGGCCCTTTGGTGGCCTCCCTTAGTCTCATGACTTATTAGTCACTTTATTTTGCCAGAAACTATGGAAGTAGGAAGAAGAAGAGTGATTTATTTGCAGGGCTTGGTAAAGGACCGAGCGAAAGCAAGACCCTCCTGTCCAGCTCTCTCTCACCTCTGGCTGAAAAACTCATCTGAGAACCAATGAGCCCTAAGTGGAAAAAGCCAGTAAAACAACGCACAGAACGTCTAGTGAATTCTTACTTGTTTACAAGTGGGATGCTGAGGGCCCAGCCAGCTGCAAAGTCGGGATACTTAAAGACTGTAGGGTTCTCAGAGAAGGCATAATGGTGAATGATCGTTGATTCTTCGTCATGTAGTGCCTTTCCTAAAAACCATTCCTGTTAAAGAAAAAGATGAAGTATTTTTTGAAAAGCCATTTAATGGGAGGCAAAAAGCAAAGCTGTAGCATCAGAATTAGTCAACTAAATATCTTGGAAGACAAAGTTAACGTAAGTTATCTCTGTAGAATCCAAACAAAAATGTAATTAATGAGTACGATAATAAATCTATCGCAATCCTTATAGTTAAAAAAAATACTACCTTACAACTAGGAGGTGAAGTGAATAAACAAATTTTAAAAAGGAAGAAAAAAAAAAGAAAATACTAGCCACCATTATACCATAAATATAAGAATATTTTTAATTTTCAAAAATTGTCTGATTGCCTAAATCTTTGTGTATGCCATAAATATATGAGTTTTCTCATTTTAAATTGCTTCATTAGATTGTGTGTGTGTGTGTGTGTGTGTGCGTGTGTGTGTACATGTGTGCACATATGGTAGTCAGCAGACCACTGTGGGCCCTGGCATTCAAACTTAGACAGTCAAGCATGGTTATAGGTGCCTTTACCCTTTTCGACAACCTAAGTGGTATTTTTATAGACTACTCCACATACGAATATGAAGGCAAAGGAAACGGCAGATATATATATATGTATATAAAAGCATTATTTATTTCTATTTTATGTGAGTGAGTTTTTGCCTGTCTGTGCAAGATGTGCATGCAGTGCCCACAGAGGCCAGAAGAGGGCGTCAGACTCCTGGAACTGGAGTTACAGATGATTGTGAGCCGACGTGTGTGGGCTGGGGTTCAAATGTAGGCCCTCTGCGAGAGCCGCCACTTAACCGCTCAGCCATCTCTCCAGCCTCGACCACAGAGGTTTAAAATAAATCTGTAAAAAGTTCCTCCCAGAATCGTATTCATTCATTCATTCATTCATTCTTCATTTGTTCACTCACTCAGTATTTAGCAAGGCCTACAACAAGCAGGGGCACAGCTTGTGCGATGGAGGGGACGGAAATTAACCAGAACACATCACCGTATCTTACCTCCTAACGACAGCGTGCAGCTGTGGTAAAGCACAGGCAGTTAGTTGTCTACCAATACTGTTATCAAGGTTCCAGACTATTTTAAGGAAGGCGTCAGCGGAGACTCTGGGGGAAAGAACTGCACCTCTCCCTCATACCGAACCAGAACAACAATAAAAAAGATAAAACCGGAAAAATAACCGATGATATTCTACTAGGATTACTTTTAACCAGCACCAGGCCTCGTTGCCATTAAAAAATAAATCAAAGTTACTACGCCTCATCAGACGCACAGACACTAAAGGCAAGCTAAGGAGTGGGAAGGAAGAGCCCAAACAAGCTAGGGGAGGGGCACAGCCCAGCTAAGGAGGCATTAGAACCGGGATCAGTTTCTCCAGTAACTACCAAACGAACACATTTAACACCCGGAACAAGACCCTGCATTTGGCTTTGTAGGGATGGCTGGAAGATGGGGGGGGGGGGTGTTGTCAGAATCAAAAGATCTATTCCCCTAGGCAGATGGGGGTATTATTTTAATGTGGCTTATCTGTGTCCGTTCTCAAACAGTAGAGGGAAAAGGCCCCACTGGTTTGAACTGACCTCAACATTCTGTAATCTATACTCCGTCATACTACTTTCAAAAGAAATAAAACATCTTAGGCTTTTCTTCCCGCCCCCCCCCTCCATATGGAAGTTCAGAAAAGAAGAGCAAACCTCTTCTTTTGCCCCCACTCTGAGTTTGTTTCTCATGAACTCGCTTTGAACTTTTCCGTTTGTCATGCCAATTTTCATTAAAAACTCACTGTGAGTCACTGTCTCCCCTACAGAATTAGAACGATTGGTGATGGGACAATAGTCTCCAGGAAAAATGGATGCTCGGAAAAAGGCTGAAACCCCAACACTCAAAAGAAAAAAAAATAGACTTTGGAGTTTGCCACAAGTCAGAAGAAGCATAAAAGCCTCTTACAAATGGGTTACACAAAACATAGCAACAAGGCCACCACCTGCGCGCTAGCATCCTCTGGGAGGACGGGGGGGGGGGGGGGGGGGGGGGGGGGACGGTTCCTACCCCTCCCCCACCTCGTGGACTTCCCGTCCAGCTACATCTGTGGCTTCTCAGAAATCGCGGTGGATCCTTCCAACACGTAAAACCCGTAAAACCCGTCAGTATCAGCGGTTTTTACTACAGTAACGGACTACGCAGTGTTTGGAAAACCAGTCCACTGATGAGTATTAATTACCTAGCTCCTGCTTCTGCAAAAGCACACATGGCCTATGTCCCCAAGACATTCGTCACACATAACACACACATGTGCACACACGTGCACATATGAACACATACACACGTGCACACATACACACATACACTTGGGGGAAAACATTCCTACACATAAGACCAAATAAAACATAAAGAAATAAAAATACTTCTGTTTGTTATATATGTGCCTTTTCTAACAAGGAAAGACAGCCTACTGACTTATTGCTATGGAAAACTGGTTGTTAACTCTAAAAAGGTGTCGTTCTTGCTGTTGATGTTTTTCACTTCCTTGCGCTGTCAATACTTTTTTTTATATAAAATGGCTTACTTCATGTTCTCGGTAAGCTTCAAACCTCAGAGAATTTTATAAAACAGCTTTCCAAGTGAAGTTATTATTTCAAATATTTCTTCATCAAAATTACGTTTTCTCTAAATTATCATCCCCAAAGTCAAAACATGGTTTTGAGGTCACACGCACCTTAGACGAGTCGTATCGTCTGAGTGCTTCTAGGAGCCTGGGGATGTGTATTCTTGTCTCTTCTTCACAGAAGAAAATCCACGCTGAATTCTTGCTGTACGATACAGAAAAGCTGGCGGGAAGAGATGGGTTATAACACAGATTAGCGGTACGTATATGGCATAGCGCGGGGGAGGGGTTTGCAGTAAGACTTGACCCCAGCTCTAGGAAATAGGGACAGGTAAACAGAAGGCAGGGTGGCTAGGCTGTGCTGCAGTCTCACTGCTGCTCTTTCAGAGGACCCGGGTTCGGTTCTTAGCACCTGCATTGCAGCCCACAACCATCTGTAATTCCAGTTCCCGAGGAATCCAATGCCCTCTTCTGGCCTCTGTGAGTACTGCATGCAGGTGGTGCACATACTCACAAGCAGGCAAACACGCATATACATAAACTAAAATAAACCTTTTTTTTTTTTAAGAAAGTAAGCAAAAACTAATTATGATTAAGAACCTGTCATGGAAAAAAATATAGTTAATATAGTAACCACAAAATATAAAACTCATATTTATTTCACTTAGCATCTCAGGAAATATACAACCTCTTTTTTTTTTTTTACTTTTTTTTTTTTACATACAACCTCTTAATAATTTGAAAACCCTCACTAAGGAGAGCGAGAGTGTGGAGGCCCCAATGCCAGTGATCGACACAGTCTGAGTTAATGGTACTTACTGTGGTAACAAGGGAAGGATGGTCCAAGCGCCCTCCTGCCTCGCCAACTGATGGAGAAGAAGGACTCGGGGGAGATCCTAAAAACACAATGGCCAAAGAGGAGAGTAAGAACACAAAACCCTCGCCAAAACGCCAAAGGGTGCTGCAGTCTCAGAGTCAGCTTGCTACCCTTAGCATCCCTGGCTCCCAGTTTCCTTCAGGGGCTACCGCAGTTTCTCAGCAGAACTCAACCGACGTCTCCCCCACCCAGGCCCCCAGGGTGCTGCGTGTGGCCCACGCAGTGGGGCAAACTGAAGATCTGCAAACGTATCCAGGGAGAGAAGACCCCAGGGTGGCTCGTCAGGAACAACTCAGGGGCACAGAAAATAAAGCAGCCTTTACACACATGTAAGCAAAACATGTTCTGGGAAGCCCGCTGTTGGGACAAAAGGATGCCACCTATCTCACGGGCCAACTTTTTGCTTAAAGTACCCAAAAATATCTCTACAGGTGTTTTGCACCACAGAAACACCACCAAGTCTTTTAATACAAATTGTTGCCACTGGATATCAAATTCCCCTCGTTTCCTTCTTCTGTGTAGTATTTGTTCCACTCTGCATGAACACATCCGAAAAACACAATCAAGAGTTGGACAGACAAACACTGTGGACATGCTGAGAAAAAAGCAAGCCTAAAGGCTGAACTGACAGCTATCTAAGATAGAGCAAAATCAATAATTCAGGGCCTTGATGCTGTGGCTTCTGCACCAACTTTCATCACATTTGAAGAATTGTAATGTAAATACACATATGTGTATATATATTCATGAAGGATTACATGAGGACAAAACATCTATAAACTAATGATGCAAATATTGTATAATACTGAAATAATTATATTTAAATGTTAATGTGGACTACATAAAAACTACAGCAAATACTCTTAAAATCTTGAGATAGGAAGCAAGTGCTAATGAATCACAAAGTAGCTATTAATATTATGATTAAAGTACAGTAACAATAGAAACATCTTTCTGTTAAGTGGAGAAACTGGTGTGATATCATAAAACAACTTCCTATGTGAGCAAGGACTGAAGTAACCAGAAAGTAATGTTTGTTTTGCAATGACCAAATGATGAGCTATTGGCTTCCAAAGCCTTCAGTAAAGTCACAACAGGATTACTGACATGTTTTTAATGGAGGAGTATCTTAGTTTTCTATTGCTATAATAATACCATGACCAAGGCAACTTATAAAAGAAAATGCTCAGTTTGGGCTTGCGGTACCCAATAGACATATCTGTGTGGGTTCAACCCCCACTCCTGGTACCAACTTCTGGCTTTTCTATTGCTATGATAAGACACCACGACCAAGGCAATTTATAGAAGAAAGTATTTAGGCCCAGCATGGTGGCACACGCCTTTAATCCCAGCACTCTGGAGGCAGAGGCAGTTGGATCTCTGTGAGTTCGAGGCCAGCCTGGTCTACAGAATGAGTCCAGGACAGCCAAGGCTGCACAGAGAAACCCTGTCTTGAAAAGAAGAAAAAAAGAAGGGGAAGGAGGAGGAGGAAGAAGAGGAGAAGAAGAAGAATTTAATTTACTTGGGATTACAAGTTTCAGAGGGTCCACAGCCATGGTGAGAGAGTTACTGGAGGCAGCAGGCGTGACAGCGAGGCAGTAGGTGAGAGTTCACACCGTGAGGCAAAACCATGACACAGAAAAGGCGAGTTGGGAACGGAGTGGCCTTTTGAAACCTCAAAGCCACCCTCAGCGACACTCCTCCTCCAACAAGGCCACACCTCCTAATCCTTTCCTAACAGCTCCACCAACTGGGGACCAAGCACGCAACCGTGGGAGCCACCCTCATTCAAAGCCCGCGAGAGAAACAGGGGGCTCCTCAGGGTTTTACTTGTGAATCTGTATCCCACATCCCCGTTGCAGGACACGTATGACACCAGCAGCTTCCGTGCCACCAGCGAGAACACTTCACTGGCAGAGGCTGAACACCAGCTTATGAATGACTTCCCCACACTACAAACACAACAAGAATTTTTTCTTAAGATTTATTTATTTATTATTATGTATACAGTGCTCTGCTTGCATGTACTCCTGCAAGCCAGAAGGGGGCGCCATATCACATTACAGATGGTTATGAGCCACCACGTGGTTGCTGGGAATTGAACTCAGGACCTTTGGAAGAGCAGGCGGCACTCTTAACCACTGAGCCATCTCTCTAGCCCCCCACAACAAGAATTTAATCAGTGCAAAAAGAGAAGTCGGACCCTCTCCTGAATTAGATTCTATGGATTAACAGTGGACTAAGCCTACTCCTGGTGTCATGATTTTTCACTCACTACCCTGTTTGACATGTGTCCTGTCTGCTTCCACCTGTGACTAAGGGAAGGGGTAGGTTTCTGTCTTTGCTTTGTGCCTCTGCATCTCTAAGGAGTGTTTAACAAACGTGTCTTGCGGATTACAGTCCCTGACTGTGTGTGCTCCAGACAAGCAGCCTCCACTGTTACACTCAGGAACCTATCCTGACTAGGACATCATGCTCACCCTAATTATAAAGAAATTCTAGTCTAATCTAGCCAACAAGCCCTCGTGCTTTTATTCTTGCAACATCCTCAGACATACACCACTTTGAAATAATCAAAAGTCACAGTAGGGGCTGACGAAAGGGCTCAGCAGGTAAAGGTGACTGCCGCTCAAGCCTGGCGGGCGGGAGTTCAATCCCCAGGACCCACGTAAAGGTAGAAGGAGAGAACTGACTCCATAGAGTTGTCCTCTGACCCCCACACACGCAGACACACACTTTCACATGTACACGCACTCACACTCATACACACACACACACACTCATACACACATGCACACACACTCATACATGCACAAGCACACACACATACGAGGCAGGCACAATTATAATAAATAAAAGAAATTATTTTGAAAGGCCACAATAAGATTTTTCTATATCAAATAGTTTATATTTAACCTATAACTACAAGACTTAGGCCACCTTTAAAGGTGCTATGTCACCACTATGGCACCTTCACATACAAAACAAACATTGGGCATTTGTTTAAGAAAAAGGCTTTTTTGGCTGGTTGGGGTTTTTGTGTGTGTGGAGGTTGTTTGTTTGATTGGTTGATTTGGTTTGGGATTTTGGGGGGGGGGGGCATTTCTTTTTGTAGCCGTGGCAGACCTAGAACTTGCTCTGTAGACCAGGCTGGGTTCGAACTCACAGAGCTCCTCTCGAGTGCTGGGATTAAACATGTATGCCACCACACCCACTAAAAGAAAGCTTTTAATAAGCCATTGGAATGAGCTTTTGTTAAAGCCAGAGATACGGATGAGGGATAAAATGCTTGCCTAGTATAGCCAAGGCCCTGGACTTGATCCCCCTGCACTGAAAAGTAAAATTAGAAAGAGGAAGAGGAGGAGGAAGAGGAAGAAGAGGCGCTGGGAGATGGCTTAGTGGGTAAGAGTGCTCCCTGAGCGAGCACAAGGACCTGAGCTTGTAGCCCCCGCATACACATAAAAGCGAGAGTGGCTGTGCATGCCCGACCCCAGCAATGTGCTGGGCAGAGACAGGAGGGCTATCTCGGTCACTGCCTAGCCAGCCCAGCAGAAGAAACAGCAAGGTCCAGGGTCAGTGAGAGAGCCTGCCTCAGGGGAGTAGAGCAGAGAGGGGGCAGAACACAGTACGACCTCCTCTGGCCCGCATAGTTGTGTGTACCCATAAATGCACACTCACAGACTCACACAACACATGCACACACTCACACATGCACACCCCACACAGACTCACACAACACACGCACACACGCACACACGCACACACACACACATAGACTCACGCTCACACATGCACACCCACACAGACTCACACACACAAACTCACACTCACACATGCACACCCCACACATAGACTCACACAACACATGCACACACTTATACATGCACACACACCCACAAACATGCCCATGCATACATATATGCACACACAAACATGCACGCGCATGCACACAAGAGAAAGTTCATTGCTGGCAGCCACTGGCGGCTTACGCCTGCAAGCCTAGCTTACAAGAAGCTGAGGGGTGCTACCAACTCAAGCCTGGGCCACAGAGTGAGTACCAAGTCTAAGAAGATAAGGTGGAGGGGGAGGAGGAGGAAGAGGAGGGAGGGGGAATGAGGCAGAATGTGGGAAAGACTGTAAGCTTTGTCACAGGTAAAAGCAATCTTGGCAGGCTTTACCCTTGGACACACCATGGATACCTTGAGATAGAATGGGTGGAGCCACCCTGGCCCTGGAATTCAGGAAGCAGACCTGGGGACTCCACCTGGACTACTGCTTTTCTAATCGCCCCTCAATGGGAGAAGGAGACCACCCTCCACCCATGACACAGACAAGCGGAGAGGAGAGAGCAGCAGCAGGTTTAGACCGGGCTTGAGCACACATGGATCAGCAAACAGGCTGGACCAGCACGCAGGCCAGAGTGACACCTAAGGACCCGTCCCGTGGAACGGATACTGGAAGGTTCACTCTTTTTTCCCCTTTAACCTTTTTTCCCTCTTGTGCAAGCTAGTTGGGTTGTATAATAAAGTTTAATTGTTAAGAAACAGAGCCTACAGCAGAAGAAAATCTGGAAATAAAAAGCCAAGAAGAAAAAGAAAACGCTGCATCAGCTTTGCCTTGGAATAGTTATGCTGGGGACAGTAGCGGTGCTCCCACCACCTAAGGACGCCTGGCTTCCAGCCACAGCCAGATCTAAAAGGCTGTGCAATTGTGTGCACACAGGGACGTAATGACACAGCAGAAGCTGACCAAACGTGGGGAGATGAAAGGGGAGGGGACCACAAAGGCTGAGCACAGTCCTTTCCGCCCGTCACCGTGATCCCTGTGTTTGAACCGAAGCCCCTGGGTTTTGCATCAGCACTTCCTTTGAACTCCTTTTTTTTTTTTGCAAGGCACATGCTTGTAGTCAAAGCAGCTTGTAGTGAAAGCAAAGCAATTTAAAGCCGGCAGCCCGATTCGTGAATGGGTCCCAGGACATGTACAAGCCGTGGTCTCCACTCAGAAAGGGGCATTGATGCCAGAGTCACGGCTGAGAAGTGACTTGTCCATCTGTTTCTTGTGCGGTGAGGACTCTGCATATGCTGAGAAAACACTGCCCCACGGAGCCCGGGACCAGCCCGACACTACTAATTTTAACATAGAAGGGAACTATGAAGATTTTATGTCTAGAGATATTAATGGGACAAATGAAGAGGCTAGCATATGAATATACATCAAAACAGATGAATATTAAAATTGCTATAAATAATTTTAATCATTTCACAAATTTAACTTTCCCTGCCTCTGTCTGGAAAAAAAAATCCAATGATTCAATTCAATTGCTGCTCATCTCTTCTTTCAAAATATATACTTTATTTGTCTATGTGTGAGCCTGTGTGTGGTGTGTGTGTGTGTGTGTGTGTGTGTGTGTGTGTGTGCACCACACATATACAGGAGCCCTCAGAAGCCAGAAGAGGGCATTGGATCCCCAGAACTACAGTTACAGGTGGTTGTGAGCTCCCACATAGGTGCCAGGAACTGAACCCAGGTCCTCTGCAAGAGCAGCCAGTGCTACTAAATGCTGAGCCACCTCCCCAGCCCTTGGTCGCTCGCTCTTTATCCGCAGATATTCCTCAGCCATTGTATTTTGTCCTTACATCATTTGTCCTTACATCATTGAGCTGAGCTTTGAAGAACAAGACTTTGTGGTCCCACCGCCCCTCTCTACAGACCCAAATGCCTAGACGCTTGCAGGAATTAGGTGAAGATGCTAAGAGCCTGAAATCTAAGCCCAGCTCCCGTGTAGCCCTCGGGCTAGGCCAACAAATAAACTATAACGAAAAATTCACACTGGGTGTGGTGGTGCACGCCTATAATCTCAGCACTCGGGAAGCAGAGGCAGAGCTCTGTGAGTTCAAGGTCAGCCTGGTCTACAGAGCAAGTTCCAGGATAGCCAGGGCTACACAGAGAAACCTTGTCTTGAATAAAAGTTTTAAAAAATCACATCTGCTTATTATTATAACTCCTTCTGTAAGGTATTTACTTATTGTCATAACAGGGATATATGATATGTTTCTTGGAACATACATGAGACAGATTTATAACCTTTAAAATACAGCATCGTTTATAGGTTAGACTATTATGAGTGACACTATGCTAATATCCTTTCCAAGAACCCAAGTATGTCTATGTGTGTGTATATATATATATGTCTTTTCCATATACATGTCTTAATCATTAACTGTTTTCCCAGAAAGAAAATGTATTACAGCATTATAAATTTTATTTATAAGCTACGTACTTTGAACCGAACTACTAAATATGTTTTTATAGCACATATATATTTTAACTAATCATTTTCTCATAAAGGCAGTAAACCCTGGTTTAAAGACCTGATTTCTGGAGGCCAAGTATTCCCTCTGAATCTTAGTCTTTTCTTTTTTTCTTTTTCTTTTTCCTTTTTTTTTCTCCTGAGCCATGTGACTTTCAGTAAGCTCCCTGAACTAGCTGTGGGCTGTTCTTTCCTGAAATGAGCTAACACAACAGTCAGGGGACCAGCTGAGTCACTGCCTGCCAAGAGCCTAGTAACCAGCAGGTATTGTTGCTGGTTTTACAGTCTGCACACCAGGCGCAACGGTCTGAATGACATTGAGAATGTCCCCACATGAGCTCATGTGTCCGAACCTTGGTGGCTCGGTTGTTGGTAGTGATGTTGGGGGGGTGGGAGGGGCAGGAGGGGGTCTAGATTGGCCTTGCTGGAAGAAGTATGTCACTAGAGGCCAGCTTTAAGGCTTCAAAATCTCTATAGCACTCTCAGTGCTCTCTCTCTCTCCCTCCCTGTCTCCCGCCCCCCCTTCCTCCCTCCCCCTTCCTCCCTCCCCCTTCCTCCCTCCCCCAACCCCTCCCTCCCCCTCCCTCTCCCTTCCTCCCTCCCCCTTCCTCCCTCCCCCCACCTCTCCCTCCCCCTCCCTCCCTTCTCTCTTTTGTACTTGTATTTCGTATGTGAGTTCTCAGCTCGCTGTTCCAGCCGCCATGCCTGCTGCTTGCCACCTGCCGCCATGCCCTCCTCACCAACGTGGACTCATTCAAACCCTCTGGGACAATACGCCCATAAAACCTCTTTCTTTCCTAAGTTGCTTTGGTTTTGTGGTGTCGTGTCACAGCACAGAACAGTAAGGAACGCACGCCAGGCATGACTGGAGGATTATAATCAGGAGCTGCAAAAGGAGCCACAGTGTTCCTGTCCGCTTGAGGCTCGCATGTCATAGCAGAATGTTCAGGAGACCAGCAAGGACCTACACTGTGAAGGCATAGTCGAGGGCATAGTAAAGGGATGGCCTGAGAGGCTGCTGCTTACTAACGGACACGCACTACCGCCATGTGCCTGCCATGCAGACCTGCAACACGTGACTGGCTGGGGGGTGAAGTGAGCTCGTGCCTGCAAATGGCAGAACACGGTGCGTGACAAGGCCTAGGAACAAAAGGGACGGCCAAGCACGCACAGTAAAAATCAGCCGATTCCAACTGCGCTCCCTGCCAACTGTCTCCCCGCCAAGCCCAGGCCCCATCACACACCACCTTCCCAAACACGAGCTCAGCTTCTTAGCTCAGAGTAGCATATCTTTCCTTTCTTCATCCACTCACGTGTCCAGTCAAATCTCGTCTCCTGCTCACATCCACAGGTACTGGGGCAACCTACAATATCAAGGCTTGCTGCAAACGCCACTGTAACTTTCGCAGTTATGTCTTTCCAGGCGTGCTTAGAAGTGTCCTTACTTGCGTTCTCGGGGTGTCATGCTGGTACAGACCCACGTAGCAATCCAGCCATCTGGAAGCACGTGTTGCCCCTGACACAGAGCAGGGCATCGTCCCGAGTGACATGCAACCCTGCTGACATCACCTCACCATCTGCATGGGGCACTGCTCTCAGGGGCTCACCTGCATGTGCTGACTCTTCCCTTGGTTCCCCCCTCCCCTCCCCCCCTCCTGCCCCCCACCCCTTGGCTCCACTGACACAGACACTGATGCTGAGTCTGAGACCAGAGCCCTGAAGCAACCCACTTTTTCAGGTCCCTGACTCCACACCCACTGACCGTGGGGCATCACGTGGAGCCTTGCACACTCCGGAAAACAGAACATCTGCCACCTGTTTCCTTCATGGCCTTTCTCATTAGCTGCCAATGTGACAGAGCCTAGGGACCTCTGAGGGAGTCTCAGCGGAGGGACTGGCCAGAGCAGACTGTGCTATTGTCCTGTCTGTAAGAGACGGTCTTGATTGCTGATCAGTGTAGGAGAGCCCAGGCCATTGTGGGCGGCACCAATCCTAGGCAGGTGGACTTGGGCTGCATAAGAAAACGGGCTGAGTGTGAGGCAGAGCATGAGGCAGCCTGTGTTCTTCCGTGGGCTCTCCTGCAAGTTCCTGCTTGAAAGTTCCTGCCTCGACTTCCCTCAGTGACAGACTGTGAAACACAAGTCAAAGAAAGCCTGTCTTCTAAGTTGTTTTTGGTCACGGTATTTAATGACAGCAACAGAAAGCAAATAAGAACACTGAGCAAGCCCTGGGTTTCTCCAGACTCACACAACGAACACCTCAGGTGCTGGCCAGCCAAAAGCGGACAACCAGCACCACAGCATGGCTTCTCAGTCATGCAAAGACTCCGTTGCTGCTGGGCCTCCACCGTGAGTCACAATGTGATTTCTAAACCTGTGACCAAGCACAGGGAATAACTTATTGGCAAGGCGAAGGCTCCGTCAGGTTTTAAATAAGGCGGAGAGTCTCCCCACCACAGAAGGCGGTACAATTAGAAGGTATATGGTAGGAGTGGAGCTCCGCTGGGGCCCGAGTGCAACAGTCTGCCCCGACGCAAACGAAGCTTCCCTCGCCAGCAGTGTTTTCTCTAGTGCTAGATTGAGAAACGGAGTCTAACCCGTCCGCCATTCAGCCCAGTCTTTAGCCTGCAGCATCATTCTAAGCTTTGTCCTCCTGCTCCTCCCGGCCCCTCCCAGGACCGCCAGCAATAATTTCCTTCCCTCTACAGAACCTCTTCACTGTGCTAAACATCCTCAACGCTCTCATCGTGGCATCTTTGGGACGGGGCCTGGACCCTTGCTGGACCAGGAAGTGCTAACATGACATCATTAGCTGTTCTGTCTCCTCTGCTTGGTTCTTTCAACTTCGTCTCACAGAAGCCCCTTCGGTTTCCATCACTGTAGGCAGGACACCTGGTAACTGGATTCCATATTCCAGAGGGCGAAACAAAAAAACAAGGCTCAGACGGCTGCTTTCCTTTATATCCCAACAGAGCTGTAAGGAACAAGAATTCTCACACAGGCAATCCCTCGGAGAAGGAACTGTGCTGGCTTCAAAACACAAAAGTCAAATCGCAATCGGCAGCCAGAAGCCGAGGACCTAACAGGCATTTTAAAAGAAATCAACTCAAGAGCATGATTTATTAAGAAAGCGCTTGAAAACGCTTCTTTGGGGGGGGCCTTCCCTCACTTAGATCTTCAACTGCGCCTGTGTGTTGTATCACTTCACAGCACTTCTCCATCTCTAGAACAGGGAGCAAAAGGGGGGAGTGGTGGCATCCCCTCAAAATCTGCATTCTCCTGTCTTCCTCAATCAACAACAGTACCCATGGCCGCAGAGCTCTCCTCCCTCCAATCTAACCTCAAAGGACCCCAGTTTGCCCCGGCACGTGCTTGCCGTACCCCACAAGGGTTCAAACTCCAGACCCCGCTAAGCAGCCCACTGTTGCCTTCCAGAACGATGCTCTAACTCCCTCCACACCCTCCAGGTGATTTCGCCTCCCTCTGTCACCTAATTTCACAGAAGCCTGTCCCTGCATGGTCTCCAATACCAACACCACCAGCTCACTGGCTATCTAGGGCAATGCTTCTTAAACCGGGTTCCATGGACATCACGGTTTTCATAAGCCTGTGGGTTGGCTCAAAGCTCCTCTTCACATAAACACTGGTCCAAGAAAGCCACAGTCGCCCCCCCCACACACACACACTACATGGGCACAGTAACCTGAGCGTTCTGCACTTCCAATCCCCTCCTAATGACCACAGTGCACAGCACACAACTGTCCGCCTTCAAAGTAACTCAGAGAACTAGAAGATCGCTTCCCCAGGTTTCTCTGTGACCCTGGGAACCTGCTTCAATACAAGCAGGAATATTCTAGAATGCAAGAATAGTAGCTCCAGCCCGGTGTGGTGGCACACACCTACAATCCCAGCACTCGGGAGGTAGAGACAGGTGGATTGCTGTGAGTCTGAGGCCAGCCTGGTCTACAAAGTGAGTCCAGGACAGCCAAGGCTACACAGAGAAACCCTGTCTCGAAAAACCAAAAAAGAAAGACTAGCGGTTTCGCCCTACAGCAGCCACTCGGGGCACACTAGTAAATTCACACGGAGTCACCGTACAGGCGCCTGTTTCTTATTCATGCTGTAAAAGGGGGGCGGGAGGCGGCGGATTTAGTTTGTGGTTTTAATAAGACCCTGTTTGAGCACTGTTAGGGTAGGCAGGCCCCGGTAACGCCGCCAACGCTGAGACAGCGGCTTTCAGAAGCAGACACAAATTACAGAACCGATTCCATTTTTTGCGCCTTCATTTTTTGGCACACTTCACAACAGCGTGCAACCTGACAGGAGTGATGAATAAATAAACAGCCGTTCTGGGTTGCTGCTGTGGGAGGCACTGATATTTTGAGCTATGAGATAAATATGCAAATGATAAACGCTAACTGCGGATTGCCCCTCGCGGGGCAAGGCAACTTTCAGGAGCACGCTCAGAAGGCGAATCTCCAGAGCTCACGGCTTCACGCTCGGGTCCCGGGAGAGCACCTCCAGCCCATGCGTCGCAGTCCGGAGCACCCCGTCGCACTGAGGCCCCTCATCTGTGGTCCTTGCAAGCGCCCATCACTGTTGCCGCCAGACTGACAGCTTTTTCCTCTTCCCAGGCAGGCTGAGATGCCAACACTTCCCCCAAAACATGTCAATTCCTTGTACGGGTTTCCAGTCTGATTACAACTAGGGAGCGCTCCTGCTTTACAAGCCGCGCTCTCAGAGTCCCGAGGCACTGCAGACCCAGGGCTTGCTGTCAACTATTTTTAAACCTCTGAAGTGCCATTCATGGAATTAAACCAAAGTTTCAGTCCGGTATGAGGGATACATAATAAGAAAGAAAAAGGTCTAGGACCAAGCATAGCTGCAAACTCTGCAATCTCCTGACGGACAAAGGCCTTCCTTGCTAATCCACTTTTGAACCTGCCGAAGGCACGCAGCACACGCCATCGCTCCCCAGCAAATTAAGTCTGACACTTCAGATCCGGCCTCCATACATTAGCACTCACAGCTGAGCTCCAGAGGGTAACAGTAACAATTGATCTTATAGTTAGAAGGAGGCGAGGGTCCTCTTTATCACTTTGGGTTCTATTTATTAACGCAGAAATTAAACGCAGCCCGGGGGAGGGGGGTACTTAACGGCATTACTACCCCATGGCTCTCTAAATGTAAAACCAATATCGCCACCTAGTGGCAGTGAATCTCCTAACACTGAGGACGTAAATGAAGAGACAATAAAAATTAAATATAAACTTTAAAAACTAAGGAGAATCAAAGAGCAAGAAGAGCCAAGAGCTTAAAAAAACACGGAGGCAATTCTAAACTTTAAAAGCGGAGACAACAGACCAACGGAAACACAGTCTCTAATATTGTATTTGGCATTCCACCTAGGTACTGGGGGTGGAGGTGGGGGGCACGGAAAAGCACAGGTGAGTCCTGCCACACTTGGATGCACTCTGGGTGCAGGACAGAAGACATACGCCAGGGCTAGAGGCACCATGAAGAGGCCTTGGTGGAATGCCAGTCAGAGTTCCAGAACAAGCTGTCCAACACAGTACCAGAACAAAATTACTGACGGCCATGGCTTTTTTTTCTTTTTTCATTTTATTTTTGGGTGTATGTGTGCTTTGCCTGTCTGTCTACCCATGACTGGCATGCATGCAGTGCCTAGGAGTAGGTCTCAGATCCCCTGAGGATGGAGTCACAGATGGTTGTGAGCCTCTATGTGGGTCCTGGGACCAAAACCCAGGTCCTCTGGAAGAGCAGCCGCTGCCCTTAACTGCTCAGCCGAGCTGTCTCTCCAGCCCCCAGCTTTTTTTTTTTTTTAACAGAAGAACCTTACAAACATAAGTAAACAAGCTAGTACCATAAGCGGGGGTTACTTTACGACTCCTCCCCCAGCCCCTCAATCTAGGACATCTGTGGCAGGGCACTCAGAGACTAGGAGTTAAATGGCGCTTGCTGGGGGCTACAGAGAAGGAAGGCAGCGGCCAGGGGTGTGTGGCGGGGGCTGTTGTTTAGAGATTCACGGTATTAGCTTTATGAGATAAAAGGGCTCTGGAGATTCGCTGCCAACAGGAGTCCAGCTGATGTGACTGAGCTGTGCCCTGGAGATATTCATTTGTGGCTGGAAAGAGGGCTCACAAGTACAAACACTGGCTGCTGTTCCAGAGGAACAGGGTTCAGTTCCCGGCACCCACATGGGGAGCAGGCAGGCTGTAACTCCAGTTTCTGGCCTCTGCAGGGTGTGGTTGTGGTACGCAGACATACGTGTAGACAAAATACTCATACACATTAAGTAAAATAGATGATTTTTTTTAAAATGCCTTTTAAAAGAAAGGAAACATCTATTACAGCAGAAAAGAAAGCAACTCAGAGGCAAGAATGAATCTGGGGGCTCAAGATAAGTCACACAAATGCAGCTGGGTTCTGAGCTACTAAAACTTAGCGAAATTCAACCTGTGCTCTGCCTTCAACATCTGTGGAAGAGAAAGATGAATTGTACCGAGTAACATCACAGACAGAAGTAGGACTAGGAAGCAGACAGCTGTGGGTGCGGCTGATACAGGGAACCCAATCATGGTGACACCTGCCTGCCATCCCAGGGCTCCAAAGGCAGCTGTGCTCGCTGCTACACTACCAATGTGCGCGCCTACGTGGAGATGTGCACACTAGTGCAGTTACCCTCAGGGGCCAGAAGAGGGCATCAGATTCCCCCTGGAGCTAGAGTTGTATAAAAGTGCTTGTCATTCAGGCAGGAGGCCCTGACTTCAGATTCATAGCACCCAAAGGAAGGGTGGGCGTGGCAAGGTGCCTCTAAAACTCCAGGGCTGGGAGGAAGACGGGCATGGCTGAATCCTGAGGCTCAACAGCCATTCAGCCTTCTTGGGCCTACTGGATGAGGTCCAGGCCTGTGGAGAGCCTGTCTCATAAAAGAGAGAGGGAGGGAGGGAAAGAGGGGAAGGGGGGAAAGGAGGGGGGAAGAAGGACAAGGAGGAAGAGAAGGAGGGAGAGAAGAGGGAGGGAGGGAGGGAGGAAGGAAGGAAGGAGGAGGGGTTCAGATTGCCTAAGAACTGCAACAAGGTTGTCCTCTGGGCTACACACATGCACAGGCTCAAACCTACACTCTACACACATATAAACACATACGCACACATCTACACATACACACACATACACACATCTATGCATACACACACCTACCTATACATGCGCACGCACATTTACATATATACATGCTCATGTATATATATATATACATACATACACACATCCAGGCACACACACCAGACACATACACCCAGACACACACACCCAGACACACACACCCAGGCACACACATCCAGGGATACACACCCAGACACATACACCCAGTACATACACCCGCACACACACCCAGGCACACACACCCAAGCACACACACCTGGCACGCACACCCAGGCACACACACACCCAGGCACGCACACCCAGGCACTGTGAAAGGTCACCACGGTTCTGCTTTACCCACTCCCTCTCATGAGAGGAGCTGGAAGTGAAGCTTGGCCGTAAAGCACACACATCAACTGTGCAGGTTTCAATTCCCAGAAACAAAACAAAACTACTAGAGTCAAAAGGGGGCACACGCTCTCCGTACCTGATCACAGCTGTGGGGTCTGGCTTTATGGAAGCCCCAGGCTGCCCTCCCCAGACCCTAAAATCAATGTTAACTATCCAGCAGCCAAAGCCCCAAAAGAAACAGGCAGAGCCAGGACCAAGCAGTCCCTTCTGTGTTCGTGCGCATGTAGCACTTTATATAACACACACACACATACACACATAATTTCTATAGCCTCCCATCGACAGATACCTAGAGGTCTCATCATTAACATAAGCCACGCCCTAGAAGCACTGACTACACCAAAGTGCCAGGGAGACTGCCAGATGTGTACATACACAAACACACACACACACGTACACACACACATACACATACACACACATACACAAACACACACACACAAACACACACACGTACACACACGAACACACACACATACACATACACACATACACACACATACACACATACACACACACATACACACACATACACACATACACACACACATACACACACATACACACACACATACACACATACACACACACACACCAGGACATGAAGAGAAAGAGTAAAAAGAGTGGGAGTAAACACACAGAATAGAAAATAAACAGTATTTCTAAGAGCAGGACGCAGGCAGGAACACAAGGAAAAGTGCACCGGGGCTCCCGCAGGCCTAGGGGATCCCCTCTCGGTGTCTCTGAGGTCATTGCTAACTACACAGGATTGGGGAAATTCCAAAGCCTGACTGAGGGAGTTCGTGCAGTTCCTGTTCGCCTGGACCCAAGAGAGGGTGTTCCCTTCTCCCTGTGGCACCCTGCACTGCATCTCAGGAGCGCCTCTAGTGGAACAGACGGAGATATGCAAGAGAGAACACTGGCCCAAGTGGGCAGCCTTGAGGGCCAAGACAAATGGTGTGTGTGTGTGTGTGTGTGTTCTGGGCTTCGTAAAGAAGACCATGTTTGCCAGCCATGTCGGTGCACGCCTTTAATTCCAGCACTCAGGAGGCACAGGCAGGCAGAGCTCTGTGAGTGTCAGGCCGTCCTGGTGCAAGCCGAGGCGGCCAGCCAGGGTACACAGTGAGACACTTTTCCAAAGGAGAAGAAATAGAAAGAGGAGGAGAAGAACGAAGAGAGGTGAAGGAAGTAGGAAGGAGAAGGGAAGGCGGCAGAAGGTGGAAGGGGAGAGGAGAAGAAAGAGCAAAGGAGGTGGGGGAAGGGGGGGAAATGTAAGAAAGCATCTATGGCCGGAACAGCGGACCGCCTTACCCGCAGTCTCAGCTGCCCCAGGTCAACTGTGATTGAAAACACGTGGAAAGTATCACACATGAGTGTCGGCTTTAAAACTGTGTGCTATTTGGAGACATACGGTAAAACGCCGGGCTATGTCGGTGCCCTGCCAGGACTCCCAACAGGCCTTTCTCCAGCTCACCCACTGGTGACTACCAGCCACACCAGACAGGGCTGACAACTGTCACACTACAGTGCCTGCGTGCAGGGTCCCCTGGTTTGCGTGCAAAGCATCGCGGCAACGGGCTGACAACTGCATTGCGATGTCCTGACCTAGCTAATTTGCTGTTAGATACTGTTAATCTCTAACTGTGCTTATGTAATATAGGTGTTTGTGTATGGGGAAAACATGGCATACAGACACACACACACATGCATGTACATTAGGAGGCTTAAACTATGTCACCATCCGATAAGGGGAATGAGCTACAAGACGCCCAGCTTCCTCCTTCAAACCACCTGTGTTGTTCAGGACACCTTGAGATTCAGCTCACGCTAATTTCAAATTGCATTAATATGCAGCTATATGTGTATATTTTTTCTCTCCATAATCCTTCTGTACACTATAAATCAGATCAAAGTTTCAATTAATGGCACCCAACTTTTAAAAAACACAGATTAAGAGACAGAGAGAGACAGAGAAAGAGACAGAGACAGAGACAGAGAGACAGAGAGAGCACACTATATTAAGATTAATGAAAATGTCATTTCAATGTGAAAATCGCCTTAGAGCTTGTTGCCAAAAGTTTGCGTGTTAATTATCTTTATTTCATTTAAAACACTATTTCTTCCATTTTATTCTAATAGTTCTGGCAAAGCCACAGGAGTCCCTCACAATCACATTAGCCTAATAATTAGATATATACGTACTATGAAAGAACATTTTCAGCAATATTCAACATTTAAAAAAGTAGTGAGTTCCAAAAGTTATTCTTACCTCAATACAATCGATTTCCTATAGATTCAGGAAAACATAAATACCTCTAGATACCCCCAGCCGTCTCTATGTCTCTACGTACCTGTGTCAGATTTGCAGCCTGTTTTAAAATGTTTCTTTTCAACTGTTCTGCTCTCCTGGCATGAAAAGAATTACTTTGACTCTGGATGACAAACACAATTTCTTTTAAGTCTAAAACAAACAAACAAAGAGTTCTCATTAAAATAAGCTTGAACGACAGTATAAGAGCACAGGTGTAAGGCAAGCAAGCAACAGACGCTGAAGGGAAATTCTACACCGTTAAAATGTTTATGTGAGCTAGGAGAGGCAACGTACTTCCCCCAACACTGGGGAGGCAGAGGCAGGCAGAGGCAGGCAGATCTCTGTGAGTTTGAGGCCAGCCTGGTCGACAGAGTGAACTCCAGAACAGCCAAGGCTACACAGAGAAACCCTGACTTTAAAAAAAAAAAAGTGAAGTGTATTGGTGTTTTGCCTGCATGTGTGTATGTGCACACGTGCATGCAGTGCCCACAGAGGCCAGAAGAGGGCGTCAGATCCCCCAGAACTAGAGTTAACAGCAGCTGTGAGTTGCTCGGTGGGTGCTGGGAACTGAACCCAGGTCCTCGGCAAGAATAGCCCGTGCTCTAAACCAGTAAGTCATTCCACCAACCCTGGAAATTTTCATTTATATAACTCCAGAGCCAATTTTTTTTTCTACTTTTAAAGCAACAGCCAAAACTTCCCTCCCAGCAGTGTCCGGCAAACAAGCTCACCACACTAGACCAAAGCTTTAATCACAAACCACACTTCTACCTTCGTCCCACCACCCAGTGACCTTCTGATAGTCCCAAGACAACCCCACACTGCGCTGTGCGGTGAACTGTGCCCCCCAAAGGCATATGCTGAGTTCTAACCCTCAGAACATAATCCTGTTTAGAACTGGGCCTTCTGGAGTCATCAGGGTAGATCATGGTCACTACAGAGCTCCTAACCCAGTATGACTAGTGTCCCCATAGAGAAGGGGAAACTAACTGGACACTTGGACATGCAGGGCGAAGTCGGTGTGGAAATACAGTAACGGTTATCTGCAAGCAAAGGAAGAGCCTGAAGAAGATCTCCCCCACCCCCATCCCCCACCCTTGCACCCCCTCACCCTTGCACCCCCTCACCCTTGTACCCCCTCACCCACACCCCCTCACCCCTCCCGTCCCCCACCCTCCCACCCCCTCCATCTCCCCACCCCCTCACCCCCACCCTCCTCCACCCCCCCCACTCGCCTCCCGCAGCCCTCAGGGACCAACCCTGAAGACAGCTTGTCACCGTGGATGTTGCTCCCCAAGATTCTGAGTCAAGCATTTTGTGATGACAAAGGACGACAGGCGCAGTCAGTTTGTCTGAAGGGAAAGTCTCCTTGGACTGCCCTTTATTTTAGGACTGTGGCACAGTGTATCCTCTGTGGGGTGTGGTGCCCACTGTGGTTCGAATTTGAACCTCACAGGCCACTCGGAAAGCTTGGTCCTGGCTGTCACTGCTCCCGTGGGAGGCTGTGGAACACGTATGCCAGGGAGCCTCTGCCAGTCATCCCTGCCCCCGCGCCCTCCCATTCTGCACCTGGGAAGTGAGGAGACTGTATGGTCCCTCAGCCTTCCCCGCGCGACTGACGTAAGGGCTCGGAAACCAGGAGCGCAGATAAACAAGCCTCCCCTCCTGTAAACTGTTCCTGCCAGGGACTGTGGCTACAGTGGCACAAAGGTGACAAAGGCAGGCAGGGCCTATTGGCCTCAGGGAGGCCTAGGAAACAAAGCAAGGCAGGAAGAGCCCAGGATCCCAGTATTCCTTTCCAGGATGTGGCCCCATCCCCTAGCTCCTCCCCTCTGTTGGGGGGGATGGTCTTGTGCACTGTGTATGCAGAGTCTGGTTTCTGTGCCCTGAGATCTGGTTAAAGCATGGAAGTCATTTAAACAATCCTCCCCAGTTATCTCTGATTGGTTAATAAAGAAGCTGGACAGCCAATGACTGGGCAGAGGAAATAGGAAGGCGGGACTTCCCAGTGAGGGAGAGGGGGAGGAGGAGGGGAAGGGGAGGGGGAGGGAAGGGGAGGGGGAGGGAGGGAGGGAGAGGAGGAAGAGGGAGGGAGAGGGGGAGAGAGACAGGGCGGGGGAGTGGTGGCCATGAGAGGAGAAGGAGGAGTTCACCATGAGGACAGAGAACAGAAGGCGAAGGCAAGACTGAGGTGCAAAAGTGCACATGGCTGGGAGGCGGCCAGACATAGCATAACTGGGTTAGAACAGATGACCGTCTGCCCAGTTATAGAGCTTAAAGCTTGTTGAATAAATCTATAGGTCTAGGGCAGGTATTAGAAAAGGCCCCTGCTAACACTATAATTTTACACCCCTCTTCAAAGCATCATAAATTTCCTAATTGAGCCACGGGCTGGTTGCCAAGCCTTTAATACGTAGATTTTGAGAGAACACATTCTGTCTAAACCACAGCAGCCTTAGCAAACCAGTAGGCAACGCTTCCAGAATGTTCCAAATGACCTTTTACAGCGACACTGTCTACCTCCCAGGAGGTCACAGGATTTTCAAATAAGCAAGGCTATAATCCTCATGGTACTTCACAAGGCACCTAGCCAGGACTGGGTGTTATCTCCAGGCGAGCGGCCACAGCTATTCCACAGAAGCAGGGGCTGGCTGCAAGCACTGCACAGAAGAGTGTCACACAGCACATTGCCTGCAGGACCCACCCAACACAGCCAGCCTTTTACAACAGCCAGCAAAGGGCAACCTCCAGCTATCTGGGGAAGACGGGCCCCCCCCCCCCCCGCCCCGGAACCAATGTGGCTGTGGCTCAGGTCACACGTCAGAGAAGCACAGGCTCTGAAACTGTCATCTAGAGAGGCGCACAGAGCCAGGATGGCAGCACAAGGGTACGGTGAAATGTCAGCCATTGGTGGCCTCCAGCCAGGCTCATGGCAAGTCGAAATGGCGACCTTCCTCCACCCAGAGGCCCCATCTTTAACATCTCAGCTCTAGGACGCTAATTACACTTTAATCGCATCCTGCTGTTTTACTGTTCTATTTGTTTCTAGTGTTCTATTCCTTTATTCACTTGTTCAAATGTTCACACAATGGATAGTGTCACGGTGAGCCACCTAGGGCCTAAAAATAATCAGAAATGCTCTTTGGTGAAATAAAACTCAATAAAAATTTTAAAAGAAAATTCTGAGCAACTTAGTGAACATGACCTAAATTCTTTTCTTGGCTACAGGAATAGGGACTCTTCACGTATAAATTCTATTTTAAGCTTGCTTCCTGGCTCCATACATTGAGCACAGGGGTAAGGTTTAAAGGAGAGTCTTCTGACTCGGGCCAAACATTATCTTTGACCTATTTCACCTGAAACATTAATATAAGTCAGTGTTTCTCAACCTTCCTAATGCTGTGACCCTTTAATACAGTTTCTCCTGTTGTGGTGACCACAACCACAAAATTATTTCATTGCTACTTTATAACTGTAATTTTTTTATGGTTTTTTTCAAGACAAGGTTTCTCTGTGTAGCCTTGGATGTCCTGGACTCACTGTGTAGACCAGGCTGGCCTCAAACTCACAGTGATCCACCTGCCTCTGCCTCCCGAGTGCTGGCACTAAAGGTGTGCGCCACCATGCCTGGCCCCATAACTGTAATTTTGCTACTGTTATGAATCATAAGTATCTGATGTGCAGGAGATCTGATATGCGACCCCTGTGACAGGGTTGTTCTGCAACCAAAGGGGTCACGACCCACAGGTTGAGAACCACTGGTATAAAGATGGAGTTTTGTTAAGCATGGACTAGGAGCTGGGGAGATTGGCTCAGTGGTTAAGAGCGCCTGTTAGTCTTGCAGTGGTCATGGGTTCAGCACCCAGCACCCACCTGGCCATCGGCAACTCCAGCTCTAAGGATTCTGATGCCCTCTTCTGGCTTCTGTGGGCACTGCACACACATGGTGTAGGCAAAACACTCAAAACATATGAAATAAATTATTTTAAACTACTGAAGACAAAGGAATGGATTGAATAAGCTTGAAGGATATGCTTCCACATTTTAACTAAATTGAAGAGGCTGCATGTTTCTAGAGACCTGCTTCTGAAGATGGATGTTTCTAGAGACCCACATCCCACTCTTTCAGTCATCCTTAAGAAAGCATGTAGAAAGAAACAATGGAAGTGGCCTGACTATATATATATATATATATATATATATATATATATATATATATATATATATATATATATATATATATATACTAAAAAGCAATACAACCTACTAGCCTGGACTAGTTAACTACTACTAATTGATTAAAACAGTAGCTAAGACTGCACATATAAACCCAGACCCTCTAGATGAATCTCCTAGGTAGACTGCTGTAATACTGCCAAAATACAAAAAAGGAAGGAAAAACCGTAAACATCAGTAATGTGGAAAATGTAAGCAGAAGTGTACATCATGCAGATACTACTATTCTGAGTCACCTTGCTGTGATAAACAACGCGACCAACACCAACTTGTGGAGGAAAGGGAGTATTTGGGTCATGGTGCATCACCGAGGAGGCCAGGCGGGAACCTGGAGGCAGGAACTGATGCAGAGGAGTGTGCCGCTGGTAGTTTGCTCTCTCCGGCTTGCTCAGGCCCACCTGCCAAGGTGTGGCACCGCCCACAGTGGGCCAGCGCCTCCTCCATCAGTTGGCAGTCAAGAAAATGGCCGCCAGGCTGGTCTGATGAAAGCAATTCTCAACTGATGTTTCCTCTCTCTGGCTATCTCTAGTTGTGTAAAATGTTGCAATAAAAACTACCCAGGAAAAGAAGAGGAGGAGGGGGGGGGAGGAGGAGGGAAAGGGGAAGAGGAAGAGGAAGAGGAATGAAAAAAAGCCAGGTGTGGTGGCTCATGCCTTTAATACCAGCACTTAGCAGGCAGAGGCAGGTGGATCTCTGTGAGTTCGAGGCCAGCCTGGTCTACAAAGCCAGTCCAGGACAGCCACGACTACACAGAAAACGCTTGTCTCAAAAAAAAACAAAACAAAACACAAAAACAAAAATCACAAACAAACAAACACAACTATCCAGTATATACCCTACATGCATGTCACTTAAAAGTGTGAGCGACGCCATGAATGGCGAGCATAGCTGGGGTAAGGGCTTTAAAGCTTTCAGTGCTCTCAGCCACGTTCCGCTTCTGACGCTGGAGGGTGGAGAACGCATGCATTCTGTGCATTAGTCCGCAAGGCAGCTCATCAGTCTAAATTATTCCCTGGCAGGTCCTGTGCTACGACAGTCCGCCTCTCCCGGCCGCTCACTCACCAGCAGCCCTGCTGCCTCTGCCAGCTCAGCAAAGCACCCAGTTATCCTCCCTCCAGGGAAAAGATCGTTCTAGAAAGGCGAAAGCAAAAATCTTCCCCTTTCAGACATCTCCTTCACGTGAAACGTGTTTGTCCTTTGCTTTTTCACGTGGCTGAGATCATAATGGCCCTCCTTCTCCGTGGACCGCAATTACCTACGCATGCAAACACCTTGAGTAACCGGCTCACAGCCAGGAGCGCAGGGGCAGCACGGAAGCATCAGAGCCCAGTGCGGAGCCAGGCCCACGCCCACCCGGGTTCACGGAACCGGCTACAGAGAGCCAGCGTCGCGGCCGGGTCACAGCTGGATCTGCCGCAGGTCCCCGGAGGGGCTGCAGCTTCCTGCGCGCTTGTGCACAGAGGACAGTCGCAGAGGAAGAAGTGGGGTCACCGGGGTGCCCACAGTCAGCCCTGTCTCTGCAGCATGTCCGCTCCCGCAGGAGTCAGGAAGCGTTGTGTAAAATGATCTCCGGCACCCAGCTGAGGTCAGAGGTGGGATTATGAGCAAGCATGCTAAACCGCCTCCAAACTACAAAGGGCATCAGGGCCAAGCGGAACCTGAGGCGTCAAGGCATTCCCAGAAGAGGGAGCCTCTCCTGGGCACAGGACGTATATGGAACAATTACCTGGGATTTGAGGGAAAAGGGACGTTGGATAATGAATGACAGATCACCGAAATGCTCCTTGACCCCCAACCCACCCCGGAAAGGAACCAGACTCATCTAGTTTGTTGCTGGTAGGAGTGCGCATGCGCAGGTTTACACCCCTGCCGTTCTCTACGTATGAACTATGGTATGTGTTCTGCATGTGACCTGAGCGCACCTCATGCGAGTCACACGGCCGCTGAGCCCAGAGCTCGCCACAGCTCCTCGGCATGCCATCCAGCCACCGGACCCTGTACATCTTTGGCTGCTATTTTCTATTCCCTACAGTTTGCCTTCAGCAAGCATGTTCAGGACTCGAAATGACCAACAGGGTTTCTCTTCCAGGAATGAGCAATAAACGCATGGCACAGAAAGCACTTAATGCAGATCAGAAGCCATATGGAAGTGCTCTCCCAAGGTCTTCACGCCGGCAAGCTTCAGACTAGCCGAAAACAACAAAATCAACAAAATATATCTCGTAAGTACAATCAAAATGAAAATCTGCCTCGCTAGACTATAACACACCATAAACACACATACATGAGCACGGTTTTAAGGCTGTGTTTCTTGCTGGGATTGGGCGGTAGCGGCGCACACTTTTAATCCCAGCACTCAGGAGACAGAAACGGCTGGATCTTTGTGAGTTCAAGGCCAACCAGAAGTATATAGTGAGATCCTGTCTTTAACAAAACATCCCTGGGGGCCGGGCGTGGTGGAGCACGCCCTTAATCCCAGCACTCGAGAGGCAGAGGCAGGCGGATCGCTGTGAGTTCGAGGCCAGCCTGGTCTACAAAGTGAGTCCAGGACAGCCAAGGCTACACAGAGAAACCCTGTTTCAAAAAAGCAAAACAAAACAAAACAAAACAAAAAAAACCCCATCCCTGTTGGGAGACGCTTCAGTGGGTCCAGGGCTGGCTGTGTAAGCCTGGGGGCTTGAGTTTGGGTCCTTGGAACCCACATAAAAACCAGACTCAAGCCTGGGACAAGATGGCCAACTAGGCTTACCAAATTGGTCCGCTAATAGTTCAGGGAGATATCCTCCTTGGGTACATAAAACGAAGAACAAGCAAGGAAGATACTAGATTCTCTCTCTCTCTCTCCCTCCCTCCCTCCCTCTCTCTCCCTCCCTCTCCCTCTCCACCCCCTCTCTCTCTCACACACACATAACAAACACACATCCATACACATGCAAACACACCACACATGTGTAAAAATAAGAAAAGTCCATTACTTACCTATGTCATGTTCCTTTGGTAGACTACTTTGCTCCAAGTCCTGAATTTAAAATGAAAGAGACAAGGATCAATTCCATCCTCTGACTGAACTAACAACACGGTTGTTACAGGTGTTTTTATTAAACTGTGTTTGTTTCTTAGTTTCTCTTATCCCAGCTATCACACAAATAATTGAGAATCTTTTATATTTGTTTAATAATAAGCTTCACAGCACAATAACTGAGCAGTTATTACTCTATTCTTAGCCCTCTAAGCTAATTTGGTTTCCTCCCAGCTTACATCCCAGAGATACTTGCACTTTGTAGTTTTCCTGTTCCAGCTCCTCTCTCCTGATGTTTCCTGGACCTCTGCCTGTGGCTGAATACGCTACTTCCTCCTCTAACTCCTCCTCCCATGGCTGGTAGGAAGTCCCGCCCTATTCTGTCCCCTGCTCAGTGATTGGCTGTAAGCTGCTTTACTGGCATACTTGGGGAGCAGTGTTTACACAGCATTGAGACAGAAAATTTTCAGAACAAGAATTACAACCAGATATGGGGAGTACACAGAAATCAGCATTTGAATTATACAGTAACCTTATGCGTACAATGAACAATCTTGATGAACACATGGCGGCAGGGCATAAGGGTAGAGCGAAATGTTTCCCTGAAGTAAGGAGGCTGGAATGGAAGGAGGAGAAGATGAGACCATGAAAGATGTGCGCCACTGTGCCCGGCTTCAGATAGCATTTTCTGCATTGCTCTGGCAGTTCTGCAAAAAGGCTGTGCTTTTAAGATTGCTTTATTTTTATTTTATGTGTGTGAGTGCCTCCATGTATGTATGTGTACCATGTGTGTGCAGTACCCACTAAGGCCAGAAGAGGGCAGCAGATCACCTACAACTGGAGTTACAGATGGTTGTGAGTTGCTGTGTGGGTGCTGGGAATCAGAGCCAGGTCCTCTGAAAGAGAAGATAGTATGTCCAACCCCTGAGCCATCTCTCCAGCCTTGTCCTCTGTGCGTGATCTTAGGAGAGCCGTTTATTTGGGCTAAAAGCTTACTCCTCCTATATAAAATTACATCCTGGGGAAAGTTAATTGTAAAGACCTTGTCAACACTGAAGCGCAGTCTGAACACTGGCAGGGCTTATCGCCATGAAAAGGTCTCCCAGCTACTGAGCTCAGACCCAGTGTGGTGGTTTCCATGAGAAACACACACATACACACACACACACACACACACACACACACACACACACACAAAGGCTCATCTATGTGAGTGCTTCTTCGCCAGCTGGTGGAACTCCTGGGAAGGGTTATGAGACATAGCCTTACTGGAAGAGCTGTGTCACCGCAGAGGGCTTTGAGGTTTCAAAAATCCTTCCACGTGTCTCTCAGACACCAATGCTTGCAGTGACTGCTCCGCCACCACACCTGCGTGGTCGCTGCACACCCCTGCTCCACCACCACACCCGCCTGGTCGCTGCCACACCCCTGCCTCCATTGTCATGAACTCTGGAACTGTGAGCCCCAAATGAAATTATTTCCTTTACAGGTTGCCTGGATCCTGGTGTTTTTGTTGCCGCAATAGAAAAGTAACTAAGATATTATGTCATAAAGAGTGTTGACCCAGTACTTTCTGACTGAGAGGCCCCCTCTAAGGTCCCCCAGAGCCTTGGAGGAGGACAGATAATAGCAACTGCTGTGGCTTGAATATGTCTCTCAAAGCACGTGCTGAAAACACTATCCCAAGCCGGGCACGGTGGCGCATGCCTTTCATCCCAGCACTCGGAGGCAGGGGCAGGCGGATCTCCGAGTTCGAGGCCAGCCTGGTCTTCAGAGTGAGTTCTAGGACGGCTAGGGATATACAGAGAAGGAAGGAAGAAAAGAAGAAAGGAGAAGAGAAAAGGAAGGAAGGAAGGACAGAGAGGCCACCCCGAGTCTACAGTGTTGCCGTGGAAGCTTCAGGGGGAAATGGGGTGGCCTTATGACCAACAGCAGATCTGTCATGGATAAGCTTGGCCTTCTCTCTGCGTCACACACTACTTTGCCCTCTGCTTTCTGCTGTGGAATGACTCGAGCCAAAAAGGCCCCCACGCCTCTAACCTCAGACTTCCCAGCCTACGGTTCCTCTACAACCGTAAAAAATAAGTGCCGGCTCTTTATAAATCACCCAGCCTCAGGCATTCTGTTCTGGGAACACACATAGTCACCAGCACACTGGGGCACAAGAGGGCACCTCGGGCTGGTGAGCCCAAGTCGGACAAAACTAGAGACAGGCACGTAGGTAAGTTGATTCTGACCCTGAGAAAATCAAGGGAAACTTGCAAATTCTCTGACAAGGAACAAAGTGTCAACTACTCAACTTGCCATTTCTAGCACCTTCTTTTCAGACTAAGAAAAAACTTTCTTCCTGATTGCTCTTTTTTCATCTTTGGCAGGTCTACAGTATAATTACAGCAATTAGATACTAACACTATGCTTCAAATTTTTTTTTCTTACAGGCTGAAATACAGAATGGAGCTGTGGTCCTTTACCAACAAAACTAGGAACTGCTCAAAAGCTAAGGCAAAGGCCGCAAGAGGAAAATCCTATAGGAAGGGTCAAAAGGACCATGGGACAAGATAGAGACGGGGATCCGACTGGGTGGGTTGCATTTTGTGAAACTGTCCTTGCCTCAAGAGGAGCCAAGATGGCACAGCCGGATGCTGATCTGTCAGACCCCAGGATCCAACAGCCACTCACTGAATCCTAATGAAGCCATTAACTTTGGAAGAATCTAGTGAGACTGGGAAACCCTACTGCTTCCGGCATGGCGTTGTTCCAAGCTGGGCTAGCATCCCGGGAGACCCTCCCACTCTCAGGGCAGGTGTGCCAGGTACCAGGACTCCACTGGCCGCCACCGTGACTGCTTCCTGTCCCCTGTCTGCGGTGCCCACTCCTTAATAAGCCACAGAACCGGGGCTGGGAAGATGGTTCCAAGGTTAGGAGCACAGGCGGCTCTTCCCAAGGACCCCGGTTCAGTTCCCAGCACCCACACGGCAGCTCACAACTGTCTATAACTCCAGTCCCAGGGGATCTGACAGCCACATTAATAAGCCATTGGCTGTTCTGTGTGGCCCGTGGGAAAACAGCGTTTAGATGGAAGATCAGCACCCGAGGCGACTACAGCTAATGTCCCCCTGTTTGCAAACAAGACGATCCTTTATCTGAGAAAACACAAATGAATTTCCCAGGGCTCAGCGGTTATGGGCCACAAAACCAGGATTAGAGCTTGGGTCTTCCTAGCTCCTTCCTCCCCACACGCCGCCAGCCTGGAGGCCGTCAGGAAAACGCACATTTATGTGCAAGCTCGGTCACAGCCAACGAAGTGAAAGGCGGAAACTGCGCAGCAGGGGTTCTGGGCAGAGCAGTGTGCCAGCCGCCGGACCTCCCTCCACACAGCTTTGTGGCACCAGAGAAAAAAAACGAACCGGAATCACGTGTCTTCCTGTCCCACACTAAGCCCTGTGGCGGCGCTGGCTGACGCAACAGCTAGGACCCGATGAGCTGTTTTCAAACGGCTCAGTTTGTAAACTGTAAACATACAATTCCTGAGGAGAGGTGGAGTTGGGTGAATTGAAACAGAACCGAAATAGTCTTGAGGAATTTGCCCTTGGAGAAAGAAAATTGGGCAAAAACGAAGGAATTGACAGGACATTTTTATAAACCCTACTTTCTGCTTCCCTCATGAAAAGGTTTAGTTTTTCGAAGGAGGTAAGTGCAGGGTTTATTTTATGATCCACGGATTCTCAATATTAACCCAAAACATGCTCACTGTCGCGGTGGCATGCCGACCGCTAGTCCGACAAGCAATCTCTCTCTCTCATTAGCACGCCCATCCAGCCCCACACTGACCGCATCACCCTTTCTCCCTGGGTTTCATTTTCTTAAGCCCCACAGAGCTGAACAGTTACGGTTCAAAATGTAATACATCATTTGTAAATTGTTTGCATAAAGATGACAGGAGAGGCTGGTCCGAACTGACCGGACTTCAGTTCCCAGCATCCACACGGCAGCTCACAACCATCTGTAACTCCAGCCCAGGGGATCTGGCGCCACCTTCTGGCCTCTACGGGTTCTTACACACACATGGTGAAAAATATATACGGGTAAAACACACACATAAAAATAAAACTTAAAAATAGTTTCTAAGTATGTGTAATTTCTAAACACATTGAGCAAAATTTTAATTCTCTGCTAATAACCCTTGTGTAGTGCTTTAAATTCTGCGAGCAAGCCTCATCCTTGTCAAACACACACGTTGTAATTAAAACGGCGCACAGGCTGAAACACAGGATTCAGAACATTTGAACTTGAACTTTCAATAATCCTGTGTCCTTGCTAAAAAAAAATCACATAACTGCTTTCAGGCTAAGCTCCTCTGTTTAACTGGGAATATCTATTTTTTTTCCCTAGCAATAGCAGCGTCATTGAGAAGATCAAATTAAATAAAATGTGTCCAAATGCTTTTTAGTAGTCCCCAAGAGTCTCAACCTCACAAGAAATTATTAGCATCATTTTCCCTTCGGAGGGATCTCCTAGCACCGTTAGATAATGCTCTGCTGAGAAAAGAAATACTCTATTCAAAATACTTTTACAGGGATCGTGGAGGAAGATGTCAGCTCAACCAGAGCCTCGATTAGCATAACAAAAATGAGTCGCATTTTTAAATATTGTTCTCTTGCTCACCTGTTAAACTGATCCCCTGCAAAGCTCAAGTGGAAATAGATAATTAGATAGATAGATAGATAGACAGACAGACAGGCGGACAGACGGACAGACAGATGGACGGACAGACATAGATAGATATAGATGTAGGTGTAGGTGAATGAAATTCTCAAACATCAACAGTGATGCAAACGGAAGGCTCACAGATTTTGGAAACGTATGACCTCCCCTGCCTGGCCCGGAGGCCTGGCTTCAGGTTCTGAGTCTGCAAGGGATCCAGGAGCTCTGTCGCCTGTGGAGGCCCTCACCTGGTCCTCAGGACGCCTTCCCTCGTGGCGCCATCCTCACAGCAACAGTAATCAGGTTTTGGACTCTTCTCACCCCCATGACAAGAATCCTCTCAGCGATTGGAAGAGGAAGCCAAGAGTGAGGTGCGCTGAGACTTGAGCAAGCAAAGCTAACCAAGTCAGGCTCCTCACCGATGTATCTCTGTACGCAAGCCCTTTCCCACCATGACTGAAAGCAGTCCACCTACCTGGACTATGAAAGCATAGTTTTCAAAGCAAGTCTGGGCTGGACGTGGCTCAGCGGGCAAAGCCCTTTGTGTCTGAGCATGGAGATTCGAGCGGAGATTCCCCAGAGCTCATAGAAGCTGGGGTGCGGTGTGGGAAGGCGAAGATAAAATGTGCTAGGGCTAGCTGGCTAGCCAGACGAGCTACAGAGGTGAGCATGGGGCCCAGTGAGAGCCCCTGCCTGAATATATACAGTGGGGAGTGACAGAGGAACACACACACATGCACACACATGTGTGCACACACCACACACGCATATTTACAAACAACAAAAGCAATCAAATTTATTCCCAAGTTTATTCCAAATTTGGGCTTCAAAACCTATATTGATAGCCAGAGAGACGGCTCAGTTGGTAATGTGCTTGTCATACAAACACGAGGATCTGAATCCATCTCCAGCACCCATGTTAAAAAAACAAAACAAAACAAAAACAAAAACCCTGGGGCGTGTTGGCCAGACAGCCTAACCTAACTAGCAAGTCCCAGACCAATGAAGGATCTTGATTCAAATGCGAGCTAGGGCTGGAGAAGATGGATCGGTGGGGAAAAAGCTTGCTGCACAAGCATGAGGACCTGAGTTCAAATCCCTAGCACTCATGTAAAGCGCCAGGTGTGGGTATGGGCACCTGTAACCTCAGAGCTGTCAGGGGTGGAGGCAGGAGGATTGCTGGGGCTTGCTGGCTGCCAGCCCACCCCAAGTTCAGTGAGAGACCCTGTCTCAAGGAAATAAGGAAGAGAGTGACAGAGCAGGGTACCTGACATCCTCTGCTGGCCTCCACATGTGCAGATATGGGACATACACCCAAACACACACATGTGCATGTCCCCACACATACACTACGTAGATACACCATATGCATACACATGCACACGCGCGCACACACACAGTAACAAACAACATACAAAGCTGACCTCTGGCCTCCACACTCACAACACTTACACAAGTACACACACACACACACACATATATACACATACACAAACAGATATTGAACAATATCTCAATTCATATAACAGCAAAAAAGAAAAATGTTAACAGCTAAGGATAAAATGTTTACATTTCCCACTAAATCTAAAAGCCTGTCAGGGAATGGTTAGGCTAGACTGTCACAGTCAGTACCTGAGGAGGCTTGACTTTTTCTTTTATCTCTTCAGACACCAAAGCAAAAGCTAGGAGGAAAAAGAGAAACATATTTACATTAAAATTAGCAGTCTGGACTCATTCTCACATTCAGCAATTCTGCTTACAATAAGAGGAGAATGGGGCATTTTAAAGAGATACACTTTGCTCGTTTTTTAAACAGCTGCATTGCTGCAAGCAAATATTAAAGGTTTTCTGTGTTAGCCCGGGATATCAAGCAGAAAAGGCGGAAAAAAAGAACTTCAGCACAGCAATTAAATCGCTATAAACAACCAAAAAATGTAGGAAAAATACCTCTGCAAATTCTTGATTTAGACACTTTCTTAGCATAGGAACATTCCTGAGCATGCAGGGGGACCAGCACAAATTCCCGCCTCTGCTGTCCCTGCCAAAGCCCCACAGGCAACAGGACTAACACTAGGGGGCGCTGGTTGTCTCTCGCAGATGCTGTTTACGAGCCAGTGGAGAGACTATGCAAGAAAGGCCAGGGCAGGAGACTGAGGGAATTAAAATCGTCCTCCTGTCGGAAGGATTGACAAAGATCTCCTTAGAGGCACACTTAGGCTGAGCATTAAAAATAATAACAGCAGCAATATAACCCAACACTGAAAATAGGAAGCAAAATGCAAACCCCACATCAGGAAGGGGAGGGGGGGGAACGACAAAAAAAAAAAAAACCATTAACTGTCTCCTAAGGAGTGAAAGGAGAGCGGGCGGGGAGTGGGGTGTCCCAGGCCCTCCAGGCAGCGGGGAGTGGGGTGTCCCGGGCCCTCCAGGCAGCGGGGAGTGGGGTGTCCCGGGCCCTCCAGGCAGCGGGGAGTGGGGTGTCCCGGGCCCTCCAGGCAGCGGGGAGTGGGGTGTCCCGGGCCCTCCAGGCAGCATTCATTCCCAGAGGAGGTGGGCACTGCGCCAGGGCAGACACATGGCAGAGAGTGTTCTGGAACACCAAGACAATAGCGTACTTAAGCAGCACCGTGGGGACGGTCCTTGGGGAACACCACTGTGCAGGCAGGAGACAACCCCGCCACTCTCAGATCCCTCCCCCCGCCCCCCAGACACCCACTACCTCACATCGACCACTCACATTTGCTCAGGGGGAGAACTCTAAGACACGGTCACACTAGAAAGTAAACAGCTAACGAGGTTTGATCGGTTCCAGAACTGGCATTTCAGAAAGCAGGGCCGAAACATGAGCCAAAGGGACCTGAGCCTGTGACACTCAGACAAGAGTGGACAGTGTATGCGGTCCTGGGATCCGCCCCCACAGCCACTTCAGGCCTCCCCCCCACACACACACACACCCCCGTCCCCCTACATCCCCACTGCTCACTAGAGAACTCAGCACCGACTGAAAATGCGCATCTGGGACCATTACTAATAGACTCTTACTACAAGCTCTACACAGGCAGGACTACGGTGCTATTGACTAAACAAGATACAAGTAGCACACAGAAGTAGCTCAACAAGAACAAATGAATGAATGAATGAATGAATGAATGATGTCTTCACTGCTGGCAACCGGGTCTCCTCCCCGAAAGGCTACACACCAGGCAGCACCTATCAAATCCTGTAGGAGAGAGTTCAGTGCCCACTCCCAGCTTATTCTCATCATGCTACGATCTGTGCTTTCACGCTTCGCACACACGCATGCCCCTGTGCACACTCACACACCGGCACACGGTGGTATTGGGTGCTTCCCTGTTGCTCTGATAGACACCATGGCGGGTTTATTTGGGCCTTGTGGTCCCCGAGGAGTGAGACTCATCGTGCCGGAGAATCGGCCCACCCCGTGGCTGCAGCAGGAAGCTGAGGACGCAGGTCTTGAACCACAAGCAGAACAGGCAGGGAACTCAAGCGGTGGGCGTTCAAAGACGCTTAGAGCCCACCTCTAGGGACACACTTCCCCAACAAGGCCACACCTCCTAAACATCTCAAACACTGGCAGCAGCAGGGGCCCAAGTATTCAAATGCCTGAGACTACAGAGGGCAGTTCAGTCAGGCCACCAGACGTATGCATGCACATGAGCAAACACACACGTATGTATGTATGTATGTATGTATGTATGTATTTATGTATTATGTATGTACATCAAGGCCCAAATCACCATATTCTAAGAAGAAAGCAGAGATTTAACCCAAACACCATTTAAATCCTGTTTCCACTCAATCTTCTGGGTTTGTTTTATTTCATTTTTTTCTCAAGAGACTGGCACACTCAAGGAGGGAACTGGAGAGACGGCTCAGCACCTAAGAGCGTGACTCCTAAGACCCATGTCAGGTGGCTCCTAATCGCCTGTAACTCCAGCTTCAGGGTATCTGGCGCCCTCTTCTGGTCCCCACTGGCACCCACACTCGCATATGCAGAAACCCACATATAGACACACAATTTTAAAAAGGTTAAATATTTTAACAAATTAATTAATTAAACTCTCAAGGAGATATCAAAGGCAGAATTATTTAGTAAATGTGGCTACAGTGGGAGTGTGTACGCTTCACCTATACAGGGTTATGGGTTTAATCTCTAACACCAGCGAAGAAACAAACAGACATCATGTGTGGTCGTGTATTAACATCACTTGGCACCACGGGATTCTGAAAACTAAACATGCTGAGAACTCAGACTATAAAAACTGCTCGGGCTATAGCAGGAGTTTATCTATAACTGTCCTGTGCTGGGAGTATGGTGGCATATAGCTTTAAGCTCAGCTCTGGGAGGAAAAATAGAGTGGGTCTCTGTAAAATGTCTATGTGATCTATATAGCGAATTCTACATAGTGAGACCCTGTCTCAAGAAAGAAAAGAAGGAAAGAGAGAAAGAAAGAAAAGAAGGAGAAGAAGGAGGGGGAGGAGGAGAAAGATGGCTTAGCAGTTAAGAGCACGGGCTGCTCATGCAGAGGACAGAGGACCCAGGTTCAGCTCCCAGCACCCACATGGCCAGCCATTCATAAGCCTCTGTAGCTCCAGTTCCAGGGGATCTGTCTCCCTCTTCTGGCCACTTTGGGAACTGCATGCACACAGAGCACATACATACACACATGCAAGTAAACACTCCTATGCATAAAATAAAACTAATCTTTTTTTAAAATCCTCTTCTCCTTCTTCTTCTTTTACCTTCCCTCTCCCTAATCGTCTCCATGGTGAAGTTCCCCCTGCCAGAGAAATGGAGAGAAGACAGAAGGTCCTGACCAGCCCGTTGTCTAATCATGACGCCGCCTTTCAGTCCCGTAAAAGCTCTCTGCCCGCTAGGACACCTAGAGGGAGATCTGAGGTTGAGAGTGTGTAGGCATTAGGTTACTGTGTAGTTTACATTCTGATTTCTGTCTCGGTGTCGTGTGAACACTGCTCCTCAATTGTCCCCCTGTTGTGTCCATAAAGCAGGCTACAACCAATCACTGAGTAGGGGAGAGAACAGGGCGGGACTTCCTGGCAGCCTGGGGAGGAAGAGTTAGAGGAGTAAGTAGGGGACTCAGCCGCAGGCAGAGGTGCCGAGAGATGAATAAGATTCAGCTGGAGCAAAGAAAGAACTATAAAGCAAGTGACTTGGGGATTTTAGCAAAGACGGAGTCAGGATGACATAAGAGGGTTAAGAACAGACTTAAACTGCTCAAGGTTGTGTTGTAAAGCCTTATAAACAAATATAAGAGAGTCTCAATTGTTTGTGTGATAGCCAGGTTAAGAGAGAAACTAAGAGACACAAGCACAGTTACCTAAAAATAACTGTAACAAGTGTGGCCACCCTCTTCTTTAGAATGGGCTTTGAATGAACCTGTTTTCTTCTGTGAATTTGTCTCCTGGGTTTTCTGCTGCGTGGCTAGCAGTGTGACGCATCTCGCTGCGGACACAGCTCAGTGGCAGACTGTACGCCTCGGCCCAGTCCCCAGCACTGGAAGAAAACAATCCCTCCGTCCCAGTCGGTTCTTATTCAGACCCAGATAACCAAAGGTCACTCACTGGGTTATAATTTCCCCTTTCATCAAATAAAATAACTTTCTAAGCTTAGCAGGTCCGATGGAATTTTTAAGGCTTTTTTTTGTTTTGTTTTGTTTCCTGCCCTGGTTCTATTAGGCACCGATGCAGAGCGCCTCCTAAAAGGACAGCTAATATTTGCCAGTGCCAATGTTTAAAGAAGAGACACACATGAAGGAATGCATTGCCAAGAAACCAAGCAAGCCCCTCAGACCGACACACACACACACACACACACACACACACACACACACACACACACCATGAGCTTAAGGCTCCATGTCTTCATGCAGACGAGCCTTAACATTCACTGGCTTCAAGCTCATCCCATAATATACACAGATCTAGACTTCTTAAAACTCCTTTAGGAATAAGAAGCCTGTCTTCATCTCCGTCGCTCTGCTGTGAAATCAAAGTCTTTTTTTCCCACAGCAGAAACGACATAATATTTAAAGCAACACCACGAGGATGTCCGTGACGTTCCAACCCTTTCTTATCATGAGGTTTCTATAATCTAAATGGAGCAAACAGAATCGTGAAGGCACCAAACGTGTTTTATAGGCACCTAATAAATCAAATCATAAATTGATGAGTCATTTGTACACTCAGTAGAACCCAAGTTTCCTGGAAAAGGATGATGAAAGAAAGGTGTAAATGGGTTAAAAGAGTGTGAAAAGGGGTTTAAATAAAGTTTAAAATGATTGCCCATTTCCTTCAGCAACTCGAACAAATGTTAACTTTCTATTATCAAGCAAAGACAATTTTTCAATATCTAAAACTTCCAGCTTTTGTCTTAAATTAGGTCTCGATTTATTTTCTGTTTTTATTTAATTTTTTAAAATTTTTAAAAAATTTTCAAGACAGGGTTTCTCTATGTAGGACCAAGACTTTCATTTTCACAAGGTGGGAGGAGCCAGCTTAGTGGGCTTGCTTTTGTTTTTTTCTTTCCTAATTCCAGTATTTTGACGCACTGCAGATTCAGGGTATGCTAATCAGAGGAGCAAGCAGAATATATAAAATACAAATATAAACAGAGGTTGAATAATTCAGTATAAGATGATGAGGTTGGCACTGCATGTGGAATATGCTGTATTTACATGGGTTTCCTTAAATTGCCGGCAAGGCTTCATGTCCACGGGAGCGTTCCATATTTTTAATGTTCATGGTTGACTTCATTTTGATTTTAATATTAAGGTCTGGCAACTTCAGAGAGAGGGGAAGGGGAGAGAGGAGAGGGGGAAATTCATGCCCTCCCCGGCAAAAGGGGCTCCAGGAGCGACCAACACCTGGGGCTCGGTGTTTCCTGTTTCATCTCATGCTGGTTTTCTAGGCTTGGCAGGGGAAAATAATTCTGAAAATCTGGCCTGAGAGCCTTAATGTGCAGTCGGAGAAATATTCCAAGGTAAATCGTGCGTTGATGCACCAAACTGCTGCTTAAAAGGCATTTTCTATTTTCAACATGAATTCTGGTGAACCGAGACAAGAAACTCTATTTACAGTGCAAATCAGGGCAGGCGATACACGGCAGGCCTTTTCCACACTAACTTTCAATAATTCAAGCCGGCGAATGTGTGAGCACACCTACAACGGAAAGAGAGTTTTACAAGAAGGCTGGGATGCGGATTTATGGCTGGATAAAGCCCTCATATGTAAGAAAACTGACGGAGTGAACGGCGCATGACTGCTGACCGCCTGGCTTCCCCGGTACCCTGAGTGGACAGAAGACCCTCCCGATCCTATCCATCAGAGAAACCAAAGGAAGTTGAAAACCACAAGAAAATACTAACATGCTCTGCACTCGCACCAAAGGAGCTCAGAATTAAGGAGACCCCCGCCGGTTAAGCCTCCAGGGCCCAGCTCCGCACAGAGAAAAGCTAGTGTAATGCTGGACATGGCACACACCTGAATCCTAGCACTCGGGAGATGAAGGCAGGGAGATCGTGAGTTCGAGGCCAGCTTGGGCTGGATAGGCCCTGTCTCCAAAACAACGCAAAAGAGCTAGGGCAACAGTGGAGTTTCTGCTGCTAACCAGGACAGAGCAGTCTGTCGGTGATCAGAGGGCAGCATGCAATCTCACAGTCACCAACACAGTAGGTTTTTTTTTTTCCTTCTAAGGCCCGGTGGGAGAATAGACTTGGGCTTTCTTCTTTTCTTTCCTGTGACCTACTTACCAAACATTTTCTTTCCCCTGGCAGCTCTGCCCTCAGGAGGGAGTGGGGGTGGCCCTGTCCGCTTCCCTGAGCTTTTTGGATTTCACTGCAGGTCCCAGGAGGGGGCCTTCCACTCCAGGACCAGAGCTCAAGGCCAGTTTGTTTCTGTTGGGTGCTAACTAATGCTCTGAAGGTAACCCACTCCAGCTGAGGGGAGAGAGGCAAACACACTGCCCCAGCTCAGTGGACTCTGCCCAGAGACAGGCCACAGGCATGGAGCCGGCCTCTCCCTCATCCTCCCTGGACAGACCCATCCCCTGCCTCAACAGTTGACCACACACTGAGAAGCAGCGCCAGCCAGCACTGCCAAAGCCTACCACTCCACAGTGCAGCCAGCCCGGGAGTGACTGAGGACCGAGCCACTGGTCAAGTGTGATGCTGCAGTGGGCGTGGCTTGCTGCAGGTGTCAGCAGGCATCTTCCTCACTCAGACTTTCACTTGTTCCCAAGGCAATAGCCACTCGGTCTGCCTGTCCCACGCTATGCTAACGCGGAGATGGCTCTCCCCACTAGAGTCCATGCACCAGACGGGGCTTGCAGGCCCAGAAACAGACTTTCCACATCCTGTACTGTACAGGCCAGGATGCCCAGGGCGTGGACGCCCACAGGATGCTATAAAGTACAGAAGAGAGAGGCTGGGCAGGGACACCTGAGGGAGGGGGGGTGACAACAGTTGGGACAACTGCGAGGGGGGGGTAATCGGTAGGCGTAAGTTGCTTTGTTGGGGACACATGGTGACTGGACTGAAGTCATCTATGCTGGGGAATGAGCTGCTTAGGAACTTGCAGAGTGGCGTGGGAGCACCTGAGGGGAACCCACAGGGGGCTTGATGGGATGGGGACACCTGGAGGGATGGCTGGGGTGGGCAAACCTGGCAGGGTGGAGTTGATGGAGCAGGGACACCTGGGGGTTAGTGACTGGGACAAGTGAAGTTGCTGGTGGGTACCTGGAGGCAGGACTTACGGGGAAGGGATTCCTTAAGAACCTAGCTCTCCCGTGGGTAGGAAGGCATTTTGAGGATCTTGAGGTTGCAATGGGGCTGGGCTCCCTAGATGGACTTCTTGAGACAGTGTGTGAAACAGCTTATTGGGGGACAAAAACGGGCACACACGGGCCAGCTAGGAAGTTACCGGTACAAAAATATATCTGGGCCTCAGTTGGGGTGGAGGGATCGCAAGCCAGCATCTTAGGTTGTCAGGCTGAGGGAACAGACGCCTCAGCCTTAGAGGCAGATGCACAGGAGAGCCCTGGATGGCCGGCAGGAAGAACAGAAGTCCAAGGGCCGAGCAGGGGTGATGGATGTAACTCAGCCCCTGGACATTCAACAAATTAGTGTGACTCCAAAAACTGCTCTCTCTGCGGAACAGTGGAAGAGCACAGCATGACGTCATAGACCCGACACTGCTGGGGTCTGTCTCCATAGTGCAAGGGGACCGAAGCCACAAGCCTGCCCACCAGATATAAAGTATAGTGAGTATGGCAAGGGTCTCTCTACACACACGCACATGCACACGCACACACACCACACACACGTGCACACCATACACGTACCACACATACACACATGTGCACACCACACACACACTTACATACACATATACATACCACACACACATGCACCCCACACACATGCCATACACACACATGCCACACACACACCACACACACGTGCACACCACACACACCACACATACAACACACATGTGCACAACACACACACACACACGCGCGCGCACGCACAGGAGTGCACTGTCCAAGGAGACCAGAAGAGGGCAGAGGGCATCAGAACCCGTTGAGCTGATGTTACAGGCGATTGTGGGACTCTGGATGTGGTGCTGAGACTTGAACTCGAGTCCTCTGCAAGAGCAGTAAGTGCTGTTAACCACTGAGCCACCTCTCCAGCACCCGTCAAGAAATCATTTAAGGTGTTGTGTAAAGGACTGGTGTCCTTAAGGTTGACAAAAGAAAGGCGTCATCACAGAGCAGACCTGAGCCCCAGCATGGCCTGATTATAAAAAGTAGCATAAGGCAAGGCTGAAAGACAGCCTGGCCCAGAGACCCTGTGGGCTGGAGAATCATGGGACAGAAACAGGAGCAGCCACACACATTTACAAAGACAGAGAATTTGCTCCTCGGATTTACATCGTAACTAAAGAAGTCATTCAAGATGGGGGGAAAAACACAGAAAATTTCAACTCAGTTTGGAGGAGAGGTTCAAAAATCTATCTTTATAAGGATGGTCTGTGGTCGGAAACCGAGTCAAAAAAACCCCTGCTCACACAGCCCTCTCCAAGACAGACTGAAGGAAAACCCAAAGCAAATGTGCAAGCACCAGGAAATCAGCTCTTTGTGCAATTCCTTTACATTGTGATCGTTATTGTTGAATTAACTGCCGGGCTTACTTTTTAAAATTAAAATTAAAATTTAAAACGATTAACTGTTGGGCAGCTTATCCACTGCAAGAAAACGCAGAGTCTGAAAGCCCGCATCAGTCCCACTCAGCCTGGGTTTGCTCTGAAAGTTTTTGCTCTAGTTTGGTTTTTATCATGAGAGTCCCTTCAGACGGAAATGAAAACCGGTCAAATTACACACGCAGGTTACATGTCTGTCTGCTGGACACACGGGCTGGAGTCATCTGGGAAGAGGAAACCTCAAGTGAGAGAAAACACCTCCTCCAGATGAGCTTGATTAGTGACGGATGGGGAAGGCCCAGCCCAGTGCGAGCGGAGCCTCCCATGGGCAGATGGTCCTGGCTTGTATGAGGAGCAAACCGGTAAGCTGCACCCCACCCCCATCCCACCCCCATGGCCTCTGTACCAGCTCCTGCCTCCGGTTCCTGCCTCCAGATCCTGCCCTGACTCCCTTCATAATGGACTGTTACCTGGAAACCAAACCTTCTCCTCCACAAGTCGCCATGCTAGAACCAGGGGAAAACTGTGTGGTCTGAGTTCTGAAGTTTCTACTCCCTTGCCTAAGTGGCGCACTCCCTTAATCCCAGCACTCGGGAGGCAGAGGCAGGCAGATCTCTGTGAGTTCGAGGCCAGCCTGTTCCACAGTGTGAGTTCCAGAACAGCCAGGACTATCTTGACAAGTAAAAAACCCTGTCTTGAAAAGCAAAACCCAACCAAAACAATCACACAGGCTCGTCTTAAAGGCAAGGCAGTTCGGAGACATCTTTGCGTTTTACGGATGTGTGTGAAAACCACCCGGCAATCGTCGCATTTGGTACTGAGCCTAGGATAGGCCAGAAAGAGGTCCGCACACCTGGCTGTGCACACAGATGCCCTGGCACCTTGTTAAAAACACACACCTCCACAAACCTCATCTGACACAGAGTTAGAAGCCTGGTAGGGAGATTTTAGAGGGTTGGCCCCAAAGGTCACTGCACTAGAGGCACAGTTGCTGTCCTGATGGGGTGTCTGTTGCTCTGACCAAAAGAAAAGGGTTTATTTCAGCGTCCAGCTAGTGGCCCATCCTCCACAGAAGCCAAGAAAGGAACTCAATCAAGCCAGGCACCTGAGGACCGGAGCTGACGTGGAGGCTGTGGAGGAACACTGTTCTCTGGCTACTTCCTCATGGCTCGCTAAGGACCACGTGCCCAGGGTGACATCACCCACAATGATCTGGGCCCTGCCACATCAGTCACCCATCAAAAAACAAATGCGCCAGGCAGGCGGATCGCTGTGAGTTCAATACCAAAAAAAACAAAAAACAAAAATCAAAAAACAAAAAACAAAAACAAACAAAGAAACAAAAAAACCAAATGCACCACAGGCTTGCTCACAAGCCCGTCTGGTGGAGGCATTTTCTCAACTGTGGTTCTCTCTTCCCAAATAACCCTAGTTTGGGTCAAGTTGACATAAAACTTCTGGTTTGTACAGACGTGCTGGAGGTTGGTGGGGTGTAGTGGGAGATGATCAGGTCACCGGGCGCACGCCTAAAAAAGGATGGTGACTCCTCTTTCAGGCAACCAACCCCATGTGCTGCTTCTCCCGTAGGCGCCTGCATGCCCTGCGGCCAGCCCACAGCATCCACCACCACTGTCCGACTTCAAGAGCCGGGAGCTGAATACGATGCCTTTTCTTCAACCCGGCCGCATACTGCGCATTGCAGTCACACAGCGTAAGTTACCAGAATCTACATGTTAGCAAGCATAGGTATGTGGGGGTGTAGAGATGACACGCGGGACAGCTACCCAAGAACACAGGGGAGCTACGAGGCTATTCCCCTAATGACATTGTCCTTCGTTCATTTCGTGAACGACATACAAACTCCTGCATAACCACCCTCGAGGAGCTGCAGAAGATAAATTCAACATGACGTACGAGTAGCCTTGAGCTTCTCACAGCAAGCAATAACGCAGCAGCAATAGATCTCCTTTTCGCTTTCCTAGAAGATGCTATTCTACTACAGATAAAGATAAGCCACACCCCTGGGAGGAACAGGCACTGTCACACCTGATATATGCAAATCTCCTCTAATGAGACTTACACTCTTTTTCTTCCTAAACCCAGTTTCATATTTACAAAGACTGATTTCTTCCTCAAATGTCATAGACTGCTTTCTTCCTCAAATGTCATAATGTCCCCAGCATGCATACATTGCTAGTAAAGTATAAATTATTTTGTCAAACCTTCAAAAGTAAAAAACAAAAAATCAAAAACACAAACAAAAATAAAGTAAAAACCAAAATGAAAATTAAAACCTACTGAGCATACCACGTACAAAAATAAACCCCGCCACCCGCCACCCTGCCCGGTTCCCTGTCAGTGGGCGTGTCCTTCTGAGCTCCTCCCCCTCACGGCCCCCCCTCCGTGGGCGTGCCCTTCTGAGCTCCTCCCCCTCAAGGTCCCCCTCAGTGGGCGTGCCCTTCTGAGCTCCTCCCCCTCAAGGTCCCCCTCAGTGGGCGTGCCCTTCCGAGCTCCTCCTCCTCCTCCTCAAGGCCCCCTCAGTGGGCGTGCCCTTCTGAGCTCCTCCTCCTCCTCCTCAAGGCCCCCTCAGTGGGCGTGCCCTTCTGAGCTCCTCCCCTTCAAGATCCCCCTTAACAAGCATACCCTTCTGACCTCCTCCTCCTCCTCAAGGTCCCCTCCGTGGGCGTGCCCTTCTGAGCTCTTCCTCCTCCTCAAGGCCCCCTCCCTGAGCGTGCCCTTCTGAGCTCCTGACCCAAAGGCTGAACATGTACCTTAAACTCAACTTGTCCAGAACACCCCCACCTCTACACCCCTCAAGATTAAAGGTCAACTTATTTAACCCCACAGAACTGGATACCTCAACTCGTATTTGTAAATTTTCTACTGCACATATTTCACCATAATTTTTAAAAGTTAACTTAATCTTGGCCCGCCTCTGCATGCCTACATCAGTGCCCAGACATTAGACTGTGGCCACCGTCCTAAAGAAATCTGTATTTCAGAGTAGAGTGCATATGCGTGCCAAGCTTGCACCAAGATCTGTGTGTGTGTGTGTGTGTGTGCGTGCGTGCGTGCGTGCGCGCGCGTGGATGTGTGCATGTCTGTCTACCTGCCTGCCTGTCTGCCTGTCTGCCTGTCTGCCTGTCTGTGCAGATGCCCAAAGAAGCCAGAAGACAGCATCAGATCCCTTGTGGCTGGAGTTACAGGCGGTAGTGAGCTGCCTGGTGTGGGTGCTGAGAACCACACTCTGGTCCTCAGGAAGAACATCAAGTGTTCCTAACCACTGAGCCATCTCCCCAATGCCCTGGAGTTTAATGCCCAGGTTAAAAAAATGAGAGATGAATAAAACAGCTCATTCTTACCCCAATCCTCTCTCAGCCCACTGCCCCAGTCAATCATGGAGCCTAGAAGCTTCTCTCATTTTTAAAAAATACCTTTTTAAAAATTACCATACAAAGTAATGTGTTTCCTTATGGCATCTTCATATCCGTATGTCACTATGTGTTTCTGTGCTAATTATTTCCCCCAAGTCTGCATGACCCCCTCTAATCCCTGTCTCACAGGACAGCCAGAACAAGCTTCAGAAGGTGACAGGCAAGTCTCCACAGCTCTCCAGCAAGGCCACCCACAAATCCCTGACCTGATAAGCAGCGCCTGCCTCACCTGGCCAGCTGTTTCTCACACTCCCCCCCCCCCCCCCCCGCTGCTGTCCTTTTCTCCTCCACCCCCACTGTCTTCCCACGGGCAGGCTTGCTTCCAATGACCTGGTTTCTCCCTCCTCTCAGGGCTGAGTATACAGCACTTCCATTTCCTCCAGGAAGCCTTCGCTGACCCACCCTGAGGCTTCTCAAATCTCAACATTGCTGACGTTCGGAGCCTAGTCACTAAACTGTCTGATGGCAGGACAGAGCTGTCCTGTTCCTTCTAAGACGCTTTCCCGTCAGTAGATCTCCAAATGTGGGTCACGACCCCCTTGGGGGTCCCCTAAGACCATCAGGAAACACAGATACTTACACTACGATTCCTAACCGCAGCAAAACCACAGTCATGAAGTAGCAGCAAATTTAATTTTATGGTGGGGGGGTCACCACATATTAAACTATATTAAAAGGTGGCAGGGTTAGCTCTGGGCGCCACACAGGTGACCCGGTGGCATCCAAGAACATCTCCCACCATTTATGAGCGTTATTCTGTTGAGGACTGCCTCACCAGGCCAGACGGGAGGCACAGATCTTCTCCCTGCAGTGCACCCTCATCAGGAGCAGTTAGGCTCTGGTGACCCAGTGTCACCGTCCCTCCTGCGCAGCCATCTCCACCTCAGTACCCAACACACAGTAGGGCCTCAAAACGTACCTATGGAGTGAGGAAACTCCAGTGAGCCTTTCCACATAATGGTCTTCTTAAGGATTTTGAAATCACCTCTATCTAGCAATTCAAATGGGTCCCTCCACTATTGAATGTGGCTTCCTCTGCAGTGGCTTGGGGAAGGCCTTTGTGGGCCACAGGCAAAGACCACAGGGGTCAAGTCCATGGCCAAGCACTTTACGACAACTTGCTGAGTAGGTGCCAAATGACAACAAGCCTACCTGGAATCAAAACCACTGCCAGCAATATCCAAAGTGGCTTAGGAAACAAAAAAAAAAAGGAATCTGCAAAACCAAAGCAAACAAACAAATAACAACAAAAAAAAACCACACGCAAAGCGCTGAAGTTTGACTCTTTCTGTCTCAAAACTTCTGACTCGAGGCAAGGAAAAGAATCTGAGCAAGACTTGGCGAAGAAGAAGAAGAAGAAGAAGAAGAAGAAGAAGAAGAAGAAGAAGAAGAAGAAGAAGAAGAAGAAGAAGAAGAGGAAAAGAAATCATGCCAATTTGGCAGATGCTAAGAAATACAGTCTCGGCTCTTTTAGAGCAGAGACGTGGACATGAAAGATAAAAGCTAATAGCTATTATTCTACCATTGGTTCGAATGATCTTCTCCAGAGAGGCATCAATTAAGACAGGGTTTGGCTGCACAGACACGGCTGGAAGTAGGTGACAGACACGGTTGGCGTGGTACTCCGCATCCGTCTGGCACCCAGGTTGCTGCTGCTGCGCTCGCTCTCTCTCTCTCTCTCTCTCTCTCTCTCTCTCTCTCTCTCTCTCTCTCTCTCCCTCCCTCCCTCCCTCCCTCCTGCTCTCCATTTTCTTGGTATTCTCATGGCCACAACGTGGCCTTCAGGGCTCCAGCCATCAGACACACACATCGAAACAAGCCCCAGGTGTACCCCAGATGCACCAGCCACTTTAAATGAGCGTCCCCATTGGCCACCCCAACTTGCAGGACACCGAGGAACATCTCCTAATGATGTCACCATTACCCCACCACCTATCCTTTTAAACCCCATAGAATCCAAAAGAGCCTGGTTAGGAAAAAAGGCAAAGCTGCACGGCAGAGAGCACTCCCTTCTATGGCGGAGTCAGTGTGTTAAAGCTCTACAAGAGAGCAGAATTTCAGGGGTCTTATCAAAGCCGTGCCTAGAGCTTTATATAAAACAATAAGGTTGAAAGCCACTAAAAGCCACAGAACTAATGGAAGGTAACCAAGGGGCTGTAAACCTCCCTCCGGAGCTCATTTACAACACTAGAACTGAAGCTGCCATGAATCCCGTCTGCGTACACACAGGTTTAAAATTAAATTTCTATACTGACTTTCTTCCAAAGGAGAGGGGGTGGGGTGCTGGTTTGTGAGGAAACTCTTATGGGACATATAGGTAAGGTACTTCTACATTTTAAAGATTAGTCAGGGACTCGAGACTCATGTTCACATTTTCTCTTTCAACAGAATTCCAAGTGGGGGCCACATCTTCAGACACTTCAGCGTCCCTCCCCTCATATCCCAGTACAGAACAGTAAACAACAGGCTTGAAAGAAAGACGGCTCGCTCCTGGCCGGCGGACAGAAGCCGCTTCCCAAGACCCAAGCGTCTCACAGGGACTTGGATTTATGAGGGCTGATTTGTTTTTATATACATATATATATGAATAATGTGCCTGCATGTAGTATGTCCTGTGGCGGTCGGGAGAGGGCGTCAGATCCCCCTGGAACAGGAGTTACAGAGGGCTGTGAACTGTCACATGGGTGGTGGGACCTGAATCCAGGTTCCCTGCAAGAGCAGCCAGCGCTCTTAGCCACTGAACCATCTCTGCCGGTTCTCACAGGAACTTTTTTTTTTTTTTTTGGTTTTTCGAGACAGGGTCTCTCTGTGTAACCTTGGCTGTCCTGGACCCGCTTTGTAGACCAGGCTGGCCTCGAACTCACAGTGACCACCAGCCTCTGCCTCCCGAGTGCTGGGATTAAAGGCATGCGCCATCATGCCCGGCTTTCTCACAGGGACCTTTAAAGGGATTTCAGTACCGTGCTTATCTACCAGCTTTGCCTGGTTCAGAGACATCTCTAAAAATGTGTTAGCATTTTAGTTCATCTCGAACGCCCTTTCCTGTAGCATCAAATCAAAGTAGGGTATTAAAAAGTAGCTACAAAAATACTAATGTGCTTTTCAGCCTATAGGCTGCCTCTATAATATACAAATATTATTATTAAATGCAGTGCTACAAATAGAATGCCAATTTCAGCCACCACCCACACAGTTGATTATTTGCAAAACCTCCGGGCGCTAAGGCAAGGGAGGGGAAGCAGCCTCAATGGCCCAGCCCTCTGGCCTGCCTTTCTCGCAGGGCCCCACAGTGCTTTCTTCAACCCACGATCTCTGACCGAATTCCTCATGATCAGTTGCCATCTTCCTGGTCCAAGGTGCCCTAACATTTTAAATTACAGTGTTGCCAAATTAATCATGTGAGTGAGCAATTAATTATGAGCTAATCTCACTCGATTTTCTCACACTTCGTGAGCACCTGAAGAAACGCCAGGGATACACAGAGGCAAAACAAAAAAACGTCCCCGTTCGGAAAGCATAAATCCAAATAAAAACGAGCTGCCAAGGCTCTCAGAGACTGTCTTTCCCTGAACTGCACGCACCATTCTGCCATTTCTAAAACGCCCGAATTCTGCCTTTCCAGAGGCAGGAAACACAGGCAAGTCAGGGTTAGAGGAGAGTATTGTGACAAGCTGAAAAGAGTCATACTTTTTTAAACCATCCTTTCAAACTTGAACAAATATCATAAAAAAAAAAAGTCATCAATGACTTTTTAACTTTTTCTCACAGCATCTTCGCTGAAAGGGACAAGAAACGGCTTCAGGAAAATAGAAAGAAAGGCGTGGGCGGCTGGGCTGCCTGAGACCACCAGTTCTCTGGTTTTTCTCAGGGAGTCCTCCCTGAGGCCCCAAGTTTCAGCAGGACTCCATGTCCACGGTCCCCCCCCCCGTCCTGCCCCCCCACCCTACCCTGCCCCCCCCCACCTCCCCACCCCCCCACCCCCCCACCCCCCCCCACCCCCCCACCCCCCCCCCCCCCGCCTCACCCAGCTGCATCAGGGAGATGCAAGGAAGGTCAAGTTTGTAGGTTCCCGGGAAACAGTGCGGGACGGAAGAAATCCCCGGGATATTGCACAAGCTGAGGGTACAGAATGGGGGTGGCACAAGGGACACAGTGGGCACCATGGATGCTAATGGCTACACGAGGGTTGTGTAAGGCTGGGACGGGTCACAAGGGGCACCGGGATATTGCACAAGCTGAGGGTACAGAATGGGGGTGGCACAAGGGACACAGTGGGCACCATGGATGCTAATGGCTACACGAGGGTTGTGTAAGGCTGGGACGGGTCACAAGGGGCACACGGTGGGGTGCGTGAGGTACTCAAGGCAGAATGGTGTGTGCTTTACTGGGGACATGAAGGGTCACATAGTGGGACAGGAGTCAAGCACAGCTGGAGATCCAGAGTGAATGGGGGTTGGGCGGGATTATGGGAAGGGGGTGCCCATGGCCAGGCGCAGTTTGTGCACAACAGGAGCATCAGGGCCAGGCGTAGGAGGATATACAAGGTGGAGGGAGGGGTGCACACACGGCTGCACACGGTGAGGCGTGTCGGGGGTGCACAAGGTGAGGTGAGGGAGTGCACATCTACGGGAATGGGTTGCACACTGTGGAACACATGAGTGCACGGCTGTGGGGCACCGGGCCACGAGGTGGAGAGTGGGGTACACGGCTGGGCACAGAGTGTGCACAAGTAGAGGGTGCGCACGGCGGAGTGCACGGAGTGAACATAACGGGGCGCAGAGCGGGGCGGACCGTAGCTCGCAGGTAGTGGGGCGCAGGATAGACAGGGTGGGGTACGGGGTGTACACGGCGAAGCGCGGCTCGCACTCAGAGGGGCGCGTGGAGCACTCGGAGGGGCGCCGGGGACGCACGGGGCGGGGTGCACATAGCGGGGCGCGAGGTGTGCAGGGCAGGGCGCCCGAGGGGCGGGCACGGCGCGGCCTCTCGCAAAGTTTCTAGCAGTTGCGCGGCGCCGGCTCCCTACCCGACCGCGCCCTCCCCAGCCGCCCGCGTGCCCCGGCGGAAGGAGGTGGAGACGGGGAGGGCGCGGGCCGGGGGTGGCGCCGCTAGAGGGCGCTGCGGCCGGGACGGGGCGGGACGGGACGGGCGGCAGCCCGGAACCGCGCGGGGGCGGCCTGCGGCTCCGGGCCCCCTCCCGTCCCCGCGCCGCGCCCCGGCCGCTCGCTACTTACCCGCAGAGCAGCCGAGCAGCGCCAGCAGCGCGGGCGGCCGCATCCCGGAGGCGGAGGCTGCGCGCCCTTCCCGGAGCCGAGCTGCGCGGACGCCCTGCGCGCCTGACCCTTCTCGCGCTCCCCTCCTCCTTCCCGGCGCCGCGCCGGCTCGGGCTGCGCCCTCTGGCGGCTGGGAGCGGGAGCGCCCCGGTGTGCGCTCGCGGCGGCCGCGGACCGAGCTGGTCCTGCTGCCCGCCCGGACCGACCGCGCCCTCCTCTGGGCAGCTGACCCCAGGATCTCCCCTTTGCCCCCCTGACACTCTCGTGCCCTTCCCTTCCCTTCCCAGCTCTTCCTAACCCAACCCCCAGTAGCAGATCACTCACTCCACTTACTGTCCCCAAAGTGAAGAGTTAGGCATCATTTTCCTTCCCTGCTAATGGACTATATTGGTTTTTTTTTTTTAATAAAAAGCAAAATCGATAATTCAAGTCTTAATATCGTTGGCACCGATGTTCTACTTTGATGAAGGTGTTTTTAATCAGCTCAACTAATTTACTTAATATCCTCTTTTTAAATGGAATCTGATCGACAGCTTGGGCCTGGAGTTTTGCTCTCTTTATAGATGTTAGTGTAAAGCTAATTTTTTATAAATGTAATTTTGAGTGAAATATAAATGTCATCATGATGGAATAGGGGTATACTTTTATTCAAGATACCTGATGAAAACGGAGCAATTAAAAATACAGAGTAGAGCGGTATGGAAAAGCTGCAAAGGCAGAGAGGCCCTTCCAGCACAGAACCATGAAGGACCCAGGAGCTTACCCACCCAGTTGCACTGCACCAGACTACAGAGGGAAACAATTACAAGAGTAGAATTAGAGGGTCCTTTCCCAGAAACACAGGTTTTCTCTTGCGTCTCCAAGGAGACGTGAGTAGGATCGAGTGAACACCCCTGGCTTGAGCTTAGCCGGTGGCGGTCTGGAGAGTCAGGGTTGCCAGTCAGTGATGCTGACCCTAGGACAAATGGACTCACTGGGCATTCTTTCCCAATCACAAGAAGAAGGACCCTCAGAGCCGACCTATTCATAAGGTCTTCGACTGTGTCTTAGTCCCCGTGGGTCTGCAGCCCAACGCTTGCTGACTAACGCCAGTCTCTTGATTAACGAGGACCAGGGCTAGATCCCATCCCCCACCCCACCCCACCCCCGCGCCAAATTTTTGGTTAGCAGCTTTGATTCCTTGGCCTGTCTTGGGAAACCCCAAAACCTGTAGATGGTTTTCCATGTCCAAAGTCAGCTAGCTTTGCCCCAGAAAATACCCCCTTTCCTGTGTTAAGACATCGCACAATACAGTCAAAATGAAAGCCGGGAGAAGAGTCTAGTGGCCACGTGACTCAGCTGAGGCTTCTCCTTGGCTGAGCTTAATGGATCAGACTTTTCGTCACAGTTGATCCTGAGAGCCTGGAGGGGAAGCTCAGTGTTTAGGAGCATGCCCTACTCTCCCGGGGGACTCAAGTTCTGTACCCCAAACCAACATCTGTTACTTCAAACCCACCTGTAACTCCAACACCAGGAGGATCCGAGGCCTCTGGCCTCCCCAGGCACCGGCACTTGCATGTACACACAGGCTCACACGTGCGCATAATTAAAATCAACAAAATACACATATTTTGGAGGGATTTTGTCGAGACAGGGTTTCTCTGTATAGCCTTGGCTAGCCTAGACTCACTTTGTAGACCAGGCTAGCCTCGAACTCACAGCGATCCACCTGCCCCTGCCTCCTGAGTGCTGGGACTAAAGGCATGCGCCATCATGCCCAGCTAAAATACACGTTTTTTTTTTAAATTGAAATTCTTCATCAGGACACATACAACATTGTTGTATTCCAGGACAAGTGTGGGAAATGGGGTCGTAAGGACAATAGCACATTCTTTACGTGGTGACTTGCCTGCCTTTTCCGTCTCCACAGAGGACAATGACAGAGGACACAGCACACAGCTCCGTGCTTTTCAGCCGGTCATAAGATAGATAGACCTTGGGGTCTGACTTTCACATGAACTCTGGCGCCCCATATTTGACCACGTCTCCCGGATGGGGAGGCCCGGCAACACTCAGAGGAAGGATAGCAGGCTACCAAGAAGAGACTTGGTACCCTATGAGCATATACAGGGGGAAGAGGTCCCCCTCAGTCACAGTCATAGGGGAGGGGAGTAAGGGGAAAATGGGAGGGAGGGAGGAATGGGAGGATACAAGGGATGGGACAACAATTGAGATGTAATATGAATAAATTAATAAAATATTTTTTAAAAAAAGATAGACTTCCTCAGGGCCCTCTTCCCATCCTAGTAAGTAAGACTCTCAGAGCAAGCCCACTCACAGTGGTACTAACAGGCACACGGTGACGCTTGCCTGTAACACCCACTGTGAGGGGACTGTTTTTCACGGTGGACAAACAAGTCTCAGACACTCCAAGATAGTAACAAGAGGAAGAGTGGGCCAGAGCTCTAGTTCTGTGGCATTCCGTCCCCTTTACCTGAGTTGTCACCCCCCTGCTGGCTTCCAGGGTTGTCCAACTTTCCTTGTTGGAGGACAGGGTGAGAGGCACGCGCTATCCCCTGACAAGGACCCGATAGAAACAAGATTGGACGGGCTGGTGGGGTTTAAAGTAATTAAAAATGTAAGTAACTTAAAAATTTATCTGTATAAATACCTGAGGAAAATAACATAAGCACATATTCCTAACGTCATCGGTAGCCAACTGCCTAATTAGCTTCTCTGTGGGTGGTTTTCGATCTTAGAGCAACACCAGGCTCATAAAGCAACACTCTTTGTCCAAATGATCCTGTACTTTTGGCTGCTGGGCCTTGCGCACGGGTCTGAGACAATCCTTAGAACTGAGCCCAGGACTCCCTAGCCCAGGTAGGGAGACAGAATGTCCATAACCTACCATGTGATGGATGCTTTGGCAGGATGGCAGGAACACTCTGGAAGAACACATGGCAATATATGACATCTATCAAGCCCATTGGGACTGATTGTGTAACGTCTCAAAGGCGAACTAGCGCCCAGGAGTCCTGCTCAAACTATGGCACCAGCCAAGGACAATACAGGCCGTAAACTTCAAACCCCTACCCAGATCTAGCCAATGGACAGGACATTCTCCACAGTTGAGTGGAGAGTCGGGTATGACTTTCACACATATTCTGATGCCTCATATTTGACCATGGACCCTGGAGGGGGAGACCTGGTGGCACTCAGAGGAAGGATTGCAGGCTACCAAGAAGAGACTTGATACCCTATGAGCATATACAGGGGGAGGAGGTCCCCCACAGTCATAGGGGAGGGGAGTAGGGGGAAAATGGGAGGGAGGGAGGAATGGGAGGATACAAGGGATGGGATAACCATTGAGATGTAATATTAATAAATTAATTAAAAAATTTTTTAAAGGAAAAAGAAAAAAAGGCAAACTAGTAAGTGTCTGTGCTGAGAGAAAGGGGAGAGCTAGTCCCAGGCAGAGGTGTGGCACCCGTGTAGCAGCAAAAGCCATGTGACAGACTGGGGGAAAGGGTTCTGGCCAGGCTCCCTCCAGCCTGCTGCCTGCGACTCCGAACGGGCCCTCCGGCCTCCTATTCCTGTCTGGCAAGGGCCGCTGGACAGGCTCAGATTCCTGCCTGTCCCTCCAGGCTTCCGTTTCCGGCCTGGTATAAATTAGAAAGCCCCAGTTTCCGGGACCGCCATTCTTGCCCCACCCCAGGAAGTGGCTTTCTGAGATTTGAGAGATCTGAAGGATTTCCCAAACTCAACTCCAGCCTGGTACCTGAAGGTGAGAAGCATTTCTTTGGGGCTTCAGAGTATCAAGTCAGGCCCGTTATATGATACCTGAACCGCTGGTGAGCCATCCCTCAGCGCCGAATCTGCACTTCCGGTTGGGTAACAGGAGTCACCGTTCCACTGAACACCTTAACCATCAAGGCTGTAAGAGGATCTTTAGGCAACGAGGAAGAAAGACAGGAAAGACAAGAGACATAGCAAAGCATCCTGGGAGCACAGACCATGGCAAGGGCACATGCGAAGCACTTGGACATTCTAAAAGGACGTGGCCAAGACCCCACTTCTCTTCCAACGCTATCCCCAGACCATAGGCAGAGGCATTCTGGCCAACCAAACAGGAACCCAGGGCCTTCACCCAGACAGGTTTCACCAAAGGATTCTCACAGACTACCGACTCTGAACCAAGAGCCTCGAAACACAGCTCGGTCACCTTCTCACCTCTAGAAGCATCCCAAGCAAGCCCTGGAAAGCCCAAGACATTTGACACCTGGTTTTCTCTTCTCCTGATGCCCCACAAGTGTAAAGGTGACTGTCCACACGTAGGCCACCTCCTCGGACTTCTCGTCAGAACTAGATGATCCCACCTGGCCGTGATGCTCTCTCTTCCAGAGGCAGGACCCCCCTCCTTACCTGCATGGCTAGAAAGACCAGAGATCCATGCTCCGTGCAGGAGCAGCAGGAGGAATTGGGGTGTTGGATGCATTTACTTGATGCCGTAGCTAATGTCATTTTACATTAGCTCCTCGTGGATATAGGATCGTGACTAAGTCAGCCAAGCAAAAATTAGTGGGAAATGTCTTCACACTTCCACAGATAACACACTCAGGAAGGAATGCTCCAGGCTCTCCTCCGTGGAGGACCTGCCATGCTCTCCTGTGACGTGACAGTGGAAGTGGGGAGCTCCTTCCTGGTGTATCAGACTGACGCAGGCACACAGAGGGACATGAGCGTGTATGAGCACACATCCTCTGAGAAACTGGGAACAGAATGAGGGGGAAGAGTGAGGGAGAAGGGAAGCCGTTGAGTAGGGTGGGGAAGGCACAGTCTCTGGCAGGTCTCCCAAAGAGAGGGGGCCAGGCACGTGGTGGCCTGAAAGCTGGAAACTGTAACCACTCAGAGACAGGAGCTGAGTGAGCGCATGAGGGACATCGGAGTGAAGCTGGCTAGGTCGCCGAGGAGGCCGACCTTCCGGGAAGGACCCTGGGGCCATTGGAGATGCTGTGTTGGCTGCCAGCAAGGACACAGCTACCATCACCCCACCGTGGGGTGATGGTAGCTCTCGGTGCCTGTCTTGCATCCTAATTGCCGCCTGTCTCAGAGAAGTAATGAATAACTACTTCACAATGTGATGAAGTCACAGATGATGCCCGTGGCACAGTAACAGAATGAAAAAACAATGCATGAGGGGGGAAAACCTAATTCATATGATAAATACATGCCGTTGATAAGCATTCTGGCAGTTAGTATTTCATCTAACCTTAGAGAGAGAGAGAGAGAGAGAGAGAGAGAGAGGGAGGGAGAGAGAGAGATTCTTAGCCAGGTTGTAGTGGCACACGCCTTTAATCCCAGCACTTGGGAGACAGAGGCAGGTGGATCACTGTGAGTTCGAGACCTGCCTGGTCTACAAAGTGAGTTCCAGGACAGCCAAGGCTACACAGAGAAACCCTGTCTCAAAAAACAAACAAGCAAACAAAATACCTGACTATTCTTTTTTTCTACTTTTCCTTTGAGATGGAGTCTTACTGTGTATGTGTCCCAGGCTGGGTGGGAACTTTCAGTCTTTCTATCTCACACTCTTACCCTCTAGATCAGTAAGACAAGTCTCAGGAGGGTCTAACACCAGACGCCAGAACTGCCTGTGATGACAACTGTGCTCTTTAATGGGGCAAGCGTTGCCACTGGGGAAGGAGTCACTGTGACCGTGTGACGAAGGTCAGAACAATTGTACTTGTGAGTGGATACTGGCTGGCGCTAAGAGAGAGAGAGCACAGAAGGGGACCAATGAAGCAATTAATTAAAATGGGTGTCTGCCAGAAGGATGAGTTGGTAGAGAAAAATGAAAGATTATAATGGACACGAATACATGAGAGGGATGACGTCACAGCATCCGCTGGCACGTGGCGGTGCTCTGAGAGCTCCTCATATACCAGGCTCAGTTTGTTGCGGCCACAGTCCATAACTCACTGGGCCCTGTTTCACATGGAAAGAACATGTGGTGGAGCCGTGGCAGGAAAGGGATAGATAGACAGACAGGCTGGCAGACAGACAGATAGACAGACAGTCAGGCCAGGTAGACAACAGGCAGGCAGGCTGATGGACAGACAGGCAGGCAGACAGGTAGGTAGATAGGCAGGCAGACAGACAGACGGACAGACAGTCAGGCCAGGTAGACAACAGGCAGGCAGGCAGGCAGACTGATGGATAGACAGGCAGGCAGACTGATAGACTGAGGGAGTTACCTAACTTCTTTCTACCTCCTAAGGACTAAACCACCTTCCAGCAGCACCAGCCTGGAGTCCAGCCTTCCTCATATGGGCGTTTACTGTCCAGGGACTGGATTGAGAGCTCAGAGGGATCGCCCTTGCATAGTGGATGCATGTTAAGCCCTGGATATCATCCCTGGTGTAAAAACAAAAATAACCTAACAGTACAGCTTAAGAGTATTTTCTCTCTGAGAGGATACCGGGCTAAATAAAATGGGGGGGGGGAGGGGCATAAAACAAGATTGGGGCTGTAGCTGTCAGGGACTGGAAAACACTTAGGAAGATAGAACAGCAGACAATGTCCCTTGTTTCTGAACTATTTACCCAGTAACCACACAGATGATGGTCGAACAAAGCAGAGCAGGTGATTTGAACAGCTCTGGGTGACCTTAGAAGAAAGAAGCCTCCAGACCTTCCAGGATAGTGTTGGGGTGAGAGTGGAGTTAGAACCGAGGTCATAGCATGCGGGGAGCATCTAGACTGGCAGAGGCAAATGAGCAAGACATTAATGCCAGTGAAGAAAGAGAGATGTTTAAGCTTTATTAGCAGATTGGTGTGCTTGCAACTAATCATGTCTGAAAAGCACTGCTGGTCCTAAGAGGTGACAGTACTGTGAGGGGACACCAACAAGCCTGGGGAGATCCTACATCCCAGCCAGAGAAGCAGTAAGCAAGCAACTCGGCCCACAGAGATGGTGGCCACAGGGACATGACGGCCATTTATTCATCCACAAGACAAACACTTGGCCGAGGGACACAGGCATCATTTATTTTCATTGAAGAAACTCAAGCCAAAGCTTGCTTCATTTTCTTTTTCCCCCCTTCTAACAGTGTATTTTCTTCATAATTTCTCAACTTCAATAACAATAAAATAGCTGTGGCATAATAGTTGTACACAAGCGAAAACATCATTTTCAGAAATAGCATTTGCTAAGCGTTAAGCCAAGCAGATGCTGGAAGGCTCTTGCTTAAATCAAATTGCTGTGCGTTTGGGGTCTTGCGGAGTTTTCTAGCCTCCGTTTGACTGCTTTGGGCAGTAACATCTATCTTCAGAAGAACACAGGAAAAAGGAAAGGGAAAGACCTAAATCTTGGGGTACATGATATAGGTCTATTTTGGGAAGCCACCGGAATTTATTGAAGGTTGTGGGGGGCCAATAATAAATAAAAAGAGAAGGAACTGGTCTGGTGAGATGGGTCAGCACCCAATGGTGCTTGCAACCAAGCCTGGCTTTCTGAGGTAGATCTCCTGGACCTACATGGTGAAAGGAGACAGCCAACGTGCAGTTTCTCTTCCGATTACACGCACATACATAGACACGCACACGTAGAAATGTTAAGACAAAAACAAAGAGAAATTCTGAAATAGAGATGCGATTGTAGGCGAGATGAGACTGTGAGGGAGAGAGATCCCAGGCGTGGGATTTAAAGGATTTTCCAATGACTGAAATCAACACATCGTATCTACAGTGCACACAGAACAGCCGCCTTCTGTTTGAGCGTTTGACATACTAGGCACTAGCAAGGAGACTGAGGCCTCCGATGTAGGTTAGAACGTTTTACCACCTCCTATAGCCCTGTGATTTGGATCTGGAATGTCCCCCAAAGACCCACGTGCTTAAGGTACGGTCCCCAGCTTGTGGCACCATAGAGATGTAAGTGGAACGTTTAGTGCAAGCCTACCGGAAGGAAGTTAGACCACTGAGGCCATGGCCTCCAATGGGACTGGGGAACCCTGACCCCTCCCACTTTCGCATCCTGGTCCTGGGATGAGGATTTTTGCTTCACCACGCCCTGAGGTCGTGTATGGCCTCAGCACTGAGCAGTGAGGCCAGGTGGAGCATGGCTTGTAATTTCCAACACCATGAGCCAAAGTAAGACTTTCCCCTCCATAGGTGGATCATTTTTGGGCATTTTGTTATGGCGTCGGGCAGGCTGACTGACACAGAGTGCTTCGAGAGTGTAACGCTAATCAGAGTATCCCAGAGCAAAGGCGTCAAGAGGCAGAGTGCAAAGCGCACCAGGGGCAAGTCCAGAAGATGGCCGTGAGAATGCTCCACGGCTATTCTAACAGCCCTGGAAGCTGCCCGAGCCAACAAGGAGCGCGAAGGAGCCGAACAAAGAGCAATGACGTCACGGAGGAGGAGCCAGGAGTGTTTCTGAAGCTTGGCCTATGAATGGCTAGAGATGGGAGGAAAAGGGGCTCGTGCACTTCAAACATCCCGCCTCTCTGTGTCGCATTTGGAGTGAGGGAGGGTCACCTGGGTGTAAGTGTTCAAGAATCAGAGCGGCACTGGACCGCAGCGTGCAGAAGACTAGATGGAACGCAGGGTTGACATTACCCATGAAAGAATAGAAAAAGAAACTATGACGGATAATGGGAACAGAGAAGGGTTCGGGGCTGGAGAGGTGTCCCAGCAGTCCAGAGCATTTGCTACTCTCCCGGAGGACCTGAGGTCAGACCCCAGCAGCCACTCCCGTGGCTCACAACCGCCTGTAGCTACCGCTCCGGAGCATTTGGCGCCCTCTTCTGGCTTCTGCAGGTAATTGCATGCAAGTGGTGCACATAAACCCATAAGTAAATATAAATAAATGCCCATAAAGAAAAATAAACAATTATTTTAAGGGAAAAGACCGGGGGGGGGGGGTAGGGGAGAAGCAGGTAGGTAAAAAGAGAATGTCAGATAGAAAAAAAATGAGTTGGGAGTATGTTGGGGGCTGGTAATGCCAAGATGTCAATAGACCGCGAGGGGGAGAGGGAGGGAGGGGAAGAGAGACGGGCGGCATGGGTTAGTGTGGGAAAGGAGCACGCGGCTGGGTCAGCGTGCGTGGAGGAGACGGAGAACATTACCAAGCATTTGGGGATTATGGGTAGGAGGTAGCCTGAGATGGAGCTGGGAGGGAAAGTTAGTTTAGAAGGTTAATATCTGCCGTGCCCCACGTAAGGGCTGGTTCTAGAATACCACAGGTGCCTGTGTCTTTATTTGATTGATAGCGGGCTCGAGAAGACAGCCATGATAATTATAGCCTAATAATAAGCATTTATTAGGCCACACCATTAAATTGACCACAACACATCCCTGCTCCAAGCCTGTGAACTCCTTTTCTTTTGCCAAATCCCAAGTTTCAGCATTTTTTTTTTATTAACCAGTCACTTTAAATTAGGTGAAGCAAGATTTACACAGGAAGCACGGGGATACGTGAGAATGTCTGAGCAGGAGCCTAGAGCTTGGAGGCCAGTAATTAGCATTAAAGTCCCGAGCAGAGCATCAGGCCAGGCAACTCCCGGCAGGATTTTGCTTTGTTCTGTTTTCTCTTTGCAATAAACATCTGATATCTATTCCAACATCATTTCTCCAACTCTCTGGCACTAGCTGAGTATTTAACAGTCAGCCCTGACATCACCTGCCTGGACCTATAATACCAGGGCCCATACATACGGCAGCTCGGTCCTACATTAATGACATTCCTAAGTCCCAGGTCACCTCGGGTCTAGCTGTGGCTGTAATTCCAGGGTTCCCACGAGCCTCTCCTGTGGCTCAACAGTTTGCTGGAGTGTCTCAGGGGACTCAGGCAGGCAGTCACTCACGCTTATTGCTTTATCATGAACCTCCAGAGGCGACAGAGCCAGGTCCACCGGGACCCTGAGCACAGAAACAATGTCCCCAGGGGGTTAGCATATGATGTCCTCCGGGCTGTCCATCAAGGAAAATGCAAAGAAATTAAAACCAAAGCAAAGGAAAAACAAAAAACAAAACATCTGGATGTATTTGGTAACAGCACTGCGGTGGGAATAACAGGGCGTCGCACGGAGGATATAGCTGCTGTGGTGAGCCGGGAATCTATTCAAAGACACTGAGACAAGGGGAAATCTTCAGGGAGAAAAATGAGGACTACACAAGGTACCTTGGGAGGCGGCTGTGCTCGCCACTGTCGCACTGGCGTCACACCCGTGCCGTGTATTTTCTAACAAGCTGCAGACACAGTACGTCATACAAGGTTGATGTCAGCCTGGGGTCGAACGGGCACGAGATGGAGAAGCCCTCTCAGGGGGCTTTTGTGTGCAAGGATGCTGTGGCTTTTATGCAAGCCTGTGTTGCTGCTGGTCTGTTGTGATCGTTACCACCAGGCAACTGTACATAAAAGCCCTCTTTTAAAAATGTGTTGGCCTTCTTCGTTTAATAAATGTTGACACAGGCAACTCCGTCTTGATCCAAGCAGCGTCCACACAACCCGTGGATGTGTTTGCCAACGCGCACGCTCTCCACAGCGCGTTCCTTAATCACTCCTTAGGCGTCGCTGATTAAATAATTGGCCACCGATGGCTGGCAGCATCTTGCATCCCTCTCTCCTCATCAGAGAATATGGAAAGAGGCTGCAAGCCCTAAGCTTTCATCAAGCCTCCGACGTTCTGGTTTACCCTGAAGCTGTCAGGGAGGGGGGTTTGGGGGGGGCGCGAGGCTGGGAGGAGCCCACCAAGAACGGCTTCATTACAGCCAAATGCGCTCTCAAAACCAATTACCACTCTAGAATTGCCAAAGATTTTAGGAGCTCTGTGCTAGAAACAGCCTGAACATCACTCTGTGATGTCACAAGTACAATTCTAGCAAGAAAGAGAAGCCCGTGGCAAAGCTTTCAGGATGGGACGGGAGCCAGGCCCAGCAATATCCGGAGAACGGAAGAGGGGCGGCTCACAAGAGCACATATTTAGCTTTCTCTTTGGACACTGCAAAATCTGAGCTCCCTCGCTGCTTTAGAGAATTCCTCCTTAGGCAGAGGCTGAGAAGTTCCCTACCCATCCCCTTGGGCAGCCAAGAAGCAGGCGCATAGACGCTGCAATCGTGTGTACTACAGCCTGCAGGGCACCCACCCTGCACTGGGTGGCAGGACCGACCGTGTGTACTACAGCCCGTGTGTACTACAGCCTGCAGGGCACCCACCCTGCACTGGGTGACAGGACCGACCGTGTGTACTACAGCCCCTGTGTAGTCACACAGCCTGCAGGGCTGGCAGAAAAGGCCCTGGATCTTTCCCCAGGGTGATCTGAAGTTAATCCTTGGCTTTCTGAGCCCCAGTCTTGATTGCCTGGAAACCCCCTGTGCCTACTGCCGCAGATTCTCTGAAGCCATGAATGGCTCTCACTTTCTTTCTTCTATAAAGTAGCTAGGGATTTCTATTGTCTGCCACCTCTGCGCAGGACGGGTCTAAAAAAGGCTGTCAATCACGGGAAGTGCAATCCTGCTCAATGGAACATTTGATTGGACAGTTTGCTTCGTTGTGACTCTAGGCACTAGTGATTGGAATAAAATCATACCTGAAGTAGAAAGGAAATCAAATCCAAAGCTTATCTAATCACATGTCTACAATTAATACTATACCGGGAGGAAAGAGGGGAAAAGGGAAGGATTTGATAGCAGATTCAGGAAGACGACAAATGAATTGTTTAAAAGGTGAGGGCTTGGAGCTGGAGAGGTGGCTCAGTGGTTAGAGCACTGGCTGCTCTCACAGAGGACCTGGGTTTATTTCCAGTCCCCATGTGACAGCTCAAAGCCATCTGGACTTACACTTCCAGGATATCTGCTGCCCTCTTCTGGCCTCCTGGAGCACTGCATCCACATGGTGGCACACACAAGCAGGCAAAATGCCTGCACACATAAAAAATTTAAATCCTTTAAAATTGTGAGGGCTTGTCTCACTGAGGTAAGAGCATTGCTTCTTCATCTTTCTTGCTTTAATAGATTGAAGGGCTCCTCTTAGCATCAGACAAATGGCTGTGGACAGTTCAGATAAGCCAGAAATCCACCTGTTCTCCTGAGGCACCTCCTTTTCCGTCCTGTGGGATGAAAGACGTGCATCGCAAGCCGAATTCCTCATCTCCTTCGGCTCTGCCTCTTTTGTCCCTGGCAAGCTCCTCCGGGGACCCAGGACTCTTTGGCCACACACTTGCCATTTCCTTTCACCCATGGGAGAAAATAGTGCAGGGTTTTCAAATTGATACCTTTGATTTTTTTTCTTTTTCATTCTTTCTTTCTTTCTTTTTTTCTTTCTTTTTTTTTTTTTTTTTTTGATCCTGGCAAAAGTCCAGACTTCTTATAATATCCAGATCAAATATTATTTCTTCATAAAGTTGCTTAAGTCCTTTGCCATGTAGTCCTTTATCCACAGGGGATACAGTCCAAAGCCCCCCAAGAGGCACCTAAAGCCATGAGTAATACGAACCCCATGTGGTATGCTGTTCATATATTTTATTATATATGAAAAAATATGTAATGAAGAGATTAACGTAACTAGTAATAAAGTAAAATGAGTGTAATGACATACTGTTAACAGAATTGTTAGTGTGCTGGGTTCGGCTGCATATGTTTATAATCCCGCTAAGAGTCTGAGGTCGGGATGTCTTAAGTTCAAGGCCACCCTGGGCTATCTGGTAACTCTGATCTTCATGGTGAGACACCATCTCAGAGAAAAGTGTTATGGGAAGAATGGGAAAGGAGAAAGGAAACTGTGAGATTTTGGGGGACATTTCACAGTAAAATATGTTTTACTTGGACACAGGCAGTGCAAGGCCACTACGATGGGTGTGCCTATATGGTGTCCATACGTCGGACAAAGGGATGATTCGTGCCCAGGTGGGACAGGACACAGTGGTAGATATTTCATCGTATACTCAGAGTGATATGCAATGCAAAGCATTAATTGTTTTTCTGGGTTTTTCCATTTGATATGTTTGAGCCTTTGAGCTCGGGTAATTGATATTCTCACCAGTAGGGGGCGCCACTGAGTTAATATTTTGAGTATCTTTCCGCAATACTCTCCAGACTGTTGGATATGGACGATAAATACATCTAGCTATGTATCACATGTATGCTGTTATATTAATTACCTCTCTGTATAAAAGCACAGACATAAAAAAAGAGTGTGAGGCAAATAGTATGAGGAATTCTATGGCTGTGGTGCACTCCCTCTGTACATGCCTCTGTCGTGTTCGCAGGTGTCTCTCACACACTGTGGTATTCCTGTTTCAGTGCCGTAATTTGTCTCCGAGTCTGCACGTGTCTAACACAGGGTGCTTTAACAGAAGTTTGTAAATGAGTGTTTTGCCTGCAGGCATGTATGTGCACCTTGTGAGTGCAGTGCCCATGGAGGCCAGAAGAGGGTGTCGGGCCCCCTGGAACTGCAGTTACAGACTGTTGTGAGCTGCCTTGTGGGTGCTGGGAACTGAACCCCGGGTCCTTAGGGAGGGCAGCAAATGCCTTTTACGTGCAGAGCCATCTCTACTGCTTCATAAGGTGTTTTCATAAGCCTGCAGAATTAGCTTATATAACGTCGGAATAGGGGTTTAAACATATAAAGTTTCCAGTTCTTGTGATTTTTGTCAGAAATGAGGGAATCATGAGTTGGTATTATGGGCTGCCCCATCTGAGGAAATGACAGTTCAAAGTCAAGCGAGCGACTTGTCTTCATTGATCTCTTCCAAGCTCGCCAGTTAAACGTTCTTTCTCTCAGTCTTGGTTTGACTCGTGAGGGCGCAAATGAATTACAACTCAACGCATAACCCAAGGCTACTAGAATAGAGAGAAACAGCATTTTACATAAAACAGTTGAACATCACCATCTCAATTAGGACTGGCACATTTTCTTGTATACCTGAAAGTATGTCTCCCAGCAAGCCTGGAGCCCAGTTACGTGTGCAGTCCTCAAGTCAGGGCAGGCAGAACAAGAGAAACATACATTAAATGCTCGCAATTCCCACTTCTGAAGATTCTATTCAGTTTGGGCATCCAGGGCTCAGTAATTTTCCTTATGAGAATCATCCAGCTGTGAAATTCTATAGAAAATAGGATCTTTAAAAAGTACTGCGTGCTGTGGTCCTTTGCAACGTCCCCTGCGCTTGCTGGGGTTGCCTGGCTGGAGGCAGAACTGCAGGGGTGCAAATGCGTTATGTTAATAATTAGCCAGGTGCGTTTTCCAACAGGGTGGCCACAGCCGCCTGCTCGTGTGCAACTGTTGTACGTTGACTCTGCAGTGTGAAGTTTTGTGATCTCGTTGATTTTCACCTCCCTCATAGAGTCCACAAACGTAGCCTTTTTTTTTTTTTTTTTTTTTTTTTTTTTTTTTTTTTTGGTTTTTCGAGACAAGGTCTCTCTGTGTAGCCTTGACTCTCCTGGACTCACTTTGTAGACCAGGCTGGCCTCGAACTCACAGCGATCCACCTGCCTCTGCCTCCCGAGTGCTGGGATTACAGGCGTGCGCCACCATGCCCGGCTTGTAGCCTTTTTTAATTTGGAAGCAAAACCAGTTTGAGTGGGATCTGCGAAGGGTCTTGACCTCGCGTTTGCTTCTTTGCGCTGGTTTCAGATTACTTCTTCCGGAGGACAACATTGACTTCCTGGCCAGGCCTAGCTGCTGAATATAACGTGGGTGGGGACCGTGGCTGGTGCGAGGGTGACGCTGCCTTGCCAGGGAACCCAGTGAGGGGAAGGCTGACACGCAGGCTAAATGCGGGTAAAGTGTAGCGGCTCAGAAAGCAGCACTCTAAAGTCCGGCTGAAGTGGACATCAAAGGAACTTTGCCCAAGGAGAGCAGACACAGGGAAAGGCTTTCTCGGGACCTCTTATCTATCTGAAGACCAGCTATGCTAAGGAGACCCGGTTGCTGCTTCCGTCTTCTTGCTGAGATTTCATTAATAGAGGGAGATTAAATTCATCTCACAGGAGAGACTGAAAATCCGACATGACACCGGAGCCTGCGGGACCTTTTCCCTCAGGCCATCGTGTGGTGCGGTCTCTGAGCTCATTCAATGCTCAAATCATTTCCTGTCGCTCCAAAGCAGCGGTTCCCAACCTTCCTGGCTCTGCGACCCTTTAGTACAGTTCCCTGTGTTGTGGTGATCCCCACCACCACCACCACCATAAAATTATTTTCGTTGCTACTGCGTAACTATAATTTTGCTACTGCTATGTAATGCATGTATCTGATATGCGACCTCCCCCCACCCACCCCAGGGGTCGCGATCCACAAGATGGGAACCGCTGCGGACTGGCCTGAAGGAGGGAGGGAGGGAAAGGGTTAAGAAGACGCAAGCAGGCTCATTCGCCCTGTAATTGTCCTTTCATGCCAGCAGGAGGCGCTGTTCTGCCATCCTCGTACACAGAGGCTCCTGCCTCTATCCTCAGTAACCTACTGGCGCCACAGCAGGGAAAGAGTGCAGAAAGCGGTGTGCACACTGTCTCCAAGACTCTCACCATGAGGTAACACGGAACCCGCCCCCTCATGCTCTGCGTTGCCGAAAGCAGGCCACACAGTTATGCACAAGTTTAAAAGGAAGTGTGCTTTCCAACGTCGGCAGGTTTTCAGAGAGTTAGGAAAAATGAAGGGACAGGTCTCTAAGAAACAGAGACTCCTGAGGCTATCAGGCACCTGGCAGGGCTCTGCGCGGACTATGTACACGAGAGGAAAGAGGAAAGGACCCGCGATTGTCAGGATTTTACATATCGATGCAAAGTAGTCACTTTTCTATTGCTGTGATAAAAATCTCACGGCCCAGGAAACCTATAGAAGGAAGCGGCTTTGGGTTTGATCTCTAAGAGAGGATTTATAATTACTGGGGAGACACGCGACAGCAGGCAGCTGGCGAAGGAAACCCTGAGAGCACCTTCACCTACAAGCACAAATTAGAGAGCGAAATGGAAGTGGGGCGAAGCTATAAATCCTCAAAGCCCATTGCCAGAGACACACTTCCTCCGGCAAGGCCACTTCCCGAACAGTATCACCAGCTGGAGACAGTACATCCAAATACCTGAGCGTCTGGGGGACATTCCTCATTCAAACCGGACCGCGATACCTGCTGGCCTCTATATAAACTTGCCAGACTCAGGCATTGCTGGTGACACACAGCCTACTGTAGAATATGGTATTTCGTATTATAATGAGCGCCGCCGTGTCTTAGAGGCCTACGGAGATGCCTCTATTGGTCATAAAGGCTTTAGGGGTCCGCCTTACTGATTTCGGGAGAGGAGCAACTGGGAAGGATAGAACAGTAATTCTGTGATGGGGTGAGGATCACATTCCCCACTAAACCAACAGTTTGGGGTGGGGGTGGGGGACTCACGATACTTTTTAGCGGCTTCTGACGTTATTTTATGTTCCCTTAAAATCGGGGAGGAAATACTTAAATGTTATTCATATATTCATCTTTTTGCCAATACCGCCCATGCGCGTGGGAATGCGTGTGTGCATTTATTCTCGGTGCTATTGTTTGCGTAGTGGAAGGAAAGTTCTGTGGAGGCAAAAGTGTCTAAGGCCTTAAAGTCCCACTGCGTCAGTGTCTGTCTGTTTTGTTGTTGTTTGTTTGTTTGTTTGTTGAGTCAGGGTTTCTCCGTATAACCTTAGCGCTCCTGGAACTTGCTCTGTACACCAGGTTGGTCTTGAACTCAGAAATCCTCCTGCCTCTACCTCCGGAGTGCTGGGATTAAAGGAGTTTACCACCACCGCCTGGCTTCTACTGCGTGGTTTTAAAGGGCATTTGGGACTCATCTTTAACTGTCCCTGGTTGATTTTTTTTTCTCTCTCTCCTTTCCAAATATGGTGCATTATGAAGCCAAGAACAGAGAAAATTCTATTTCCAGGGACAGATAGGGCTCCCTGGGGTGGGGCACCAAGGATACCCCGTGCAGGAAGGCTGATAAGGGTGGGCAGCCAAGTTCTGCGTAAGAAACTGGGGTGCAGAAGTGAAGGAGGCTTCTGGATGCTCACGTAGTTTCCTGAGTGCCTATGGAAGGAAACCTCGGGGTCTAGTCTCCCAAATGTTAGGTGGGTCCTGGGTCTTGGGGAGGCTCCTGGGTGCTGGGGAGGCTCCTGGGTGCTGGGGAGGCTCCTGGGTGCTGGGGAGGCTCCTGGGTCCTGGGGAGGCTCCTGGGTGCTGGGGAGGCTCCTGGGTCCTGGGGAGGCTCCTGGGTGCTGGGGAGGCTCCTGGGTCCTGGGGAGGCTCCTGGGTGCTGGGGAGGCTCCTGAGTCCAGGGGAGGCTCCTGGGTGCTGGGGAGGCTCCTGAGTCCAGGGGAGGCTCCTGTGTCCTGGGGAGGCTCCTGGGTCCTGGTGAGACTCCTGGGTACTGAGGAGGTTCCTGAGTACTGGGGAGGCTCCTGGGTCCTGGGGAGGCTCCTGGGTCCTGGGGAGACTCCTGGGTTCTGAGAGGCTCCTGGGTACTGGAAAGGTCACTGGGTGCTGGGGAGGCTCCTGGGTGCTGGGGGCACATCCTGGACAGTAGGTGCAGACGTGGTAAGGGCAGTTTGAAGCACTGGCTAAGCCAGCAGATCAGCATCGGGAGTGTTTTCTTCCAAGAGGCTGTCCTGTGGGGCTGGAGTGGCTGCCTGCTGAGGTCTCCATGCTCGCTCAATGTGAGCAGGAGCCCTGCATCTGGGCCAGCCCTCCCCACCCCACACTGCTTCTGCTCCTAGCCTAGCCTTGCCACCCTAAGTACTTCCAGAGCATTCTCCCTGATGGCCTCGTTTTCACCCTGGCCCTCTTTAGCATGGAGCTGTACTATACAAAGGCCACTCAGGACACTTACGATGCTCTACAAGGCTAGAATGCACAGGTATCAATGACGCCATGTGTTTATATTGTGACACAAACTCTCACTATAATAACCTATACTGCTTTGAACTGTTAACAACTTAGCTATACTAAGTTAGCTCAAATATACTTATTCTCACATTTATTTTACCTTTTAATGTAACTAACAGGAAATAGGTTTTGTGGGGGGCTTAGGGTAGATGTTTTTTTATGTTTACTTTTATTTTTATTTTGTTTGTTTTTGTTTTTGAGACAAACTCTCACTACATAGCATTGACCGGCCTAGAACTCACTATGTAGACCAGGCTGGCCTTGAAGTCACAGAAACCTGCCTCCCTCTGCCTCCCAAGTAATGAGATTAAAGACATGTGATAACACCATCACACCCAGCCGTTAAAAAATTTTAAATTATATGATTCACATTTATAGCTCAGTGTGTGTGTGCCTGTGTGTGTGTGTGTGTGTGTGTGTGTGTGTGTGTGTGTGTGTGTGTTTGCTTGAGACTGGCCCCCACAGATTTATACATTTGAATACTCCGTCCTCAGTTGGTGGACCACTTGGGTAAGATAAGGAGATGTGGCCTTGTTCGAGGAAGTGTGTAACTGGGGGCAGGCTCACATTTCAGAAGCCTACACCATTCTCAGTGGGTTCTCTTTCTCCTCCTCTCACCTCCCATCATGCCCTGCTTCCTGCTTATGGATCAGAAAGTAAGCCCTCGGCTACTGCTCCAGCACCAGGGCCCCCCCACTACCACCACCATGCTCCCTGCCTTGATGGTCACAGACTCTAACCCTCTGAAACTGTAATCCCTCAACACGCTGTTTCTTCTAGAAGTTGCCTTGGTCACAGTATCTTAGCATGGCAATGGGACAGTAAGTGAGATAAAGCATGTGTGCATGCATGCACATGGAGGCCAGAGGCAAACAGCAGACCTCTTCCTCCGTTGCTCCTGCCTCATCTTTTGAGACAAGGTCTCCCCCTGAACCTAGAGCTCATGGTCTTGGATGGACTTGACCATCAGCAAGCCCCAGGGATCCCCCTGCCTCTACCTGCCCCCCTGCTGGGATTGCAGACACGTGCCACTACACGTGTTTGTTTGTTTGTTTGTTTTTAATGTGAGTGCTGAGGATTTGAACTCAAGACCTCATGCCACTCCCCCAGCCCATGCCCCTAGCCATCAGATTGTGTTTCTATCAGCCCACGCTCCCCAAGACTTCAGCAAGCCGGGCCTGGTGGCTCACACAGGTGGCACACACCTTTAATCCTAGCACTGAGAGGCAGAGGCAGAGGCAGAGGCAAAGCTCTTCAGGCCAGCCTGGTTTGCATGGTGAGTTCCAGACCAGCCAGCTCTACATAGAGAGACCCTGCCTCAAAACAAAAAACAACTAAAAAATATATATATTAAAAAAAAAGAGAGAGAGAAGAAAAGAAAAGAAAAGAAAAGAAATACCTCATGCAGCATCAGATGGCTTTTGCCAAGCATGTACGTCATGTCAGCTTTCTGCTCAAGACCCTCTAGTGGCTTGGCTTCCTCATTTGGCACTTATTTCAAGCAGGAGCGTGCACAGATGATCACACACACACACACACACACACACACACACACACACACACACACACACGCACGCACACAAGCTCCTCTATTTTTCCACTTGAGTTTCTTCACAGCACTTATCCTAAGCTATTCCTTTTTTTTTTTTCTATAATATTCACAAGGTCAAGTGCTTTGTCTGCGCCGTTTTCCGCTAGAGAGCCAGCCCCATAGAACAGTGGCTGGCACTTAGCGGGCACTTGGTGGACACTCAGTGGCTGTGAAACGCAGTCGGGCGGAGTGATAAATGCTTGCAAAGCCCCAGATCTGCCGCTAACCTAGGTAGGAGCTCACCCTAACCCGCACCCTGCCTCCTGCCTCCATCCAAGACATCCGTACTGCAATCTCAAGTAACAGTCTCATTAAACGGGGAACTGTTGACCGACTTTGTTCTCCATGGAAACTGACAGAGGTGCCTGTGCCAAGGCCAGTCGGGGGGTGGGGATGAGGGTGGGGGTGGGGGCTGATACTTGGTGCCATCTCAAAGCCATCAACTCTATACAATTTATAAAACTCACTAAACCCCCCTTCTCGTGTTCTTTCTATGACAACTGAAGCAGTGGACGTTTCGAAACTGTTGGGTAAAAATCAAAAGAAAGCTAAAGCTTACAAACAGTATAAAAGCGATTACCATGGAGCCAGGCTGCAGTCCTGCAAGAACCAGAGTCAAGTCAGAGATTGATTAAATTTTTATGAGTGAGGCCAGGACTCCCCGGCAGCAGCTTTCATCTGTCTCTGGGTTGCACGGGCTCGCCGTTATCTCATTTTCCACTGCACGGGTGCCCTGGAACATTCCCCTCGGCTCAAGGAGAAACTGGAACGCCAGCTTTCTTGTCACAGTCCCTCGGTTTTCCAGAGCCCTTTAGCTCACAGCTCGGAAATCAAACACTAACAACAATGAGTGACTTTCTCCAGGCTACTCTGGCTCCTCCTGCTAAGCCTTTATGGGACTCTGCGTAATCTCTCTCGCCCGCCTCCCCCCCCCCCCCACAAGTTAGTAGTTTGGTCTCTTTACCAGGGAGACTGAGTAACTAGACTGTAGCCACGCCCTCGTGCAGTCCCCTCCCCCATGGCTAATGAGTCTCCTGGTCTCCTGGCACTGAACTTATCATTTGAGAGAAGCCTCCAGGTTATGGTGGGGCTGTCTCCAGAGTGAGGCGACCCCACCCAGACTTATGAAGCTCTGTCCTATCTCGACTCCACAAGCTGCCCAGCGCCAGCCTCCAGTCTCTGCCGCTAACGGAACCTAAATGCCACATCCTCTTGAATTAACCCGTCCAGAACCTGTGGCTTAAATGTGCCTAGTAGAGACACATTTTCTCCCATTTCCCACACTCAGCTGTGCGCGGTCTTCATCAGCGTTCTGTCCCTCCCCTTTTGACCAAGCAAGGGCTGCAGGGCTCAAACTTCACTCTACCCCTTATCCGTCCTCCTTAGAGAAACTCTTGAGTCCAGCAGGGCGTGGCTCTCCATCTATCTATGAAGGCTCTTGAGGGGTCATCTGAAAACTCAGGCTTGGTACCCAGCAGTGGCCCGGGATGCTATTGTTCCTCCCTCAGCCACACTGGGCTTTATTCTTTTCTATGTCCGTGGCATCACTCCTCACTGAGTCCTGACGTCCCCCGGGTGACACTCCTGCATGGGCCAGTGACTCGAGGGGAAGCAGATGACACCTGCTTGCTCCTCCCTTCCAGGCTGTAAGCGCATTAGGAAACCAGCAGAGCACGCCTCAAGCTAGAAATGGGCTCAGAGAGAGACAGAGCCCTGAGCCCCTAGACAGACAAGGCTGAGGCTAAACCTCGTGTTCCCTGCAGCCTCCGAGCACAAGTATTAATGCCTTGCCTTTCCTGTTGCATTGTTTTTGCTGTTGTTGTTGCTGCTGCTATTATTGTTGCATTTTGCTTTTGTTTGTTTGTTTCGGTTTTTCGAGACAGCTCTAGCTGTCCTGGAACTCGCTCTGTAGACCAGGCTGGCCTCGAACTCACGGAGATCCGCCCTGCCTCTGCCTCTGCGTCTTGCTTTTGTTCGGTGTCTTTGCTTAGGTTTTTATTGCCCGTGACTAAGTCCAACGTGAAATACTGCTTCTCCGCTCCTGCCTCTTTAGCAGCTTGAGTATGGTGTTCATGAGTCTCTGGCTCCCCTGAGTGGCAAAGAAAATAAATTCATGGCTCCAGGCTTCCCGACTCTCGGCATAAGGATGCTTGGTTCCACAATCCGTTACCCTCCTGCTTTCTAGTCTCAAATGGAACCCAATTTACTCTTGGCAGGTAAGTGCTTTGACAAGAATTTGTTTTTCAGGTCAGTCAGCTTCTTCAGTTGTAGGGTGGGGCCTGCAACCAGCAGGCCAAAGCTCATCCCAGTTCTTGCTTTGGGGAGGTCACTGGGTCGGGGTCAGAGGTACGGCAAGCGGCTTGAAATAGGGGGCAGTAGATCACCCTTATCTAGAAACAGTTGGACAAAAAGCACCATGTTGGCATGACAACAAGGTTGGGCCGGCCAGCTGCAGACACCAGGCCAGACCCGACATAGGAACCAGCCTCTTCCAGATTTCTCTGAGGAAGACCAGACTAGTTAGAAACAAACAAATGTCAAACAGATTACAAGCTGAACGAGATCTTCTTTGTATAATTTTTCAGGATAGATTTAAAATAAAGGCTTCTCCATATTTCTTGTCTTATTGGCTTTTTCATGAGTATTTCCCAGGGATTTACTTGCCCGTGCAAAAGAGGTCCTCAGACCCCCAACATGCCCTCAAACACCCAGAGACAAATGTCCTGCCTAGAAGCCTTAAAGCGCTGGGGTAAGGTTTTGTTTGTTTGTTTGTTTTTGTTGTTGTTGTTGTTGTTTAAGAGTCTAAGTAAATGACAGTAGAGTGTGCCCAGTGCAAAGAGGACACATTTGTGGATGAGGAAAGACTTCTCTCTTTGTCTCTAAGCCGTGGGCTTCACTGACATCTCATCGTACTTTCCCTCATTCTCTTGCCATGCTACCTTGTTTTTGTTTTGTTTTATTTTGTTTGTTTGTTTATTTGTTGTGCAGGGGAGTAAGTCTACACCCTCATGACAAGCCACACCCCCCAGCCCTACCCTACGCCTTTCTACCCCTCACCGCAGCAGGCAGGCTATTTTTGTTGCTGGTGATAATTATCTTTGAAATTACCTGTAACCCTTTTTATAATGGCTGCTCACAGGAGGAATTCCACAGGCATTTGTTGCACAAAGGCACGCACAAATAAGCTAAGGAAACTTCCAGTGCTGGGTGATTAGAGATGGGTGGCTCATTCATGTATGATACCACGACATTCTTTTGGAAAAGTTTATGATGTCAGGGTAGCTATCCATCCACGGGCCACACGCACGATGCATTTTAAGATAACATTAAAAACGGGGCCATAAGATGGATGCCGCTGAAACAATGGCAGAGAGTAAAGTTAACCCTTTCCAGGCTGCACAGCTAAAACCTGAGTTGTGCAGAATATCCTTAGTAACCTTGTGCAAAGAAAAGTATTTGGAATTATCTGCAAAGATATTCATACAGCTATGTGCACATGCGAGCATGCGTGCGTGCGTGTGTGTTTGAGCACCACATACATGTAGTACCCACAAGGCCAGTAGAGGGCATACAGACTGTGTGAGCCACCACATGGGTGCTGGGAACCAAACGTAGGCCCTCTGCAAGAGCAGCCAGTGATCCTAACCACTGAGCCATCTCTCCATTCCCAGGTCTGCTATTTTGAAATTTGTGAAAATTTTCATTAGATAAACAATCTTGCTACTTGGGGAACATATTGTTCAATATGAGGACAGACGGACAGCTTCAAAGTTTCCTCTTATAATCCTTAGTGAACAAGAGCCTGGCAGCTCGGGCATTCACACCCAATAACTGCCTTTTCCTGTTGTCCTTTTATGTCCCCTTGCCTTATGATTAGCACTTCAATATCTCAGAGAGGGAAGTGCTTTACCTACATTTTACAAAATGAGATTCTCGGGAATTGAGTAACTTCCGCCAAAGCTGTAGCAGCCACCAGATGTACACCTAGTTGTGTCAACTCCCAAGTGAGATCAAGGTATCATCTTTACTGACTGTTACTGAAACACCAAACACCCAGGCCAGGCCACCACCTCTCTGCAGTTCTGAGAGCTGGTTCCCTCTGCCTCCTGTGGGTGGGGATGTGGGCCCTTTCCGTGGTGAGGGTCGTCACCTGGGAAGAGAAAGCCTCCTTTGAGGAACTGCCAGTCTGGCCAGCCTGTGGGGCATCTTCCTTGCTGGTGATGAGGTCCCAGCCCACTGAGGGCAGGGCCGTGCCTGCCCTGGTGACTGAGGGATATAGTAGACCTCAGCTGAGTGGGCAGGTGGAGCGAGCTGACGAGCAGTGCTCTGCCATGGCCTCGGCTTCAATTCCTGCCTCCAGACTGTTGAAAAAGTATTTACATTTGATGCTGGCTGGTATTATTATTAATGCAGCAGTTATTCTTCTTTAAGCCGCTATTAAAGAAATAAAAGCACACAGACAACTGTTAGATTTTTTAATAACCTTAACCCACTGGGGCTGGGCAGATACAAACCTCCGGTTCCAGCTTGCTATTTCCCAGCCAAAATCCCTGGTCATTTGCTCCAACCATTCCTATGTGGGCTGCTTCCTGTCCAAAATTCCCATAAACACTTGCACATGCTGTATCTAGGCTGCTTCTCTCCATCATGCCAGTCCTCAGAGCAGGCTTCTCCCGGCCCTGTGCTTCTTGATCCTGCTGACCCATGGCGACCTGCTCCTTCCTCCACCCTGTACCTCTTCCTCCCCATCCTCCTGCCGCCCAGCAAGGCCTCCCCACCCCCTACCCCCTCCCTCCCCCCTCCCTCATCCTCCCCCCTCCCCCATCCTGCCCCCTTTCCCCACCCCCTCCCCATCCCCCCAATTCCCCCCACCCCTCCACCCTCCCACCCTCTGCCCACCCCCTCATGCCCCCTCCCTCCCCCCAAGCCCCCCTCCCTCCTGCCCTCTCCCCCATTCCTGCCCTTACTTCCCTTTATGATGAACTGTGAGAGGAATAAACCCTTTCCTCCCCGGGATGCTTTCGGTCATGGTGTTTCATCACAGCAAACCAGGACAGCCTTTCATCACGGCATTCCTGACATGAGGACAAAGCCTTGGCAGATGAAATAGCAGCCAGGATGCTGAGGCATGTGGGAAACAGCAAGTTCAAGGCCCATCTGGGCTACATAGTGAGTGTGGGGCTAGCCTGAGAGAGAGAGAGAGACAGAGACAGAGACAGAGACAGAGACAGAGACAGAGAGACAGAGAGAGACAGAGAGAGAGAGAGAGAGAGAGAGAGAGAGAGAGAGAGAGAGGGACTGACAATAACTCAGAAAAGTAAAACAAAACAAAACCAAAAAAGCAAAACAAAGCTAAGGCCAGCAACTGCTTTATTCACTGAACCATCTCATAAGCTCACCGCGCGCGCGCGCGCATGTGTGTGTGTGTGTGTGTGTGTGTGTGTGTGTGTGTGTGTGTGTGTTTTCTCAGTAACTTTGATTACTAGCAAAAAAAAACCCAGACTAACACAGTTTGTTGGGGGAAACACATTCACAGTGGAAGGTTAATAGGCAGCTTCGTTGGAAGTCATAAAAGGTTGGCTATGTTGATTTTGTTATGATTAATTTCACGGAGCCCCACGGTGTTGCGGCTTAATCAGGAAGTGGCCCTTTTCCTCCTGAGGTGGAGGTTCACAACACTGGGCTTGGGTTTCTCCTGCCTTCCCTTCCCCACCACGTGGACGCCTCTACCCTACCACAGTCCCCCTCTGCAGCACCCCACCACAGCACCCCTCTGCAGCACCCCTCCACAGCACCCCACCACAGTCCCCCTCCACAGCACCCCACCACAGTCCCCCTCCACAGCACCCCACCACAGTCCCCCTCCACAGCACCCCACCACAGTCCCCCTCCACAGCACCCCACCACAGTCCCCCTCCACAGCACCCCACCACAGTCCCCCTCCACAGCACCCCACCACAGTCCCCCTCCGCAGCACCCCACCACAGTCCCCCTCCGCAGCACCCCTGCCAAGCACCCCTTACTCCCCTTCCCAGAACAAACACCCAGCCCTGCAACAGGCAGATCGCTGTGAATTCGAGGCCAGCTTGATCTACAAAGTCAGTCTGGGACAGCCAAGGCCACACAGAGAAATCCTGTCTCAAAAAACAAAAACAAAAACAAAAAAACAAAAAACAAACAAAAAGAACAAATGTGGATCAGGACCACAGTTCAGTCGGCACAGTGCCTGCCTAGGATGCAGGAAGTCCTGGGTGCGGGACGGAACCCAGGTCCTCTGTAAAAGCAGCAACTGCTCTTAACTACTGAGCCACCTCACGGCCTCTCAGCTCTTCACTCTTAAAAGCAACCTCGTTAACAGCACCACCAGCACCCTGAGCTGCTCTGTGCGTCATTTTCTTCTATGTCTCAAAACTCTCACTGAACACGGCTCTCTGGGCTGCATGGAGAGGATGTGTCTTTGCACGTGTCTTTTTTGGTTTTTTTTGTTTGTTTGTTTTTTGGTTTTTCGAGACAGGGTCTCTCTGTGTAGCCTTGGCCATCCTGGACTCACTTTGTAGACCAGGCTGGCCTCGAACTCACAGCGATCCGCCTACCTCTGCCTCCCGAGTGCTGGGATTAAAGGCGTGCGCCACCACGCCCGGCCTTGCACATGTCTTTTATGTGTGTCTGAGACCAGGCTTAACTAGAGGACGGCCATGCATTCTTGATCCTCCGGCTTTTACCACACAAGCGTGGGGACCACGGGCGCACGCCGCTGTACCTGGCCCAGCAACTGCGTTCTCCAGGAACTGGGAAAAACCGTTTTCCAGTGGGCATGTACTGCAAAGCTGTATTCCTTTCTATTTTACCTTGTTTTTCCTGACAGTCAAAGCAGCTGAAATACCTATCTCAGAGTGCCTCTCTGTTCCAGGTTGGCAAGAAATCCCCCAGGTGCTATTTCTCCTCTGGGCCATGGGATTAAATATAGAACTTTGATTCGTGCGGCTTGATATAATTTCTCTTCACATCATCCCAGCAGCGTTCCACTCGAGGAGAGACTGTGATCCCATCACACACACACACACACACACACACACACACACACACACACACACACGCCTGCCTAAATGTGACTCTTCCCTCGTATAGTCAGCTCCCCTGACGTGTCTGGGAGGAAGAATTCTATTTCACTAGGCACAAATAAGGTAAGAACAGCCCAACTTGCTTGACAAAAGACAGGCCCTGGAGGCAAGGTGGCACCTGTCACCCACTGATCAGGGTTCAGCCGGCTGGCTAGGTGGTGTCCTGCTTCCTCCCTCACCACTAGCAGAGCTGCACTCTTGGTCAAAGATGTGTGGGTAGCTAACTGCCGTCCTGCACCAGAACCTCAAACAGGCTCCTCAGGTCTGTTTGCGGGAGGATGGAGACCCCAGACACACCTATGCTGCATGCAACGATCTGCCTTTTTAAAAAAAAATAAAATCCCAAGGCCTTTATTTCTTTCTTTGTTTTTTTCTTTCTTAAAATTCTACCAGTCCCACTTTCCTGTGTCAATTATTAACTCGATCGGGGAAGTGCAGGCTCCCTTGCTTCAGAAAACTCCATGTACCATGGAGACAAAGGCATCTGTCTGTACAAGCTGCTAACTCTGATCGTGGCAGACAGACCCCACCCCAGACCCAGTCTATCTGACCCTTAAAAGGACATCAAAACTCCAGCAAGCATTTTCTGGTCTGGACAGATAACCCCAAAGTGTCTGTCTCTTACAAGGATTTTGAATTTGCCACTATAGCTCAGAATAGAAAAGACACAGGGAACTTGCGTTTCTTCCTGCTCCCTTTTTCTCATGTGCACATGACGAGACAAAGCAAAGAGGAAAAAAAAAAGGAGCCTCTATTTCTGGTACCCGAATTTAGTCCTCAGGGCAGAAACCCAGAATATTATGTAAGGCCGCAATGAGCCTGCCTCCCCCCCCCCACCCCCCACCCCCAGACTTTCTCCCCCTTCAAGTGACCAGCCGGGAAGACAGGAGTCCTGAGGGGAGGCATCACTCAGTGCTCATTAACCATGCAGGCATTCGAATGACAGGACCTGGCTGTGTCCATCCTCACAATGGTGGGCATGTCTTGGGACCAAATGAGACGTGGTGGGAGATCCCTCCTGTGGGATCCCTGCAGGATGCAGCTGTCTGGCTTGTCACCTCATCTCTTAGCCTCTGCGGTTCAGAAAGTAGCCTACACATAGAGCCTAAAGCTGTGTTGCTTTGTACCACTCAGGCTTAAATCAGACCTCAGCTAGAGCCTTCAGGACATTTGGCAATATGTAGGGGCAGTTTTGACTGTTGTGGGGCAGACAGGAGATTGACTTCCTGTGGGTAGTGCTCTGGGAAGAACCAACACTTACAGCCCACACAGCAAGGCGTTATCCAGTCCAAGGCGTCCGCGGGGCCAGGACTGATAAACTTGCATCAGAGCAGTGGGTCTCAGCCTTCCTCACGCTGCAGCCTTTAATACCACCTCTTGTCGGGGTGACCCCCCAACCATAAAAATTATGTCCTCACTACTTCAGGACTGTAATTTTGCTACTGTTGTGAATTGTAATGTAAACACCTGTGTTTTCTGATGGTCTTAGGCGACCCTGTGAGAGGGTCATTTGACACCCCAGGGTCACAGCCTGGGTTCTTAGGCTTGGGGCCAGAAAGGGACCCTGAGGTAGGACGAGAGGAGAGAGGAAGGAGACGACGTAACAGGAGGAGAGGACGCCAGAGAGAAGGAAGTGGCCATGGGAGAATGGACCATGAGGGCTGGCCCGATGGAGCAGAAACAGCCCAGGCAGGAGCCATTATAGGGTGTGTGTATCTGGAAAAAAGCAAAATAGCCGGAAAGGGTTGATCCATGTCTAGTCACTGTGCCTTAAGGCTATTATAAATCCAAGAGGTCTCTGTCCAGATTATTTGGGAACTCGCTGGGGTAGAGAAGCCCTCTGGCATCTAATACACACTTTTTAGAGCACCCCAATTCTAGGTGGCTTGCAGTGCGCCTCGCACAGCTCATGCAGACGTAGTCTCATGAGTGACTTGAGCTCCTGGCTGCAGCTGTAATTTCTTAGTTCTGCAATGGCCATTTTCCTTTCCAAAATGACAGTAAGGTCAAAGTAATGATGCTAGGAAGCTGGTCTGCTGCACTGTGTATTCAGATGCTGATTTCCGTGCCCCCAAATCTGATTACTGCAAAGACCCGAGCAGGCATTGTCAAGATCCTTGGTCAATGTAGTATAAACATTGCTCCCCAATGATCTCTGGTTGGTTAATAAAGAAGCTAAACAGCTCGTGACTGGGCAGAAGGGATAAAGAGGTGGGACTTCCGTTCCTAGTCTTGGGGGCGGGGGTCTCAGGTAGAGACTACGAGGTAGGTAGAGAGGAAGGACGAAGAGGGAGAGGAAGGGCGTGGCCACGAGGACTGACCTGATGGAGCCCAGGCAGCCCCGGCAGGACCAATATGGCAAGTCATTCGGGGCCTGCGGCCGAGAAGTAGCCAGACCAGCACAGAGGGCTAGAATAGGTCCTGTCTGCCTGGCTCCAGTGCCTTACAGCTTGTTGAATACATTAACAGGACTCCATCTGGTCATCTGGGAGCTAGAGCGGGTGACTAGAAAAGGTCCCCCGAGTTATAAAATGTCTTCACAGTTTTCGATCTCAGAACTTCTTTAAAAAGAAGCCAGGAGACGGAGGAGGAGGAAGCAAAGGGAAATGGAGAGGGACGTTAACTCCCGAGAGCATCTCTGATTGGACCACGTGCCATCCCTGAACCAATGGCCAGGGCCCAGAGGGATGGACTGGGAGGATTGACCCAGGGTGACCGCTGTTGGCTCTGGAGCTGGCAGCAGTGTCTCTCATAAAGAGACCCGACAGAAGCCGATGGCGCCTTAGGGATGGGCGACATGTTTCCTGTGCGGGCACTGAGGCCTCCTGTAAGGGAGAGCCAAGCCGAGCCCTAAAGGGCGGGAGGGAGCAGGCCTACCCAGGGAACTGCACGCAAATCCATGTGGCGGGATGCGGGAAAAGCCGCAGTGACGCCATATGCTGGTGTCAGAGTGGATCAGAGTCTCCAGGGGCAGGCATGAGCAAGTGTCCACAGCCATATTTGTTAAGATAGCAATCCTTAGGGGCTGGAATGAGATCTGATGCCCTCTTCTGGCCTGAGGGCTTATATGCAGGCAGAACACTGTATATATAATACATTTTTGTTGTTGTTGTTTGTTTTGTTTTGTTTACTGAGACAGGGTTCCTCTGTGTTATCTTGGCTGTCCTGGACTTACTTTGTAGACCAAGATGTCCTCGAACTCACAGTGATCCACCAGCCTCTGTCTCCCAAGTTATAATAAATCTTAAAACAAAACAAAACTAGGTGGTGGTGGCTCACGCCTTTAATCTCAGCACCTGGCAGGCAGATCGCTGTGAGTTCGAGGACAGCCTGGTCTACAAAGAGAGTCCAAACAAACAAAAAGAAAGATAGTAATCCTTTTGTAAATTAGAAGAAAAAAAAAAGACCTAATATACGTTTCCTATGTTTTTATTGCAATGTTTGCCTACATTGCCACATGTGTGCAGCACCCACGAGGCCAGCAGGGCCATGGAACTGCAGTTACAGATGGTTGTGAACCGCCATGTGGGTGCTGGGAATTGAACTCAGAGCCTCTGGAAGAGAGGTCAGCGGTTTTAACAGCTGAGCTATCTCTCTAACCCCAAAGCTAATTTTCTGTAAGTCTCTGCTCCCAACAGTTCCTATTTCTCACTGCTCGTTATAATACAGCTGAAAGACAAAGTAGATTTTTGCAGAACCAATTAACGTTTAAAGAACACGATTCAACATATACAGGGAAACAGAATGGATGATGTCAGGTAGCTGCGCACTGCCACTGTGCGGAAGCTGTCGCAGACAAGCCTTTATTGAGACCAAGTTATGCTCCTCCAGAACTGCAGCGTCTGCTACTGTGCTGACCTCAAAACTCATCCAGATGTTGAAGGCCTTTTATGTGCCTTTGCCCACCTCTCTCTTCCAAGGACAGGAGTTACAGCATTTTCTATCTGCTGCTTAGGGATGCTGTGGGCAGTAATCTTGTCTGCACTTTTCTTCTTTCCTTTGTGCATTTGTGTTTTATTGCTCTTTAGGAGCTGCCTCTACTTCCGGTTTGAGGACTTTTCTTGCTCTCTAAAAAGAAACAAATCTGGGGGCTGGAGAGATGGCTCAGCGGTTAAGAGCACTGGCTGTGCTTCCAGAGGACTTGGTTCACTTCCCAGCACCCACATGGCAGCTCACAGCTGTCTGTAACTCCTGCTCCAGGGCATCTGACACCCTCATAAAGACACACATGCAGGCAAAACACCAATGTACATAAAAACCAAGCCAAACCAACAACAAAAAGGAGTAAAATACAATTGCCTTTATGGTAACTGCTAGCACACAGGATAAATACACCTGTACTCTAGGCTCACCTCTTGGCCAACAGTGGGCTGTTGGGGCTGATTTTCTTTTTTTAATTAAAAAATTTAAAAAATTTGGCCTGGAGTGATGGCTCAGAGGTTAAGAGGACTGACTGCTCTTCCAGAGGTCCTGAGTTCAATTCCCAGAAACCACATGGTGGCTCACAGCCATCTATAATGAGATCTGGCGCCCTCTTCTGGCCGGGAGGTGTCATGCAGGCAGAGCACTGTATACGTAATAATAAATAAATCTTTAAAAAAATAAAAAAATTTATGTGTATGACATATCTACTATGTATGTCTACTACTGCATGCAGTGCCCACAAAAGCCTGAAGAGGGCACTGGATACCCCTGGAACTGGAGTTAGAGGTGGCTGGGAGCTGCCATGTGGGTGCTGGGAACTGAGCCTGGGTCTTCTGCAAGAGCAGCAAGTGTTCTTAACCACTGAGCCATCTCTCTAGCAGGGCTTCTTTTTATTCAACTCAAGTTTCAACCTAAAATTTCTAGCACTATGACAAGAGTACCATGGAAATTACATAATAAAAATCAATGAACACAGCCGGGCGTGGTGGCGCACGCCTTTAATCCCAGCACTGGGGAGGCAGAGGCAGGCGGACTGCTGTGAGTTCGAGGCCAGCCTGGCCTACAAAGTGAGTCCAGGACAGCCAAGACTACACAGAGAAACCCTGTCTTAAACCAAACAAATTGATGAACACAAGTGAAATGGAGTGAGGCTAACAGAAAATGATAAACAGGACCTCTTATGGCCTCCCGGGACTTGACTCCTTCCGTACATAAACAGATAAGGAGGAGGCAAAATAAAGGGAAGACAAGATGGCCGCATATCCAAGCCTACAAGAACAGGAGGGGTGGAAGCTGCAGTTCTGGCATTGAGTCTTGCTTGAACAATCTTTCTTACAACCATCTACTGAACGTTCATTAGCACAAAAGATGTTTTATTTACGTCCCATCCTCCTGAAATCCCCCAGCAAGAATGGGTGTGATTGGCATTTTAAAGGTCAGCCCAGGATTGCAGACAGTAAACTCAATTACATGATAATTATATGCTGTGTCTAAGTTTTTGGTCATGACAAAACCCTCTGAGAGAGTACACAGGAAGGGATGGTAATCACACAGTTCGCATAGCCCTCAAACTAATACGCACCCCAGAACACAAGCCCATCAATTCCAAACTCAGCTGCTGTGTTGTATGTGATACACCACGATTTGAACCTGACCCAAATCTGTCCAGGTCCACCTCGCTCCGCAGTTTACTCACATAAAGTGTGGGATGGAAGCGAGATCATTTATAGGTCCTCTTTGTTAAAAACAGCTATGGCTCTATTGATGTTAATAAAAGTTTTGACATACTTAAAAAAAAAGTTGGAGCCAGGCGTGGTGGCGCACGCCTTTAATCCCAGCACTCGGGAGGGAGGCAGAGGCAGGTGGATCACTGTGAGTTCGAGGGCAGCCTGGTCTACAAAGCGAGTCCAGGACAGCCAAGGCTATACAGAGAAACCCTGTTCTCGAAAAACAAAACAAAACAAAACAACCACAACAAAAGTTGGGGTCGGGAGGTTTCAGAGCTGCAAAATAAAAATATTTACAGCAAACATATTTCAAATTTAAAACTAAAGCCGCCCCCAAGATAGATTCTATTATTGCCCATTTTAAATACGGTTAAGTGTAGCAACTGAAATGGCTGAAGCGGCAAGCTGACCGGTCAGGACGGACAAAGACAATTTGCTCTGTGACCTTTAGCTAAGCCTTCCCTTTAACCAGCCGCACCTGTCTTGCTTGACTAGGCAGTGCCACACACTTTCCTGAGTTCGGTTTTTTAACCTCGGGCCCCAACTCTTTATTCAATTACTTAGCAGCACGCGTTTTGCACTGCGTATATTTCCATCTCCTGGAAGTAAAGTACACACGGGGTTCTAAGGCAAACATTTGGTTTTTGAGGGAAGGGTACAGAAGAATTGAAAGCAGAAGCAAGCAACACCCGCTTTGTCTCTGTCTCTTCAGGGAACCCAAGCTCAGTTTCCGAGGAAAGAAAACGAAAGCTTAGAATTAAACAAGGAGTAAACCATACACTCATTTACATTAATGGCCAGGGGTGGCAGGGCTAAACGAAGTCGGCTTAACCTAGTATCCAAAATAAAGCAAAAAGCAACACCATCAGCAGCTTCCCAAATTGCCTAGCAACCGAAAGCTGCTGTATTTTAAAAAGAAGAAAAACCCTCTGCTGTTTTATTCCGCCAACACTCTCGCCAGTGAGATGAAAGTCTACAAAACGCAAAGCGTGCTGCTTAAACGCGGCTTAAACTGACTTTCTTAAACCGGAGTCCATCACTTGTGGAAATAACCGGGGCGAACAGCACAGTGCACAAAGCCAGCACCAGAGAAAGCGCGCGAATTAGCCGCAGCCAGCGGGGCCTCTTCCTCGGAGCCCTCAAGACAAAGCGAGATCCCGACACGCACCGCGGCGCGGACTACATATCCCAGCATGCAAAGCCTCAGGCCTCCCACTGGACTGCGTTCCCCGGCATGCAAGGCGCTAGTGTCTCCCGGCCAGACTACGCTTCCCGGCATGCTCTCTGCCGACAAGAAGTCGGCGACCCGAGAGGCCTGGGGTACTGGAGTAGTGGGTTCTGTCTCCGCCCGTTCGGTAGTCCTTCGGCGTCAGGAGCCGGACACCGTCGCCCGGGGTCCCCTCCTGAGCGACACAGGTTCCCGGCCCTTTATTTATCACCGGAGTCAACCAGAACGTGAGCTGCTCCAGGCTGAGGAGGGCGGGATGGGGGCCGGACAAGCTCGGTCGGCTTCAGCCAATGGCGCCCGAGCGGCTGCCCCGTCACCATGGCAACCCAGGCCGCCCGCGCGGGAGGAGGAGAGGACCAGCGGCTCATTGGGCAGAATCTTTCTCGAAGGCTCGAGAAGAAGGAAGCGGAAGTGGCACGTGGAGGCGCCGGTGAGTAAATGCCGCAGATTCTGGAAAGTTCTCCTCAGTAGGCTACATAAGGCTGAGCTACTGGGACCTCCCCTTTTGGGTTGGTAGCCGAACGGCGGCGGCGGCGGCGGCGGCTGCGTGCTCGTGAGAGGCGAGCGGCGGGCGGCAGTGGCGGAGCGCGGTCTTGCGGGCTAAGACCCACGCATCTTCCCGGCCGGTCGGGAGCAGGGCGAGCACGCAGAGGACCCGAGGCGGAGGCGGACAGAGCCAGCCATGTCGGTGGTGGGGCTAGACGTGGGCTCGCAGAGCTGCTACATCGCCGTGGCGCGGGCCGGGGGCATCGAGACCATCGCCAACGAGTTCAGCGACCGCTGCACCCCGTAAGTAGGAGCCTGGGTGGCCAGGGAGGGCGCGAGATCGCCGGTTCTCCCCGGGAGATGGTGGGCCGGGGCTTGGGAGAACCGTGACACCCGGCGACCACCTGGCCTGGAGGGCCTTTCCGGCCTCGCCCCCAGCTCCCCAACCCAGCTTGTTCAAGCTGGCACCGGCTCCCACCGCAGCCAGGATCTCCGCGGAGCCCGGGCTGCTGAGCCTTTTCTTCCGCATGGTGAATCTCCAAATGACCTAGAAGGTTCCAGAGCCTGTGCACTGCTGCTTGCCTAAGGAGCGGGCGGACTGTTGTTAGCGACCACAGAAACACTCTATGGTGGAGGAAGCCAGCGGCTCTGCTTCTCATCCACTCTTGATTTGCTAACGTCGCCCTAGTGCCCCGAATCGTTTTTGTTTTTGTTTTTGTTTTGGAAGCGTCCTTTTTAAAGCTCGTTGTGAAAGCGTTTTTTGAGAGTTTCCAGACCGAGTGTGTGTTTGTTTATTTAACACGGTTTAGAATAAGCAGTACAAGTTTCACATTGTTGTTGCTAACACGCTGCCCTGAAAACAACTCCGCGGGAAAGATTGTTGTTGTTGTTGTTGTTGTCGTCTCTGAATTTAATATTCTGCAGCACCGTGGGTCGGCAAACGGACTCATGGGAAAAAGCAACTTTTTAAGAAAATTAGTTCCTGGAGGTTAATATAGCAAATGGCCTGCATGTGCATCCTGCGGCAACAGCTGCTTGCTTTTCAAAGCAATTATTGAGGGTTTTTTCCCATGTGCAGAGATAATAAGTAGTAAACATCGAACCTCAAGGTAAATTTATTCCGACCTAAGGTAATGTTTATGAGAGTGAATAGGAAGCCTTGCTGGGAACTTACTGTCTGAGCAGCGCATTGATCTACCTCTTTACAGAGCCTTGGTGGTCTGTGCTTCACAATTAGCCAGAAAGACACCAGCGGTTCATGCCTCCCCCCTGCTGAGCGCACATAGGAAGTTAGAAAAAGAAACAGGGCGAGATGCTCCCTCTGGGTGTTGCAGAATTTTCAACCGGGGTGTTTTATTACTGTTTGACAAACGATGTGGTTTACAGTTGAGATGGCTACTGATTCCTATGACAGTTGATTGACTTGGAAAATGAGAAGGTCCAGTCTTAGAAGTATCTAGTCGCTCTGGGCCGGGTCACACAGCGTGTAGGCTGCACCTGACAAAATCCAGCTGCTGCTTGAGGATCCCTGGCTCTTAGGGTGCCATTTAGTACCTGCTTAGACCATCTAGGTCCAAGATGTTTCTATTACAGCAAACTTAACATCCTCAGTACAGTCCTATTTTACTCATCTCATTTACCCATGTAGGAGTGACTAAACTAAAATTAGGTTTGCATTAGTAATGCACGATGGCTTACTCCTCTAAGCCAGAACCTTCATCATCGCCTCCTCCACACTCTGATCTTGCCTCTGCCCTGGTACTATGAATTCCGTTTCCACTGCTGAGAAAGCGGGTACAGGTCACTCCTCACCTCCTTATTCAGTAGGCAGTAACTTTGTTTATGTTTCCATTCCGTGGGACCTTCTTAAGTAGAACCTTCCAGATGAGCACACACCTCTGCATCCTTTAAGCCCTATGGGCATAGACCTCTTAGAGTTACATACGAACTTTACAATTCTAAAGTAGAAGTTTTATCAGGACAAAAATAAGTGGCAGTGGCATTTAGAATTGTATGAGCTGATGGCAGGCGGGGTTGCCACGTACTTTTTGTTGGTGTGTAATGCCAAGTTATTAATACTCCAAATTAAGACTCTCAGAGTCTGTTGATTCTGAGTGACCTGGTGACAGTGTCTGGTGGCCGAGGTGTTGAGAGAGATGCTCGAGCTGCAAGCAGATGGGCCCATTTCTTGGTGGAGGAGGCTGGGCTGTACTTGGACTGGAGGTCGGAGCTGTGCTCTGACCATCAGTACCTGCAGACCCACCTTTGAGTATCTGGCGGGACTTGTAAACAGCAGGATTGTGCTTCACTTATGTTGGGATTTCTCTCGTCGGTTTAGTAATGGCCACATGAGCTTTTTTTTTGAGATGTGTGAAACGTTTATTTTATATTACTTCTAGGTCAGTCATATCATTTGGACCGAAAAACAGAACAATTGGAGTTGCGGCCAAAAACCAGGTATGTTCTTGAAGAGAAAGAGCATCTGGCTTAAGGGAAAAATCCCAGAAGCACACCCTCATGGTGTTCTGAAGCTTAATCTAATCTAAATTTTAAAAATCTAACTTGGGACTGGAGAGATGGTTCAGCCCTTAAGAGCATGCGCTGCTCTTGCAGGTGTGGGTCCCAGCACTTACTTGGTGGATCGGCACCCTCTCTGGCTTCCATGGCAACCAGGCATGCATGTGCTATGCAGATACTCATACATGCACATTAAAAATTAGTAAAAATAGATGTGTATCACGTGTGCTTTTTGAACTCTCAGGTTTATCATCCTCACCCTTGTTCCTAAGATTTGATTTGATTTTTTTAATTGGCAGCCTTAGTGTTTGGTAACTTGCCCTTCAGTTGAAAATACATATAGTCTTGCTGTATAGCTCTGGCTGGTCTCTGGGGTCTGCCTGCCTCCGCCTCCTGAGTGCTGAGTAGTGGGACTAAAGGCCTATGACACCATGCTTGGCTTTAAAGTTTTTTAGATTACAGACACCTGACTTTTTTTCATGTGTAGTTTCCCGGAGGCTAGTAAGGCTCCTCGGTGCCGATAGGCACCTGTTGCCAAGCCTGGACACGTGAGTTCCATCCTTGGGACACAAGTAGTAATAGCAGAGAACCTTTTCCTGCAGAGTATCTCCATAGTTGTTTTTGTTTGTGTAACTTATGTCAGTTTTAGAAGCTTAGTTGTATGCGTACACCTGCCTCATTGCTGAGCTGCGGGTGCTGCCGGGCTGGAGAAGACAGAGTGGTCTCTCGGGGCTTCCACATTTAAATGATTTCAGAAGCTTAATCTTCGAAGCCTTCAGTTTTGATGAGGAGAGCCTACCTTTGAGTGGATGTATTCTGAAATGGGACTTCTTAATCTAGAACTTCGTAAAATATTTGACCCAAAAAATAGATTAAGAAAACACCATCTCAGAGAAAATTGGCCCATTGCCATCCAACTTCCTGCATTTTGTGCCCCTTAGGACCACATGTACCTGAGAGCAAGACCACATTCCAGGGATCAGGCTGCACGTCCAGCAGTTTGCGATGGGTGTGAGTTTAGTGCTGTAAGATCTGGGCACCCCACCCCCAGTTGTCATTTAGGAACTGGGCAAACTAGCCTCACCCCCTCTGCCTCTGGCGCCGGACAGTGCCCCAAGTGGACCTTATTTGGGGCATTGAGCTCGGGTTTATTTGGGGAGAAGATGGGGTGCAGCAATACGGTTGCTGAGGAGTTCTAGAGCTTTGGAGACAGTTGCGCCGTCTTTTCCTTTATCTTGCAGATTTTGAGATCTGCCCCAAAATCTGATGACACCATTGCCTTTGCTTCTGGCATTTTCCATAGAAGAAAGTACAGTAGGAGCTATCCATTCATGGAAAATCGAGGCCTGAGGGAAAGTTAGGTATACCCCAGAGATGGTTTGAGTTGCACAAGTGACTGAAATTGCTGTAGGTATTGGTAGGGGATGAAATGAGGAAAAAGCTTAAATTTTACATTTCTTTTGCAGCAAATCACTCATGCAAACAATACAGTGTCTAGCTTTAAGCGATTTCATGGCAGAGCATTCAATGACCCCTTCATTCAGAAGGAGAAGGACAACCTGAGCTATGACTTGGTTCCCATGAAGAATGGTGGTGTTGGAATAAAGGTAACACAGCTGACCTGCCGGGCTCTGTGTGGGTGTTCACACCTCAGCACTGACCTGCTGGGCTCTGTAAGCCCACTGTGGAGGTGTTCACGCCTCAGCACTGACCTGCTGGGCTCTGTAAGCCCACTGTGGGGGTGTTCACACCTCAGCACTGACCTGCTGGGCTCTGTAAGCCCACTGTGGAGGTGTTCACGCCTCAGCACTGAACCCAAGTTCACTGGACCCGGTCAGTTTTCTCCCTCTTATTTGGCTCCTTTAAAGGTGTAGTTAGTATAAGCTGTCTCCTGAGAATGCATACTTCTGTAGATTAATCTGTGCTTCTAACTTTGAAGCTTTTTTTTTTTTTTTTTTTGGGTTGCTTTGGTGTTAAAAAAATTCCAAGTATTGTTGATGTCTCAGAAGTGGTCAGACAGCCCCTTGGGAGCGTGTGGAGAGCCATGGAGTGACAGCCAGAGTCCAGCTAGCGGCAGCTGTCTGTGTCCGCACATGTCTTTTCATCTTCCTTCTTTTCCTCCCCTTCTTTCTTAGTTCTTTTTTTCCTTCCAAACCAGTAAACTAAATTCGGAGGCTCAGGGTGTATGCTGACAGTTGGTTGACACTAACGTTGAAACATTTTCACCTTGTTGTAGGTCATGTACATGGATGAAGAGCATCTCTTCAGCGTGGAGCAGATAACAGCCATGCTGCTGACTAAGTTAAAGGAGACCGCAGAGAACAACCTCAAGAAGCCTGTGACAGACTGTGTCATTTCAGTAAGTGGACTGCAGCCATCAGCGTGCGGCTGCTCAGCTTGCCTTAGCTCACTCCAGCACTGCACATGCGCGCACTCCTTACCAAGGAGCTCTTAAACTGAGCGCTCTGCAGCCTTTGAAAGTAAGCTTGAGTGATAATTTTAGCTAGAAGCTGCAAGGCTTCTTTGACTACAGAGGTGCGCAGTGTCCCAGGGTCTCCTGTGAAGGTTTCTGACAGCAGGTGAACCCTTGCACCTGCGTTCTCTCCATGCCGGTTGGCTGCTGGATTCTGGGCTTTAGTGTTCTGGAGAGCTTTTCATAGGGAAAGAATTCTCTGTTGCCCTGAAAACCAGCGCTTTGGGAGTTATTGCTTATTTAATTTTTCTTCTCTGTTTTCTTGTAAAGGCAGCTCTGAAAATCAAGGGAAATGTGTAGAAACAAAGTCTAAATTTCTATTTCTGTGCCTGCTGTGTGTTCATTAAGATGGGTTGTGAGGCGGCTGTGTGTCTAGGGAGTGACAGTCTGTGTTTGTAGGTCCCGTCCTTCTTCACAGACGCCGAGAGGAGGTCTGTTCTGGACGCCGCACAGATTGTGGGCTTGAACTGCTTACGGCTCATGAATGACATGACGGCTGGTAAGAGGCGCTGGGGGCTGAGGTTTTTCCTAGAAGTGCCTTTGTAATGGAATTAAATGAGATGCTTTGAGATTGGCGTTTCTGTTTATTGGTCATGCTTTCACAGTTGAAAAAAGTAAACTTGTGGACTAGCAGGCTGGTGTTAGAAGTAAGGTTTGTATAGAGTCTGATACTCTTTGCGACTTGTCCTTAATTGTGTCTCTCATGGAAGAGTGATGGAGCATTGCCCTAAAGTTAAGAAGAGTAGTGGCTGCAGACTGCCCTGACCTGGCTTTTGTTCTCCTCATAGTTGCTTTGAACTACGGAATTTATAAGCAGGATCTCCCAAACGCAGACGAGAAGCCCCGGGTAGTGGTGTTTGTGGACATGGGACACTCCTCTTTCCAAGTGTCTGCCTGTGCTTTTAACAAAGGCAAACTGAAGGTAAAGGTGAAAGGGCACAAACTAGAGACGAATTTTGAGAAACGGCTACATAAAGATGATGCATCCTCTTAGCACACTGGGGCGGAGTGGGGTGGGGTGGGGGCTTTGTGTCTAAGAAAAATCATGGTAAGGTTCTCGTCAGCATAGAGAGTGAGAGGAAATACTATAAGAGTAGAGAAATTGGCACTCCTGTAGTTATGTCCTCGTGACTTGGGTTAAAGTAGACGTTGTGAGCCTGTTAGCCTTCTGTTTGAATAGGAATATCCAAGGTTCTAACTATAATGTGGTTGAAAACAGCTGCCTCCTTTCTCCTGCCGTCTGGCCCACCGTAGGTTCTAGGCACGGCTTTTGATCCTTTCCTGGGAGGGAAGAGCTTCGATGAGAAGCTGGTGGAACATTTTTGTGCTGAATTTAAAACCAAGTACAAACTAGATGCAAAATCCAAAATCCGAGCGCTCCTTCGTCTTCATCAGGAGTGTGAGAAGTTAAAAAAGCTCATGAGCTCTAACAGCACGGACCTGCCACTGAATATTGAATGCTTTATGAATGACAAAGATGTCTCTGGAAAGATGAACAGGTATCTGGATCTTATTGTACACACAAAATTGACCTTAGCGGTGTTTGTGGCCTGTGGCCTGTTTTGCCTTACACTTCAGGACTGTGTGCTTAGACACCATTGCTTATCACTGAGGACCTAGAGGCACGCCGCTGAAGAGTGCTTTTTTAAAAAAAGTGTGTGTGTGCATCCCTACCCTGGTGCACATGTGGGACTCGAGGACAAGTCTCAGGACTGTTTGTCACCCAGGTGCCTTCACTTGCTGAGTCACCTCATTAGCCCGTGAGGAGGGACTTTAAAATGTCTTTCCTAAATGTGACTGATTTCTTTGTATATTCAGAGTTTCCCATTCTCTATGCTGTGAATATACATATAATATTTGCATTATATGTAAAGTTAAAAACTTGGCTGCTATGGGATTTAGGGCCTGAGAAGAAAAAGCAAAATGAATTGGGCTGGTAAAACTCACTGGCTGAAACTAGGACAGGGTGATAGTGACATGTGCTAACCCTCCTAATAATGCCTCATGCCATGCCCCTCTTGCTTACTAAGGTCACAGTTTGAGGAACTGTGTGCTGACCTCCTGCAGAAGATCGAGGGTCCCCTTCACTCACTGTTGGAGCAGACGCACCTCAAGGCTGAAGACGTGAGTGCTGTCGAGATAGTTGGAGGAGCCACAAGAATTCCAGCTGTGAAGGAGAGAATCGCCAAGTTCTTTGGAAAAGATGTCAGCACCACACTCAATGCAGATGAAGCAGTGGCCAGAGGGTGCGCCCTACAGGTACCTGACCCCCCCCCACCGCGGCTCACCCTGGGCCTGGCACACAGCTCTGGGCCTGCTGTGTTCAAGGGAGGGACTTAGAATACAGCCAAGGATTGACTTGAGGGAACATGCCTAGGCATTAAAGGTATTAGTTGACCAGTGGTTTTAGAAAAGAGATGCTCTTCCCTCTCCCACGTGGTGTCTAACCTCCTTATCCAGTGACGCATGACAGTGCTGCCCTGGTAATGTCACTAGTGAATAGAGCATGAAGGATGACATAGTGAAACGACTGAGCCAGCCATGTCTGACCTGTGCTTGTCTACTTAGGATTGTAAAGTGAGATTCTGTGAGCAAAGGTCTTGAGAGGACTTGCCTTAGACACACAGCAGAAAAGAGTGGACAGCACGGCCCACTTGTCTGTCACAGCCCAGCTGGCTTTGGGCTTATTAATGGTTGTTAGTTGTCCAAAACAGTGGGCATTGTCATGTGTATGTGGGTATGCTAAGAGTTTGACCCCTGTTGCCTGTGCTGGCCCTCCACGTGGTAGTGCTTTGTTGTTCGTCCTTCACTGTGGAATGTGCATCTTTCTCTCTGGTTCCCCAGAGTGCTTGAAATTGATGATTTCTGAGAAGTGGAACTAGTTTCTGGCCTCTGACGGTTCCATTGATGAGATCAGCCTCTCCTTAGGCCTGTGTGTTTGCTTCACTGGTTTAGTCAGTTTAGTGTGTCCTGTGTGTGCAGGACCTGCCTCCCTCTGTCCTGTCCTGTGTGTGCAGGACCTGCCTCCCTCTGTCCTGTCCTGTGTGTGCAGGACCTGCCTCCCTCTGTCCCGTCCTGTGTGTGCAGGACCTGCCTCCATCTGTTCCGTCCTGTGTGTGCAGGACCTGCCTCCCTCTGTCCTGTCCTGTGTGTGCAGGACCTGCCTCCCTCTGTCCCGTCCTGTGTGTGCAGGACCTGCCTTTGAATTTGCCACTGCTTTTCATTTACAAATTCTATAGCAAATGCAGACATGTTGAATTTTACCCTTTTTGGTTTCTTTGACATGTCAAAGCAACAAAGTAGAACTTGTTGTGGGTGTACACATCAAAGGAGAGTCAGCTTATAGTTGAAAATGCCACCAGCAAGGCATTTCTGGAAAAACCTGTTTTCAGTCTGTAGACCTTGGAATTAGAATTGCTAGCCCAGGGTTCATGATTAGTCTGTACTGCTAGTGATTAACACGGCGTTAGATGACACATTCTCTATGCTTAAGGTGAAATACACTGCAGACAGTTCAGATCTGCCCGTCCCAGTAGAACTGTCTGTGGAAATAATGTGTGCTCATGATGTTTTTAACCTTTAAAAACCTCTGTCTTTTCAAGTGTGCAATTCTTTCTCCGGCATTTAAAGTTAGAGAGTTCTCCGTCACAGATGCTGTTCCGTTCCCAATATCTCTGGTCTGGAACCACGACTCAGAAGAAACTGAAGGGTATGTAGCTACAGATAGATGGCTTTCACATGCTGTACTGCCCTCAGTAAGAATTGCATGACCAGCACCTTTCTGGTGGCCAAACCTGACCGTCTTCTTTTGGTCGTTGTGAATGATTGCTGGGGTGGGATTAGGAAGAGGTCAGAGTGTCTGTCTTTACTGAGTGTGAGCTGTTGAGTGTCTTTGCTTCCTCCCTCCCTAGTGTGCACGAGGTGTTCAGCCGGAACCATGCTGCTCCTTTTTCCAAAGTTCTCACCTTCCTGAGAAGGGGTCCTTTTGAGCTGGAAGCGTTCTATTCTGACCCTCAAGGAGTTCCATATCCAGAAGCAAAAATAGGTAAGCATGGTACGCACCTGCCTCTGAGTTAGAGGTGCAGCTCATCGTCCAGGCTAGGAGCTGAGACATGAGTGTTCTCTACAGAAGAGGTGAGTCTCCTGGGCACGCTGACCTGGAGACCCGCTAGCCTGCCTGCTGCATCGCTCCTGTGTGTGTGTGTGTGGGGGGGGGGTTGCACTCTGTTTGTAGAATACTGGCCACTCACTGAGCTCCAGAGTTGAGTGTTGTCAGCAGGGCGTCCCTCCCAGTCATCTTATGTGCTACACCCTCTGAAGGAGCATCTCCCATCTGCTTTTAGTTTTAGTAACTTCCTTTTCCTAGACTGGAAACTGCCAATGCTGCCAGGCCTCTATGCCCTTCCCCTCCCCTCGGCTAGGGAGACAGTGTTGAGGATGCAGTCTGGCCGCCATTCTCTAGCTGGAGGCCTGTCACGTGCTCACAGACATTGTTGACAGTGTAGTGGGAGAACAGCAGCTGGGGAAGCTGTTAGCTGTGGACTACGTTTTTCTGGGTGGGAGAGGTGAGCTGTTTCTTTAGTACATGCATGTTAGGGTTTCTCACACTGAGGACCCGAGCTGTCCATCCTGAGCAGTTTCACATCCCGCACTCGGGTCTCCATGTTCCCACAAGTGTTGTTTCTATAGAGGACTGCCTGGCGGTTACTTTTGAGTTAGTGATTTGATATTAATCAAGATCTATGCCAGCCAGCATCATTGACTGGTCTGGTACTTAAATCTACCATTGTATGTGCTTTTGCAGACAGCGCCTTAAATAAAGGACTCTTACATCATGTCATTCTTGAATAGAACTTGTTCAAAACACTTTTTCGGGGGTCAGAGGATGGGGGTCCGGCTAAGTATTCCTGGATACTGGTATTAAAGGTGTGTGCTTCCATGCCTGTTAAATATTTTTTGTGTATGAGTGAATGTATGGAGGTCATGGGACAACGTTTGGGGGTGGGTTCTCTGCTTAGGTCCCAAGATTGACCTTGGACAGAGTACCATCCTTGAAGGAAAAGGTGGTAGGACTGAGCACTTGTATAGCAAGCGCTTTCCTACTGAGCCACCCCAGCAGCCCCCGGAGCTTGTGACTTAGTGGTGGGAGCTGCTGGCACTGGGCTCTACAGTAAGTGCTCATCATAATGACCAAACTTTTAATACAGTTCCCAATGCTGTGCTGATCCTCAAACATAAAACTATTTTGTTGCTACCTCATAACTGTAATTGTGCTACTGTTATGAATCATAATGTAAATACCTGTGTTTTCAGATGGTCTTAGACAACCCCTTTGAGAGGGTCATTTGAAAGCCCCCCACAGGTTGAGGAGACCAGCGGACAGCAGGCTCACAGTGTTCCTAGTCACAGCTGTAGTGCTGCCTTAGCAGTGCCAGTGTAGTGTGCCTCAGCTCATGTTCCCATTTAACATGACTTGAACAGTAAAAGCCTGCGAATGGGGCGTGGGCCTGCTCTCCTGTGCCTTAGCTTGCTCGTGGGTTCTCACGGCCGCTATGTGCTGGTCCACCTGGCATTGGGGAAGGAGGAGACTGAGATCACTGCCAGTGAGTGTTCATACAGAGTGAGCGTTCTCACAGAGGGTTAGCGACATGGTGGCAGTAGCCGGCGAGTGCCCGCCAAGGGACTTGAAGTTGGTTGGGAATGGGTATGGTTTTGGAGCGGCACTTCCTTCACAGTTGACTTCTTAGCCTCGAGGCTTTTTCACTGTCTTTATAGAAATGGAAGTCTGTCTCTAAACTAGCAGTCCCTTTCTGCTCTAGGCCGTTTTGTTGTTCAGAATGTGTCTGCACAGAAAGATGGAGAGAAGTCCAGAGTGAAAGTCAAAGTGCGTGTGAACACACATGGTATTTTCACCATCTCCACGGCGTCCATGGTGGAAAAGGTCCCAACTGAGGAGGACGAGGGCTCTTCTGTAGAGGCAGACATGGAGTGTCCAAACCAGAGACCAGCAGAAAGCTCGGATGTGGATGTAAGTGGCTGAGAGACCATCACATTCAAAAGTAGAGTTGACTTCTTTCTAAGCTACAGGAGGGTAGACAAAGAATAATAATTTTCTTCAATTGTATGACCCTGGCCAACATTTTGTGTAGTGAGAGTTGGTCTTGTCAATGGTGGATGTGAGTCCTGTGTCCTGTGACTGAGGTGCGTGAGTTTGCAGAGCCAGCGTGTGACTAGAGTAGGACGGGTTCTGTCTTCTTTCTCAAGGGTGCGTGTTAAATCAGATACTGATTGGTTAAAAACAACTATAAAGGGCTGGAGAGATGGTTCAGAGGTCAAGAGCACTGACAGCTCTCCCAGAGGCCCTGGATTCAGTTCCCAGCTCCCAGTGGTGCCTCACAACCATCAATAATGAGATATGATGCCTTCTTCAGACCTGCAGCTATACATGCAGGCAGAGCAAAGTATACATAATAAATAAATCTCTTTTTTAAAAACTATAAAAATTTGCAGGTTTTGTTTCATTTTCAATGTATGGCAAAATTGGCCTTGGTATTTCAGGACTTGTTTTTATTACCATGGCTTTCTGGGCTGGGGGAGGCAAGAGGAGGGATCTCATAGAGAATGGTGGAGCTGTGACTGCTCACCTTAGCATAGACTTGCGGTTGGTTTCTGGGCGCAGCAGAGATGACTTAAAGGATGCAGGCAATGCTGTGTTGGTGAAAGGCATTGGTACCCACAGTCCCAAATCCTGAAGGACCATTAGCATCATATGAACCTCTGGACACTGTTCACAGAGTGAGTGGGCTCGTGCCTTCGGTTCTAGCAGCTATGGGTGGAACTGTGGAGGCTGGAGAGGGTGGGAGGAAAGGTGATGGCAGGCACAGATTTGCTGAGGACTGGGGCTACTAAAGAGCCTTGAGGGGCACTGCTTTCCCTTCTGCCTATAAGCCGTAGTTTTAGGCAGGTTGTTAGTTGACATGCACTGTCTATTCTTGTCCTGGATTCCTCTGAGGTCACATAGCCGAGTCGCGAGCTGGGAATGAGAAGGCCTGGCATGGCCGATAGGCGGTGGTTTTCTGTAACTCTGGAGTGACGCTGTTCAGGCACACCTGCTGCTGCTGCTCGAGTTCACACTTCTGGAGCAGCCTGGGCTGGTAGTAGCCCGTGTCCTGTGCTTGTGAGAGTCATGTGTGTACAGGCTTAGGTGAAAGGGCCTTTGAGGGGAGCTCTGGGTTCTCCCCAGCAGTGAGAGCCCTTGTGTGTCTATAACAAACTGTAACACTGTCATTCATGAAGTTTCTTCCAGGTGAGATGGTAAAGTTTCACACACTGCTCTGTGTCTCTGGTACCTTTCCTGCCCACCCCCCTAAGACTTCAGGCATCTGACAGTCCTGTCTTTGGGCCCCTGTAACTTAAACAACGAGTACAGCTGCTCTCTACATCCTTTGTGCCTGGGCTTTCATTTCAGAAACATATCCAGCAAGACAACACTGAAGCTGGAACTCAGCCCCAGGTACAAACTGATGGCCAACCAACCTCACAGTCTCCCCCTTCACCTGAACTTACCTCAGAAGAGAACAAAGCCCCAGATGCTGACAAAGTGAGTGACTCTTCTAGTTCATGCGTTGGACAATGTGGCAGCATGTGATGCTGATGATGTGACCCGGTGACTTGTGGGCTGTAGGGGTTTACCAGCTGCAAGTAGTAGGGAAGCGGGGTCTGCTTTAGGTCCCTGCCAAGGTCGCAAGTTCCTGCTAGTGCCAGAAGCAATGGTGCTGCAGGGTCAATTAAAGGCAGTTGATTATTGATGAGTGCATGGGTTCTAAGGAGCCGAAACTTTTTCTCCTTCAACTTACCTGCCAATTTTGAGTTAAATGTGATGGTCGGGTAATGGCCAGCTATATTTCCTAAGCTAACTAAAACTGTTGTGTCCTTTAAAAATGGCAGATTTAAAGCTAGTGGTCAGGTAGACAGTTGGAAGCCCCTGCTTCCACTCAGGCTATGCTGTGTGAGTGATTGACTGTCCTTCAGAGTCTGGCTTCCTCCCCCTTCTTACTAAGGACACCTCACCCTCACTGGGGCAGGGTACAACGACGCTGCGCTGCGGGACGGAGATCAGGGCGGATTTGCTGCTAGGTTCTGGCTCCTCAGTCCAGATTCATTGTGGCCCTCAGCAGGAGCTGAATTTTTGAAAGCTGCTTTCCCCCTTTTTTTCATCTTAGAAAAGTGTTGAGGTGGTGGCGGTTGTTTGGAGCATTCCCCTTGATTTAGGGTTGGATGTCTACAGACTAATGCAGTTACCTCAGCACCTTTCTAGAAAAGGACGTTGGGTTGGAGCTCAGCCCTTAAAACATCCTGGAAGGCTTCTTACCTGGGTTGGAATGCTGTTTTGTCAGTTGGTCAGAGGCTGCTTACGTTTTGTGCTCCTTTTGCCCCTGCTGACTGCCGTCTTGACTACTCTTTGGTTTTGTTCCTGAATTACCAGTTGCACTCCTGTGTATCGCAGGCTATAGGCAGTGGGTTTATTTTTCTCTGTTGGGGATCAGGGCGTGGTGCGTTGGCCAACTGCTTGGTCCACGGCTCTTAGAAGGATGCAGTCGCCAGGGAACATGCCTCCTGTGGTCCGGGTTCCCGGGGCAGCGGTCCATGGGGTTGGTCTTCCGTCTTGACTGGTAGCCCAGGCAGTCCACTCTGCAGCCGAGTCCTCAGCTGTGCTTCAGCTGGGGCAGGAAGAAAGGGGGGTGGACAGCACAGGAGGCGCCCTTCTGTAGCCTTGACTGCATGTGACTTGTAGAGTCTGTAGTAAGATACACTGTGACTAGCCTTTATCCAAAATGCTTGCTGGGAGTGGTTTGGGGGGGGGGGCTTAGTTTTTCTTTTAGTAGTGTCCTGCGCAATGACATGCCTTAGGGTTAGGATATCAGACACTCGGTGTGTTCTATACTCCTCCCGGAGCCTGAAGCCAGACTTCTGTGGTGTGTTTTGGGTGTTTGTTTTCTGGCTGTGACCTGTCACCTGCTGTGGAGTTTTCTACATGGGGCAGGTAGATTTAGGAGCTTTTTGGATTGGGGATACTCTGTCATTTGCCTCAGCATCCCATTTGCTACTGTAAGACCCTTTCATCTCTTTATGTGGCCAAAGCTGTCCTCAAACACACACTGAGGTGGCAGGTATGCCACTGTGCCTGCATCCTCAAAGTCCAAATGAGGAATGATAGAGCTGAGAGGCAGGTGGCACCTCTCCCTGTACACAATGAGCAGACTTGTAGGGGTTGAGGACACTGAGCAGGCACCATGGTGGGACAGAGGGACTAACAGGCATTTCAGGAACCGAATAAATTCAAACAAACCTAGTATGAGTTTATGTGAAATTATTGTCAGATTCTAGACTAGCTAAGTAGGTAATTTGGTTTTGAGTTTAAAGAGATTTGGACAAGACATGAAGGCTTAATGTGAGCAGAGAGCACAGCCCTTGCAGCCCCACACTGTGGGCAGTGGGCGCAGGCGCACTTAGTGCAGCATGAGCTAGGGTCCCGCGCGTACAGTGTTGTCCTCTGCTCCACGGATTAAGGATTTTTCTTTTCCTTAACCCTCAAGGCAAATGAAAAGAAAGTTGATCAGCCTCCAGAAGCTAAAAAGCCTAAAATAAAAATGGTCAACGTGGAGCTGCCTGTAGAAGCCAACTTGGTGTGGCAGTTAGGGAGAGACCTGCTTAACATGTATATTGAGACAGAGGTAAGTGCTGTAAGCAGATGCGTGGCTTTGGTTGTTTCTGCGTACAGCAGGGGATCCGTGGTTACTACTTCATCCGGTGTGAAGGCTGCAGCGATTTCAGAGATAGGATAAAGGCAAAAGGGTGGATCTTTCTGCTTAGTTTATGTTGAATTTGTTGGGTTTGTGCATTAGGTAGCTGTGCTTGCTTGAGCATTGCTGCATTCTTAATAATTGGCTGACGGCCTGAGCACAGGCACAGTAGGAAGCAGGCCCTAGGATCCCCTCTTAAAGCACACTGCGCCTTCATTCAAGAGGCTGAGGATGAGCAAGGCCCACTCTGAGGTGGGAGCCCTCTGCTTGGAGACTGTGATGAAAAGTGGGATGGCCTAGCATTGTTAGAAAGCAACTTCTGTGTGAACATTTACAAACCTAAGGACCGTGAAGTTTTAGAGAAATGTCTATGAGGTGGAGATGGAGCCGGGCTTATTTTGTCGTCACATTGGCGTCTCTGAGCGCAGTCTGCTTCCGACAGGGGAGGATGATAATGCAGGACAAGCTGGAGAAGGAGAGGAACGACGCTAAGAACGCAGTGGAGGAGTGTGTGTACGAGTTCAGGGACAAGCTGTGTGGGCCGTACGAGAAGTTCATATGCGAGCAGGTACGCCCCGGCCGGCCTAACCCTTCATTAAGCCTCTGTGCTTGTGGTCACTTGAGTGTTCTAAAGAGAAAATGAGCAGGCCTTGGGAGAGGCTCACCGGCCTGGTCCCCACCATCCTGAAGGGAGAACATGGCGACATGTGTTCTTGAGTCTGTGGCATGTGACTCTGGGGCCAAATGATAGATCAGGGTCCATGCCTCTGTGATGCTGTTCTCTGGGCAGCTGTCTGTTACCGTCACCGTGAGGCAGGTTCAGTCTGCACTGTCACTAAGCAGCACCACCCCCTCTGTCCTTCACCTGCCTAAATGACCTCTGGGTAAACCCAGAAACACAGCTGTGAGTCAGAGGGCACTAGGAGGGAAGACAGCAGCCTGCTGTGGTGTGGGGCTTAGCTTGTACAGCTCACAGGTAGGGCCCTCTAGTCCCCGAGCCCTCAGTGTGCCTCAGTGCTGTGGTTACTGCCTGGCATCACCAAGAGAAGAGCTCTGGAGAGGCAGACATAATGGCTCCTCCACCACCCAGGCATTGGGTGGGAGGATGACCTGGAGTGGTCTCCTGGTACAGCAGTGTGAGTCTCAGGGGCTGTGGAAAGTCATGTAAGATGGACGCCACAGGCCAGGGAAGGGGAAACCTGAGATGCATGTTGGGGTGCGCTGCCACTGATGCTTGTCTCTCATATAAAGGAGCACGAGAAGTTCTTGAGGCTTCTCACGGAGACAGAGGACTGGCTGTATGAGGAGGGCGAGGACCAGGCCAAGCAAGCCTACATCGACAAGTTGGAAGAGTTGATGGTAAGCGCCTGCATCCTAAGCCCTGCACGTTTACTAAAGTGGAAGTGTTGCAACTGTTAACTTATTATATTCTGTTTTAGAAAATGGGCACTCCCGTTAAAGTCCGATTTCAAGAAGCCGAGGAGCGGCCAAAAGTGTTGGAGGAGCTGGGGCAGCGGCTGCAGCACTACGCCAAGATCGCAGCGGACTTCAGAAGCAAGGTGGGGAGTGACCTGAGTACACAGTGCTCAGTGATGCAGTGTGGGTGTCGGGAGACCAGGGTGGATTTGAACTTAGGGAAAGTAGGTCTGAGTAGATGTAGTTGTTCAGTATTCTATAGCAGGTCTTTGTCTTTCCTGTCCAGGATGAGAAATACAACCACATTGATGAATCTGAAATGAAGAAGGTTGAGAAGTCTGTTAATGAGGTGATGGAGTGGATGAACAATGCCATGAATGCTCAGGCTAAAAGGAGTCTTGATCAGGACCCTGTTGTGCGTGCTCATGAAATAAGAGCAAAGATCAAGGTGAGTGTTGGTGCCAGCTACTGACTGGACTCTCATTCAGCTTGACCATAAATCTTTGGCTTCTTCCTTAATTCAGAACAGACTTCTGCCCAACCCTGGTCGTCCCGTTGGCAGCACGTCCCTGCCGGCAGTTGTTGTCTTTAGGGGAGCGGACACTGAGTGCGCAGTCAGGAGGGAGACCAGCAAGCAACACTGCCAGGCGTTAATCCTCAGGGAGACAAAGTAGGGCAGAGGGGTCGGGATGCTAGCTGTGCCCTGCAGCTGGGTTGAGCATCTGACCAGGGGCAGCCTTCCGCTGTGTTAAGAGTCTGAGAAGGAAATGAAGTAGCTCTTGTCAGGAGCAACACCAGGAGGAGGGAAGGCCCAGGGATCGTGTTTGCAGCTGTAAACACGCATTACCTCCGTGTGGTGACTTAACCTCATTCACTGTCCCTGCCGTACTCAGGAGTTCATCACTCAGACCCTGTCGTGTTGCAGGGTGCATGAGGGCGGTAGTCACCTTGATCAAGCTCAGAGTTAATGAGGAAAATAGAATTGGCTGAGAAGCTTATCTGAGTTAATCGGGTGACTCCTTTTGTTTTCTTAGGAGTTGAACAATGTCTGTGAACCTGTTGTAACTCAACCCAAACCAAAAATTGAGTCACCTAAACTGGAGAGAACTCCAAATGGCCCAAATATTGACAAGAAAGAAGAAGATTTAGAAGGCAAAAATAAATTTGGTGCTGAAGCTCCGCATCAGAACGGTGAATGCCACCCTAACGAGAAGGGCTCTGTCACCATGGACCTAGACTAGGCACCGCGCTTCCTCCCATTCGTGAAATGTTTGCCATTGTGTGTGATTCTGTACAACAGACTGAGTCTATTTATATTTTCTTTTTTTTTTTTTAAGACTGTCTAGAAATTCTGTGTATTATGGGGGAGGGGAAGGAAAAGCTTGAGTCAGTAGTCTCTGACCCTAAAGGAGAACAAACGGCCTTGGTGACAGATTCCTGTGGAGTTGTGACCCACGTCAAGCTCTGTACAGTCCTGCTGCTCATACCATGAGGAAACCGGACTCTACTGCCTGTTCACGTGCACTGGGATCAAGTCTTTAAGCAGTTACTCTTGCCAAGGTTGTGTTTCTGCATTGTGCTCTCTGTTCCCGCATGTGTGTGGCTGTGGGTGTTTATAAATGAGACTAAGTCTGACTTGCATAAGGCTTTCAAAACTTAGGTCTGCCCCGTAGTGTGATTTTGCTTTCATTACTGCAAATTGATTGAGTACAACACAAGCTAGTGAACTGTAGCAGCATGCCAAGCAAGGCTGTGACTATCACCACGCTGTCCCGTGCAGCTGTGACACGGGAGACATAAGAATCATGTTGTGAATGCCTCATGAGCTTTAAAATAAAGTTCACCTGTGGTGTCATTTCTAAACTGCTGGCGTTGTCACTGACTCGGAAGGGCATTGGGGGGAAACCAGCACCTGCTGGCCACACTACACTGTAAAACATAAACACAAAGTGAGCGTAGCCCTGCTGGCACCTGTGGCCTTCCTGGTCCTTGTCCTATGGTGACTGACCGACAGACACATGAGACGTTAGGATTACCCAGTGATCAAAACGGATGGTTTGGTGAATTCTCTTCTGAAGCCAGTTGAAAATATTTGCGTTTCTTTGTCGTTTTGTGGAAGCGTAAGGCCTGATGCCCACTGAACATCCTGGAGATTTCCTGTCCTGGTGGCTGTAACTAAAGTGCCCGACGGTTGGCACATTAGAAAAAGATCCCTTCTGGACGCTGAAATACAAGTAGCAAAATACTAGCTCTGGAAAATTCCTGACTGCATCGCGAAATGGTGGGTGCAGATGTGAGATGGGGGATTGGGGTAGCAGTGGGTCAGCTGCACTGTGAGGCCCGCGTGGTCTACAGAGCAGGTTCCAGCACAGCCAGGGCTATGCAGAGAAACCTTGTCCTGAACCTCCCAAAAGCTGTTGGATGTCCTTAAGGATGGGAAGGAGAGATCACTGAGGGAGCCAGACAGCTGCCAGTCTTGCTTTTTAAAACAACCTCTGGAGAGCTAAGCATGGTCCCCTAAGATGCCTATTAACTCCCCCCCTCCCCCCGGGGGGGTCGTTCTTTTGTCTGGTGACCTCACACTTGACTCCCTTTGTATTTGTAAAGTTTTAAAAATTTCTGCGTGGGCACTTGTCCATGGCAGCCAGTAGAGGGCGTTGGAGCCCCTCGACCAAGTCGGTGCTGGCAACTGAACTCTCGTGCCCTGCGAGAGCAGCAAGGGATTGAACCACTGGGCCAGCTCCCCAGCCCATACTTTCTATACTTCTAGAAGGCCCTGGTATCTGGCATGTGAGCAAGTCTCGTCCAAGCAACACCATTCCCAGTGTGCTCGGAGTGGCCTTGATTAGTAAAATACAGAAAGGTACCGTGGAGGGGGGAGGAGGGGAGAGCTGGCACGATCACCAAATGCCAGCTTGATAACTCATACACTTTCATCTGGATCCTGGGGGTTTTCCACAGCCCACACGACCTTGGCGTTAACCCTCAGCTAGTGAGATCAGCTTCTGCCTCCTCGTGGTGGTGGGTGAAAGTTACTAAGCCACTAGTGCAGTGTTTGCGATCTTGTTCAGTGAGCACCCAGTGAGGGTGCCATGACAGTGGTGCTACCTGCTCATCTGTCCCCTGTATGCCCAGAACCCCAGTGTTGCCAACACTGCACACAAGCATGCTCCCATTCTGGTGCTGTCTGAAAGTGTGCCTTCCTGAATCAACACAGCCACGAGGCAGGAGCATGCCTTTCTTCCTAATTGGTGAACTGCAAACTGGTATGGGTAGTTACTGATGGGTGTCCAGGGCCACCTCTGGGTTCAGGGGCAATCTGGGAGCCAGAAGGTGCCAGCGATGTCTAGAGAATCAGTTTGCAACCCAGAAGCCTCAGGTGGCCCTTCCTGGTCCCAAAGATGCGCGACAGCTGAGGGGTCCGGCACTGAGCCTCAGTCGGTTCCCGCGCCTCCTCAAAGGGGAGGAGAGCACGGGAGGTTTCAAAGGCAAATCCACACAGTGCACCTTGAAACCATAATCCATGGGCCCAGAATTGATGATTTCGGGAACCTAGACACAAGAGTAAGGCCAGGTGAGGGTCGACAGAGTCAGGGATGGACGAGGCTGGGCCAAGGAGGATTCTCTGTAAGGGCGGAGAGCCTTCGCTTGAGGCAGCGGTGGAGGTGGTCCTTGTGGCTTTAGCAAAGCTGTGAGGCTCCCTCCTTTAGGACCTCCAGGTTGGTTTGTTTGTTTGTTTGTTTGCTGCTTGTAGCTTGATACAAACAATTCTTTTTGGATTCTGATAGCTTTCATGCAAATACAAGAAAACCTCTTGGAAAACATCCTTTAACAAACCTTTAAATACCAAATCAGTGCTTACTGTTATGTCAGTCACGTTCTCGTCTCTTGTTTTTATTTATATAGGCAGGAAACAGTGCGGTGAGCATGTGGCTCCTCGCTTTCAGGCTCAACACGAACCTTGCCGAGCACTCCTCACAGCTCACAGGGGCCTTCTTGTCCTGATACTGGCTACCACTATGCCCAGGAAAACACTCCCGTTCTCTCACAAAATGCCATTTATGACTACGTCTCATATCTAAGATACAACCAAAGGTCACGGACTGACTGGGGATACCCTAATCAGCCCATTTTGTGATCCAAGTCCTGGTTGGATCACCTACCAAACGGAAGCCTTTGACCCTGAGGTTAGCTTTAAGTTAGCAGACTGGTCACCTTAGGGCCACTGAAGAATTAAGGGCAGCCCACTGAGGGACACCCACTGAGGGATGCAGACACACCAGGTAGGAAGGAAGCATTTGGCTACCTGACCACGAAAGCTACTGAGATGAGCTGATTAAAGTCCTTACTGAGTGGTACAGATCTGAGATCACGTGATTCCTGGGTTTAACAGTCACAGGAATAAAACTTAGTGGAGGCTGGGTGTGGTAGCACCCGCCCTTAATCCCAGCACTCAGGAGGTCGAGGCAAGAGGATCGCTGTGAGTTCAAGGCCAGCCTGGTCTACAAATTGAGTCCAGGACAGCCAAGACTACACAGAGAAACCCTGTCTCGAAAAACCAAACCAAACAAAAACAAAAACAAAAACAACTCAGTGGAACCTCTCCTAGCTGCAGTGTTTCATATGTAGACACAAACACATGTCCTTCTGCACCCTGGAGTGGATGCGGTTTGCACAGCAGCCACTGTGCTCTGGTCATGCTCCTCGCAATCCCTGACAGTCTGAGGGTTCCCCTCTGTGGGTTTGAGCCCTGGTCCTCAGAGAGGAGGTGTGGCCACTGGCTGCTCAGTGAAAGAGAACCTAGCTGACCCGCACTGGGTTGAAAGAGTGTTCTCTATAGGAAGGACAGTGTAATTCAAGGCAGCGGGACTCAGGGTGTAAAACTCCAAGCAGGCAGTGGTCCAGGCACCTGCCTCTACTCAGCATCCAGCCTCGCTCTCAAGCGGAGGAATGTAGCCCGGCCTTCTTCAGTCTGGTAGACAGTGTTTGTTGAATGACTAATAGGGAGACTCATACAGAAACCTTCAGAAGGCTGGTAGTGAGAGGGTTATAAGGAACCAAAAAGGGTTGGCCAGAACACCAGGAGGGAGACAGCCTAGGAGGAAGCACAGGGCAGGAACTGTCACGGGCATGCAAAGCCCTGCTCTAAAGTCCCCTCAGCCTCGTCTCCATTTTCAGGGCCCTCTTCAGCTGGCCCAGGGCTTTCCATACCAATTGTAGGACAATAGAACCCAGCTCTTCTCATCAATGAAACCAGGGCAGTGGGTCTGGGGGTGGTGGGATGGAGGGGGACTTTGGTAGGAAGGGCCATGGTGCCTCCCAAATTCTATTCGTCCCTCCCCACCCCCTCCCTCACTCCCCCCTTCCTCCCCCTCCCCCCCCCCTCTCTCTCACACACACACACACACACTTATGCGTGAATACATAGCTCCACACAGGCGAGGCTCAGAAGTGATCAGGATTATGGAAGAGCAACCTTTACCTGTCCATCATCCTCCTGCTCACAAGCCCCTTCCCAGGCCTCGCCCAAACCTCCCGTGCCCCGCCCCTAACCTCCCAGGCCACGCTGCTAACCTGTGCCCTGATGTTCACAGTTCACACGCTATAGTGATGTGCATCTCTATGCCACCAGGCTGCACGGTCTTTGGAAAAGAGAGCGGATTCCTAGTTGCCTGCATCCCCAGAGCTTACCAGGAGGCTGACACACGCATGTGTGAACTGCGTGAGAGAGTGAGATCAGAGTTAGCAGTTCAGCACTGGCAGAGGGTGCTCCGTGTGCCTCAGGGAAGTCTGAGTTCCTTCTAGAAAGCATGGTGCCCGCTTTAGTGTTCTGGGTTTTCAGCTGGTGCACTGTAGCCACGGGCTGCTTTCAAACACACATCTATTCTCTCATAGCTCTGGAGACCCAGAAGCATGAGACCAATGTGTGGGCAAAACTGTGCTGGGGAGGGGGGATTGAAGGCATCCTGTCTGCCTCTCCCAGCCTCTGGGAGCCCCCCTCCTCCTCCCTCCTCTCTTTCCCATGTGTCTCTTTTTGTCTTTTATAAGGACAGCAGAAAACCCACACTAATCCATCTCAAGATCAGAGTGTACTTCAGTCTTGAGAGTTTGTTTGGTGGCAGCCCAAAAGGGAGTTGAAGGACCACAGTGGCCTGTGCCACCAGTGCCTTGGAGCTACCTCCTGTACTGACCACAGAGCTACTGACCCTCAGCTCCTAGGAGCCACCTCTAGCCTCTCCTGCATTTTGGGGTAGAGAAAAGGCCACACACCTCTTGATAGATTATATGGGGGTTGGTCTGGTGCTCTGTGCACACAAATGCTGAGTTCTGGGCCCCAAGAGCTGGCAGCAGGCCAGACGAGTGCACTCTCATGTACACTGATCTGTGTTGGGTAAAATTTGCTCCTCAGTTATCTCTGATTGGTTAGTTTTTAAAAAGCTGGAGAGCCTGTAGCTGGGCACAAGAGAGGGAGGTAGAGTTCCTTGTCCTGGGCTTGGGGTCTCAGGTAGGGACCATGAGTAGAGGAGGAAGAAGGAGAAGGAGGAGGAAGAGGAACAGAAGGAGGAGGAGAGGAGGAGGAGGAGGAGGAGGAGGAGGAGGAGGAGGAGGAGGAGGAGAGAAAAGACATTACTGTGAGGAATTGTCCTGAGGGAGAGCAACAGCCCAGGCAGGACCAATATGGCAAGTAACACAGGACATGTGGCTGGGAAGTAGCCAGACCAACTTAGAGGATTAGTATAAAGGAGATCTGCCCAGTTATTGGGCTTAAAGCTTATTAATAAATCGAATACGGGGCTGGAAAGATGGCTCAGAGGTTAAGGGCACTGCCTGCTCTTCCAAAGGTCCTGAGTTCAATTCCCAGCAACAACATGGTGGCTCACAACCATCTATAATGAGATCTGGTGCCCTCTTCTGGCCTGCAGGTGTATGTGCAGGCAGAGTACTGTATACATTAAACAACAACAACAACAACAACAACAACAACAACAACAAAAACCAACCAGGAGTATGTCTCTGTGTCTTTTATTTGGGAGCTAGAGTGGGTGACTGGAAAAGCCCAGTGAATGATTAAGTATACTACGACAATAGATCTCTGTCTCCTACAGCAAATCCATTAGCTTCTGGAAGTCTCAGTTTCCTCAGTGGTAAGATGGCCGGTAGCAGAGCCTATTCCCAGGGTATTGCTAAGATTTGATGGGAGACCACATCTGTCTGAGAGCAGGCCTCCCTGGCTAAAAAGCACTCTAGCAAACTGCCATCTGTGTTTTCCCAGCAGCCTCCCCGCTCTGCACTGTCCTCAGCCTACCCTGAGGCAGACGGCCTATGTGGTAGGTGGTCCGTGGAGGAGTGGGTTTGGGGGGCCACGGGCTGTGGCCACTGTCTGGGCTCCCTCCACACAGCGAAGCATTGCCTTTCCAGAAAGGACACCGTGAATCCGATCTGTTCTCTGAAATTTCAGCTCTAATTGCTCCTTCTGGTGGAGTCCCCATGCTCTGAGATTATTCCTCCGTGTGTTCTCTGCTCCTCCAGGGCCAAAGCTTAAGCTCAGGCAGACGCTGTTTCTATCTCACAGGGAAGAAGTGGCCAGGGAGGGAAGCTGAGGCGCTCAGCCCTCATCCCAGAAGCTGCTCCGTGGCGAGAGTTCCTTCCAGCAGCTCGGCTTCGGGTTCCTGGCTGTAGACGCTGACAGAGAACAAATCGTCGGAACTGATAACAGACAGATCTGGCTTCTCCCCCAGAGCAGACACGCAGGCAACCTCATGGCACTGGAGAGCTTGGTAAATGCTGGGCCATTTGAGCTCTGACACCTTCCGGCAAGGCTTTCTTCGTGTTGACAACAGCCTAGGGGAAGAGAAAGTGTGTGAAGACACCTTGGGTGTCTGGGGGCTGGTGGCTACAAGAGCCCCCCCCCCCCCAGTACCCTAGCATGCCTTCCAAACACGTGTGCCTGATTCCTTCCCCTTGGCTGTCTGTCACCAATTCTTTCCTTCTGGTCATTTCTTGGTACCTTGGAAAGCCAACTGCTCTTACCTGATACAATTCTTTTCTTGTTCCAGTCGCTCCCTAGCCCTAACACTCAGTTCCACTGAGCTACACAGAATGCTCCTTCTCCCTTCCTAAAGGGATTTGCTCTATCACATTCTCACCTCCTCTTCCCTTTAAAATTTTGTTAAACTGTTTTTGTTTTACGTATGTGTAAGCCTGCATGTGTGTCTGCGCACCATGTGTGCAGTGCCGGTGGAGGCCAGAAGAGGGCGTCAGTTCCCCCTGGAACTCGAGCTACAGATGGTTCTGAGCTACCATGTGGGTGCTGGGGACTGAACCAGAGTCATCTTTCCAGTCCCCCCAGTTCTTTGTTTTTAATGGTGCTATTAAATACACTGTATAATTAGCCACCTGACCCAAATACCTATTTAGTACATTCACACTGTGATGCAACTGCCATCACCATTAATTTCCAGAACGTCTTTCTTTTACTTTTCTGGGACAGGGTCTCATACACCCCCAAGGCTGGCCTCTGGCCTTTCAAACCCCCTATATAGCTGAGTTCAAGGTGATCTTGAACTCCTGATCTTCCTGCCTCCACTGTGTTCAGCTTACAAACTCTTCCACCTTACTGGAAACATGCACATCGAACAGCATCCTCTGTTTTTTTCTCCTCAGGCCCCACCAGCAGCCATTCTGTGCCTCAGAATTATGAGGTAGTTGTCTTTTTGTGACTGGTTTGTTTCACCTAGCACAGTACCCACAGGTGCATGTACGTGGTAGCACCCCGTCTCCCTTTAAGACCCCTTCCAAGTGGCCACACCCTAACATTCACGCTAATGTCTTTCCGGTATCAGCATTATTCCCTCTCTCCACACACCCTCTTCCTTAAACATGCCCTGCACAGATGCTCCCATGATGCTTCACGCTCCTCCCATCACGCAAGAGCCAAGCCATAAAGCAATGGAGGCTAGAGACTTGCCTTTCTTCTTCAGGACAGACTCCTCCGTTAGTGACTGTGTCCCTGTGTTGTATTATAGTAAAGCGCAGGCACAAAGCAGTGCCCCCAAAATGCTGTGAAGCAAACGTCTAACCGGCTTTCTCCAGAGAGGATGGTCACCATTTTTTTGTTTTGTTTTATGCCATTAATGTTTTTGTTATTTATTTATTTATTTATTTATTTATTTATTCATTCATTCATTCATTCATTTTAGTTTCTTGAGACAGGGTCTCTCTGTATAGCCCTGGCTGTCCTAGACTCCCTTTGTAGACCAGGCTGGCCTAGAACTCATAGAGATCCACCTGCCTCTGCCTCCCGAGCGCTGGAATTACAGGAGTGCTCCACCATGCCAGGCCGGGGGATGATTTTTCAACAAAACCTTGAGTGCTCAGGGGAATGAGGGGTACTGAACCCTGCTTCTTGCAACATGGTTTGTCTCCGGCGCTCTGCTGCCATCTTGGTCCCTTGCTCTCTGGCCAGTCTCTGTCAAAGCCATCCTGTTCCCCCCTTTCCCACGTCCACATCCTCTCAGGCCTTCTATTCACTTCCGTGGTACCATTTCTCTGAAGTGGCTCCCTGCCATCTCTCCGTGCCTCACCTCACCCTGCTGAGCCAGGGAAACAGCTTCTCCCAGACATCTTCCCAGCATTCTGTTTAAACCTAAAAGGGACCCTAGGCGGTAGGCAGGCATGTCAGTGAGTTACCCGAGTTACCCTAGTGCCAGCCTTGGGGCTGCAGGCCATGGATGCTTGATTCCCAATCATTTGCCACTTGCCCAAGGCATCCCCATGTTTAGAGCAGGTACAGTCTGTGTTTTCTTTCTGTTGACATAAAAGCCCGAGGCTTGGCCTCAGAGGACAGCTGCAGGAAAAGCTAAAGAACAGCAAGGCTCTCTCCGTGCCTGGCCGCCTGCTAGTGATTTAATTCCAGGTAAGCAGCAGGGCCTCCATAGCGTCACTGTCCTTTTCCACAGAGATCGCCAGTGGGGTGTCTCCAGTGATATTCTGAGAACTGGTCAGAGTCCTAATCGCCTGAGACGGCCTCGGGCGGGAGGTCCTCCACACATGGCCTCACTGGGGCAGTGGAGGTAGGAGCACCTTGTCCAATGGGCTGTGGACGCAGCCCTCCCCTCCCCTAGGCATGCTCTTTCTTGCTGTCCCCTGCGGAAAGCTCAGTTTGACTTGCTTAGAGCCTGTTGCACCAGGGATCGCTGCAGTAGATGCTTTCTGAAAGGGACTGGTGGTTCGGGCAGCCCCATCAGTATCCACCCTGCAAATGCTCACAGCCCCGTGAAGACTTCCTTGTGCCAGACAGCGCAACAGTAGCCTTCCTCTGCCCAACGGCGAGAGGTGTGGGCTTTACCCAGAACCTACTGTGTTTGCTTCCACACCTGACCTGTGCCACTTTGTATACTTAGCTGTGATTTTAAATTTATCTGAACAAAGTGAAAAATCATATTAATGTGAAAATTAAGAGAAAAGCAAAGAAGCCTTTGTGAAGGCTGAAGACAGAGGCTATGAAATGATCAGCTGGTGGCCGGTGGCAGTTGGGGGAAAAACCACGGTTTGGAGGAATCCTAGAAACCAGGAAGGACACTGCACTTAAGTGCTTTGCAGATGTCTTTGTGTTTCTACTTCGCTTCTGTAAAAGCCGGAAGTGCAGCTTGTTTATGCTGGGCTGCACATCCAAAGACTAGTGAAGGGATGTGCAGCATGCACGTTGCAAATTGAAATAACCTGCTGCTAGGATGTGCATATCATTTCTAAGGCTTCCTGCCCTAAAAGGCATTCATAAAGTTTGCCAAACAACCACCAGGGTTGATGGGCGAGGACCACTCAGCATAGGCGCACTGCCCCCTTTCCTCTACCACTTGCCTCTTATTTCACATTTCGCCGGCTTTATCCCTGCCACAAGAAAATCCAGAGAACCCAATTCTGAATTTAGAGCTAATTCCCCTTTCACCATTCTGTGTTCGGACCTGAGAGAGTCAGACAGCACCTATTGTGGCTTCTTGCCGCACTTGCTCTGAGTGACATTTGGGATCTTTTCCCAGCCCATGTCCAACAGCAGCATCTTTGAGGAGAGAGGCAACTGGAGGTATGTAAAGGACAGGGCTCAGTCAGGCAGCAGTGGCGCACGCCTTTAATCGCAGCACTCGGGAGGCAGAGGCAGGCAGATCGCTGTGAGTTCGAGGCCAGCCTGTACTACAACATGTATCCAGGACTACACAGAGAAATCCAGTCTCCAAAAATAAAACCAAACAAACAGGGCTCGCTCAGCCTGCAGCTCCCGTGGGCCAAGGGTACAGATGCTAATGGTATCAGCAGAGGGGAAGGAACATCCCATTTCCAGGCTCCAACTCCAACACATCATCACACCCGCCATCTTGGTATACCCCATACCTTCTTGGGAGATTGGCATGTACATCAACAGGAAGCTGAAATGACTTGTGGTCAAGTTAACTAAACCCCAAGTGTATGTTGTCCTCCCACAAGCTAGATATTCGACCCAGTCAAACTTTGGATTTGTGGCTTCTGGGCAACGCCTTCTGGAATGTTCCATCATGGTGGGTGGAGTTTCTGTGTGACAGACTCTAATTTTAACAGCAGCCAGAGCACTTTAGATTCTTAGCTACTCGGACAGAGTGTGCTAGCTGCCCTGCTGAATCCCTTCCTCATCCTCCTGTTCTTAGTTATGGCCTCGGCTGTGACCAGCTGTGTCCACGTGACTAAGTGCTGGCCCTTAAGATGTGAGCAGAAGTAAGCGGGCATTCTCAGAACATCCCACAAAGGATGCTCACCCAGCTGGACCCCCTCCCCTACTCTCCGTGCCCCTGTTTGCACTTCCAGGGGTGCAGTGGAAGGTGAGGGGCTCCTGCAGCTGTCTTTACTGTTAGGTAACTGTGTGAATGGAAATAGGCTGTACAGGGGAGGAGCTTGGTCACGTGGTGATGATAGAGCCTTCAGTCACCCAGGCACCCCTCCTAAAGTCTACGGTAAAGGGAACATCAGAGGATTAGGCTGTTTCTTTGGGTCTCTTGGTGACAGGGACCTGGAGGGGAACACTCTGCTCCTCTACAGCCTGCCATGTTCTAGTGAGCACATGGGTGCCTGGAGTGCACACAGGGTTTTGAGGTAGCCGGGAGTTTGTAGCTTTGGAAGCCTCAGGTTCTTCCTCCTCACCCCAGGCCCCTAGGAAGCCAGAAATGCTACACAGAGTACCTGTGTGCACTGCCCAATGTGCGGCTGAGACCAGTAACACCAGCCATAGCAACACAGCCGGCAGCAAAGACCGTAGCCAGATAGCATGGCAGGGGTTGGGGTGGAGTGTGATGCTAAGTCACATGGATAAGACACAGAGGGTGACACTTGGGTAGTGACCTCAGTGACACATGTAGGAAGCAAAGGGCTAGCAGGCCTCAGCCACGATGGCTGCGTTCTTTCCAGGGATGCTTCTTTGGCCCGCCTGATTTCCCAGACTGACCTCCCACGGCAAAACGTAGACCATTGGCTTTCATCAGCTTTCACCTCCGGCTCTATGAGGGCGGTGGCGCCTTCTGGGAAGGGACGGTTCAGGGTCTTTTCAGTCTAGAGGAAGAAGACAGAGCCTTGAGAACAGACGCCACGCCCACTCTGACAAGGATCAAGAGCCAAGGGTGGTGGTGGCACAGTAGCTTTTCTGTGTTAGAACAAGACTCAGGCTAGCTGAACTGGCTCCAGGACCGGAGAACATCCCTCTCCCGCTCCCCCCGACCCCCGGAGTTTCTGTGCCAGCACCAGTTGGTATGTGGCGTTTTCCTGTGAGCTCTTTTCTGCATCTAATCAACTTGCGTTGACTGTGGTCATGTGAAATCTCTCGGCATCTTGGAAGGGGCGCTACCAACATTTAAAGTCCAACTAACATATTAGGCACTTCTTCAACAAAAATTTAGATGAGCGTGCAGTTTCTTTTTTTTAAGGATTTATTTATTTATTTTTATGTATACAGTGCTCTGCCTGCAGGCCAGAAGAGGGCACCAAGTCACATTACAGATGGTTGTGAGCCACCATGTGGTTGCTGGGAATTGAACTCGGGACCTCTGGAAGAGCAGTCAGTGCCCTTAACTTCTGAGCCATCTCTCCAGCCGCAAGTGTGCAGTTTTTACGGCCGGAAAGAAACATCTAGATCATCTAATCCCAGCCTCTCTTTTATAGCGCAGCAGAAAGGTCCTGCTGGAGATCATGTAACTAATGGATGAACCTCAAAGTGGAACTTGCGGGGGGTGGGGAGGCCCTTCTCCCACAAACAGCAACAAAACACCATACTCTGCAATTTTACAATTTGGATTCCTGGGCTAACTACATGATATAAGGGCTCAGGTCCTTCAGTAATTTGGGTTTCTGTCCTTTTTTTATCTTAGAAACAACCTTGTGGTGTGGTATCATGTGATAACGTTGAGAGCAACAGCATGGAGACGCTCCAGGTGCATCAGAGGCTGTTCCTGGAGCGCGCTGGCCTGCATCTGTTGTTTCTGCTTTGAACACCTCTGGGGCTCTAAGCTGAAGCCAGTGGCCGGGTTATTACTGGGAGATCTGTATTCTACGAGGCTGCCAGGAAAGAAACTGCAGACACGGATCTGCTGGCAGAGCAGGCGTCCTGCTTTGAGTTGCGACAAAGCTCACGAGACGACCTTCCTTTCAGTTTATTAAAGGGCAAGCGTGTCTTGGAAATCCATCTATTTCATGGGAGCTCTAAATCAAGGCTGCATCGAGCAGGACCCTCTCCAAATCTCTTGCTCCGAAGCTGACTCTCACGGAGCTGGGCATTACGCTGATCATAGCTTCCTCTCCATTATCAGGAGCCCCGGCTTTTAAATGCATCTCAGAATAGTAGGTATGGGCTGAGTGTGCAGGGTCTGCCCTGATGTGACACACGCTGCTATGTCTCCTGTGTCCAACGCTAGGGACAGCAGCCTCTCTATAGGTGAAAGGAGAGAGGGGCTGGGTGAGTCTCTCCTTCACCCCACAGATGGAGTGCATGTCCCCCTGGCCCAGTGCCCAGCCTCCTCCCCCTTGCTGCCTTGACCCACCACATCATGTGATCACGTGATCATCTCAGGTTATGTGTGCACCCTGCTGCTCAGCAGAGAACCCACAAAGGCAACACAAGTATTTGCTTTCAGGCACCAACCTCCAACAAGACCTTCTCCTCCTCCGTCATGGGGTCCTGTGTCTTCTCTCCTTCCCAGTACCCAGCAGGAACATCCGTTTCCAGTACTAGGTGGGTGGGCAGGCTCTGACGGTCGGTCAGATTCTCAAAGGGCACCCTTGGGTGACCCCATGACGCAGGAGTGAAGACATCCCAGGGGTGATTCTGCCCAAAGGTCCCTGGAGGAATAAAGATAAATAAATAAAAAGACCGGGCAGGTAGCCAGAGTGAGGCTTCCTGCTAATGTACGTAGATATCCTTAAGACTGGCAAGGCCACCTCAGTCCTGCTAGCTATGTCCCTGGTAGTTTCATAGGAAACAACTATAGAACCACTGTCCTCCAAAAGCAAGTCCCAAAACGTTTCTTACCATGTAAGTGTGCAGGCCACTCACTAATGTACATGGAACTTGAAAGATAAACTCAAGCAGCCACGCAAGCTACGGGTAAAGGCACCGTACGCAGACAGGCCACAGTCTCTCCAAGCAGCGGACAAGGCTATTTTTGTTACTACAGCCCAGACATGTCAGATCTTTAGCTGCCATACAGCTGAATGTCTGCGTGTGATCCTTGTGTTAAAACGGTTCCTTCCCAAAGGGACTGCCTCCAGCCCACTGATTCTGATGGGTTCAAATGTCTTTCTTTTTCTTTTGGAGACAAGAAGCTGATGTTATAGCAGAGACCAAATCCAGCTCCCCAAAATGTTTATGATGAAGCCCTAACCCCTGCCCCCCCCCCCAAAGATGACTACATTTGGAGACAGGGATCCTGGTGAGGTAATTAGCTTCAAATAAGGTCATGAGACCTAATAATGTTAGTGTCTCTTGTTTTAAGAGACCATAGAGGGCACCCCAATCATGTGTGCGCTGAGACCCAAGAAGATTCCTCACTAGGCCATGTGGGGACATGGGAGAAGAAATAACTCTTTGCAGAGCCGGGCGGTGGTGGTGCATGCCTTTAATCCCAGCACTTGGGAGGCAGGTCTCTGTGAGTTCGAGGCCAGCCTGGTCTACAAAGTGAGTCCAGGACAGCCAAGGCTACACAGAGAAACCCTGTCTCGAAAAACCAAAAACAAACAAAAAGAGAAATAACCATTCGCTGAGCTATGAACAGCCATCTATGACACTCTGCTTGTGGCAGCCTAGGCAGACTAACACACTTTACAACATAAGGATTTGTGACTCGGTGGTGCTGTGGCACCTTTGGCCCTGGACTGGGCAGAGGCAGACCCTTACCTATGTAGGCCCCATCTTTGCTCCACAGGCGCACAGTGCAGTCAAGGGAGGATGACAGTAAACTGCTGTCTCCTTCTATCAGCTCCAGACTAGCAAGATAAAAATGGAAAGAAGAGACCTGTCAACGCTGCTCTGCAAGAAAGCGACGTTGGATCCAAGTGAATGGGACAGAGAAGCCAGACTCATTACTAAAAGCCATCCTTTCCTCTACCACCTCTCACGCCACTCTCCCTCCAAAGTCTCAGGGCCACTCCCCAGACATCAAGTGGGATGCATAAGAAATCACTTCACAGGCGACCAGCCTGGGTGTAAGAGCAAGCAAGTGGTCAGAAAGAAAGTCCTAGCCAGTTTGTGCGCTCTCTCTCTCTCTCTCTCTCTCTCTCTCTCTCTCTCTCTCTCTCTCTCTCTCTCTCTTTCTCCCACACACTCTTTCCCTCCTCTCTCTCTCTCTGTCTGTCTCTCTCCCCCCTCTCTGTCTGTCTCTCTCCCCCCCAACCCCTCCCCCCCACACTGACTCCTTGCAAGCCTCATATTAATCCAAACCTATTAAGCTCCTGAGTGTGCCAATGCTGGGAGAACTACCCACAGACAAGACAAACGAGGACTTGCGACCTCTCCCTTTGGCTCTATGTAGCCCACACCCATCTTGTTTCCTTGGGGACAGAATGGAAATGCAGTTTTACTCCTTTGGCCAGCTCACAGGGATTTCAAAAGGATCAATTTGATCATGACAATTGTTTTCCTTCCTTTATAGATTACTAACGCTTCAAAAGAATGGTACTCACGACGTCACCATGCCGACATGAGCCCTCCAGGATGTCACTGCTGAGTGAAAAGAAAGAAGACCTCTGAGTAGGATCCTGTAGGAATGAGTCCAATACGGGTGTGTGTCCAGTTGGAGGCAACACTGACGTGGCGGTGCTGGTCTTTCTGTTTTAACCCCATAAATGTGCACCAAGCACCTACTATGTGTAAGACTGGCCCCTCAGTGGTTTGTATTTTGTGTGTATGTGTTGTTACACAATCTTACTAGTAAATCTCTGTGCACATTTGCCACTTCCTTCGCCAAATCTCTAGAAGTAGAACTGCCACTTGCAGCATTAGTCGCAGGCTGTCAATGCGCCCTCGGTTGCCACTGAGCACTGAGCGCCATCTGCTAATGGATGGCCCCTTCTCCTGTGTCTTTGCTGACATCAAATGTTTTCAGGAGACTATTTTTCTGCAAGTCTGCTTTCCAAGGGCTTTAAGAGTAATCCCTCCACGCTGAGACAATTTAATTTTCCCATAAGAACATCACACTAGAACCAAAGCAATCCCATCTAGGGCTTAACGTGAGGAAATCCGCTCCTTACAGTTGGGTGCCTGCAGCTCTGGTCCCTGGAGGCCATACTCCTGGATGTTGTAGACATGGACAAAGCCCTGCTGGTCAGCCAGGTAGGCAAGGGTGTCTCCTGCTGTCACCACGATGCTACTCACCTGGGCTTTTCCTCTGGACTGAGAAAAGCAAAGGCAAAGATAATAAGAAGGTAACTCTGGCAGTGGTGGCGCACGCCTTTAGTCCCAGTGCTCGAGAGGCAGGCAGGCAGATCTCTGAGTTTGAGGCCAGCTTGGTCTACAGAGCCAGTCCAAGGTAGCCAAGGCTACACAGAGAAATCTGGCTTATAAAACCAAACCAAAACCATACCAAACAACCAAACAACCAAACAACCAAGACAGTAACTCAACCCTAGTCAATTAGAAATGTCAGGAAGCTATCAAAGCAAATATTTAGAACCTGGCAGACAATCTTGATATGAAAGCTAGTGTCAGGGAGTAAACAAGCAACAACAACAACAACAACAACCCCCACCACCAATCAAAACAACAAAGCCAGCGCATAGCCAGAAAGTTACCCGATTGGTCCCCCAACTTACCGGAGTGAAGTTTGCAAGGGGCCCAGCCCCACTAACGAGCTTCCAGAAAGTGACAGAACCTGAGGAGAAGGGAAGCAGTAAGGAGTGGGCTAGCCCAGGCAACCAAGGGCTCTGACATGCGCTGGGAAGATCCTGTGGTCTCACACCAGGGGCAAACATCTCTTCCTAATTTGCTTTGTCAGACACATTGGAGGGAGGTTTTGATTTAGATCACTCAGTGAGGTCTCCTCCACTAACCAGGGCGGCCTTCTTGGCAGAGGAGGCTTCTATGTTTGACTGTTAAGGACAATGCAATATGTGCCTCTCTGGGAATTAATGTCTCCCAGTTTGGGGTGTGTGTGTGTGTGTGTGTGTGTGTGTGTGTGTGTGTGTGTGTGTGTGTGTATGTGTGTGTGTGTGTGTGTGCCAGAATGTTGTACCTGGCCTAGTGGCCTCAATTCTTGCCTGTGTGTGTGCTTTTTTAAATATTTTATTTAATTTTAATTTATGTGCATTGGTGTGTGAGTGTCAAATTTCGGAGTTACAGACAGTTGTGAGCTGCCATGTGGGTGCTGGGAATTGAACCTGGGTCCTTTTGAAGAGCAGGCAGTGCTCTTAACCACTGAGCCATCTCTCTAGCCCTCTTGCCTGTGTTTTACATGTAGGTTCATGTAGCAAGCCTTTGTGAAGTGGGGGGACCCCATGCATATCATCTCCTCTTGGGATAGCTGCAGAACCCTGCTTTTCTCTTAGGAGAGGGAAGGGGGGATGTGCACTCCCCCCAGGTAAAGCAGAAAGGATGAAGATGGTTCAGAAAGGAGTCAGAGACAGCTGAGCCCCCACCCCAGCCTCCCAACAGCACCCGATGCCAAAAGACCTCGGGCGTGGGGCTGAGCAAGGAGGCAGAGCTGGGTCCTCTTGCTGGTGACAAACAACCCCATACCCTGGGACCAGCTTCCTCCTCCCCGGCTAACAACACAGCACTGGCACTGCCTCTGCAATTTTATTAAAGTCCTAGAATGTTTGGGGGCTGAATTTGGGCCCACTTGCTATAGTTGGAGCTTGGAGGTCATGTTCCTGGGTAATGGCCTGTGCCGAGCCCTCACTTCCTCCTTCCTAGAATGTGGCAGCTCCAACACTGGCCTCAGCATCCTGCTAGCTCTTCACTACGTGGCCCTTTGGCCTTCCTCCTTTGGTTCCTCTGTGACGCTACCTGTGGCTGATTATGCCACCTTCCCTGGAGGCTTGCTTTCCTGTTTAGTGCGATTTAGTGCATCAGAATGGGCCTCGAGCCCACCCTGGGATGCTGGAGGTCAGCCTCTCTTGCAGATGTCCTGAGGCCCAGCAGGAAGTAGGAAGAGCAGGGCAGATAACATGGCTGAGAGGAAGATGCCCTGGGGGCTTAGTTACTTGACTGCTTTCCTGTAGGACAAGCTGAGGTTGACACAGGCTGGGGTGCTAGCCTGGGATCTGTAAGGCCAGCAGTGAAATCGCAGAGGGAGCTGGGGTGGCGGGGGTGGGTGGGTGGTGGTGGTGGTGCTTCCTCACCCAACCTGGACCAGGATAGCCTCAATTCAGAAGTGAGAGGCCTCACCTGTGGGCCCGTTGCTGATGAGGGAGGCAGCCGCTGAGTCCAACTTTGTCACCCGGGTCTTTAGAAAGGTGAGTCGGGAAACACTTCTGTCAGGGTCTGAAAATGAAAGGAGGAAGGTCTTTGGTTTGCTTTCACAATATCTCTGCCTGAGTTTGAGGCCAGCTTGGTCTATAAAGTGAGTCTAGGACAGCCAGGGCTACACAGAGAAACCCTGTCAGGGGTGTGGGGTGTGGAATATATATCCCTACCTGTTCCCACTCCATCAAAGCGCTCTCTCTCTCCTCTCTCTCTCTCTCTCTCTCTCTCTCTCTCTCTCTCTCATTTTCAACATGCATACTCAGCTCTCTCTCAAACATGTAGCTACCCTAGTTGCATTTGGAAAGCAAACAAAGTAAGGTGGCCTCCTTGGCTAAGAACCCATCAGGGACAGAGGGGTAATGTCTTCAGCAGCCCATGGCCACTCCAAGCCCTTGCCCCTAGCCATGACTTCTAGAGAATGTGGCACAAGCTACACGAGAGGTTGAGAGCTCTGAGAAACTCAGGCAACATAAACAGCCAAACACCCTGAGGTCAGGGTGGACATTAGCCCAGGATGTGTGGACGTGTTCCCCCTCAAAGCACCCCTGGCTGAGCAACTTTTAGGACAGCTTTAATTAATTCACCCGTGCAGCGAGCAGTAGGCTGCTGTCAGGAGGGGAGACTCCTAGGAGCGAATGGGAATATTTGTTCACCACCCGGGGATCTGCATCCCTCCATGCTTATTTTCTACCCACAGCTAAGCATGTCCTATGGATAAGGCCTTGTGCTGAGCATGGAACAAGCAGCGGCAGAGACTCAGAACTAAATTAAACGAATGAAAACTCCCAAGAAACCATCAACATGCTGTTGGTGCGTTCAGGAGGGGACAGAGTCAGGGAAGTTGTCTCTAGTGGGCTGTGTTGGCCAAGGCAGAGAAGATGCTGTGGAGAAGGCAGGTATCAAACCAAGAGTCAATGGACACTGCCAATTCCTGAGTAAATTAGCCCAGTTCTACATTCCCCAGAGATGCCTCATCTGCAGGGTTTGTGACTCTATCCCTAGTCCCCTGGTGTCCTTTAGTACATGAAATGCAAATATTTGCCGGTGAATAACAATCTTATGAACCTATCTAAATCGTCGCCTCCAAGGGCCACAAAGAACATTGTAGAAAGGAACCTGGGAAATGCACGGGTCTTCCATGGCCCTCCCTGCACCAGGCCGAGGAGGGAGCTTCCGGGAGGAAATGGGATGCTGTGTATAAATAAAGGGCCAGGCACTGAATGCTGGTAGCCCTCAATATTCAATATAAGGGTCCTAGGAAGTGGGTCTTTGGGAGGTCATGAGGGTGGCCTGCCCACTTATTTAACCACGTTCATTCCAGGGATGGCTGCAGAGGCACACAGCATGGCACAGATGTGCCAGTCTCTTTCTTACCCATGTGGGGTGCAGGAGTGTGTTTCACCCACTGACACCTCAGCTGTGGCCATCTGTCACAGGGAGAGGACCTTCTCCTTCACGGGGGAGACCACAAGAGTCCTTTATGTGACCTTGCTGTGAAGGCTGAAGGGATTAGTGACCCCAAAATGCCCCTCTCAAAGTCTACCCATGGCAGCTGTTAATGATGATTAGTGTGTGACTCCCAAGCGTCAGATCCTGCTGATGAGAGCAGGGAGCCGGCGCCTATCTCTCAGGGTCAGTGTGAGTGGTAGATAAAAAAAAGCTTGTAGGAAAATGGCTAACGACAGAGCTAATGGGTGAGTACTGCCTGTTGTGTGTGAAAATTCAGCCTTGTGGAAGTGTTACTGTGGCAATGGCTGGATTTGTATTTTTTTAACAGAAGGGAGTCTCAAAAAGAGACTGCTTACAGTTTACAGTCCTCATGGTAACTTGGAGCAGGTAGTCGTTTCTTACAGGGCTTTGTACCAGAATTGCTTCCTGAACCGTCAGTCTCACATCCTAGTTGTAGCCTTAATTTCATTTTATTTTATTATTTTTATTTTTAGTTTTGGTTTTTTGAGACAGGGTCTCTCTGTGTTAGTCTTGGCTGTCCTGGACTCACTTTGTAGACCGGGCTGGCCTCGAACTCACAGCGATCAGCCTACCTCTGCCTCCCGAGTGCTGGGATTAAAGGCGCGTGCCACCACGCCTGGCTAATTTCATTTTAATGGTAAAGAAAATAAACTTCCATAATGCAATGAGTGCCATCTCTTTCTTCACAAAAGATTAAAACCAACCAACCAACCAACCAACCAAACAAACAAACAGTTCTGTGTTCTCAGAGAGAGCCTCAGAGAATAATCTTTTTAAACAAGTGCAGAACCGGCATCAGAAACTGCCTTGATGCTGAGGCCCTGGGAAGAATTCCTTTCTGACCTTTAGATTGCCAGAGGCTTTTCTGTCTATCTCCTCTAGGTGGCGCTCACGCTGACCACGTGACTTTGCCTTTTTTTTTTTTTTAAACTCACTGGGTACCCACAGCTTGTCTCTGCATTAAGACCAGGAGCCCCTTGTAGGGCCGACATCACTTCTCGGTGTTTCCCACCTGGGAGACACTCAGAGGTATTTTCTGACTAAAAGACTCAGGCTTTGTTTCGTCCTGTTTTGTTTTTTGTTTTTTAAATTCCTGAGTTAAAAATGCCTAAAGCAAGGGATCTAATCTTCACTCACGGTTCCCTAAGGATTTGTGGGTCAGGCCTCAGGAAATGAAAGACCTTCCGAATTCCATGCCAAAACAACCAACACCCTGTGGCACCTGGTGGCGGCAAAGCTGGGGGGTGGTCTCAGTGGGAACACCTTTCAGTTTGGGAGCAGACAAACAGGTGCCCGGAGATGTGAGCTGGGCTTCTGAACTCTTAGGCTCTCTCCCAGATTTAGGGGTACACACATGGCACACAGCCAACACTCCCAAGCTGGAATTGGCCCAGAACAGAGATTCCTATAGCTTGCCAAGTCTGATGGAAGACCCTGCTGCTTGAGCTCACAGTCCATTGCATCCAGACAGCTCTCCGAAGTCAGGCACACAATGGACGACTCCCTTTCTCAGCAGGGGCTTCTTTGTCCCTACCTGACCTCATCTGGAGAGTGTGTGGAGGCACAGAGGCCTCCAACCATACCTGGAGTGTATTCTTTGACACGGGTCCCTGCAAACACTCTGCCCCCACTGCCCATAGGATAACTAGGTTCTGCGTTCCTGTTTAAATGTCAGGACAGTGCTGCCACATGCCGGGAAAACATTCCTGGAACTTCAAGCCCCAGCCAGTAGTGTGCGCCTACCCAGGCAAGCCTCTGCACACTCCCCAAGAATCATACAGCCTTTGCTCACCCCCGAATAAAGTTGAGCTGTCTCACTGAAGCTGCTCCCGGAAAGTCATCCTGTCACGCTCACGGGTCACCTGAACCCACGGCGGTCTGTGTACAGAGGCTGTGGGGCTGCCCCCTTACCTACCTTCTCTATGGCCCTGGCCATCCCTGGGAGTGTTCAGCTTGCAGTAGATGTGGCCTGAGACGACATTCCAAACTATTATCTCTCCATCGTAGCTGGAAGTGGCCAGAAGAGAAGGCGGACACTGAGCCACACAGAGAATGTCTTCCTTGTGCCCACGGCACTAGGAAAGAAAGATGAAGCAGAGAAATCAGACCCCGAGTCACATAGAGCAACTTTAGGGACATTTAGATTCCTAAAGGCAGAGGCAGAGGGGTCCTCTGAGACTGCCACCTCTTCGTGGGAGACTCTCTCGGCATAGCAATCGCTGTGTTACAGCTCTCAATTCTAGACCCCCAATCTCTAAGGGAAGCAGCTTGAACTTACTTCACCATCCCGCCAGCAAGCAGGTCGCCGACAAGGTGTTCGCACGCAGGCTGGGATAGCAGTGGGACAGGAGAACCAAGCCATGGTTTCCCACCCGCCAGAAACCCGAGTGACAGATTAGAGTGGACCCCAGGGCTCCCAAGTGCCCTCCACTGAAGCGTAACTGACAAGGGGAATTCAAGCTCTGTGCTGCCCTCAAAGGAGGTGCTTTGCCCAGGTGCCTCCGCTGAAGGTGAGAGCCTGAAACTGACGTGGAGACCAGAGCTGCAGGGTTCAAGGGTCCCTGGCTACAAGCGTTTCACATTTGTCATGTGGGGCACTTACAATGTCATGGTGATTGGTGCCACTCAGCCGTATTAAAATATCCTTCTAACCTTGTCCTCATGCACTTGTCACAGAGTGTCCCCTACGAGGCTCTGTCTGCTTGAACATGTATTATGTTGTGAGACATTTGGGAAAGAGAAGGCTCTTTCCCATGATCCTCTACTGCCAGGTGTCCTAGCCCAGATGTAATGTTTTCTATTCTTGGGCTGAATGTTTTGAGTCCTACCCCCAAGTTCATATGTCAAAACCCTAACCCAGTGGTTCTCAACCTGTGGTTCATGACCATTTTGTGTGTGTATGTGGGGGGGGGGGAATTGTCAAATGACTCTTTCACAGGGGGTCACATATCCAGATATTCCATTTATGATTCATAATAGTATTTATAACGTAGCAAAATTACAGTTATGAAGTAGCAATGAAAACAATTTTATGGTTGGAGGTCAGCACAGCATGAAGGACTGTGTTAAAGAGCAGCAGTGTTAGGAAAGGTTCGAACTGCTGACCAGACCCAAGGCGACGGTATTGGGACAGATTATTGGTGTCCGATGCAATCGCCAGGGTGCGGCCTCCACGGTGGGATAAGTGTTCAGGTTAAGACCAGGAAGAGGCACACAGCTCCTCCCTCTGCTGTGTGAGGACGCAGCAAAGAGAGGCTGACAGGAGCCAGTTCCCTATTGATAAGCCAGAAAGGGAGCCCTCGCCGGAACCTGAGCATGCTGGTGCCCAGACTTCAGGGAACGGGGAACCAGGGCAGCTAGAGCTCTGTTATTTAAGCTCTGTGAACCTCGTTAGCATCTCTCCCCTCCTATGCAGAATGCGCCAGCCCATCAGACCCTCCACAGTCCTAGACGGCCTCATTTCTGTGCCTCCGCACTGTGCTCAGGCACCCCCTCTTCCTGCTCACGAAGAGGATCTTTCTCTTCCAAACAAACAAACAAACAAACAGCAAAACAAGACAAAACCCTAGTGATCTTTCAGTCTCCCAGAAATTGCTACCTCAAGCTCACGGCTCTCCCACGTGATCTATCACTCACTGTCATTTGCTACATACGTTCCCGGCTTCCCATCTCCTCAGCTGTCTGTGCGCTTCTCAAGAATCTGTCTCTTCCATGCCCGCCTACTAAGTGCATGAGCACGCCAGTGCCCCATAAATATGCATATGCGTGAGGAGGACTAAATGCATGTGCCCTTCACTGACCCATGTGTGATAGCCAAAGGCCGTGGCTCTCCTGGGAAACCTCAAATGTAACTATTATTTCCCTTGATGAATGCTAAGCTGCAAACTCCGTGAATGCCAGGCTGGGCCAGAGCTCACTTATCATTGCAGCTCCCATAAACAACACATATTTGGTCTACAAGAGGCACTTAGTAGGTGCTGAATGAATGAGATCATATTACTGGGCAATTAGTATAACCTGGGCACTTGGACAAGGTCTTCTGCACTGTAAAGGAGGACAGACTTCATGGGTGGACTGGTTAGTTTTATGTCAACTTGACATAAGCTAGAGTCATCAAAGAGGAAAGAACCTCAAATGAAAAAAAAAAAGCCTGTAGGGCATTTTTAAAGTTAGGGATTAGTGGGAGAGGGCCCAGCATACTGTGGGCAGTGCCATCCCTGGGCTGGTGGTCCTGGGTTCTATAAGAAAGAAGGCTGAGCAAGCCATGAGGAACCAGCCAGTAAGCAGCACCCTCCATGGCCTCTGCATCAGCTCCTGCCTCCAGGTTCCTGTCCTGTTTGAGTTCCTGTCCTTACCTCCTTTGGTGATGAACGGGGCGATGTCAATCATAGAACTGAATAAACACTTTGGTCCTGGTGTTTCATCACAGCATAGTGACCCTATCTAAGATGATAAAGTTTGTATTCTAGTCCCTTTGGAATATTTGTAGGGCACATACAGTGTGAAGGGCCATGGCAGGTAACTGGGCGGGGTGGCCTTGTTTTCTGTGAGGACATCTTCTTGGCATCCAGACAGCTTTGAAGGAAGCCATTCATCCATGGGACGCTGTAGAGAGCTGGGGGACATTCTGATCCCTAACAAGCAAGCACTGGGCCTCTAACAAGCCGCAGAGGGCCAAGAACGTCATGACACCACGGATGCAATCTGGCTCACCAAGAAGCAGGGAATGGACGCGGCTTTGATTAAAAGCCACACCCTCCCCCACCTTGAGCTCCGCCCCTCTGGCCTCACCCTAAAACTTGAACACTGGGGCCATCTCTTTTCCCCAGAGAGGAGGCAGCTGCCTGGACCTTGGTCTACATAGGCCGGAGTCTTGCCATGCATAGCACAAGCTTCTGAGAAATTGAGCAGGCGGCAGGCTCAGCATACACAGGGGAGCCTTTTGAGGGAAGGCTGTCCGCACTGTGTGCACTGAGGGCCAGACAGTGGGCTGGGGCTCACCAGGTCATCCTGCCAGTGGGGCTGAGGCTTCCAGAAATGATGGCAATCACGAGGTACGTCCTGTATACAGAGCCAAACAGGACACGTTGTGCAATCCATAAAATGAGCTGCCAACACACTCAAAACTTCAGAGAAAAGGTGTTGGCACATTTCATAACCCTACCCCTCACCCCACCACTGATGCAGATTTTTGAAATGTCAAAGCAAATTCCCCAAGTGCCAGTGGGAATAAAAAGCAATCCACTCCTGACGTCTGGGTGATTGCATTTCAGCAAATCATATGTCAACTGACAAGCGCTTCTTGGATGCTGCGCATAGCTTTGCCTTCATAATAAGACCCAGGGCTGTTTCATGGGCTAAACCCGACGCCATCAGCCTGGGAAGCCGTAATACCAAAGGACAAATTCAATGCTGAAATTTCCCAGGTAGTCATCTCTCAAATCACTCTCAGACGCGAGGCTTAGGCTATGAAATATAGGGAGCGTTGGAGTGAGTGGATAAAGAGGACAGGACAGACAGTGTTTAAAGCCTTTTGGAAATCCAGGACCACCCAGCATAGCAAGCAGGGTAATAAAATGTCACAGGTCGATTTAAAACTTCGCTCAGGAGGTACTTTAAAGTTCTGTCTCTTAATCCCCTCCATAAAGAAGGATTTCGTGTCTGCAGAGATGTTTACGGGGTGGCCTTTCATTTCCTCTTTCTGATTGGAGAGGCTCTGGGACGCTTTAAGGACAGGCCAGGAGGAAGGAAGGAAGGAAAAGCCGGTCAGCCAGGCCGCTGAGCCTTAGCAAGGAGGCTGGGAAACCCCTCCGGCTGGGCAGGAGGAGCCCAGTGGGAAGAGATGCCGGACAAGGTGTGTGTCATCCCTTACAGGGATGGCGGGTACCACTTCAGGTTCCCAGGATCCCAGAGGCCCTGAGAGCTCTCCTAGCTGGTACATCTTCTCAAGGGGACCTTTGGGGAGACACTGAGAGGGAAATCTTTCAGAAGAAAAGAAGGAAGGGAAGATGAGGAGAAATAAAGAAAGGGAATCTTGTGTGTGTCACTTGCCTTATAGCAGCAAAAGCAGGCTCAAATCTACTTTTAAAGGAGGGGTAGGGGCACTGGCTCCTCTTCCAGAAACCCCGAGTTCTGTTTTCAGCACTCAGGCTGCTGTGGACACCTGCGCGTGCATGCGCGCGCGCACATGCACACACACACACACACACACACACACACACACACACACACACACACACACCTTCACATAATTAAAAACAATAAATAAAAATACATCTGAAAAATGAGGAGGGGGAAGAGGAAGGGAGGAAAGTCAATCCTAGAGGAGGGTTTTTGAAATGCTTTCATTCGTTACATTTCACTTACAAAATACACATTTATTCTTCTATCCCATCCAACGGCTATGACACACCTAAGACAACAAGAAAATTACACAATTTTAATACTTCAACTTCCAATTGTTTTTAATTTTGTGGTTACTCAACGTGCAGAAATTTGCTTCAGCACTCTGAAGAGCCTGGTTGCCTAAATTACCTCCAGGAAGCATCCAGGACCCCCCTCCCCGAGAATACTTCAACACATTTTATTCTGGAAAATTCTTTTCATTGTCATTATGGCCACCAGGCCCCCAAAATTAAGATGTTCAAGTTTTAGTTTCCAACTGGTGATGACTGGATTATAGGGTGCTAACTTCTTCTATGGGCTACCCCACTAGTGAATCCATAGCTGACTGGGCTGCTAAGAGGGGGAGTCCACAGCCTCAGCAAATAAGAGCACAAACTGTTCTTGTAGAGGAGCCTGTTTTGGTTTCCAGCACTCATATCAGGTGGGTCCCAACTGCCTATAACCCCAGTTCCAGGGCATCCTATGCCTCTGACTTCCACAGACACCTGTACTCATGAGATGCGTATAAACTCATGCTGGCAGACAAGCATACACATGAAAAACAAGTAAATCTCTAAGAAAAGAAAAATGAAAGCTGGGTGTGGTGGCGCACACCTGTAATCCCAGTGCTGGGGAGGCAGAGGCAGGCGGATAGCTGTGAGTTCAAGGCTAGCCTGGTATACAAAGTGAGTTCAGGACAGCCAAGGCTACACAGAGAAACCCTGTCTCAAAAAGCAAAAACAAAACAAAACAAAACAAAACAACAACAACAAAGGAAAAGGAAAGAAAAACCAGTTGCGCTTTAGTTAGAAGAGGTGGGCCCCTGAGGATACATATGCCTTTGAAATCTGTAAATGGTCCTTGGCTTTTGTTTCTCTCTCACTTTTCTTCTGGGTCGTCATGACGCGAGCATCTTTCCTCAACCTCGACCCTTCTGCCACGGTGTCCCCACCTTCCCACAGGCCTCAGCTGGTGATGGGCTGAGACCTCAGGAACCATAAACCAAAATACACCTTCCTTCCTGTGTTTGTCTCAGGTACATTTTTTCCCCACGGTAATGAAAAGCCAATTAATGCAACAGATTGTTTTTCCAAGTAGGGGATTAAAAAAAAAAAGGTTCCACTTGAATATGACTCAAGCTGGATGAAACTCACCTGTTTTGGTTTACCTCCATGTAGGTGCAGTCACAGACTTCACTTTGATGGTCATCTAGAAATACATTAAACATTTTCTCTACTAGCTCTCGCTGATTCAGCTTTCACACGCTGCCCTAATGTATCTGATGAGCGGAACAGACGTCATCATCTACTTTCTCGTGCTCAGCACAGGGTCAAATGTTGCCTGGGCCATTAAGGCACCATTCGTTTGTGGCCACCTTCCCTGTCTGACTCTGCCCTTGATCAGGTACAAGAAGCTGCTTCTCGTGGTAGGGACCCAGTAGCATGTGACATTGAGTGACGGTCACACAGAGAGCAAAGCAGGTTTGGGACGAGACTCGGGAATTTAGCTTCATGGTTTTTCCCACCTTGACTTCACACTTATTCCCCTTTAACAGCTGAAGAATATGCTTCTTATCTGATTGTTGGCACTTTAGGGGCCAGAATCGGGGAATCTGTTTCCAAGAATAAACGTAGCAAAATGAATTAATGAATAGCCTTGGGGTGCATGAAGAGCTCTATAAGAGGCTTGCATTTAGTTCGTGTGGTTATACCGCCACACAACCCAACTCCAGAAATGTGGGAAGGACTGTAGGCTTTGTCACACGTGAAAGCAGTCTTGGTGGGCTTTACCCTTGGGCACCCCATGGATACCTAGTGATAGACTGAGTGGAGCCATCCTGGGCCTGGAATTCAGGAAGCAGACCTGGACTATTGTTTTTCTAATTGACCCTCAATGGGAGAAGAAGACCGCCCTTCGCACGTGAGCCAGAGAGGCGGAGAAGGAGAGAGCAACAGCAGGTTGAGATCGGGATTGAGCACAGGTGGATCAGCGAACAGGCTGGACCAGCACGCAGGCCAGAGACACCTAAGGACCTGTCCTGTGGAACGGACACCGGAAGGTTCACTCTTTTTTCCCTTTTACCGTTTTTCCCCACTTGTGTAAGCTAGTTGGATTGTATAATAAAGCTTAATTGTTAAGAAACAGAGCCTACACAGAAACGTGAAATAACCTGAAACACAGAGAGAGATGGCGTGGGGAGATGCTACACACATCGGAGGCTTTATCTTTCTGGATTCCTGTTCCATTTATGATAAAGGGACAATTGTGAATCGACACTTTACGGGGAACCACTTGCTGGGGTGGCCCCCCCCCAACCCCCGCCTCACTTGCCGTGCCGAAGGGTATGGAGACAGTGTCCGTTGTTGTAGCTCCATATTTTCAGACAGCCGTCTCTGCCCCCAGTCACAAGCCTAGGAAACAGATTGTCACGCTTGGATGACGTGACCCAGGTCACCCTGCTGAGAGGTTCCTGACACGAGAGAAAGGGTATGTGTACCTTCGTCCGCTGGAGTCATAAGTCAGACAGGTGATGCCAGCACTGCCAGTCCCAATAAATTCAGACACCTGTCTTCCCGTTTCAAAGTCCCACACTCTCACCACCTGTGTAAAAGTCAAAAGAAAGATGGCTGAGAGATAACGCCTCAAAAGTCAAAGGGTGTTTGCATTTTAGAAGTCTGGTGACTTAAACATTAAAGACGACATTGCAAGGGAGCTGGAGAGATGGCCAGAGGGTCAGGGATTTGGTTCCGAGCACCCACGGATTATAACTCATAACCAGTTATAACTCCAGTTGGAGGGGATCCTGCACCCTCTCCGGCCTCTGCAGACAGTACAGACACATGGTACACATACAAACATGCAGACAAAACACCCAGGCACGTTAAATAAAAATAAATCAATCTTAAACGTCTACCCAGAAACTTTCTGTACCCCCACACAAACTGGCTTCCTTGAATGTATCCGCTTGCCAGCACAGCCCACAGCAAATTGCCACCACCAGATCACTTAAGCAGCTGACCTGTTTTTTCTCATAGTCTGGAGAGTCAAGGTCCAGAATCAAGGTGCTGGTGGGTGTGGCGGTGTTAAGCATCAACAACAGAGTCGCATGGGTGGGGAGTCTCACTGGGGATTGTCTAGATTAGGCCAGCCTGTGGGCACATTCAGCCAGGATTTTCTTAAGCTTGGGTGAATTGAGGTAGGAAGATCTATCCTGAGTTCGAGAGGCAGTGTGACTTGAGCTCACACTCATGGATCATGGCTGCAGTGTGACCTGAGCTCACACTCATGGATCATGGCTGCAGTGTGACCTGAGCTCACACTCATGGATCATGGCTGCAGTGTGACCTGAGCTCACACTCATGGATCATGGGTGCAGTGTGACCTGAGCTCACACTCATGGATCATGGGCGCAGTGTGACCTGAGCTCACACTCATGGATCATGGGTGCAGTGTGACCTGAGCTCACACTCATGGATCATGGGTGCAGTGTGACCTGAGCTCACACTCATGGATCATGGGTGCAGTGTGACCTGAGCTCACACTCATGGATCATGGCTGCAGTGTGACCTGAGCTCGCACTCCTGGACCTTGGGTGCAGTGTGACCTGAGCTCACACTCATGGATCATGGCTGCAGTGTGACCTGAGCTCACACTCATGGATCATGGCTGCAGTGTGACCTGAGCTCACACTCATGGATCATGGGCGCAGTGTGACCTGAGCTCACACTCATGGATCATGGGCGCAGTGTGACCTGAGCTCACACTCATGGATCATGGGCGCAGTGTGACCTGAGCTCACACTCATGGATCATGGCTGCAGTGTGACCTGAGCTCACACTCATGGATCATGGCTGCAGTGTGACCTGAGCTCACACTCATGGATCATGGCTGCAGTGTGACCTGAGCTCACACTCATGGATCATGGCTGCAGTGTGACCTGAGCTCGCACTCCTGGACCTTGGGTGCAGTGTGACCTGAGCTCACACTCATGGATCATGGCTGCAGTGTGACCTGAGCTCACACTCATGGATCATGGCTACAGTGTGACCTGAGCTCACACTCATGGATCATGGCTGCAGTGTGACCTGAGCTCACACTCATGGATCATGGCTGCAGTGTGACCTGAGCTCGCACTCCTGGACCTTGGGTGCAGTGTGACCTGAGCTCACACTCATGGATCATGGCTGCAGTGTGACCTGAGCTCACACTCATGGACCATGGCTGCAGTGTGACCTGAGTTCACACTCCTGGACCATGAGTGCAGTGTGACCTGAGCTCGCACTCCTGGACCATGAGTGCAGTGTGACCTGAGCTCACACTCCTGGACCATGAGTGCAGTGTGACCTGAGCTCGCACTCCTGGACCTTGGGTGCAGTGTGACCTGAGCTCACACTCCAGGACCGTGGGTATAGTGTGACCTGAGCTCACACTCCAGGACTGTGGGTACAGTGTGACCTGAGCTCACACTCCTGGACCAAGGGTGCAGTGTGACCTGAGCTCACACTCCAGGACCGTGGGTGCAGTGTGACCTGAGCTCACACTCCTGGACCAAGGGTACAGTGTGACCTGAGCTCACATTCCAGGACCGTGGCTACAGTGTGACCTGAGCTCACACTCCTGGACCAAGGGTACAGTGTGACCTGAACTCACACTCCAGGACCGTGGCTGCAGTGTGACCTGAGCTCACACTTATGGACTGTGGCTGCAGTGTGACCTGAGCTCACACTTATGGACTGTGGCTGCAGTGTGACCTGAGCTCACACTCATGGACCGTGGGTACAGTGTGACCTGAGCTCACACTCCTGGACCGTGGGTACAGTGTGACCTGAATTCACACTCATGGACCGTGGGTACAGTGTGACCTGAGCTCACACTCATGGACCTTGGGTGAAGCGTGACCTGAGCTCACACTCCTGGACCGTGGCTGCAGTGTGACCTGAGCTCACACTTATGGACCGTGGCTGCAGTGTGACCTGAGCTCACACTCCTGGACCGTGGGTACAGTGTGACCTGAATTCACACTTATGGACTGTGGCTGCAGTGTGACCTGAGCTCACACTTATGGACCATGGGTGCAGTGTGACCTGAGCTCACACTCATGGACCGTGGGTACAGTGTGACCTGAGCTCACACTCCTGGACTGTGGGTACAGTGTGACCTGAATTCACACTCATGGACCGTGGGTACAGTGTGACCTGAATTCACACTCATGGACCTTGGGTGAAGTGTGACCTGAGCTCACACTCCTGGACCATGGCTGCAGTGTGACCTGAGCTCACACTCCTGGACCTTGGGTGCAGTGTGACCTGAGCTCACACTCCTGGACCTTGGGTACAGTGTGACCTGAGCTCACACTCCTGGACCTTGGGTGAAGTGTGACCTGAGCTCACACTCCTGGACCATGGATGCAGCGTGACCTGAGCTCACACTCCTGGACCATGGATGCAGCGTGACCTGTCGCTTCTGCGGCGTTGAGTTCCTAGCAACAATAGAATGCAACTTGGAATGTGAACTAAAACCCTGTCTCCTGGAAGTTGCCTATGTCCAGGCATTTTAATGAAGCCACCAGAAAAGAACCTGAGAGTGGGGTTCATTTTCTGTACCTTCTAAACTTCCAGACCTACAAGCTCCCTCAGCACACTTTTTCCCTTTCTTGCAATTGCTGTCTTTCGGGGCCATCCCTCTAGCAGCCTACTAATGGGAGTCCTCACACTCCAGAGAGTCCAATGTCCTCTAGCTTGATGGATGAAGTCAGTCCCACCCCGGGGAAGGTTCCAAGTCCTCTGAGCAGACAGTAGTTTAGAATTTCAACGGTTAATGAGAAGTCTTTGCTTTACAACATACAAGATAACCACAGGGATATAAGACTCCTGGGCGGAAGGAAGTTTTGGGTTCTTTGTAAACTTCGTTATGTTATGTAAATTGTGTTTTAATCCCAAGTATGGGGTCTTAGTTTGGGCTTTAGTTTGTCCCCAGTTTTTAACTGTTTCGTGTGGGCGTGGTCTTTGCCCGCTGGTAACGGCCCGCCTCTTGGGGGCGTGGAGAGGGGCGTGGTCTAAGACTTTGAGACCTCTGAGAGGCTCCGTGGCTGCAGTAGTGTCGTGAGGCTTGTAGCGGTTCGGAGAGGCCAGAGAAATGTTTGGGGCTGCTAGCTGCTGTTGACGGAGATTGCTATTGCCCCAAAAGAACCCAATTGACCCTAAACAGCGGGGAGAAGTAAAGGAGTCTGAGCCCCTTCTCCTCACTAGCATTCTTTCTCATACCCAGGGTTAAGGGGTTGGTGGAAGGGAAGTAGAGGCTTCAATACCTCAAATAAAATAGAGTTTTAAAAAACAAGCGACAACACTTGGGAGGGATGGTCTTTCCAAACAGCTCGTACTGGGAGCCACTGGGGAAAACGCAGGCTCTCCCTATTGACTCTAAGCAAAGACTGTCTAAACGATACGTGATTGTTAACAGATCAGAAGTGACTGTCCATCCCCCTGTGGACTTCTAGGAACAGAAGGTCGGCAGAACACGCTGCGCAGCTCCAGTGGGAAGATGGAGCAGCCGGGCTACCTCACAAGTACGTCGTCTTTGCTAAGACGTCAGGAGTAGATACTTACGGATGCTTCGCAGCAGCTGACCACATGCCTGAAGACTGGGTTGTACCTGCAGCAAACCACAGGCTCCCGGTGGGAACGCACCGGGTGGGGCTCTGGGACAGATCTGGAGAGAGAGGGGAGGGCAGGGGGACATGGTTCATCTGCCTAACTGCCCAAAATCCCACTCTCTAATCTGCGACAGGCTAGAGTCATCAACGAGGAGGAGAGTCAATTGAGAAAATGCCTCTACAAGATTAGGCTGTGGGCAAACCTGTTGGATTTTTTTTTAGTTAGTGATCCATGGGGGAGGGCCCAGCTCACCACCAGTGGGTGATGCCATTCCAGGGCTGGTGGTCTTGTGTTCTATAAGAAGGCACGCTGAGACGGGCAGTGGTGGCAGCACAGGCCTTTAATCCCAGCACTTGGGAGGCAGAGGAAGCAGATCGCTGTGAGTTTGAGGCCAGCCTGGTCTACAAAGCGAGTCCAGGACAGCCAAGGCTAGCAAGAGAGACCCTGTCTCGAAAAACCAAAAAAAGAAAAAAAAAAAAAAAAAGCAGGCTGAGCAAGCCATGGGGAGCAAGCCAGTGAGCAGCACCCCTCCATGGGCTCTGCATCAGCTCCGGCCTCCAGGGTCCTGTCCTGCCTGAGCTCCTGTCCTGACTCCTTCAATGATGAACGTGATGCAGAAGCCTAAACTGAATAAACGCTTTCCTCTCAACTTGCTTTGGTCATGGTGTTTCATCACAGCAACAGGAACCTTGACAAGGATACAGGGAATAAATAGGGAAAGATAGATGTGTGGGCAGCTTCTCATGACTAGCACACGTGATTGACGTATGCTAAGGCACACTCAGAACACACGAGACTGACACATGGCGAGGATTGATTGATTGATTGATGGAGACCCTTCTGATTCTGTCTCCTCACCAATAATAAAACCATAAGTGTGTGCTACAGCGACTGCAGCAAGGAGGCCATGCCGGTCTCAGCAGGCCCTGTGCAGGTACAAAGGGCACATCAGAGCCTGGATCCATTCCCCATATGTTGGAGGCTAGCACTCCGCAGCCACGCAAGCCCCTTGGCCTCATTTCCTTATCTGCAAAATACAGTCCCTTATGGAAACATGAGGAACGGATGTACGTGCCTGCATGCAGGGCACATAATACCGAACGTTAATTCCATGTGCGGTGGCCCTGTCGCCTCTCTCTTAATTCTTCCGCCGTGAATCCTCAAGCTTGGCCGCAGGAGAACGGCAGGGCCGCCCACTTATCGGAAGCCCGAGACAAGAAGCTCGGACAACTCTCTCCAAGGAAGGGCAGCCTGTCCTGGGCTTTAGGAGGTGAGAGTGGGGTCTGCGCCAGGCAGGAGGAGGCAGGAAGTCCACAGGCGGGAGGAACCAAGGGGAGAGAGAGAAGACTCGGTCTAGCTGGTGGTCTGACCCTCTCTCCCAGATGCTGGGGGAGGAGCTTAGGCTTTGCAAATCAGGTCGGGTAAATTGAGTGGCAGCAGGGATGGGGTGGGCTGCGACAGCGGAGGCGACCAGGCGCCTAATTGTTAGCACTAGAGATTGTGTTTGCCGCGAAGCAGAATTCCAGTCACTGCGTCCCAAAAGAAATCAATCAAGTGCGCTGTTTGTTCTACACAATTCTATCAGGCAGAGCAAACAGCAGTTTGATTGGTAGAAGCTTCCAGTTTCAGCATGCCCCATCAAGATCGCTCCGGAGCCCGGCTGTACCACTTAGTTGTGCCTCTATTTGACTCTTCGGAGCCATTCCAGTTGGCTGCATGACTTCACTCCTCAGCGAAGAGGGACGGGCTCACATTTCATGTGAAATGTGCTTGCTCTTTCGTGCAGTCGATTAAAAAATATTTTAAATTATGTGTATGTGTATGTGTTGGGCTTATGCACATGAGTATATGTGCCTGTAGGGACAGAGGTGTCATGTCCTCTAGAACTAATGTCACCGGCAGTTGTGAACTGCCTGATGTGGGTACTAGAAACTGAATTAGAAGCTGGGCGCCGTGGTGCACACCTGTAATCCTGGTACTCTGGGAGGCAGAGACAGGCAGATGTCTATGAGTTCAAGGCCGGCCTGGTCTATAAAGCGAGTCCAGGACAGCTGAGGCTACACAGAGAAACCTTGTCTTGAAAAACCAAAATAAATATAGTTGAACTTGAGTCTTTTTGCGAGAGCAGTGTGTTCTCTTGGCCACTAAGCCATATCCAGATCCCTTGAAGTTAAATCACGCAGTTTGACTAGTTACAAGTGGATAAAGAATACTTCCCCTACCCCACACCCATGTTCACTAATCGGGAGGAAATGTGGGGAGGACAAAGGTGGTGCTCAGGAAGCCAGCGGCCATTGTGCAACAGTATCTGAGCCCCACAGGCTGCGGCAGTCGCTGTAAGGATTCTCTGCTTTCTTGTCATGGACCGTCTACACTGACTTTGGATTCTCAGAACTGCCGGACCCTGCTAAAAGCTGTGGTGGGGAGGAGGACTGTATGCTGTGTAGCCAGGAGGAGTGGCCTGTGTGGGGCTGGAGAGATGGCTCGGAGGTTAAAAGCACTGACTGTTCTTCCAGAGGACCTGAGTTTGATTTCCAGTACCCGCCCATAATAACAAACTGCACTAGGCTGGCTGTAATGAGTTCCGTGCTCTTGGATCCCAGAGAGCAGAGAGCCTGTCAGTGCTCAAAGCATATGCCAAGCACCCCAGTACTCAAGCTGGCAGGGCAGAGGGGAGAATTCCTTTTCCACAGAAGAGCGTGGCTTATTCCTTAGCCTCCAGGCCTCTAAGGGCATGGAGGATGCTTTCCTGCAGGCTGTGAGAAAGGGTTCCAGGAAGTAGATTTCCTTCTGTCTGATGCTTTGTTTTGGATTAGTTGGTTAGTTAATGTGCATGAGTGTTTTGGCTGCATGTGTGCACATGCACTGCATGGGTATCTCATGCCTGCAGAAGTCATAAGAAGGCAAAGGATCACCGGAAGTGGATTTATGGATAGTTGTGAGTCACCAGCGACCGACAATATAATTGACAAGACAAAACCAAACAAACAGAAAAATAAAGAGCCAAAGAAAAAGCACAAGAAGCACGTATGGATGTAGAGACAAACAGAGATTCCCTAAAAATACAAAACAGTTCATGGGATGGAACCCACTGCCAACAATGCTTGGTGACCAGGAAACTGAGACCAGATAGGCTGGGAACCTAGGGGAAACCAAACACTCCTGGTCTACCAAAGGGACACAGCAACAAAACGCCTCCTAAAGGCATTCCGCTATCCTCATAGGCCAGTGTCCCCCTCAGCCATGACCAGAGATGCTTCCTCCTGCAGCTCACGGAAGCACAGAGACCCACAGCTGGACAGTGTGCAGCACTTCTAAATGGGGTGTCTCCATCAATTCCCTCCCTCACAGCTTAAGGAATCCTGTGGAAGGGAAGGCAGAGGGGACGGGAAACACCAAGGAAACAAAGCCTTCTAAACACAGCAGGACTGATGCACCGGCAACCTCAGAGACCCTGTGGCAGCATGGAGGTGAACACTAACCCACATCCCTAGCCCAGAAGCTATTGCCAACCCATAACCACTCCCAGATGAAAAAGTGCTTCTCAGTTGGTATATGAAGCATTTGTAAAGCCAGGTCCCATGACCAGCAGAAGATGGCCGACACAAAACAAAGGCAATGGCATCTTTAGAGGTTGTTTGTCTCATAATGCTTGTCTGGGCATTTTCTTTCTTTCGTTTTTCTAACTCTACAGGTCTTTTGCTTATATTTTACAGTTTCCAATTCTGTTTCTAGGGGATTTCTGCATGTGCCAATCTGTGTGTCTCTACATCTGTATGTTCCCTGTGCTTTTCCTTGTTTTTGTTTTGTTTAAGATTTATTTATTTATTATGTATACAGTGCTCTGCCTGCGTGTAGCACCTGCACACCAGAAGAGGGCACCGGATCTCATTATAGATGGTTGTGACCCATCAAATGCACCTCTTCAGCCCCTAAACAACATGACAGGCTTTCTCTGTGTTGCCCTGGCTGTCCTGGACTCACGTTGTAGACTAGGCTGGCCTTGAACTCCAGAAGATCTACCTACATCTGCCTCCTGAGTCCTGGGATTAAAGGCGTGCACCACCATGCCTGCTTCGTTGTTTTGTCTTTTTAATATAACATCGTCTCTCCCTTTGGTTCATTTCAGCAAGGGCATTGGTTGGTGCAGAAAGAAGCCAGAGGACTGCTTTCTTCCAAAGGCGGGGGGTCTTGCTTTTGCTCCGGGCTCCCACATGCCACAATAATCCATTCTTGGTTCCTGGATCACTAATTGAACAAGCTCTGCACACCTGACGGTACTATAAGACTAGAAAGCCCCTATTCAGGTAGAGACAGCCAAGGTGCCCGGAGTCCCCAGATATAGATGTGTAGTGTCCCCTCCCGGGGCATAGGATCAGACAGTGTCAGCCCAGGCAGGGCAGAGGTGAAAGGGATGGCAAGTGGCCACTAGATTCTTTGCCAACAAGGCAAAGGCACTCTAGGTGGTGGGGATGGGGTTGGGGGTGTCAAGGAAGCCACAATGCTTGTGGAATTGAGGAGGCTCCACTCCCAAGGCATTACAGTCCCTTGCACTGGGGAAGAGAATCCATTCGGGAATCTTTTTTTTTTTTTTTTTTTTTTGGAGACAGGGTTTCTCTGTGTAGCCTTGGCTGTCCTGGACTTGCTTTGCAGACCAGGCTAACCTCGAACTCACAGCGATCCGCCTGCCTCTGCCTCCCGAGTGCTGGGATTAAAGGCGTGCGCCACCACGCCCGGCTTCATTCGGGAGTCTTGATTCCAGCCTCTCTCACCATTTGGGCATGTGCTGCTCTGATTGGCTAGCTTGCTTTACGGGTAGGGGCGTGTCTAAGGCACGGGGCGTAGCAGAGGCAACAGCGCTGCGGGAATCCCAAATCCTCAGATCGCTGTCTGCTTAGCTTCTGCCTTTGGATCTGGATTTGGCTCCCATATAATGAATCTTTATGTACTAGAGGATTAATGCTAGTGCGTGGGAGAAGTCACTTCTGGATAGTACAGATTACTCCGGTGTCTCTCGCTCAAGATAGTGTTGAAAGAGTCTCATCAAATACAAGCTGAAGGCTGGAGGCTCAGGGCTGCTGTTTCAGAGCCTACAGCCTAAGCAATGAGTAGGATGTTGACCACACCACACTGGAACTCTCTAGAAACCTCTAGGACATTGCACCTACAAAGCTCAGAGGACAGACAGTCCCCTACCCCACTTTCAGGTGAAGGCAAGCCAGGCCATCCGTGGCCACGCACAGGGCTCTCTGTCCGGGGAGGTAGAGGCAGGCTGTGAGTTCTCCTGTGAGGCCAGTGGCTCTGGAAGAGGCTGTACAGCAGCAGCCGTGGGTCTCAAGATCCCAGATCTGTAGAGGAAACAGAGGAAAGTAAGAGCTTTGATTTCTTCTTCCCCAGACTCTAAATCCTGTGTGTGCCACACACTCAGCTAGTAACATGTTTTGCACACTCACTGTGTTGCCATGGCCACTGTTTGTTGTGGGTAAGGCTGGCCTTGACCAGGTTCAAACTGTAACCCATGTTCACTCCCACCAAGATGCTGAAAGGGGTCCCTGGTCCCCTCGATCATGGGAGTGTGAAAGGTGACCTAAGAGAGGGGACAGTTGTGACTACGAGTCTCTAGGCTCTATTAGTCCCACGAGGAGATGACCAGTCTCCCCGCTTCTCCACGGACCCAGCTTTCACCGGGAGCTGATGCTTGGATCCGATTTGTGGCACCTTGATCATCAACTCTGTTCCCAGCTCTTCATACAAGACCAACCCTGTCACCAGGCAGATCTTTGGAAGCCCTGGGGACGGGCTCCTGCGGGGCTGGTGTTTGAGGACAGGAAAGCCCGGAAGTCCGTCTGCCTGGCTTGGAACCCACTGAGCTCCACCTGGGCAGCCTCACGCAAATCCCCAACATCTCTTCCCCTCAGTGTTGCCTGTACAACAGAGAGCCAAAACTGCCTATTCTAGAGTGGTGCTTAAAGAATTATAGAAAATTAAACAAACAAACAAACAAACAAACAAACCCAGTACTCAGAGAAGTGGTTAAAATATAGTAATGGCACAACACGGTTAGAATAATATCTCTGTCAATGATTTGCTATGCGGGTAAAGCATGCGGAGGGTGGCTCTGGTATTCGTCTAGCGGACTGTGTCAGCTGGGGAGCGCTGTGGGGGATGAGAGGAGAGCGGCTGACGCCATTGTGCCAGCTACCTGGAGTCCTGGTCTCCTTCCCTTTTTGTTATGGGCGAATTGCTACCCTCCTTTCAAATGGCAAATAACCCCAGTTCCTCAGGATGAGGCGAAACTTGGAAATGGGGTTGCTGAGATACAAGTAGCAAAGAAGAGGTCACCGCGGAGCATGCTAGACTCTGCTCAAATGCGGCGGGTGGCTTGTCGAGAAGAGGGAGTTAGAGGGACGCACGGTGAGAAGATGGCTCGTGAAGATGGTGGCAGAGATAGGGGCAGGGCGTCTACAACCGGAGAATCCCAGGATTGGCGGAAGACAGCCAGGAACTAGGCAGGTGGCCTGGGGCCAGCTCACTTTCACAGCCCTCCAAAGGCCCCAAGCCACCTGACACCTTGGGCTTCTAGCCTCTGAGCTACGAGCCGGAACATTTCTGTTATTTAAGCCACTCTGTCTCTGGTACTTTGTTACGGCAGCCCACGTGAGTCAGCTTTCTATCACTACTGTGGACACCTTCAAAGCTAAACTTAGAGAGAGGAAAGGTCTGTTTTGACCCACAGTTCCAAGGAATCCAATACAAAGTCCTTAGACGTTCCCCCACCCTCAAAGCTTCTGTGCTGGTGACCAAGCCCCTAATACTCAGGTCATTGAAGCAAACTATAGCCAATCCTCACAAGCCATTGGTCTCGTAAGCCAGCTTTGGGGAGGCAGATGTTATCCAGTGACTTCTGGACTTGGAGGCCAGAAAGTAGCCAAGACAGGAAGATCTCACCAGAGCGAGCTCGTGGGCCCACACAGGGTTTTTTTTCTTCCTTGACCCAGATGCCAAACGCTGTTGGAAGCCTTCGTCTGGTCAGCTGCACTCTAACCCTTGGAATTTAGACTCTGTTTATTTCCCATTTGTTTTCTGAGCTGGCAGCGCACTGGCTACAACAGCTCCAGCCCATTCTAGTATCCGTGTGGATCTGTGGCTGTTGTGAAGTCAGCGTGGATGTCCACTACTGACTCCTGGTGGAAAAGGCAGCCCCAAGTGTGTTTGGCTCAAGGGACAGCCCTCTCTCCTTTCTTCAGCATCAATGTGGTGGCGCACACTCGTTTCGCTGGGTGGGAAGAAAGCTAAGCGGCACAGGCATTTGATCCGAGCATGCTTCCAAAGGTCTCCATGGCTAACTCTATCCCTAAGTTCATATGTTAATGGTATCCAAAGGTAGGCATTTGGGATTTGATGAGGTCATGAGCATAGGTCTCCCATGACGGAGTTAGTGGCTCATAAGACGGAAAAGACGGAGCTACGGGTATAGCTTGGTGGTGAAGTGCTTGCCTAGTGTGGCGGTTTGAGTAGGGTTGCTTGGCCCCTATGGAGCGGCACTGTTGAAGGAAGTGTGTCACTGCGGGGCGGGCGTTGAGATCTCCTATGCTCACGCTACCACCCAGTGTTTGACATAGTCTCCTGCTGCCGCCCGTGGATCCAGATGTAGAACTCTTAGCTCCCTCTCCAGCACCATGTCTGCCTTCACGCTGCCATGTTTCCGGCCGAGATGATACTGGATTAAACCTCTGAAAACTGTGAGCCAGCCCCAGTTAAATATTTTCCTTTGTAAGAGTTGCCACGGTCATGGTGTCTCTTCACGGTAACAAAGCCCTAACTAAGACACTTAGGATGTGCAAGGCATTGGCTCCACCCTGGGCACCTGAAAAATGTACTGAAAAACAAAGAGAAAACCTAATCTGGCACAGTTGTCCCGACTGACGATGCCGTGCCTCTCACTGTATTCTGACACAGCAAGGGGACGCCAATTGGACATCAACGTCATGCTGTTGACTTTCCTAGCCTTAGAAGCACCAAACCTGGGCTCTTTTGTAAGTTGGCTTGTCTTGGGTACCTTGTTATAGCCCCAAGGAACAGACTAACACAGAAGGATTCCAAGAGAAAACACAAGATTCTGGAGTCTGGAAAAGCCATCTCAGGTGACATGAGTTGGATCCCAAGACCCATGAAGGAAAGGTGGGGGGGTACTTGCTACATAGAAGCTTAGGCCGAGTTACCAAACTGGCATCAAGCTGTCCAAGCTACTGCAAACACAGCCGGCGTGACGCAGGAGCTCACCACGTCAACACACGCGAGGGGCAGAAGTGAGAGGCGTGAGCAGAGAGGCCCATTTTTGACCCCAGCTGCTCCCCAGTTCACCCAGTGGCTGCGTCTTGGCTATCAAGCCATCAGCCTGCCTTGGCACATTTCACCCACGTCTCTTGGGCTGAAATCACTCTCACCCAATAAAACCGCTGTGCAGAGAGCCCAGTGCACCCACAGCCTTTAGCAAGGACGAACGCTCAACAAGGCGTGCCTTTCTCCCATCGTGGGAAGGAGTAATCCAGTGGAAAAAACGAGTCAACTCTGAAGGACTGAGTCCCCCCGGCTGTGGTCTCTGAGTTTAAACTCAGAGTTGGATGTCTCCTTCTGTCACCCTGTCCCTAACCCACACACCCTTGGCCATTTGCGGAATTATTACTGGGAAGAGGGTACCCACCCAAGGCCCGTGTCACTTCCCACTCACCCACCATGACTGGAACTCAGCTCCTGACTGAGAAGAGCTGGCTGAGGTAGGAGCAGGCGGCACTGCTAACTCTTTACCTGCCTCCTGGCATGGGAGGAAGAGGGTGGGCCCCCTGACTGGGGAGATGCCGGCTCATGAGTAGGAGCGCTCACTCACAGAACCACAGGGGTTAAAACGGACAGAAACAAACCTGTTGCCTTAACCTAGAGAAAGCATGGGGTGTGCCTAAGAGAGGCGCCTGCCGTGCTATGCTAGGGAGCGTGTCCTGCCACACTGCCTTCCTTGGAAGAAAGGGCTTTCTCTGAATTCTAATTCTAGTTGACGAAAGACGGCCCCATTTGTGGCTTGCAGTCTTACATTTACAGAGGATGCCAAGTGAAAAAGGCAACCCGAATCCATCACCAGCTCCCGGTTAGAGAGTGCCAGAAACCAGAAGCCTCCTGAAATGTTTGTATGTCCCCGTGATTTGGAGGAGTGAAATATTTGGGCTAGAAAATAATTCAAAGAATGAAGGCTGCCTACTCCGGCATGCTAGGCGTTGAGCCGCTTGGCTCCCGGTTCATTAGCTGTTGTTTGCTAGGAATCGTACAGTCTGAAATAACTTACACACCATATTTCCAAGATAGGATTTCAATATATTTTAAATACACATTGGGAAGCTATTCAATATGCCTGAGTCACCACGGGCTGGATGCTAATCTTGTAATCACGAGTTGAGATTGGAAGAAAATGGAGAGGCGATGGGGAGAGAGAGTCGGATGCAAGGCGTGTCCCCACATACAAAATTATGATTATCCGAGAGCTGCAAGATTCAAAGCGGGAGAAAAAGCTCATTAAAAACTCGGAGTCCTCCACACGGTGACTTAGGATGAAGCCTTCAGATGAGCTTGATTTTCAAGATAAATCAAACAGTGGAGTTCATAAATCTCATCATTTTAAGCAAGTTTGCACAGAGCTTGTGCCATGGTCCCACTCTATCGCTGTCTGCACTCTCCACAGCTGGTTGTATGGAATCACGTTTTCCCCCCCATCTTTTTCATTAAATATTTTTGATTTTTTACATATACATTTATATTACTGTACATATATACAATAAACTACCTATAGCAAGAAGAACTCTGACACAATCAGGAATTATATAAATGTTGCATCCTTAGTGTTTTGGCTGTTTGTGTTTGGCAGCCTTCCCAGGCTCATGGTACAGGAGCCATCTTGGACCCACACAGAGAAAAGGCTCTGCACATCTCAGGCCAGGCACGCAGTCTTGGGCAGACTTTCCCCTCCTCTGTTCACAGTTTCTTTTTGTCATCTCACTCAGTCCAGAGTTTAAGATTCTACCTAAATGCTAATAATGCCCGATTTTATACCACTAGCCCCAGCTCCTGCCCCCCTAAACCCTAGTTTGCTCTGTCCAGTGGCTCTGTGGCCTTACAGCCCATGTTTGCCATGTTCCCTGACTCAGATTTGGGCTTAGATCCCAAATCTTGGTGTTTCCCTCCCCCCATTGACTCTTCTCTTGCCTTAAAAACTGCTCTTATTGGACTACAACTCACATATTAAAAAATTTGCATTTTAAAAACATGCTCAATTCAGGGGGCTTCAGCAGGCCACAGGATTACATAGCCATCCTCAGCAGGCCACAGAATTACACAGCCATCTCCAGCGGGCCACGGAATCACATAGCCATCTTCAGCGGGCCACAGAATTACACAGCCATCTTCAGCAGGCCACAGAATTACACAGCCATCTTCAGCGGGCCACGGGATCACACAGGTGTCTTCAGCTGGCCACGAAATTACACAGCCATCTGCACTACCTACCACGAGGACATTCCATCAGTGTCCCCCCCCCCATCCCATGTCGTCCAGTCTGTGTTCTGTCCACACGCAGTCCCTGGTTAAAACGCTTCGTGTCTCTTGGTTTCATACAAATGGAAGAAGCAAGACAACGTGTGGCTTTTTGTGACTCTCACCAAGCATCGTGCACGGCTCATCCATGTTATAACGTAGATGGACGCTCCATTCTTTTGCTCACACACACTCGATTTTTGTTGTATTTTCACCGTTTACTAGCTTGGCCATGTGAGTGGCAGCTACCCTTTAACCATGGCAAACGATACTGCTATGTGCACTAACAAGTACATTTTTGAGGGATGCATGCTTTTTGTTCTCTTGAGCACATCCCTGGGGTGGAGTCCCTGGGTCCTGCAGTACCACTTGAGAAATGATAAACTGATTCCTGAAAAAAAAATTATATTTTCATGTCAATATATAGAAGCTTCCGTTTCCTCTCATCCTTACCGGCATCTGCTCATGTCTATTTTCTCTCCATCCTCCCGAGTGTGAAGCTGTATCTCAGGGTTCCATTTCTCCATGACTGTGATGTTGAACATTGTATGGTGACATGGTTGGCTAGTTTTGAAGGAGGGTCCACTCAGCTCTTTTACCCGTGTGTGTTTCCATCGGCCATCAGTATCTTTATTGCTAAGCACTAACCGTTGTGGTCTCGATGCAAGTTCCTTATCAAGCATATGGTTTGCAATATCCGCCTCCGTTACATACGTTGTTTATGTCTCGCATTAGTGATGGCCAAGCCTAGGTGTTTCTAATTTTTTTTTTAAGATTTATTTATTTATTATTATGTATACAGTGCTCTGCTTGTACTCCTGCAAGCCAGAGAGGGCGCCATATTACATTGCAGATGGTTGTGAGCCACCATGTGGTTGCTGGGAATTGAACTCAGGACCTTTAGAAGAGCAGGCGGCGCTCTTAACCACCGAGCCATCTCTCCAGCCCCGTGTTTCTAATTTTGACAAAGGCTCATTTATTTTCTTTTGTTTCTTGAACTTTTGATGTCATCTTTTAGAAGCTAATGCCTAACCCAAAGCACAAAGTTAGGAGTTACTTCTGTTTTTTTTTTTTCTTTCTTTTTTTCTTTCTTTCTTTCTTTCTTTCTTTCTTTCTTTCTTTCTTTTTGAGACAGGATCTCCCCCTCATACTAATGTGTTTCAAATCCCTACCCTGTGTCCACCAACAGCTCAGTAAAGCCAGCAGATGGCTTGTGAAGTCTAGTCACACTCCTGAAGAAGCCAGTCTAACGAAGGGGAAGAGAGCCAGTCAGACTGCTTTTTGCATAGGAATCAGCACACAGCAGAGGTCCCGGGATAACCAACTGTTAGACACAGACAGGATCTTCAGTATATGAAAGGAACAAACCCAAACTGTGATGTCACTGCCTCCATCTAGGTCAGAGATGTTTGGGTTCTGACGCTCACGGGCAACACGTCAGGAAGGTGCGTGCCCAGTGTGCGCTGCGGAATGACAGCTAGCCCGTGGGGGTAAGGGCAGGATTCCCAGCTCACTTCTCTATCCTCCAGACACATGGGGAAATGACTCGGACAGGGAATATGGGCAGTGTGTGGGCAAGGGCCCACATGCTGGGAGGGTGGCACAGCACCCCAAACACCAGCATGGAGAGCTCCCTGGCAATCAGCTGCTTGGGCACATGTGCACAGATTTAGACTCAGACACACAGAGACAAAGACACACATATACACACATATACACACACATACATGCACACACAAGCATACATGCACACACATGCATACATGCACACATAATACACACACAAAGACATACATATATACACATACATGCATGTACATGCATACATGCACACAGACATGCATATACACAGAGACACACAGACACTTACGTAGACACACACATACATACGCCTGTACACACACACACCCCTACTAAAGCAAATGCACACAACTAAACTCTACACAAGCCTTCGTTAGGGCAGAGCCCCCACCCCCAACTTCCACATTGCCAAAGATGGAGACAGGCAAATTGCTTGGGAGGCTAAGAGAGACAAATTGTGGGAAGTTCCAGACTATTCTGGGCTACAGTGAGAGACTGTGTTTCAAAAACAAATAAATAAAAAAATAAATCAGCTAAAGAGTAAAACCTGCCTGAAGGATCATCATCAAAACATGAGAGGGAGCCAGGTGTGGTGGTGCACACCTGTAATCCCAGCACTTGGGAGGCAGAGGCAGGGGGATCACTGTGAGTTCAAGGCCAGCCTGGTCTACAAAATCGAGTCCAGGACATCCAGGGCTACACAGAGAAACCCTGTCTCAAAGCACCTCCACCCTCACCACCCCCCCAAAAAAACCCACGAGAGGGGCAGACCTTGACTGTGTTGTCAGCAGACATGGAAAGCACTTTGTTTTCTTCAAACGCTATGTGTACGTAGATCACAGGAGCCCTGTGGCCTCTCAGCACACCTGTTGGTTTTCTAGAAAGAAAAGAGCAAATGAGCACCAAGCCAGTCTACCTGCTCTTTCTATTTTTAAAATGCAAACATCATCCCGGCCTGGATCTGGTGTTCCATTCATCCTGGAGGCCTCCACTTCCCTCTGGTATGTATTCCACGTAATAAAAGGGCTGAGGCGAAATAATTAGCAGTTTCGGCAACAGAACTTGGGGAGAGAGGAAACCTAATGCTCTGCTTTCTCCAGCTGTTAACAATAGCTGCATAAAAGGAATAGGTGAGGGGGAGCCCGGGGTAGGGCTGCCATCGATTCCGTGGCATCTGGGTGCTTTCTATAGACCTGAGTAAATGGCATTAAAATCTGGGCTTGCAATATAATGTGCAATTTAAAGTGCCCTTGCAGGGCCTGGGTTCTCTGGGAGGGTCACAGCACTGTGGGGGCTGGGCGGGGAGGAGGAAGGAGCCTGGCTGAGGCTATCAGGGAGACCACACACCTGCTTTTAACCGTAACTCAATCTTTTTTTTTAAAATTCACTTCACACCCTAGCCATAGACCCATCCCTCCACATTTTTATTACGTATCGCACATTGTTCTGAGTCTCTCTTTTCTCGTTGTTATTTATTTTCATTATTACCCGAGAGGATGAGTAGCTTGCCACCCCCTGTAAATGGCAAAGGTGAGTCTATTGCAGGCGGTCAGGAGAACCTCCTGGCTAGAAAGCCATAGAGATTTAAGGTCTTACCCACTGTGCCTCGTGGTCCTGGCTACCACCTGTACCATGGATGAACACAGACTCGCCTTGAGGGTCGCCCCCCACCCCCTGCCAGGAACCAGGGCATAGCCTATGTGATTCCTGCTTCCCAGAACACAGAGATCAGCTTCCCTACGTCTCACTCTCCCCCACATCAGCACTTCTGCCTGTGGGTTCCAAGGCAGCCTCTGCCATTGCCTCCCTGGGTTCCAAGTGCCCCATTGGCAAGTGGGCTTGATGCGGGGGCCAGAGATGACAGATGGGCTGCAGCCGTCGCTACAGAGCAGCTTGCAATAGGTTGTCAAGAGGGTAGGATTAGGGAGATGGCTCAGGGGACAAAGCGCTTGCTGTGCAGCAGCAGACATGAGGAATGGCGCTCGCATCCACAGAACCCACAGAGGTGTCGCATGGGGAGTGGCAGCCTGTTTCTTATTCAGCACTCAGAGACTGAGGTTCCTCCGAGCAAGCTGGCTGGCTATCTTGCTGGTAACAGGAAACTCTGGGTTCAGCTGAGAGGCTCTGCCTTAGAGCACTAGGTGGAGCGGGGCCAAGGAAGACTCCGGCCTGCTTTCCACGGCTGTGGTAAAAACATCACATGGGAAGGAAAACGCTTATTTCAGCTTGCAGCTCCCAGGCCACTGTCCATTCCTCAGGGAGGCATCTCTTCACTTGAGGTCCCTTTTCCTCAGAGAACTCTAGTTTATGCCAACTGACAGAAACCTAAATCATGACAGCTCTCAGCATCAGTTTCAGACCACACACGCATGTGTGCAAGCACTCGCGTAGGCGTGCTAAAGTGCACACACATGAGCGCATACCACACACACACACACGTAGGAAGAGAATAAAATAAATGAAACACTAACATGTTTCTGGGTGCTTGCTCAGAAGGGCCTACTGTGTGACCTGCAGGCCTGGCCCAAAGCGTAGGACAGTATCCCACTGAGGGGATAGTAGCCATAAGCTTTCGGTGACTTTTTGTCAGGTTTTCCAGGACCCCAACCCCAGCCTCTGCAGAACCGTCATGGCTTTCTTGGGTCAGTTACACCTGGTTGCTTATGTTGATCCTGTTAAAATGCAGGCATGGTAGAGTCATTAGTTTTGAAAGGGCTGAACCCCACGCTCTCAGGAGGATATGTGGGGCCGCTGGGTGTGAGGCACGCTGAGGATACAGTCACAGCACATAACAATCTCTGGTTCTCTCTGTAGCTGATCATGGCCAGGTAAGGGCAAGATGCTGCCACACAGGAGGAAGTCACAGAGATCCGGGCGAATGACATCCCATAGCTCTGTGTCATTGTGAAGTAGTCACATTTGCTTTGCATATGTAGCCCAGGTCGCCCTGAACTTAACCTTCCTAAGTACTGGCATTACGGGCTGGGGTTCATATTCATAACAGGTATAAAAGGAAAAAATATTAAATATTTTATGTTACGCATAGGAGTGTTTTGCCTGCATGTGTATCTGTTCAACATGTCCATGGAAGCCAGAAGATGGAGCCGGGTACCCTGGGGCTAGAATTATAGATGACTTTGAGCAATCATGTGGGTGCTGGGACTAAAACACCTGGGTCCTCTGGACGAGCAGCCAGTGCTCTAACTGCTGAGCTGTCTCTCCAAACTTTAAAGGCTCTGTGTGTGTGTGTGTGTGGGGGGAGGTGATTAAGTTTGGACACAAGCTTTTAAATGATTCTCACAGGGGGTCCCCGGTCACACGCTCTCGGTAGACAGCTTACCCAGGCAAGTAAGGGTTCCAGAGCCGGATGAGCCGATCCATGCCACCTGTCGCCAGCAGGTTTCGCCTCCTGCAGAAGGAGAAAGTCTGGACCCCCTTACGGATGCGGAACACAGTGCGAGCCCATTCTGCATTCCATCCGGGCAGGGCAAGGGACGCCGAGCTGTCCCCCGTCTTAACAGTCTTCCCAACACTTCTCATCTCTTTTAGCCTTTCCTTGACATTTGTTGCTCCCGCAGTGAACCCTAAAAATATCCATAGGAAAACAAGACACGGTCTCTTACTGTGATCACTCAATTCTCTGACAGCTTATGTTTTTTATTAAGGTCCCAGACTCGTTCTCCGTAATGACTCGGGCATTTTCTTTCATTCCCCGGGGGCTAAATTTCAGACAGGCTGAAAATAAAAGTGACATGAGTAAGAAAAGACTCCTTCTGCTTTCCTAAAAAGGGACAGGAGACACCTGGGAGGGCAGCGGTGGCATTAAGGCTGTATGCCATCAAGCTTTCATCGCCCGGGGACTCTCTGACAATGTTTCTTTTTGTGTCTTTCAGAAACTCAGTTTTCAAGCACAGCCATCTCCATCTTAGAGAGAGAAAGCACAGAACCCTTGCCATCCAGAAAACATCCAGGAGAGATGGCTCAGTGGTTAACAGCACTGGCTGCTCTTCCAGAGGACCAGAGTTCAATTCCCAGCACCTCCTGGTGGCTCACAAACCCCTGTGACTCCAGTTCCAGGGGGTCTGATGCCCTCTCTGGCCTCCATGGGACGTGGAATGAGCATGATGCACATACATATACGTAGAAAGAACTCCCATACACATAAAAAATAATGTTCAAATTACAAAGAGGACTGCAGAAGGAAACCCTGAATCCAGGCCACCCCGAAACTACACTGAAGTGCACCGAGCACCAGGCAATTGTTTCCTATATTTATTTGGACAGATATGTTGAGCAGAAATGATTGGTTGGTTTAGGAATCTTCTCAACAATAGGATCCAGATGTCCACCTGTGGGTTTCTGACCTGAGGGTGAATCAATCAAGCTGACCCCTGTCGCCTGGTTTTTCCGGGACACCCAGCTCCACTGTGTCCCAAGCAGCTTAGAAGAGCTTTGGAGAAAGAAGGCTAAGGAACAATATTCTGTTCCCCATCCCCCACTCATCGCCTGTGACGCCACCGGCCTAGGGTCAGGCTTGCTCGAGTGCTGTGCCTGTTACTACAAGGCACAACGTCTACAAGTTCCCAAGAATCAGGAAGAAGAAAGCGCCATTCAGGAAAGCTCCATGACGTCACCGAAGGCTCCGCCTTCAAGGTCACGTGCGGCTCCGCCCGCAAACCGTATTCAGGGACCATTCTGGGAAACGCGAAGTCCCTATGTGCAAACTTGCAGTTTTCAATGTCGCCACTATTCTGGGCCTGCTTCTTGGCACCTCTGGTTCGGGGCGACATCTCTGCCGTGGCATTCAGAGAGAGGTCTAGAAATGTAGAGGGGGGGGCTTGTGTTCACCCCTCATTTCTCTGGACCGCTTTCCTTCTGCCTGTTCCAAAGCCCCAAGGCTGACAATTGCACTAAGTCCTGCTAGAGAGTGAGGAACATCACCCAGAGACTTGTACATGACCTCCACACTACTCACGTCTGTCATCCAAGTCTGGGGTCACCTTCAGTCAACGTACCGGACAAAGAACTGAGATGAGAGCCCTGTTTGTCTCCCCAACAACAATGAAAGCCTGCTTTGGGTAGAGAAGCTGGCTAGCCACTCCGCCCCGCCCCCTGCCCCCCCCCCCCCCCCCCCCCCGCTTTATAAGACAGCATAACTAGGCAGAGCATCTGGGTGAGCACTTTAAGTGCCAAAGAGATGACGAGGGGCACCTGCCTCAAATAGCAGCTTGACAAGCTGTTTACCCTCCTGGTCTTGAACAGAGTTCTGAAACTTCTATGCAGGTGTGTCACTCTATTTGAATTCTGCTTTATTGCCCAAGTAAAAAAAGAGGGTAGGGCCAGTTCATTTGCATGAACTCCAGCGACTCTCTTCCAAGTGGAGCCGGACAAGGAGCCGGGTTTAAGTAGTTGTCATGGAAACCGGAGAGCATAGCTCTTCTCCAAGGTCTGAAGAGAAGGATGATGAAAAGTTTAAGCGATCACCATGGAAACTGAGAACAGATATAGTGCCAGTTCAGGTCCCCAGCACATTAGCTAGCAGGCAAGTCTTCAGGGATGAGGGTGCTGGAAGACATGAGAATGTGACTCATAGCGTCAGACTGACCCAGATGCCACTCCCAAGGCACAGTGGCCCGTGGGGTCAGCAGCCAGGTCACCATACTCTCAGGAAGCCCAGCCCTGGCCTCCTCGGACTCACTTCCTTCCCCTGCCCAGTGGTCCCCTTTGCTCTCCAGTTCTTTTTTTTTTTTTTTTAAGATTTATTTATTTATTTATTTATTTATTATGTATACAATGTTCTGCCTGCACACCTGTACACCAGATCTCATTATAGATGGTTGTGAGCCACCATGTGGTTGCTGGGAATTGAACTCAGGACCTTTGGAAGAGCAGCCAGTGCTCTTATCCTCTTAGCCACCTCTTCAGTCCCTGCTCTCCAGTTTTTCCTCACCAAAGCAGGTAGGTACCCTACAGATCTGGGGCCACAAAATGGAACCCTGGTCCTGTGTGTAGGTGACAAGACACTGTTAAGCATCCCGTTTTCCCAGTGGCCTTAAGCAAGACACGTTTCCCTTTGCATATTTATTAATCTAGTGAGGCTAGACATTCTGCCTTAAGTAAACCGCAGTACGGGAAGTGCTTCCAATGGCTTGACAGGGAGATGAGGTGTTTGGCAGGCAGCCACACTCTTTTGTCATAATGTTCCCCTTTCACAAGGTAAATCTACCTGGGAGTAAGTTGCTGGCCTTAAGACAAGCTTTAAATCCTCCAAGTATGTGAAGGCAGGGCCTCCAAGCTCTGTCCCAGGTCTCTTTGCTTAAAAGGGGGCAATGGAGGGAGTCTTAGGGATGGAAGAATTACCTCTCTGATGAGGCTGTGACTGTGGCTGCTGCTGAGGGTGCCAGGCATACATAGACACACACAGACACACAGATACACACATATGCAAACAAAAAAAACCCCCACACTCTCTCACACATAGATACGCACACACATACACAAACAAAAAACCACACTCTCTCATATATAGACACACATACACACACATACACAAACAAAAAAGACACATGCTCACACACACACACACACACACACACACTGTAGCAATCAGCAGACACTGGGGATCACATGGATCAGCTGAGTTTGGGGAGGTGGGGTGTGGTGAGGACAACAAAGTGCAAGAAAAACAGGCGACATGATTGTTGCCTCAGCAACTCAGTTTTTGTTTTTCGGTTTTTCGAGACAGGGTTTCTCTGTGTATCCTTGGCTGTTCTGGACTCATTTTGTAGACCAGGTTGCCCTCGAACTCACAGTGATCCGCCTGCCTCTGCCTCCCGAGTGCTGGGATTAAAGGCGTGCGCCACCATCGCCTGTCGCCTCAGCACTCTGGTTGCCCCTGAGTGTGACCCTTCAGAGAGCTGCATGAGAGATGGATGTAGTTTGAGCTCTGGCTTCGCAAGCGAACTCCCTTGATGAACATTTGCTGGGTGCCTGTCAGATGGCAGGTGCCATTCTAACCCTCTGGAAGCTAACAATGAAAAAATAAAATAAAACAGTTGAGGGTTCCTGGCACTGAGGGGAGCAAGACCATAAAGACCACACACACAACAGATCAGAAAGGGGTTAGGTCAAGGAAGGCCAAGACAAGGAAGGCTGGAGTAGGAGGCTAGGCAGTTCCCAAATACAACGAAGTGGAGAATAAATTAGCGAGAAGTGACCCGTGAGCAAAGAGTTGAGGCAGGTGGAGTAAGCTGTGTGAGAATTGTGAGAACCTTCTCAGAAGAAGAAAGCATGGTCCCAAATACTGTCAACAGACGGGTACAGGCTAGGGTCAGCCACGTAGAGCCCTGCAAACTTTGGCTTTCATTCAAGTGAAAGAAGGGTTCGCCAGATATGCTGGCTAGTTTTGGACAACTTGACACAAGCTAGAGTCCTTTGGAAAGAGGAAAAGTCAATTGCGAAATGGGCCCATAGGCACATGGGAGGCCCTAGCCCGCTATGGGCGGTATCGTGCCTGGGCAGGTGGTACTGCATGGTACAAGAAAGCAGGATGAATAAGCCATGAGGAGCAAGCCAGTGAGCAGCACCATCCATGGCCTCTGCTTTGGTTCCTGCCTCCAGGTTCCTGTCCTGCTTGAGTTCCTGTCCTGACTTCTGCTAGTGAAGAACAGTGATCCGGACATGTACGCCAAATAAATTCTTTCCTCCACAGGTTGCTTTTGGTCATGGTGTTTTATCACAGAAGTAAAGAGAAAAATAACAAATCAGGGAACCTTGGGGGAATGTGACATCCGGTTTTACCATCTCTCTCTCTTGCAGAGGAATTTTAATCCAGCAACATTGTTGGTCTCAGTAATCTGTCTGGAATGCACACGTGCCTTGGATTACAGAATGATATGGCTGGGATATGGACACACCCTTACCACACCCCTTTAATCCCAAACAATGAAAGCAAAGTTATTTTGTAGAAGGAAGCATGCGTGTTTGAAAGTGACATCTAATTGAGGGATAGATGAAGTGATGACTCAGAGAAAGATTTGACAGAGTGAGTCAGAGATAGGATATGACCAACTTTTACGAGAACATGACAGGAAAGAGAAGCTACGTAAGAGCAGTAGAGATGCGACAGTAGAGTAGGGTACAGCAGAGAGAGATCAGAGAAGACAACACAGTAGAATACAATAGAGTTCAGTAGAGAAGACAGCATGGCAGAGGAAGAAGTAGAGTTGGATTCAGTTCCGTCAGTTGGAAGCCAGTGCAATGGAGTAGAATTGAGTGGAGTTTAGTGCACTTCAGTTGAGTGCAGTTGAGTTCCTGCAATCTGCGGTTCAGTCTGTGGAGTTCAGAGGCAGTTTTTCCCAAGCAGAGCAATACAGTCAGAAGCCACGAGAAGCCAGTTTGAATCAATCAGCTTGGAGAGGAGTTTGAGCCAGGACAGCTGAGTCGAACCAGCCAGCCGGAGTTCAGAAAGAGCTCGTAAAGGTGAGCTTATTCTGTAGTAAGACTCTGAGATGACAATTACATCTGGTGAATCAAAGTTACTTTTACACTCTCTGGTTGGCATGTACTAAATAGACTGTGTGGTCCAGGCATACAAGATGGAAACAGGGACACCAGCTATGAGCTTCTTGAAGCGATTTAGATAAGCGAAGGCAGCAATCCCTAGTGGAAGCAAGAGATGATCCCGGTGGGAAGTGGCCACATTACTGGTGCATCGAGCACAGAGAGTCAACAGCCCAGATGCTGACTGCAAGAAAGAAGACTCCAGATGACTATTTGATTTGTTTTGTTTTGTTTTTGACATGTTTTGTTGACATGAGCCTCTAGAAAGATGGACTTAGTCCTAACTGAGGTGGGGAAGATGGTAGAACAGGTGCAAGGGAGAATCTCCGATGTACATCATCTATCTGGATCGACAGGGAAGTCACAAATACCCAGAAGGGATAGTCTAGAGGTGTGTGTTCACATGTAGAGAGTGTGCTAATGGTACTGACAGGGTCACCAAGGGAAAGGTGCAGAGATAGGAAGAGGACAAGCGAAGACTGAACTCCACATTTGGTCAAGGAGATGTGAAGGAAGGGACAAGAGAGGCAGAGAAAGGATAGCCTGTGGGAAGGAAAGAGAGCAGAAGAGACTAGAACTTCAGGGAGGAGGCCAGGGTGGGCAGATGTCTCAGTAGCAGAGAAGGAAAATGGGGTAGGGGAAGGCTCATAGAATTAGATTCATGAAGGACGTTGGTGACCCTTTGATGTGATGATAAGGATCAAGGCTAGGTTGAAGGGGTGCAGATAGAAAGTGGGAAGGGACGATGGCAAAGGCCACATGCAGCCAACTCTCCTGGAAATTTTATTCTACAGGCCCCGTAAGAGTCAGTATCATCATCTACTGCAGTGGTTGTCAACCTTCCTGACAGTTCATGTAGTCGTGACCTCGCCTATTGTTAATCTTCTTACTGTCGTGAGTCATAATATAAATATGCCTTGATATGAAGGGGTTGAGACCCACAGGGTGAGAACCACTGATCTAGCATACCGCCCAACAGAGAGCCAGTGCAATGATGCTGACTTGGGGCTAATCCTTCCCTCTCGGAGGCATCTGGCTCTCCAGAGAAGTTCAGGTGATAAGGACTCGTTGCAGTTTTGAGTAGTGAATGATTTTCATGGCCTCCCTCTGTGATGGGAGAAGGGTACTTATGGCACATTGAGCCTTTAGAACCTGAGCTGGGAAGACCCTTCGAGTTCCTGTCAGTTACACTGTATTAGTTTGAGTTGTGTTCCTACGACAAAATGCCTGAGACTCAATGCTCAGGCAGAAAAGGGGTGCTTTTTATTGGCAGGGTCTTACAACCCAGCCCCAGCTGACCTTGATTGAACTTGTGAACTTTTTGCTTCCACATCTTGGATGCTGCGATTACTGGTGCTTAGTACCATGCCTAGCTGGATCAAAAGAGGCCTATTTACATCACAGTTTTGTGGGCTTAAAGTCTAGGATCAGGTAGTCCACCTGTTCAGCCTCTGGAGAGGAGTCCTTTGGGTACCATCCTGGTTGCTTTCCCCATCCCACCCCTTGAAACTTGACACAAGCTTGAATCATCTGGGAAGAGGGAACTTCACATGCCCTTTTGTGATGGGGCTGTATGCTATATCTGTAAAGTGAAATAAACCTTTTTGTCACCAAATTGCTCTCAGTCATGGTGTTTCATTACAGCAACAGAAAATAAGCTAAGACAGATACAGTACAATATGAGGGACGCCATGGTGGTGGAGGGGTGTGTGTGTGTGAGGTGGGGGGGGGCATGACAAGAAAGCAAACAAGGAGCTATAGCAGGAGGAGAGGGTAGTCTCTCTCTCTCTCACTCACACACACACACACACACACACACACACACACACGCACGCACGCACATGCACACACACACACACAGACAGACAGACAGACACACACACACGTGCACACACACACACACACTCAGAGAGAGAGAGACAGACAGACAGATAGACAGACAGATGGACACACACACACACATACACCCTACTCTGAAACTAGCCAAGGTCTCAGGAGAACTACATTAATCCCTTCCAAATATGATGTCCCTGATGACTTTACCACCTTCCATTACACCCCACTTTAAAAAAAAATCTACCATATCCTAAGGCTATCACTTTGGAGACCATGTCTCCAGCACATGAACCCTTGGGAGACACTCAGATGAAATCTAAACCACACCATTTATTTACGTATGGAACCGAGGCCCAGCATCGCGGTCGAATTAGCAGCCTAGTCAAGGCCAGAACACCCTGATCCTCTTTCTGGAACAATTACTTTTGATCTTCCCAAACAAAACAGTGCGTTCAGAGCTGCTGTACCTCCAAAGGCTGAGTCTTGGCTTCTTAGAATCCGGACCCACTAGCATTCTAGAAAAACAAGCATTTCTAGTTCCAAGAAAAAAAAAACTAATGAAAGTTCCCAAGAAATCCAACTACTGCACATTTCTTTCTAGCACCCTGAGGATTTAATGTCAATGGACCAGAAATCTATAAAGGAAATACTGAGAGTCCCGAGGCTGTGAACCAGGGGGCTGGGAGAGGCCCCTGGTGGTTTCTATCAAGAAAGCAGCAAGAGAGCAGTCACAGGAGGCCGAGACCCGCTACAAGTCGGATCGATTCTCCACGATGTTCTGTGGCAAGTTGACCGAGCTTTTAGAGGATAAAAGGGTGGGGGTGGGGCGGGAGGAGAAGTCAGTTTTCTCAAAGGCTCTGAAATGCTTAGGGCTGACATGTGGGTGGCTGATGCGAGTTATGCATCACAAATGGGTTGTGTGGTGAGTTCACAGAAGGCCCTTAGAGTCCAGGAGGGGGGAGGGGGAAAGGCAGGGGGGGAGGAGAGGGGGGAGGGAAGGCTTCAGATGGAGTAGAGGGCATGTTGGGAGGGAGGAAGGCCTGCTGAGAGCCAAACTCTCTGAGGGAAAAACTCAGATAACCTGATTTTTACAAAGTTCCACAGGTCATCCCACTGGAACTGTTGACAAGCGTAAAAAATCTTTAAACACGAAAAGAATCACGAAAAAAAATTAAACAGGACTCCAGACCCACTGAATAACTGCATGGGGTTTTCCAAGACGGTATCAGGAGCTTTACAAAATAATTCCAAAGCATAGTGAAGTACACAGGAATAGGCAAGGATGTCTTCGATGGAGAAGCCACTGAAAAGTCAGGGCGTTGCCATGGCAAAAGGATGGATGCTTCCCATATTTTGACATGCACGCAAGCCATCACTTGATCACTTGACTTAGTTGCAGACTCATTGCATAGCCCTAGGGCGTGGCCGCCACACTAGTCAGCTTCCCTTTCCTGGCAAACAACGTCTTGGCTTAGTCTCAGAGCTTTCAGTTGGCTGCACGGCTTCTGGGCTATGTGGAAGCATATGGCAGAGTAAAGTGGTCCACCTCTTGGTGGTGAAGAAGCGAAGACACAAAGAGAATGGGGCCAGAGATAAAATACACCCTGTGAATGAAAAAACAAGGACACGAAGGCTCCAAAGTCGGGTTGTGAAGGTTTGTCATAGAAATGAGAGGCCAGCCAGAGGCATTTGGAAGGGTCCAGACTGAACCGGTCTATGAAAGGGGAGAGATGGAGGGAGATGGAGAAAGAAGACAGAGGAGAGAGGAGGAGGCAAGAGACCAAGAGAACCAGGAAGCTACATAGCCACAGTGGCTGGGTTACATCAGAAAGAGGAGCTGCGGGAAGGGAACCGGAAGTCCAGCCTGAGAGACTGAAAGCAGAGGGCGGGGTGGGATGTGCTGGGAGGAGCCACAGGGGTGGGTGAGGCTTGTCCCAGGTTTCTTTGAGTGCCCAGTGACCCACTTCCGCCTCCAGGTTCCTGCCTTGGGTTCCAGTCTTGCCCCCGCTCCCTGTACCCCCCCCCCCCGCCATGATGGGCCGTGACCTGTAAACTGAAATAAATCTTACACACACACACACACACACACACACACACACACACACGCACACGCACACGCACACGCACACCCGAGCTGCCTTGGGTCAGCCACGTACCACGGGAGCAGAGAAGCAAAGCAGGACAGACACAGTGTCCAGCCTTCTGTCCCGTTCGTTGTGTGACTCTGCACAGCCATCATTCCCCCTGCTTCTCCCTACCAGTTAATCTCCCTTCCAGGCCCCACTTCTGGAAAGTGCGCACTAGTGTGCAAGCGCTTGCAGTTCGAACAGGCGTGAGCAGGGTCTTCGAACTATTTGTGTCCGTTGACCTTTTTGTTGCTGTGACAAAAATGGCCAAGGTGACAGTTTAAAGAAGGGGAGAGGATTTATTTTAACTTGAGGTTTGGAGTACGTGGTGGTTGTTGGGATTCAGACCTGGGACGAGCAGCTGAGGTTTAACAAAAGCAGGCCTGGCCTCCAGGTTCTCCCAGCATCCTCCAGTCTCTACCTGAACTTCCTAGTTTAGGGCCTGGGCTTCCTCTCCCTGCAGAGGCTCTCTCTCTGTGTCTCTGTCTCTCTCTCCTTCTCCCTCTCCCTCTCTCTGTCTCCCAGTCTGCGTGGCGGCTTCCCTGGCTCCCTTTCTTGAGACAGGTGAACACACCCGAGAGCTGCTCCCAATAAACCTGCCTTTATACTTTGATTTGGCTTGAATTAGCTAGTTTCGTTGGTGCAGAGACTACATGTCAGTACTGCAATGGCTAAAGTTACGAAGCTTACATTACTATGATCAAGAGATCTATAAAAACAGCCAGGTGGTGGTGACGCACGAATGTAATCCCAGCACTCAGGAGGCAGAGGCAGGCAGATCTGAGTTCAAGGCCAGCCTGGTCTACAGAGAGTCCGGGCCTGTTTCAGGGAGAGAGAGGGAGACAGGGAGAGAGAGAGAAGAGAGAGAGAGAGAGAGAGAGAGAGAGAGAGAGAGAGAGAGAGAGAGAGAGAGAGAGAGAGAGAGAACAAATATGCATCTAACATGTAAACCCTGCTTGCCCAAGGACAGACAACTTCCAGGAATGCTGGGACATTGTTCTCGTAAGATAGTAAGTCAAATGTTTTTGCTTCTGTAAAAAAGCTTGCTTGCCGCAACTACATAGGCTGTGCTTGGTCACACAGTGGCAGAGGTATGCAGGCAGGAGATACACCAGAATGTATGCTTGCACCTGATTAGACAAAGGTGGAAAGTATCTAGCCTTATGGGTTTTGCCTTTGTAAGTCAATGCCTAATGTAATTTGGCCCCATACTCAAGGAATCCCGGTATGAACCTGGCCAGCGGCCATGGTCCTGGCCAGTACTTAAAGCCTGCTTCAAATTTGGCTCAATAATTGTGGTAGTGGTCTTATTCTCGCCCGGTAGGATTAACAATCGGCTTGTTCAGTTGCTTTTAGGCTGGTGGCAAGGAAGGCGCGGCATGATAGGAAGGCTCGGTGGAGGAACCGCTCTCTTCACAGCAGCCAGGAAACAACAAGGAAGCCTCGGCTGGACGTTACCCACAAGGTCACATGAAGTGTGACCCTGACTGCTTCACCCTCACACGCTGAGGCAGTTTTCTTGGCGTGCTGTGTTTCTATCATGGCTTGGTACAACAGGAGAGAAAGCTGCTGCCTCCAGAATCACAAACCACATCGGCTCGTTTTCAAGATAGAACTCTCCCGCTGTGGTGTTTTAACACAGCAGCAGTGAAGCAGCCGGATACCGAGGGTACCCCTAGCACTGAGATGTGTGCTGGGAGCTGGAGTCCTCCTTGACCCTTCCTGGAGTTCACTTGGTCTAAGCTCATTTTCCAGAAACTATGTGTGCCCTAGTGTTGGCTCTTCGTATCTCTTTTTTTTTTTAAATTAACTCTTCTTTTTAAAAATACTGATTTATTTGATTTTTGTTGCGTCCAGAGTGGGCCCTCCAAAATGGCAGTGCTGGTGACAATGTCCTGAACAGAAGGCCTCTGACCAGGTAAACAGATGGATTGTTACTGGCTAAACAGAAGCCTAGACTGAGCGTTCATCAGCAGCCTCATAGGCTGGTTCAGATTAAGACCTCCCTTCATCCCGCCCCCAAAGGTCAACTGCCTCAGGCAAAAGATTATAGCTCAGTCTTCACCAACTGGAAGGCGCCCCCCACTCCCATCCTCCAACTCCCCACCTCCCTCCCCCATACTTCTCCACCCCCACCCTGTCACATAAAGTCGCCTTGCTTTCCCGCCATTTTGCTTCTCTCTGCCCCCTTCCCTCTGAGGTAGCCTTGGCAGTTTGATAACCCAACAAACCTCTCTTGCCACCCACAAACTAAATGCTGACTCAGTTCAATAGTTTCACTGTGCCCTTGCTTACAGTTTTACGTGTATGAGTGTCTCATTGGCATGTAAGTGCATCATTGGCACGCACAGAGAGAGAGGAGGCCCTGGATCCCCTGGAATTGGAGTTGCAGACCGTTGCCAGCTGAAAAGATCCTGTGAGGAGATATATAAATGTGGGAGGAGATTATATAAATGAGCCCAGAGCTGGAGGCGGGGCCTTTGGAGACTTGGGATAGTTTTGGCTGTTCACTGCTCCACTTCGAGATGCTCCTAGAGAGAACCACTCAAGGGAAGGCTTCGGAGCTCCGGCTTCTGCTGAGGTTCCGGGTTCTGGTTACTCTAGGTTCCAGCAGGAGAATGGTTCCTCAGAACTGATACCCTTACGGTTTTGTTATTATGTTCCTTAATCCCCTTTTTCTATTGGTTTGGTTAGTCAGGTTATAAGTGACGTACGCTCGGTTATTAAGTTGTAATAAAATATTTTGGTTAAGAACATTGAGCCTACAGCGAACAGGTTTGAGTCCCTCATAGATATTGGAAACCAAACCCCTTCTTAACTGCTGGACCACCTTTCCAGCCCTGCTTTTTAAATTCTTAAAAGTTCCCACTCGCCTCTTCATGCAAACAGTCCATTACCCACGGTGTCATAGCTACATCTCCCTCCCCCCCCCCCCCCCGCCGCAGAATCCTGTACTGTTTCTGAAGTTCTCAGATGCTGCTGTAAACAGATTTTGCTCATAGTTTAACTCAACACACGTTGACCAAACTCTCTCATCACACCTCTCCAGCAGCCTTGTGGTGTGAGGGTTAGGATCCTACACACGAACTAAACAGAGGAGCACTGGGATTCAGACTCTGGAGAAGCAGCTGAGGCTCCCGTTTAACCTAAGGGAACCTGGCTCCCGGTTTCTGGCAGCATCTCTCAGTCTCTACCTGTTACAGGGCGTGGCTAGCACAGCCTGCCCTCTGTCCTGAACTTTCTAGCCCAAGGGGCTGCCATGCCCCTCTCCTATAAACTCTTTCCTATATAATCCAGACATTTTGGTTCCCTCAGCACTCTCTCTCTCTGTCTCTGTCTCTGTCTGTCTGTCTGTCTGTCTCTCTGTCTCTGTCTATCTGTCTCTCTTTCTCTGTCTGTCTGTCTCTCTCTCTCTCTGCTAGGATGCTTTCTTTCTGTGCCACACCCTCTTTTCTGTCTCCTTCTGCATGGAGACTTCACTGGCCCCATTCCTTGGGACTGGTGAGCCCACCCAGCGCTGTCCCAATAAACCTACATTTATAGACTATAACTCAGCTTGAGTTGGTTCATTTCATAGGTGGAGATAAGACATCAAGGGGTTCCTTCATTTCTGAGCAGCGCCCCAAGGAGCTCCCCTCAGGGTATAGAATGTCTGTTACCACACAGAAGCCCAAAATGTGGGAGACCCCTCCCAAAATAAGGAGTAGATACTGTACCTATCACTAAGGCCGTGGGCTCATGACTGGAGCTGGAAATGACAGCTTTCATACAGTCATAGTAGTTCAGCTGGAGAGGGGAAAAAAGTGAGAAAAAAAAGGTAATTATTAGAGAGATCACTCATAGGGTCAAATCGCAATGTTCTTACAGCATTTCCCCCAAAGATCTTAGGAGAGAGAAAGGATACACATTTCTGGGAATAGGAACGGCTTAAAAATACTTTATTTTTTATTTTTTAGGCAGATATGTAAGTGGCTTGGTGAGGTGCCCACTTGTTTCTTTTCTTTACATGGTAGGAGGCTTCACAAGGTTTTGGCTAATGCCAAAACAAATACTCCCTGGGCATTCCCCGACCAGCAGAGCCAGCAGCAGCTTCTCCTGCCCGGCTTAGCTCATTCGGAGAAAAGCTGAAAGCTGTACAGTCGCGGAGAAAGCCGCTGTTGTCCCTGGAGGCCATCCCTGAGCATCATCCTGGGACAGCGGGACTCTCTCGCTAATTCACTTTTCCTATTTTTGAAGACTGAGCTGGACCTTGCGTGGTGTGTGTTGGGCGTCGGTCTGGACCTTGCGCGGTGTGTGTTGGGGGTCGGTCTGGACCTTGCGCGGTGTGTGTTGGGGGTCGGTCTGGACCTTGCGCGGTGTGTGTTGGGGGTCGGTCTGGACCTTGCGCGGTGTGTGTTGGGGGTCGGTCTGGACCTTGCGCGGTGTGTGTTGGGGGTCGGTCTGGACCTTGCGCGGTGTGTGTTGGGGGTCGGTCTGGACCTTGCGCGGTGTGTGTTGGGGGTCGGTCTGGACCTTGCGCGGTGTGTGTTGGGGGTCGGTCTGGACCTTGCGCGGTGTGTGTTGGGGGTCGGTCTGGACCTTGCGCGGTGTGTGTTGGGGGTCGGTCTGGACCTTGCGCGGTGTGTGTTGGGGGTCGGTCTGGACCTTGCGCGGTGTGTGTTGGGGGTCGGTCTGGACCTTGCGCGGTGTGTGTTGGGGGTCGGTCTGGACCTTGCGCGGTGTGTGTTGGGGGTCGGTCTGGACCTTGCGCGGTGTGTGTTGGGGGTCGGTCTGGACCTTGCACAGTGTGTGTTGGGGGTCGGTCTGGACCTTGCGCAGTACGTGTTGGCGGTCGGTCTGGACTTTGCGCGGTGTGTGTTGGGGGTCTGTCTAGACCTTGCGCAGTGCGTGTTGAGGATCAGTCTGGACCTTGCGCGGTGTGTGTTGAGGATCAGTCTGACCTTGCGCGGTGTGTGTTGGGGGTCGGTCTGCTGCTCTGTATCTGATGCTAGTCACTGGCCCCCAAGACCTGTGTGCTGCCCAGCGGAACACATTCTCATTCATGTACACTTGTCCCCGTGAAAACTCCCTCTACCTGTTTAGAGTTGACTGGTTAATAAAAAGCGCTGACGCTTGGGATTTGGAGGAAGAGAAAAAGGTGGAGTTTGAGGATCGCAGGCCTGGGATGGGGGGACTACGAAGCAGGGCGCGAGGTGGGGTACAGAGGAGAAACAGGGAGCAGAATGGCCGTGGCTTAGAAAAGAACAACATGGGCTGGGAAGACTCTGAATTTCCACATAGGAAGATGGAGCCCAGATGAAGAACACTAGCGAGTATGTTGGGCTTATGGGTGAGGATGGGGGTGGGGTGGGGTGGAGTACCCAGATAGGAGTGCTTAAAGCAGATGACCTGGGATGGGGGCTGAGAAGTGATAAAGATAGTTTAGAGGGTAAACATCTGCCCTGTCCCAGGTCAAGCTACTCTAAAACACAAAAGGTGTCTGTGCCTTTTATTGATTATGACAGTGGGTTAGATAATACTGCCGTACTAATTATAGGCTAATTTAATAATAAACATTATTAGATATTTTTATACTTTCTACAATGGGTGTGTGGGGACTGGACACTGAGGGGCTTGAGGGTAGGACTCTGCTGGAGAGAGGGAGCCTGTGTCAGATGAAAGGAGCCAGATTTGATGGCGTCTGACATCTTGTCTCAGGCCACCTTCCTCGGCAGTAGAAGCTCTCAGCCCTAAGCGGCAGTCTTGTTAGAAGAGCCACTGTGATCTACAAGCCAGGCCTCCCTGTCACTGGCTCTCTGTAGGCAGGGTGCTAAGCTCAGAAGGGGCTACAGGGAAGGCAACCTTTGCTTCTCAACCTCCTGCATCCCAGAGACCCAAAGGGACAGAAGGAGGAAAGTGCATGGAGGTTGGTGTCCCTGGTAACAGCGGTGTGGCCACAGGGCAGCGTGGCCACAGGGCAGCGTGGCCACAGGGCAGCGTGGCCACAGGGGGAGCATGGCCACAGGGGCAGCGTGGCCACAGGGGCAGCGTGGCCACAGGGCAGCGTGGCCACAGGGCAGCAAGGCCACAGGGGGAGCATGGCCACAAGGCAGCATGCAAGTGCCAGAGCTGCAAGCACCTGTCCATCACAGCCAGTCTTCTCAGAAACAAGGTATGCAACACCCCCTAGGCAGAACAGCAGGACTGCAGCCCTAAACACTCTTACTGAGTACTTCCTTTTGGGTCCAGGACTTCAGTAAAAAGACGTCAACTACCGACTTTTGGTGTGGACTGGGCATCCTGTACCATGCCCTCTGCAAGTCACCTCTTGTACAGCCCTGGATCTACATCTGTTCCACCTGCTGACCTTCTGGGCCTCAAAGGGACAATCACAGTGGGTTGTCACACAGCAGAGTCTGGTAGCAGGGAACCCAAATTGTCACACTCTATACAACATCTGGCTCCATTTACACTAACTGAAGAAACCAGGAAAGAATGGCACATGCATTACATGGCTTTTGGTTTTTTTTAATGACAAAAATAGAGAGTAGCAATGGTCCAGAGTGTGGCCATCCGAAGGGCTCTTCTGGAAAAGGCTCCATCTGCTGCAGGATGGGTATTTCGTTTTATTAATTTGTCTTCAAAGATTCCCTGGTCTTTACGTTGTAGAAAAATAAACTTCCAGTCTCGATCCATCTTTCCATTTCCTTTAGTTTTTTAAAAAAATACTTTCAAAGTAAGTTTCACGGTTTCCTGACTTTTTTTCCTATGCTCAATAATATTTCTTCAAATATTCATTTATTTATCTTTATTACATATGTGAGTGTGCACACACATATGAAGGTGAGAAGAGAGCTTACAGGAGTCAGTTCTATCCTGCTACTGTGTGGGTCTTAGCCATTGAGCTCAGGCCCTCGGGCTTGGCAGCAGGCTCTTTCTTCCAGGCTGAGCCATTTTGTGAGTCCTGGGCAATGTCTCTTGCCATCCATTTCTTGCCTCTTAGTTTAGAATCTCCTCTTCCTGGCTTAAGCCTGCTGTTTCCAGTGAGAGGAGCCACGGTGTAAGATTGCACACCTTGTGTCTACCCCAAGAGTTTCCTGGTGTCCCCGAATACCATTGTGCATTGGGTTGTGGAGTTTCTTTATTTTATTTTATTTTTCTCATTTTTTTGTTTTTGTTTTTGTTTTTCTTTTATTTGTTTGTTTGTTTATTTATTTATTGGGTTGTGGACTTTCTTAGTAGAACAGGCAGTGCTTGCTTTCCATAACCCTGAGAAGCAAGGACAAAGGTTTGCAGGGCCAGTGCAAGGCTCAGGGACTCAATCCTACAAATCCAAGGCTACTTTCATCCTGAGCCATTCTGGTCGAGTAAGCTGTGTTGCTTTCAGCCCTAACGAGGAAGGGAAAGACTGATGGGGGATGGTCTGGTGCTATGTATACAAATGCAAAATTCTGGGCCCCCAAGATCTGGTTGCTGTACAAGTACATTGTGTAAACTTTGCTCCCCAATTATCTCTCATTGATTAATTAAGAAAAGGCTGTGCAGCCTATAATTGGCCAGAAGAGAAGTAGGCAGAGCTTTGGCTCCTGGTCTTGGGGCCTCCCAGGGGGGCCACAGTGAAGGAGGAGAAGAGAAAGAAGAAGAAAGTGGGAAGAAAGAACGTGACCTGTTGGGACAGATCCAGCCCAGACAGGACGGCATATAGGCAAGTAACTTGGGGAATACAGCTGGGTGGTCACCAGACTAGCTTAGGAAATTAGTTTAACTTGTACCTGCCCAGTTATTGTGCTTAAAACTTGGTTAAATAAATCAATATGTCTTATGTCTCAATTCTTGGGGGAACTAGCCTGGTCATAGAAAAGCCCTATAGGATGAACAAATATTCAACAACAAAAGGCGCTTACAATCTTCAGACCCTAGAATACTCAGGGACCAATCCCACCAGGAGGTTTATTTCACTAAGATAGCTGGTAATTCTTATAGCAGCCTATGAGTTTCATGTGATATTTATTTGTTTTCAGTTAGGTTTGCGGGTTTCTTCAGGAGCAGTGGTGACTTACTGAGCACAAGAGACTATTTTTTTTAACCTTTGGCTCAGGAAGTGTGGCTAGTCAAAGAGATGGCAGCCTGCAAGCTCTAGTTTGCTTTCCCTTGATTTTTACCTGAGAGACACAGTCACCGTGCACCTGCCAGCGGATGTACTCGGTGTTTGGGCAGGTGGCGGCACTGTGGATGGTGATGCTTGGCATGTCTTCAACTCTCGGCATCTTCTTCCAAGTTCTGAGGAGAAGAATAGAAGACTCTTCACAAAGTAAGAGCAGCCTGTCCTCTTGCCTCTGGTGGTCTTTTAGTCAGAGGCTCCTCCTGCCCTGTTTCCCTTCTCTAAGCCCCTAGTACTCTGTCAGTGGGGAATTTCTTCGAATGTGTCACATCCCTTGAAATTTTCCTTTTCTAGAGTGCAGGGGGTGAGGGAAGCTAAGCATGTAACCATCACAGTGATATGACTGGCCCCCCCGCCCCGCTTTGTAAAATGAGCCATTTGTACAACCCGAAGACAAATGTGCTCCTTTTAGATCCCTCTGAGTTTCCACAGGGAGCAAGAAATTAGAAAAAAATCCCTACTGGGTGAGTAGTGTTATTATCCCCTTTGAAATAGGAGGAAACAGAGGCATAAAAGATAAAGGACTTGCCAAGGCAGCACCGGTATTCTAGCTTGGGCAGCCTGGATTTCAATGGCAAATGTTCCGAGTGGATTGACCGCCTGCTCACAATTGCACATGTTGATGATCTCATGGCTCAATGAAACCCAGAACTGTGGTTCAGATACAGTACTCCAGAAAGTGTGCCCAGAAAGGAGATCACTGGGATGGCAGTTCCTACGTACTCCCAAGTGACACCCTGACCACAGGTGCACAGTTAAAACCGCACTACTGGGGCACAGGCCTGATACGCACGGTTAAAACCACAAGGCTGGGGCACATGCCTGACCCTAGGGCTTGGTCTTCCACTCTGATGTACATTGACTATATGGCTTGAAAGTTATCAAGAGATAACTTTTTTGTGGGCTAAAATATGTAAACTTAATACTTGAAAATTAGTCAAAACTGATATTAGTACATGAATGCTTAAAGTGTCCAAGGGAAATTTTTTTTAATGATACTCCCAATGAAATAGAAAAATTACTACAGGTTGAATATCCCTATGAACTTGTAGAATCCGAAAGTGTCCCCAAAGCCAAAGGGTTACAAGTGGCGAGTCCCACGCTTGACGCCACAGGACAAACTGTAAAGCAACGACCCTGCATAAAGTTCCCTTCAGGCATGTGGAGAATGCGCTAAAAATGTATTATGTGACGTTCATAAAATGTTTTAAAACAATCTGTTCTGAGTATAATAACATGAACAGCCAGCATGTTGCAATTTCTTTTAAGGTAAGAAAAGATGCCCCAAACCCCAAACCTGCCACGGACAGCATTAGAAAAAAGACCAATGAATTAGGGACGTTCAAGCAAGGCAAAAGTGTCCAGAGGGAATCCTCCCCATCAGACGTTACACACAAATCAACCAACTTCAGTTGCATGACGCATGTGACAGGGGCTAAAGGGGACAGGAGAGGCCAATGAGACTGACGTGAGAGTGCAAACGGCTAATTGAAAAGTATATCAACAAAGGAAAGCGTTTCTGAAGTGCGGTCAGTGGGCAAGTATGACGCTGCGTATCAAGTTCCTTTCTTCTAACTCGATGAAAAGCTGCTACCATTGGCAGCTGATGAGTCCATATGCCTAGCTTCCTGTACAGACTCCTTGTGCCAAGCTCTCGGTGGCAGAGAACTGAACGTTATACTGCTAGGTTTGGACATGTAAAATTGTTTAACTAATTATAAACTAAAAATAGAATCCCTTGAATTCAAAGTCAGATGAGAGAGTCAGCGTGTATCCACCTACCATCCACCCTTCCTGCCTCCTTTCAACTCACTGCCCATATTAATTCACCTCCACCCATTCTTCATCTGTCTTCCCATCCACCGCCCGTTCATCCATCCAACCATCCATCCATCCATCCATCCATCCATCCATCTATCCACCCATCCATCCACAGTCTACTGGGATTCCCAAATAAAACTTTTAACTCCTATGCTATTGGAGTTCCAGTCCAGTGAAAGAGAGGTTGTGAAGAAGACATCCTGGTTCAGGGCTGTGGCTCCACTCAGTGAAGTATACCCGAGCCATGCTGGGGATGTGTGCCATGGGGGGCAGGAGGCACGCTGGGGATGTGTGCCGTGGAGGACAGGGGCCATGCTCGGGATATGTGCTGTGGAGGGCAGGAATGCCTCCCTAAGGAAAGATGTGCCATGAAAGCCCAGAAGGGACTCTAAGAAGACAGCGGAAGCCACCAATACAGATACAAAGGGCATACATGAAGAGAGTGCTTATTAGAAACCCACCAGGTTTAGACCTCAGGGGTCACTGGTGTATGCAGGCATCGTTAGGAAATGCACACTCGACCATGGGCACCCATTGTGCCACCATCACTCTGCACACTCGGCCATAGGCACCCACTGTGCCACCAACACTCTGCACACTCGGCCATGGGCACCCATTGCATCACCATCACTCTGCACACTTGGCCATGGGCACCCATTGCATCACCATCACTCTGCACACTCGACCATGGGTACCCATTGCATCACCAACACTCTGCACACTCAGCCATAGGCACCCATTGTGCCACCAACACTCTGTACACTCTACACACTCTGCCACGGGCACCCATAGCGTCACCAACACTCTGCACACTCGGCCATGCGCACCCATTGCATCAACAACACTCTGAAAACTCGACCATGGGCACCCATTGCATCACCAACCCTCTGCACACTCGGCCATGGGCACCCATTGCGTCACCAACACTATGCACACTTGGCCATGGGCACCCATTGTGTCACCAACACTATGCACACTTGGCCATGAGCACCCATTGTGTCACCAACACCCTTCACACTCAGCCATGGGCACCCATTGTGTCACCAATCCTCTGCATACTCGGCCATGGGTGCCCATTGCATCACCACCACTCTTACACTCAGCCATGGATGCCCATTGCGTCACCATCACTCTGCACACTCAGCCATGGGTGCCCATTGCGTCACCAACACTCTTTACACTCGGCCATGGGCACCCATTGCGTCACCAACACTATGCACACTTGGCCATGGGCACCCATTGTGTCACCAACACTCTTCACACTCGGCCACGGGTGCCCATTGCATCACCAACATTCTGCACACTTGGCCATGGGCGCCCATTGCATCACCAACACTCTTCACACTCGGCCATGGGTGCCCATTGCATCACCAACACTCTGCACACTCAGCCATGGGTGCCCATTGCATCACCAACACTCTGCACACTCGGCCATGGGTGCCTATTGCATCACCAACACTCTGCACACTCAGCCATGGGTGCCCATTGCATCACCAACACTCTGCACGCTCGGCCATGGGTGCCCATTGCATCACCAACACTCTGCACACTCGGCCATGCGAACCCATTGCATCAACAACACTCTTCACACTCGGCCATGGGCACCCATTGCATCACCAACACTTTGCACACTCGGCCATGGGCATCTATTACATCACCAACTCTCTGCACATTTGGCCATGGGTACCCACTGCGTCACCATCACTCTGTACACTCGGCCATGGGCACCCATGCACATGTGGATACTGGACATTTTAACTCTTATTAGTTCTCTCAGAACATTTATCAGCTTCAAAAACATCATAAAACTTATTTTATTTGTTTTATTTTGCTCCCGCTAGATTGTATTTCCACAAGGGCCAAGATCTTGTTTTGTTCACTGAGGTAGTCTAAGCACTTAGGGCAGAGGCTGAGCATAGTAGAGAGGCTCAGTCACCGTTTGACGAACAAGCATAAGACTGGATGTATTCCCCCCCCCCAAACCACCCAAATGAAGTAGGGGACCAGAAATTAGGGCAAGAGAAGCAACATGGAAATTTGCATCTGTGATAATAAGGACAGGTTGAGTGGTCACTGAGAGGCAGCCATAAGTTAGCGCCATTACAGGAGTTAAAAAGCAAAGCAAAACAAACAAACAAAAAAAACCCCCAAAACTTGTCATGATTGAAATAAGAAATGCCTCCCAAAGACTGGTGTTCTGAATGCCCGGCCACTATTGTGGAAACGTTGGATGTGAGGCGTGGCTGGAGGGAGTACGTCAAGGCCGGAGGATTCCTGGCTCCTTCCTGCCAGACTGATTGGGGTCTGGCAGGAAGTGAAGATATCTCTCACCACGTGCTGCCACCATGGTGCCCTGCCGGAGACATGACCCACCGTAGACCGATTCCTCTCGAACGGGAGTGGTCAAAAGATGCCCTTCCCTACGTCGTTTCCGGCAGGCACGCTGTGCGTGGTGACGTATAGCTCACGGAAGATTCCGTCTAAGGCAATGCCAAGTATTTTCATTCATGCTCTCTTTCCCCCAGAAACCTGCCGATGCTCCCTAAAACTACGGTGCCCTCTGGCTAGTCCTCTGAAGACAGGAATGGGTGCACTGCAAACTCACCCTGGAGGGGAAACACTAGGTTTTTAAGGAGCCCCGTGAATCGGCTTCTCTCCAGCTCTGGGAACGCCTCTCATGATAAGCGGTGCCCTCTTGCTCAAATCCCCGTTTTCATGGTCCCCAGATGGTTCCCAGCTGCCTAGGGCTGTCTCTTTCCAGTGTGCATTCCAGCTCTTTTATCCGCCTGCTTGCTTTTCTTTTTGATCTCTTACATCTGTTCCCTCCCCCCTCTGCCACCCACCATCCTAAGCTCTGTGTGAGAGGACCTATTTTCAAAGAAAATCTTGAAGATTTTTTTTCGGTGGTATTTCTCTCTCTCTCTCTCTCTCTCTCTCTCTCTCTCTCTCTCTCTCTCTGTGTCTCTCTTTGTCTGTCTCTCTGTCTCTCTCTCTGTCTCTCTGTCTGTCTGTCTGTCTGTCTCTCTCTCTCTCTCTCTCTCTCTCTCTCTCTCTCTCTCTCTCCTCCTCTCTCTCTCTGTCTCTCCCCCACCCCCACCCTGTAAATTTTGGATCCTAGGGGTAGCTGGCTGCAGAGCTACACAGAGCCCCCAGCCCTAACCAGCAGATGGGGAGCTCTCTCTCAGAGGGCAGGCTGGGACACCGCACCCCCCTACGTCATAGAGGTCAGAATGGACCAGTTTCTGGAACTAGAATTTTCTCTGCTCCCTTTTCTTGGAAATCCTGACAAAAGAGATGTCTACCTTCCTACTTCTACATGAGTCACCCACAGCGGCAGGACACTGCGTCTCCTGGGCTCAGCTAAGTGCCTTTCCGCTCCATTCCACTACACGCTGCATGGCTGTTCACGACAGATGGGTTGCATTGATTTTCCAGATCCTAAATGGAAGATTGTCTGGGACGTCACCTGTTATCTGTGTCTGCTTCCGAGTATGTCGGGCCAGGCAGGCAGTGTCCATTCATGTCCCCCCGCCACCCACCCGGGGTTTGAGGGGACTGTATCTGTGAAGACCCCAGTGATTTCTGCAAGGTCTGCTTTCGGAAGGGCAGGGGGCGGTGCACTATCACAGATTGGGGCTACTGAGACACCTGTATCCTGTCTGTGCCTGAGTGCACAAGTCTGTGTAGGAGACCCTACTTACAGGACTCCCCCGCCCCCCTAGCTCCCTTCAGAACCAGTGAGAGTGACTGTGTGTGGTTCTTGTGAGTTCAGGGCAGGGGAGTGGCAGTGTCATATGGCATGTGCTGTGTGAGAGTCAGGGCTCCTTACGGGCAGCTTGGAAAAGGGACGTCTGCTCTGTGGTCCCTGCTCATACATAGGGGACAACTAGAAGCTGCCTCTGGGCATGTGACAAAGATGATCTGTGAAGAACGTGTTAGAGATGTGCCTCCATGGCACTGGGGATGTATTTTGAGATTTTGGGCATAGGGATTGGAGGGGTATATGTTAAAGTCTCTGGTGTGGGTGTCCATGGGGTATCTTGAAGGCTTTTTGTGACATATGGGATCTTTGGGGTAACTGTGGGACATCTGTACTATCTGGGCTCCCAGGGCTGGGTCCCTGGAGGCTCTGTGTGGGGGGGAATCTGCCAATAGCCCTCCCCCCTAACCCCCCACCCCCGCCCCGCCGCCATCTTTCTGGATCTTCACGCTATCAGCTACCAGTAAGAATCAGGTGAAGTCTCTGGTGAGATGAACAGCCTTTAGCTGGTAGCCTGATGCTGATACAGTGGCTGTGAGGAGAGGTGCTGTTGAGTGCGTGTGTGCGTGCACACGCGTGTCCTTGTGCACTTCTGTCACGCAGTGCTCACACCCGTCCCTAGGACATCTACTCACACCCCTCTGATACCTCAGCCCACGAAGGCACTTTACTCCTCATCTCCAGTGTTAGTCTGGTGGAAACGGAAGAGACAATGTGTCAAGTGCCACCCCTACCTGCCAATCTGCCGGACACTGAACGTGTGGGCACAGGGACAAGCCTGGCCTTCTGTCCACTTCCAGAGGAAGTCTGGCAATAAGATGCTCCAGCGAGAACATCAATCAAGGCCACTTCCATTCGGGAGAGTCCCAGGTCTCCTCACTGAGAGGCCACTTTAGGACACAAGTATTCCCACCGATTCTGTGGTCTATGATCATCTCCCGCCAGCGTGTGCAGGGTGCAGCAGGCGTTTTCTCGGAGTATCTCCACCTTGAGCTGAGGACAGTCACCCTCTTCCCCAGGCTCCTCCATGGGATAGGCTCACCGAGCTGTCAGTCAGTCAGTGTGGGCGGTCCCTGCCACACAGCCCCGCCCCCATCTATCTCAAGCCTGGTCCTCTGCCCTGGTTCCCAGAAGCCGACCAGAGGCCCCAGCAGAAGCATTTGAATTGAGGTGAGTAAGGTCTGAGCTGGACAGCCGATGGTCAGCCTGCCTCTCTGCAGGTCCCGCATCCATGGGTTGAGCCAGTCAAGCATCAAACGTGCTCAGAACAAACCAAGTGCATCTATACGGAACATACAAAGTCCCCTGAAAACAGTATGACAACCAACTGTTTACATATCATTTACGTGCTGTCAGGCATTACATGTCACCAGAAGACAGTTTAAAGCACAGAAGAGGGCGTGCATAGGCCCTGTCAAATAGCATGGGTCATTTTAATTGAGAGCCATGAGCCCCTGCATGTGTTGGTAATGGAATATTCTGGAACCCAGATTACTGGGGTGGTGGTGGTGAGGGGGTTGCTTACCCTTAGGTTGTGGCTACATGGTCATTTCTGGCAGTCTTTCCTATTTGTCTGAGAAGGGCATTTAGCTGACTTTGAAGGCAAGTTCATTGCTGACCTGCACTTTCTGAGTCGCGTCAGAAGAGCATTTCCAGTTTCTGAGAAGCAGGCTGGGTAGCCACACAGTCCTTGCAGTCAGTGTGTGGGTTTGACACCCAAGTCCTGACCTCAGAATGCCCTGGGTCACCCCACTCATCTGGCTGCTCTTTCGTCCTCGATGCATCTGAATGACCTTCTTCAGATCTCGACCAGCTCTGAGTGGGTGGGAGTGTTTTCTGGGTGGTCACCTAGGACTCTGAGGCAGGGGATGTCCATGCCGGGACCACCTCTTCTGGCTGGAGTGCTGTATCCTCTCACTAGTTTGGATGCAGAGTGTCCCCCCAAAGGCTCATTTTGTCCAGCTGGTGGGAGGTGATGGAGCCTTGAGGAGATGAGGCCTAGAGGAAGTGAGGTCACTAGAGGGATAATGAGGTCCCCGCCCCTCCTCTTCCTGTCTCCTTTGCCTGTAGGCCATCTGGAGATGGCCTCTTCCACTGTGAGGTTCCGTGTCCTCATGGGCTATAAGCGACAGGGCAAAGCAATGGAGGGCTGAACTCACCCAAAGTGAACAAAAAGAAACCTTTTCTCTTTAAACATACCTAGGGTATCTTGTCTTGGTTCTAGAAAGCTGATGCACACTACCCTTTCTTCTGCAGCTGTGAACTGAGAGCCCACTAAAGGAGCTAAGGCACGGGTGCTCTCCTTCTTAACAGTGCGTTTGGTGGGGAGAAAGGTGCTGGTGCGACTCATGTTGTGGGCATTGCTGAGGAGGGACAGCTGCGAACTGTGACCTGGGATACTTTCTGGAAGACATGGGATTGGATCCCAGGGTTGTTGGAGAGAAAATTTCAGAATGGCGGGGTTAAAGAAAGTTGCAGTAAAGGTGTTGATCTGAATGAGAAATGGCCCCCACAGGCTCAGGTATTTTAACCTTCTGTCCCCATTTGGTGGCGCTGTGTGGGGAGGCGGCACAGCCTTGCTGGAGGAAGCACATCACTAGAGGTGGGCTTTGAGCGTTCATAGCTTCCTGTACTTCTGGTTTGCTCTCTCTGTTTCCTGTTTGGTATTGAAGATGTGATCCCCGCCCCACCCCCACCCCCCGCCTGCCACGATGCCTCCTCCACCACTGTGGGACCCACCCCAACCCCCAGAACTGTAAGCCAAAATAACATCTTTTTTCCATACGTTGGTTTCATTGATGGCGTTTCATCACACAACTAACGCACTGGCAGAAGTGGGATGCAGCACGCACAGGGAACTTAGAAATCTCTTCAGGGTGACCATTTTCTTCCTTGTGTGTTTGGGTGTAGGGAAGCCTGAATCTCCACATGGGGGCTGCCCCTCAAATACATCTGTTACTAGAGTAGTTACTTGAACTATTACTTGGAAACCAGCTAAGTTTCTGTTGATAAAACTGAGCTTGGGGATGTTTGTTACACAGCGTCTTAGTCAGTCCTCTATTGCTGTGAAGAGACACCATGACCAAGGCAACTCCTCTAAGGAAAGCATTTAACTGGGGCTGGCTTACAGTTTCAGAGGTTTAGTCCACTATCGTCATGGCAGGAAGCATGGCAGCACGCAGGCAGACATGGTGCTGGAGAGGTAGCTGAGAGTTCTACATCTGGATGGGCAGGCAGCAGCAAGAGAAAAACACTGGGCCTGGCTTGAGCATTTGAAACCTCAAAGCCCACTCCAATTGACACACTTACTCCAACAAGGCCGCACTTACTCCAACAAGACCTTATCCACTCCATCAAAGCCACACCCACTCCAATACGGCTATACCCATCCCAATAAGGCCACGCCCTCTCCAGCGAGGCCACGCCCACTCTGACAAGGCCACACCTCCTAATCCCTGTCAAGTAGCCCCTCACCCTAATGACCATGCATTCAAATCTATGAGCCTATGGGGGTCATTCCTATTCATGCCACACACACAGCTTGCTCATGCTGAGTTACACAGCCAACTATCTGATCCCCTGGACATTTATCCATCTTGACCTTTTGTGTTACTGATTTTATTATCATTCGCTTTGTTAGATTGAGCACTGTTTGCTGACTAGATGACTAAATCCAACTTTGGGGGGTCCATCCTGGTCCTGGGGCTGTGACTGGAGTATGAGAGCAACGCTGAGGAGTGACTGCATCACGGAGCAGGAACGGAAAGTGGGGACGTGCATCTAGGAAAACTAGAATGGAGAAGAAAAAGCCAAGCCTCTAAGTGCCTGCCCCCGTGTGTGTGTGTGTGTGTGTGTGTGTGTGTGTGTGTGTGTGTGCACTCACGCACACGCGCACGTGTGTGTGGAGTCGGGGTTGACACTGGGCATGGTCTTCATTTGCTCCCCGCCTTGTTTAGGGACAGGGTTTCTCAGTGAACCTGGGGCTCACGGACGGAGCTAGACTGCTCCAGGGGTCCTCACGTCAACACTCTAACTCCACCATCTGAGGTTACTGGTGTGCTGCACCCAGCTTTTATGTGGGTGCAGGGGATCTGAACTCAAATCCTCATGTTTGGGTAATAAGCCCTTTACTGAGTGAGCCGGCTCCCCACTCCCCTCGGCCATCTTGAGAGCATTTAGTTGAGTCTTTTACCCTATGGCAAAATATTATGAAAAATGCTTTAAGAAACATATGGCTCCATTTCTTCTGCAATTGCATTTAAACTTCAATATTTACCTTAGTAGTTCACCTACAGATGCCAAAACCAGAATGTTCACACATCCCTGCAATAAATCGAAAGATAAAGATGAACAAAAACTCAGCATGTCCCACGTGTTCCCCGGGTGCTGGAAGTACACGTTCCCTCAGCAGGAACAGCGAACAGCGTCTCTCCATGTGGAAGGAGTGGGTGTCTTTTCAGACAGCCCCTCTCCCCACGCAGATGGGTGTCACATGGCGCGACACCGGACACGAGCTCAGCCAGACTGCGCTTGTCCAAGTGTCAGACCTCAGAGTCACAGGGGACGTCCTGCGGCTCAGCGAGGACCTTGATCATGTCAGCGCACGTCCCACAGAGAGCTTGATCTGGGATTGCGTTTGATACGGTGAAAAACACTGGCCTAATAGCAAGGGATGTATAATAATAGTGTAACTATATTTTAATTTCAAAAGGAGAACAAGACATCACACACACACACACACACACACACACACATACACACACATACACACACATACACACACATACACATACACACATACACACACATACACACACACATACACACATACACACACACATACACACACACACATACACACACACACATACACACATACACACACACACACACACACACACCCCTTCTACCATGGGATGTCTAACAGGCTCTTGGTATTGCTGGTGGGGCCCCCGCTTCCATTTTTTAATATCCATGTGACTGGAAGAAGAAACCAGAGATGGCGCTGCATATTTCAGTGCATTGAATTTCCACAGTCCTCCTGGAGGATTTATGAACATGGTGGTGCACACATGTAATGTCAGAACTCAGGAGCCTGAGGCGGATGGGTGATGAGTTCAAGTTGAGACTGGACACCATAATGAGATATTGTTTCAAAGAACTGATGATGATGGTGGTGGTGGTGGTGATGGTGGTGGTGATGGTGGTGATGGTGGTGGTGGTGATGGTTGTTAGGGGATAGTCTGATCTATTTTGGTGCTAATTACTGCTTGCTGTCTCTGTGCCCCACCTTTTGATTAATAAAAAGCCATCCCACTTGGGCAGGGCAAAGGAGATAGGTGGGGCTAAGTGAGAGAGGAATCCTGGGGAGAAGAAAGACCGCCATGAGGAGAAAGGAGAGAGACCTGAAGGGAAGCGAGGAAGGCCACCATGGGTGAGATGGAGGAGAAGCACATGGCTGGCGTGGATGGAGAATCCAGCCCAGATGAAGAACATGAGCAAGTATTTGGGATTATGGATGGGAGGTAGCTTGATAGGAGTTATTAGAAACAGAAGGCATGGGATTGAGGCAGGGATCCCATGCCTGCCCCACTATGGGAGGTAGTTTAGAGGATTGATATCTGCCCTGACCCAGGGTAACTAAGGCTATTTTAAAGTATAACAAGTGTCTGTGTCTTAATTGATTGCTAGCCGGGCCTACTGATCATACTGGTGGTGGTGATATTGATGGCGGTGGTGGCAATTGTGGTGACCAAGTTTATGATTTCTGCCCCGCCCCCCACGTGAGGTTGAATGAGGTACATGAAGCAATAGAAGCTGTATTTGCAGCACGGGGCCACTTTCGGGGGTTCTTGACTTCAGACAGATGAACCCAGCAAGCCAGAGCCTTGGCTGCAGATCAGAGCATGTTGGCTTCACAGTGCTTTGTGCCGTTTTCTTGATAAACCACCCACTCTGGGTGCATGAAATGCTAGTCTGTCTGGCTTTTTTAAACCTTAGTGTGAGACAGAGGCAGGCAGATCTCTGTGAGTTCGAGGCCAGCATGGTCTCCAAAGTGAGTCCAGGACAGCCAGGGCTACACAGAGAGACCCTGTTTAAAAACAAAACAAAACAACAAACCCTTAAAGTGACATACACTAGAAAGTCCATGTCAAGGGTTTCTCATGTAATTTTCAGGGAGTAAACTATTAATGGGAATTTCTTCAGTGTCAGAGGGTCTGCCACCTCCTTCTCATGCCATCACACTGTCACTGGGGTACTCACTCTGTTTTGAGAAACCCTCGGCCCTCCGTCACATCTCCTCCTAATCAACAGTAAGGCATTTCTTCCTGTGCACCCCTCCCTAGAGCTCTGCCACCTGGAGAGCTCCACTTCCCGTGCACGGCATCTTCTCGCTGCTTGTCTCACATCAGCACCCCTCAGCCCGTGGCTTCTGCAGTGCCTCGTCTCTCTAGGCTCCTTCTCTGTGTTTTAGTTGGGGCCACGGAGCTATCTTTCTGAAACCAGTGGTGTTCACATCCGGGTGGCTCCCATGAGCTCCCAGGACTTGCACCTTCCCACTGGTCCCTTACACTTGTCCATCACATCACGCTGGACGCTTATAAAACTAAACCTCTGACCCCAGTGCAGCTAGCCAGAAACTTTCATGGCTTCATCTGCTTCCGAAGGCTTGCCACTCTCTTGGTGTCCTAGGGACCTACGTTTGGAGCAAACTCAGCTAGGACGGTGGGAGAAGCAACCAGCTTGGCTGTCCCAAAAGGCTACCTTGTCCCACCTGCCTGCTGTGCATGTGGGTGTCAGGGCTGGCTGCGTTGGAAAGGAATCCCAGCTTTGCTCCCTCCCTTTATCCTCTGGCTGCCTCCACTGAACGCCTCATCTGTCTGACTGAGGTGATGACTAGCCTTGGACCCCATCTCCCAGCCTAGATCTTCTCCGGTGACCTACCCTGTCCATCCACACTGACCCACAGCTTCCACTCCACTGCTCCCTGCCGCCTCCGCCCTTGCAAAAAAGCAAGATGGCTGCTGCTACCAGCTGGTTTGAGGCCCTTCAAAGCCTTCAGCCTCCAGGCCTCCATCAGCAGGGCCCCTCCTTTGTTCCTCCTTCCCACACTCTGACTAGAGTGTCCCTCCACGGCTGCCCACCGTCTCCAGGCCTTGCTTATGGGGTGCCGTACATTGGCTTTCCTCCCACTACCCGTGACTTCCTTAAGTGTGGCTCTGGTCCACAAAGGTCTCCTGCCTCGCTCCAGTCCACAGACTAACTTCGTTTAATGCCAGTGCTGAAGATCGCTATCCCGTGCCTGTCCTCAGTAGCATTGCTGAGTTCTTGCTGTGTGTAGTCACTGATGTCCATACCTTCTAAAAATAACCCTAAGAGGCAAACATCTGTTTCCTTGTGAGAGACAAGGAGGCTAAAGTTCAGACAGCGACCTCGGCCCAAATCGCATTAGCATTTGACAGCAAAGTCCAAGTCACTAAATAAACGTGTGTGTGTGTGTGTGTGTGTGTGTGTGTGTGTGTGTGTGTGTCCCACAAGGCTTTGATTGCAAAGCAAATTTACTGCGCCATTTTCCCCTAGTTGGGTACTGAACGCATGATATGGTAAAAGTCTTTGGCCTGCTCACTGATCTGCGCTTCTGGCTCCCAGACTTGAAATACGTGATGCCCAGATGAGCAGTTTACAGAAGCCACAGTCACCAGGGTAAATGACGCACGAAAACCCGCATCAGGACAAAGTGACAGGCAACGTTCTGCTAGGAAACCCCCTCTCCCTCCGCAGGCTCCTTTTTTTCTCTTTCCTCTGCTGGAAAAAGAAAACCCAGATCAGACTCTTGAGGACTCATCGCTTTCAACTCTTATTCAAACTACCTCAGGGGCCTAACTCGCCTTTCCAAACAAAGCAGCACCAGCCTGTCAGAGCCCGCCTCCCTGCAGAGAGCTGAGGTCCCCTCCAGACAGGCAGGGTAGGAGAGCTCTTACCGCGGGGCCACCCCTCCCCTCCCACCCCCCACCCCCAGCCAGGACCCTGGATGCATTTCTATGGGGTAATATTTACAGTGCTGCATGGCTGGGCCCTGCGGAGCTTAATGGGATTCGTAATAAGGCAGGCTTCATTAAGACAGAGAGAGCGGGCGGCGTGCCCTTGCTTTTGGAGGAGAGGACAACCGAGCGCGCAAGACGAATGCTCTCCCTTGGCTTGGAAATCAAGCGGGTCAAGTGCCTTGTCACGCATTAACAGCCTTTTAAGTTGCTAGGCAGATCGAGAAGAGCGGCGCAGACAACCCAAGGCGGAGGAATTATGCGATCCACGCCGGTAGCATAACGCTGCGGCACAGAAGCTGCTTTTAAACAAAGTAATTTGCTAAATGAGAGGCTGGCGGCTTTCCAGGTGGCCAGTGCGACCCGAGCTTGGATGAATCCCTTCTTCAATCATGCGTTTGTCTGGACGGGGACATGAAAGGCCAGGTTACAGCCACTGCGGGGGCTGCAGCAGCTTTGAAGCCCTGGCATAAAACCCTCCCGGTGTGACCAATGAGGCAGCTGGAGCGGTACGCGGGTACCCTGGCATGGAGCTTGCAATGCCGCGGGGGGGCAGCTGCTTCTCAGCCGGAGGACGGCGGCTCAGAACAGGGCGTCTCTGTCTGCCCACCTCATCACGTCACACACCACCAGGCCTCTGGGCAGGTGACCTTAGTACCAGAGTTGAGACAGTGGGCGGAGTCATGGAGAGAGTGGGCAGAGTTCTGGAGACAGTGGGCGGAGTCCCGGAGGCCATAGGCGAGTCACTGAGAGAGTGGGCGGAGTCCCAGAGACAGTGGGCGGAGTCCACTAAAAAGCAGAACTATCAGAGAGTGTCCGAGGCCGTCGTTTTAATTACGAACTATTACAAATGGTTTAAAATCATTTACATGAGTTCTGAGTTGTTTTTTCTCAGTTCTGGGGACTGATCGCAGGACCTTGTACTTGTTAAGGAAGCATTTTATCATTGAGGTCAGTTTGGAAATGCCCAAGACGGATGGAAAAATCCCATTTAATTTTAATTTTGATTTAATAGAAGACGTAAAAAAAATTTTAACTTTCAGACATGGTCTCTGTCTGCTGCGCCTTTTCGCCACTAAATTGTATCTCAGCTTGAGGGCTTTGCTGCGACAGTGATGATTTTCAGCCCTGGACCTCAAAGTGTATGGAACACACTGACTGACTGAGACCAGGTCATGTGGAGCCAAGTGTAGCACAATGAACAGCAATGGGAGTGTGTGCGCATGTGCGTGTGTGTGTGTGCATGTGTGTGTGTGTGTGCGTGTGCGTGTGCGTGTGTGCTTTGCTAACTGGCCTCACTTTGGTCCACATCTGAGCAGTCGGGGCCCCACCCCACGAGGCTGTAGCTCACTTCTGACTCAAGAGGAAAACTTTAGCACGGTGAGTCACCAGTCAAAGCTTCCGTGGCATGCCGGGGGGGAAAACTACAGTTTGCTGAGGAAGAACCCCGGAGCACCTTGTGTGCTGTGGTCTCAGATCTACTCGGGGTGGAAAATTCTGCTAAGTTCTGTTTCCTGTGTTTGCACAAACACCCTCTCACCCATGCTTGCAACTGTCCCCGAAGTTTCCTATCACTGACCCAAATGCACTGACTGAATGAACAGAGCTGTGGGGGGGGGCGGGGGGAGGATTGGGGTGAGGGGGTGACTTTGTGGGGAGGCTGGGGATGGGTGGATGGTGGGTAGTTATGGTGGGGGTGAGGGGGTGGGGAGGTTGGGGGTGGGGAGGTTGGGGGCTGGGGTGGGTAGGGATGGGTGTGGGTGAGTGGGTGGGGAATGGGGGTGAGAAATGGGGGGTGAGGGTGGGGGGGTTGGGGGTGGGGAGGTTGGGGGTGGGGAGGTTGGGGGTGGGGAGGTTGGGGGTGGGGAGGTTGGGGGTGGGGAGGTTGGGGGGGTAAGGTGGTGAGGTGGTGACAGCTGGGGAGAATGGGGGTGGGTGGATGGTGGGTGGGGGTGAGGTGGTAGAGAATGGGGGTGAGGGGGTGGGGAGGTTGGGGTGTGGCGTGGGTAGGGATGGGTGTGGGTGGGGTGGGGTGGTGTAGCAGGACCATCTGACTGTCTCACCTGGATACCACTGTCTGTGGCCATATCACTCCAACTAAGTACAATCTCCTCGGGCTCCTCACAGGGTTACAGGTCCCAGAACATCACCTGAGGGATAAAGTGCTAAAGGTTCCTTCCTTAAGTACAGGCGAAAGCTGACCAGCATAGAGCATGGCCTGGGGTGTGGTTGGCCCTGCCTTTCTCCTCAGAGGTCGGGAAGGCAACAGTCCTGGCTACTGGAAAGGAGTTGGCAAAGCCCGCAGGGTCACAGTGAGGAAGAGCAACAAAAGCAATGGACCCACTTTTTAAAATGGGGTAGGAACTGCAAAAGCCATGTCCTGATGGGGCAGAGGGCGGCTCAGTGGTTAGAGCACTGGCTGCTCTTCCAGAGGACCCAGGTTCAGCTCCCAGCACCTGCATGACAGTTTTCAATGGTCTGTAACTCCAGTCCCAGGGCATCCGACACATTCTCCTGGCCTCCACGGGCACTGCATGCATGTGTGCATAGACACACAGCAGGGAAAACACCACACCACACAAATAAAATACAAGCTCTTCAAGTTGTGTGTTGCTTTAGGGCTAGTGATGTGGCTGGTCCCGTAAAGGCACTTGCCATGGCCTGGGCTCAAGAGAGATGGCTCAGCAGTTACGAGGATCCAGGTTCAGTTCCCAGCACCCATAACCACCTATAACTCCAACTCCAGAGGATTCAGTGCCCCTTTCTGGCCCCTGCGGTGACTTGCACCCATGTGCCCACACCCACACAGAGACCCACATAGCCAAAAACGACAAAATAAGTCTTTTTTAAAAAGGAGCAAGTCCCTTAATAACCTTAGAGTGGCACAGCTTACGGTTGAAAGTTGCCTTTTAATGTGCACTATGAGCCTTAGCTTAGACTGCAGACACTGTGAGGACAGCCACTCACCGGGCAGCCTTCGAAAGTAGAGTGATAAGCAAGGTCCCTCTGCCACAAATGTGGCTTTCCTGATGCCATGCCTAGAGGACAATAAAGAACTATGCAAATTGTGAAGCCAGAGCAGCGTTAGGGGACAGATTCGATGACAAAGCAGGTTTACGGTTTCTGCCTCGGTCTTACAAAAGTAATCTTGTTTCTCTTTCACATAACCCTGAAGCTTAGCCAAATGCCAACCTGGGATATTTAACACTACGCTCAATTTAAAACCTTCTCCCAGACTATGGAAAAGGAAAAAAGAAAAAGAAAAATCCGGTCCCCCACCCCCAACCCAGACAGGTTTCTCTGTGTAGCCTTGGCTACCCTGGACTCACTTTGTAGACCACGTTGTCCTCGAACTCACAGCGATCCTCCTGCCTCTGCCTCCCCAGTGAGTGCTGGGATTAAAGGCGTGCACCACCTGCCCGGCTTTTTTTTTTTTTTAATGATCATCACATAAAGTCTTAAAAACGGTTTGAAAATGTCACGACTTTTTAACATTCTAATTCAGCTCCACAAAGTCACCCGCGATTGACATTTTATCCCATCTCAGGGATGTTAATTAAGAAGCAGAGATGAAATCGGCAGAAGCTGTAAGCCATTCTTAAGACAAACCGCAACCTCGATTTGCTGAGATCCTAAATCAGCACACACGGGGTGCCTATTGTGTCGTTCACATGCAGTCCACTAGGGGGCAGTGGATGATCGCGTCTCAAACCCGAGGGCGCTCGTGATGGCTGCTGTCTGTGCGCCTGAAGTGTGGCAGGCGCTGCACACAGCGATCAGAGCGGCCGCGGTGACAGGTAGGGCGCAAACAGTCGCCGCTCCCCGCGAGTCTGTCAGAAGGAGAAGGTGACATGGGTCGTTTGCATTTCCAGCAATGAGCTTGCATCCTAACGAGCGACCTGTTCTGGCCTGTGCCGGAAGGCAGTGAGCAGCCCAGACCACACCGGGAAAGCATCCGGGAAAGCATCCGAGGCAGGCAGAGGCAGGGAACCCCGCTCTCAGGGCCTGGCTGCCGCAGGACCCCGCGGGCACAGAGAGGCTTCCCTCCACCACGCCACGCAGTCCTGCCGGCTTCCATTTGCAGGATTCCGGCCTGGAGGCTGCGTGGCACAAATCCAAGGCACCATTCCTGGCCTGGTGTTCATGAACGCTGCTCCGCACAGCAGGGCAGCACGTTGTGTGTGTCCCCTCTTCCAACACGTGGGCCTTGGGACAGGTCTCTGTAGGATTAAATATGTCGTGTGTGTGTGTGTGTGTGTGTGTGTGTGTGTGTGTGTGTGTGTGTGTTCGGCTCTCTCTCTCCTCCCAAGACAAACCTCTGTGTGAAAACATTTCAAGCACCTGTCATCAGTCCCGGTTTGTGTTTGCAGCACTTTCTTTCTCCTCTGCTGGGGGAATCTGCATTTAAGCATTATTTTTAATTGTGAATCAAAACGCAGCTGGGTGAAGGCAGCCCTACTCCCGCCCTCTTCCCCAGAATGACTTGGGGGTGGGGCATGACTTTGGGGATTCAGATAGGGCCCTCTATTCCTAGCCCTGACCACACGCATCAGCCTAACGTGGGCATTTTTGTTTGGTAACTTGGTGGCCATTCCTGCCGAGAGCCAAGGGCGCAGACCAGCCACCCCTCCGGGGACCATAGAGCCATGCAGAGCTTCACTGCCCCTTAGTCTCGCCATTCACCATTCGTGTAAGTAGCCGTGGCAATCTCTGCCCTGTGGGCGTAGTGATGTGAGTAGGTAATTCTAAAAGCATCAGGCTTGTTAGTGAGCATGTTAGCGAGCACCACATGCCCTAGAGAGCAACATAGGAATGACGAGGAGCACCCTTCACATGTTAGGGAGGATCATGCACATGCCAGCGAGCACCAGTGGCGTGTTAGGGAGTCCCACACACATTGAGGAGCATCACTCGCATGTTAGGGAGCACCACACACATTAGGGAGCGCCACTCCATGTTAGGGAGTGCAACTCCATGTTAGGGAGCACCAATCCATGTTGGGGAGCATCACTCCTTGTTGGAGAGCACCACTCCATGTTAGGGAGCATCACTCCATGTTGGGGAGCACCCCTTCATGTTAGGGGGAGCACCACACAGGTTAGTGAGCGCCACTGGCATGTTCTCTGAATGGTCATGTTCTTATCACCCTATTCTTCCTTTTCTATCCTCCTTGGTGTGCCTCAGCCTCCAGACACAGATTTCCCTAGGGAGTCCCCCACCTCGCCCTGGAAAGCACGGCCGGGTGACACCGTCCTGGTTCTTGACTCGGCAGCCCCATACCTACCTGGTCGTCGCCATAGAGGATCAGGCCCTTGTCAGGTTCCGTGGAGCTGAAACAAAGATAAGAGCACAAAATGCCATCGTCAGGCCAGGCCCGTGGGGAACAGGCGCCGCCTGAGGCCTTTGCACCAAGCCCTGCTTGTCAGCCTGTGAACACGCTTGCTGCACGAGAGGTGTTTTCTACCTCTCTTTAACCACCCTCTTCCTCTGTGCAGAGCCATGATTTTAAAAAAACAAAATAACAAAAAACCCAACAACAACAACCAAAAATGAAAACCCAGCGCAGTTCGGGAGCAGAGAGACACCTGGGCCGACGAGCTTTCTGAGAGTCAGTTTTGGGCCATCTTAGTGGCCTGGAGGGAGGGAGGCTCAGGGACTCGCCTGCCATGGCTGGGTACCCATCTGCCCCGTCAGAAGGAGAGTGGGAAAGGAAGGGGGGGCGCATTTGAGTGGCTGCTCAGCTTCAGATGCCATTATGTGTTGGGGCAACTAGAGTTTGGGGGAGCAATGAAAGACTTGAGTAGGGTGAGGCTGGTGCGGGCAGACGTGACAGGCAACGGGGCCAGCAGCTTCCCTGTAGGAAGATCGGGGGGTGGGGGTGGTGGGAGGTGGGGAGGGCAGGGGGTGGGGGTGGGGAGGGCAGGGGGTGGGAGGTGGGGGTGGGGACGAGCCCAGGACTGTGTAGAGAAGTCCCAGGATGCAGGAAGTGGCTGGGTACAGGAAGTGGGCGCGACAGCTACATCCAGGAGCCACCGTCATGATCTGAGATGGGCTCGGAGGCCACGGTGCAGCTTACTAAATAGTCACAGATAATGCAGCCGTGAATATCAGTTTTATTCGGTCTCAGCAGAAGGGAGTGGATGAACTCGTCTCTTTCTTGGGTCGGCATCAGAGAACTGCCCGTCTTTGGACCACTTTGATCACAACCGTGCTCTAGCTAGTGCACAAACCTCACACTGAGTGCTGCTTCTCTGCGTTTCTGGAAATCTGGGTGGCCCAAGGAGAAGGGTGGTGTTTGTGTCTTAAGATCGTCAAGGGTGGGTTGGAGAGATGGCTCAGAGGTTAAGAACACTGACTGTTCCTCCAGAGGTCCTAAGTTCAATTCCCAGCAACCACATGGTGGCTCACAACCATCTATAATGAGATCTGGCGCCCTCTTCTGGTGGGCAGGTGTACATGCAGGCAGAGTGCTGTATACATAATAAATAAATCTTTAAAAAAAAAACGATTGTCAAGGGTGATAAGGGATATATCTCACTTATTGATTTTGATCTCCATGTGTGTATCTCACCTTTTCTCTATTCATGAGTGTGTATGCGTTGGAATCCTGTGGTGCACTGTCCTCTATGGTCATCACTTAAGTGTCTCTGACTCCTCTTTCAGACTGTGGTGTGGTTAATAAGCATTGCCACATGTTGCCTATCCTAGACGCTCTGGCACTTTAGCCCTTTACTGCATAAAATTAAAAAATAATAATAAGAAGAAAGCGATCCCGATTTCCCTCATTGTGAATTTTGTTTCTCACATTTGTCTTATGATCCTGCAAACATTTTTCCTCACCCCACCATCATGAGGAAATTCTCCTGACCCACCATGGAAACATGGACCTTTCATCCCAGTACTTAGTCGAAGTGGCAGGTAGAATGCTGTGAGTTTGAGTCGAGCCTGGTCTATACAGCGTGTATTAGGCTAGCCAGGGCTGTACAGTGAGACCCTATCTCAAAAAAGAAAAAAGAAAAGAAAAGAAAAACAACAAAAAGAAATTCTCTTTTTCCCCCCTAGCATACAACTTAAAAACATTTAGATCTTTGCTTTACTTGGAATTTTTATTTGTTTTTTATTAGCATGCAAATATTAGGTTTTGTTGTGGCATTTTTTTCAAAAATATTTGTTTTTGCTATTTTTCTTTCTTCCTTCTTCTCCGTCACCCCCTCCCCCCATTGGCCTTTGAGCTTTAATGTCACCGTGCCTAGACTTTACTTTCATAGATAACACAGACGCAGGGGCTTATTTCATCCCTAGATCATATGTGTTCTAGTTTGTTTCTTTGCTGTTGTGGTAAAATGCTGACCCAAAACCAATTTGTGTTCATTTCTGCGTGCAGGCCCATGGAGCGTGGAGGCAGGAACAAAGCCAGAGGCCAGAGAGCACCGGTTCTCAAACAAGCGGGGGGGGGGGGGGGGCGGTGTCACATATCAGATCACATTATGAAGTAGCAACGAAATAATTTTATGCTCGCAGGTCAACACAACATGAGGCGCTATATTAAAGGGGCGCAGCATTAGGAAGGTTGAGAACCGCTGCTCTCGAGGAACGCCGCTCCCTAGTTCGCTGTCTCCATGGCTAACACAGCCTGGACCCAGACCCTGGAAGCTAGCCGTGACAGCAAGCCATCCTTGCTTGCTATACAGCTTTCCTGGTAGTCGGGGATCTGGATTTTAGCACATAGTCTCTCTGGCTTGCCATCTCCTCTATTCCTGCATCTCCCTGCTCCCGCTGGCTTCCCTGTTGCTCTTTCTCAACATTTTTTTAGCATCCCTCACACACTTGCTCTTCCGAATAAGCTTTAGAACAAGCAGGTTCAGCCCCAAGAGCAAAGGGCCTCAGAGGCTCAGATTCGGTGTTTGAGCATCTTAACAGTATTGAGTTTTCTGCTGAGGACCACGGACGCTTGCAGTATATACAGTCTTCCTTCTGGTCCTTGGAGAGGTCATTGAAAGGTTATTCCTGAGCACGGGTGATGTGCCAATCCCTGGGCAGAGGAAGTGAGACACGGCTGAGGTTTTGGTGGATGAGGCCCGTCATGCTCACCAGCACGGTGTCTGGCAAAGGCATGCTCAGTCACAGAGGAAGGACACTGACGACACCAGGTAAGAAGGTGTGGTTGCTTGAGCCAGCAGCAAGGGCAGGATCTCGTTCATATCTCAATTATTTATTTATTTATTTATTTATTTATTTATTTAATGTCCATGAGAGCTCTATCTCCATGTACACATACAGGCCAGAAGAGGGCACCAGATCTTATTAGAGATGCTTGTGAGGCAGCATGTGGTTGCTGGGAATTGAACTCAGGACCTCTGGAAGCGCAGACGGTGCTCTTAACCACTGAGCCATCTCTTCACTCCGTCCCCCAATCACATCTCTTAAGGAGGCTGCTCTCTGTAATGCTTGGAGAGGCGGCCCAGCAGCTAAGGACCCCGGGCTTCAGTTCCTGGCACCCACAGGATGCTTCATAGCCATCCAGGACTCCAGTTCCAGGACATCTGACATCCTCTTCTGACGTCTGAAGGCAGCAGGCGTGCGTATAGTGTACAGATACATAGGCAAAGCCACTCACATACATAAAATAAAATAAATACATCTGGAAGAAGAGAAACAGCGGCGGCGGAAGCGACAGCGGTGGTGGTGGTGGCAGCGCAACTGGTTTTATGCTAAAACTGCCTTTTGGAGCCAGAAAATTGGTTTTCTCTATAGCGCGTATTTCTACCAAAGAGCCTAAACAGAGAAGTTAGCTCCTTGTTACCCGCTGTCCTCGTTAACTTTTGCTGTCCACGTGACCCAGTCTAGCATCTCCTGAGAAGGGATTACCCAGAGCAGAACAGCCTGAGGATCTGTCCGCGAGAGGCCGCCTGGGCTGTCAATCACTGGGGGTGGGGGTGGGGGCTAGGGCTCAGCTCACTGCGGGGGCAGGCGATCCTGTGCAGGACAAGAAAGCTAGCTAAGCTGGGCTCTCCAAGCAAGCCAGCCAGCAGCGTTCCTCCATGGTCTGTGCTTCAAGTTCCCGCTTGGGCTCGGACTTCCCTCAAGGATGGACTGTGGCCCCTCAGCTGAAATGAACCCCCTCTCTCCTCTGCTTAGTTTGGTCCTGAGATTTGTCACAGCAACAGAATGAATCGGGGGAAAAAAACCTCCTATATATTTTGATGATTTTAGTATCAATTTTAAACAATTCTGGTCTGCTGTTACCTAGACTTTCTCACTGGTACTAAGTGGGACACTCCCCCTTACCCAGCTCTGATGCTGCATGTGACACGGATACAAACACGCTTCCTGGCCCCTCGCTTCTTGTGCACAGCCCCCACTTCCTGCCTGGCTTCAACCCCACAGCAGAGCAGAGCCGCGGTCCCCTACACCCCTGGCTCCTTTGCTTCTTTTTCTAGCCGTCCTTGCTTAGCAAAGCGGTGTTCTAGGTGAAAAATGGCCCTTTTCCTTCCTCCATTTGCAAATGTGGTCGGAGACAAAGCGCAGAACTGACTGAGTAGTGGTCTGACATCAAATTCATGGCTGCAAACCGCTAGTGGGTTCTGAGGGCTCCAGGCACTTGGTCCTCATCTTTCTTTCTCTAAGACCTGTTGACTTGACTTCTCCTTTCCTTTGCAAATCTCCATTACCTCATGCTCAGGGTCCGTTCTCTGTTGCTTTGATCAAACACTGACCTGAAGAGAGGGGGGTAGCTACAGTTCCTTATAAGAGAAGCCAAGGGCAAGAACTCCAGATAGGAGCGTGGAGGCAGGGACACTGCTTTCTGGCTTGCATCCCCTAGTGTAGTTGTGTTTTGATTTCTTTAAAAAAAAGAACAAAACTCAGTTATGATATGTAAATATGTATTTGTTTGAATCCCAAGTGTGGGATATGGGGCTGCCTTAGTGTATCCGCAGCTGATAATAGCCTCGCATGGCTTGGAGAGGGGTGTGGTCTTTGAGGACTCTTAGAGGGAATAAATATCAGAAGGGGGGTGGGGAGAAGGCTTTGAGGAGACAGTTGGAGGAGGAAGAAGTCTGCTGGTTCATCTGCTGTTTGCTGTTTTGCTGTTTGCTGGACTGCTGGATGTCCTGACGACTGAGATTGGTATTGCCCCAAAGAACCCAGGACCCTAACCAGCCAGAAGTAGCCAAAGATAACTCCACCCCCTCTCCCCACTAACCACCTTTCTCTCCTACCTAGTGTTGGGGGGGGGTTGGAAGGGATTAGAAGAAATAAGGAGTGGAGAAGAGAGGCAGAGGCATAAGAAACCCCATCAACGCAGATATTGAAAAGGCACCTGCACCCTAGCGCACTTAGCTAGCTTTCTTTTTTTTTTTAAGATTTATTTATTTATTTATTTATTTATTATGCATACAGTGTTCTGCCTGCATGCACACCCGCAGGCCAGAAGAGGGCATCACATGGCATTACAGATGGTTGTGAATCACCATATGGTTGCTGGGAATTGAACTCAGGACCTTTAGAAGAGCAGGTGGTGCTCTTATCCACTGAGCCATTTCCCCAGCCCTAGCTAGCTTTCTTATACGACCCAGGCCCACCTGCCTCGGCATGGTGCTGCCCACAGTAGGATGGTCCCTTACATATCGAGCATCGGTCAAGAAGCTGTCCCCTGGACACGCCCACAGACCAGTCGGATGGGGTCAGCCCCTCTTCCCAGGTGACTCTACCCTAGTTTGTACCAAACTGGCAAAACCTAACAAATGCAGGAACTCTCTGTAGCATGGAGAAACTGCCTCAAAGGCCTCCCCCCGCTTCCCCCGTTCTCACAACACAAGCACACACAGTATCAGGACCTACCAGCTCAGCCTTCCCTTGACCAGCCATGCTTGCCAAGAAGCCAGCCCTGACCCAGGCATTGGGTCCTACCTCATCTTCACCTCTTCCTCTTCTACAGTGTCTATTTTCCAGTTTGTACTAGAGTCTTCCCTCTAGCACACAAACATATTCCATTTCTCCCATTAGGGAAAAGAAAGGACGCTTTGTTACACTGTGGCCTTTTGACAGCTCCCACAGCAGCTGCCCCCATGGTGGTCTCCATGCTGACAAAGCCCACAGAGAGAGGCTCAGCCCTCTTCTTTCCAGTAGTTGCCCTTGACCCTGACTTCTCTGGGCTCAGCCCTCACAGCGCTGCATTTGAGCCACTGTCAATCACGTGACTTTAACCCCGCCTCTCTGAACTACTGCTCACGCATTGCCACCCTGATGCCCTTACCTGGCTCTTCTTAGTCCATAGCAGTAGTCTTTCCTAAAAGTTTATTTATGCTATGTGTAGGTGTGTATGTATGTGCTCCAGACACATGCAGTACCCATGGGGTCCAGAAGAGGGTGTCAGGTCCCCTGGAACTGGAGTCACAGGAAGTTATGAGTCCTGACATGGGTGAACTGGAGTCACAGGAAGTTATGAGTCCTGACGTGGCTGCTGGGAACAGAACCAGAGTCCTCTGCAAGAACAGCTGAGCCATCTCTCCAGATCCTCCACTTAAGTTTTCTAACCCCCTGACTGATCATATCTCATGTGGGTGGTTACCACCTAGGGCAGTGGGCCTCAACATTCTAATACTATGTATGACCCTTCAAAATTGTTCCTCGCCGGGCATGGTGGCGCACACCTTTAATCCCAGCACTCGGGAGGCAGAGGCAAGTGGATCGCTGTGAGTTCAAGGCCAGCCTGGTCTACAAAGTGAGTCCAGGACAGCCAGCACTCCACAGAGAAACCCTGTCTTGAAAACAAACAAACAAACAAACAAACAAACAAAACAAAACAAAATCCTCATGTTGTGGTCCCCAACCATAAAATTATCTTGTTGCTACGTCATAATGTAATTTTGCTACTGTTACGACTCTTAATGTAAATATCTGTGTTTTACAACGGTCTTAGGTATGCCCTGTGGAAAGGTCAGTTGGGCACCAAGGGAGTCTTCACTCATAGATTGTGAGCTGGATTCTCCTGGAGCCAGTTCCCGCCAGTTTTCCTCATTAACATATTATAAGTGCCTGGACTATCAGACTCATAAGGGCTTTATCAAGCCTCGAGCAACTCCCAGCCGCCAACCACACACTCTGCTTGTACACACCAGGGGCACTGACATGGCACAACCTCGAGACTCTGGCTATACAGTGGCCAATCAACATTCTCCCTCCCTCCAGGTCACACCACAATGCTGCTCTGCCGTAGCCCCAGCGACCTGCCACTCTCCAGCCTTTCCTATGTCTCACGGCTCCCCTCGACCCTCGGTTTCTCAGAGACTCCGTGTTGATATAGCACAGCGCTTTTATCTCTTTGCACTCTGTCGGGAGCCCCTGCGCCCAAGAAAAAGTGACCTCTGTTTTGGAGTGCAGGTCACTTATAAAGCTCTCCTTGTTTGCTGTGTGTCAAGCAACACGCAGCCTGGACCATCGCCGTACTGACTGGATGGTTCAGCCCAACCCCGGGTCGGCCTGCACACAGCTCCTAGGTTCCCAGAGGGCTGCCATTCCTGTGGCTGCTTGACTAGAGTCCCTGCCGTGACTAGTTCTGGTCAGCCCCGGAGGCCACAGGGCTCCCTGTCTCAGCCCTAGCACTACCACCACGCTCATCTCTGGCACTTCCCACTTGCCGCCCTCCTCCTTCCACCTTATGGCTGCTGTCCTACTCATTCCTGGTGTGCTAGAACTGTGAACCAAAGCAACCGGGGGAGCTAAGGGAAGGGGCTTATCACATCTCAGAAGCTTTGGTCCTTTGCACAGATCAAGGGCCGGAACTTAAGGCAGGAATATGGAGGCAGGAACCGAAGCAGACGGAGGCCACGGAGGATCGATTGCACTGCTGTGAACAAGGTCATGTTTATTCTGCTCACAGCTCCGGAGAGTTTGGCATATTGTGGTGGGGAGAGCGGGGCGGGGTGGGGGTTGGAGGAGTACGGTGGGGGGGAGGGGGAGGCAGGGGGAAGGGGGAGGTGGGGGGGGGAGTAGTTAGGGTGTGAGGGTTGAGGGGGTGGAGAGTATGGGGGTGGGGGAGTGGGAGGGCATGGGAGTGGGAGGGTGCGGGGTGGGGGAGTAAGGAGGCTGTGGAGGTTGGGGATGGGACGGTAGGGGGTGGGGGAGTAGGGGGTTGTGGGGGTTGGGGAGGGGGGGAGGATGAGGGGGTGGGGGAATGGATGCTGAGCTATCTGCAGCAGCCGGGGAGAAGCTCCTGTTAAGACAGGAAGTGGGGCAGAATGGGGCCTGGGCAAGATAGAGCCCCAAAGATCCATCTCCAGTTACTTTCTTCTCCCCCCGAGGCCCTCTCACCTGCCCTTCACCTCCCCCCACCTATGAATCCGTCCAGAGATCAAATTATCCTTTACGTGGGAGTCCTTAGGATCCCGTGACCTCTGGAAACTCCCACAGAGACACACGGAGCTTTACTAACTGGCCAAGCACTTATTAATCCAATCAAGCTGCCAATCAAATTAACCATCGTGCCTTGCTTCCAGATAAATGAGTGTGGCGTTTAGCGCAGGGCCTGGCAGACTCTGGGAACTCTTCCAATCCATCCCCCGTTCATTCTAGACCGTCGGAGAATGACGGATTTGGACTTTCCTGTCATGACACTGGCGCTTTAGTGGCGGGGAGACATATAATGAAAAAGTGGAGCCTAACGTACATAAGATAGTCACATGATGCAAAGTGGCGTGGAGGTAAATGACGTGGGTGAGAGTCACAAAGAATTCTGGGAGTGGGAGAAGGCCTCTCAGAGCAGGGTGAGCACGCTGAGTGAGGAGTGCAGAGCGCAGAGGGGGAGGGTCTCCCTAGAGGAAGGAGGGTCTCCCTAGAGGAGGGAAGGTCTCCCTAGAGGAGGGAGGGTCTCCCTGGAGGAAATAATGATGATCACAACGCCTCTGGTGCCAGGAAGCATGGGGTGCCAGGAAGAGCAAGAGGAGTGGGTATCCTGCACGGTCGGGAGAACGAGGGCACGGTGACGTGGCAGGATAGCATAAAGGGAAGTAAATGAGTAAATGAGGCCTCTGAGCTGGAGGAAAATTAGGCAGGAAGAGCTACAAGAGACTGTGGGGAGGAAGGCAGTGAGCACCCAAAGAGGGTGTGTTGTTTTGAATGTGAAATGACCCTCACAGGCTCCCATACTGAACGCTTGGTCTGGCTTGAGTAAGCCACTGGGGAGTGGGCCTCACAAGGTCACAGTGGTCGGCAGTAGCTTCCTGTCTACCATGAGTGAGTGAGCATCTTCCTCCTGCACACTTACCTGCCTCCTTGACATTCAGTGTCATCTAAGTAATGCATGGAGCTTGGGGGCGGGGCTTGGAGGGGGCTTAAGCCTCTGAAACCATGATCGGAGCTGTGACAGAGCTAGTGTCACACAGAGACAGAGGCCTTGGGTTGATGCATTAATGGTGTTTTGGAGGGGCAGCCTTCAGCAGCTAATTAGGAGGAAGGAAGGAGGGAAGGGGCTGTGGTGGCAGTCCTGGCCTCACAGGAGACGGGAGAGGGTTGAGCCAGCGCTCTGCTGTGTGGTGATGCAGTCCTTCCTGTGTGCTGGGCGAGTCTCGGGTGCTCCACACACAGAACAGACTAAGGCGTGGTGTTAACTAGCAGAGCAATTGCACTAGAAAGAGAGAGTTGGGTTTTGTTAGTTTGTTTGTTTTGTTTTGTTTTCTTGCCTCTTTTTTTCAATATGTGGAACCAGTAGTGCTTTCGTTAGCAGACCGGCTGGATCTGGTGAGGAATGTAAAGTTTATGGACAAGGAAGGGAAGGGAGATGGTTAAGAGGCGTGGCCTCGAGTGACTGAGCCTACCCGGAGAAGCTAGCCCAGGGCTGAGGAAATCGGGTCTGGCAATGGGGAAGGCAGGGTGCAGGCAGACAAGACGGAGAAGAGGAGGAAAAAGAGGAGGAAGAGGAGGAGAGGGGGGGGGAGGTAGATGGGAAGAGAAGAGGAAGGGGAGGAGGGGGAGGAGGAGGAGACAGTTGGTAGAATTTCTTCCCTGATAAATCCAATGGATTCAGTGAGGTTTGACAGGTCTCTGGCTGGGAAGATGGGGATCCATGTGGGGGACTTCAGGAGAGAGGCAAAACAAAACAAAACAAAACACAACACAACAAAACAACCCCACAAATCACAAACCTGACTGGAGAACAAGTGGCACCCTGGGGAACTCATAGACTCACTGAATGTAAAGCACGCTTTGGGGGTGGGGTGGGGGGGGTAGGGGTGGGGACACAGCCTTGGGCCTTAGCTTCCTTCAGCACCATTCCCCATTTACCTCCTGACTGCTGGGAGAGTTGGTGGCTCCAGCGAGCTGGCTACACATTGTCCCAGGCCAGAGGGCCACATCCTAAGGGACATCCCGTGGAGCGTGTGTGTGTGTGTGTGTGTGTGTGTGTGTGTGTGTGTGTGTGTGTGTGTGATTCCCATGGAGCCTAAGGCGTGCTGGGGAGGGATGAGGGGAGACTGCCAAAGAGAAGGAGCCCTAAGGAGCGTCTGGCCTAGAATAAGAGAAACAACAAATGTCCTGGTCCCTCGGCTCCCTCAGGCCCCAGGCTCATGGTCTCCACAGACCTTGCTCTTCGGCTTGCTCCTCTGGGTGGGATAAATCCAGTCAGCTGGCCTCCCAGGAAACTCTACCTTCACTTCCTCCTCTCCCACACTCCCGTTGTAACCTCTACTGGCTACTTTCCCACCGCCAGCCAGCGTGCTTGGTGCACGCCTGTAATCCCAGCACTCAGGAGGCAGAGGCAGGTGGATCGCTGTGAGTTCGAGGCCAGCCTGGTCTACAAAGTGCGTCCAGGATAGCTAAGGCCACACAGAGAGGATAGCAATGATAAAGGTTACTGGTTATTTTGTATACCCTGCACCTCAGTCAGTAGTTAAAAATCTCTCCTGAGGGCTAGAGAGATGGCTCAGTGGTTAAGAGTGCTGCCTGCTCTTCCAAAGGTCCTGAGTTCAAGTCCCAGAAATCACATGGTGGCTCACAACCATCCATAATGTGATCTGATGCCCTCTTCTGGCATACAGGGGTATATGCAGACAGAATGCTGTATACATAATAATAAATAAATAACTCTTTTTAAAAATGTTAAAAAAAACCCTCTCCTGATGTCCACTCCGCATTTTACAAGTGAGGAACCCGAGATAGCTGTGAATACTCTCCTCTTGGATCTCTCTAGCCCCTCACTAACTTGCTCCCCATTTCGTTACCAGAGTGTGTTTTCTTTAGTATCTACTTAAAGCAAACATCCTGGGGCTGGAGAGGTGGCTCAGCAGAGAGAAGGCACTGGTTGTTCTTCCAGAGGACCTGGGTTCAGTTTTCAGGGCGCACATGGTGGCTCTCAAACACCTGTGACTCCAGTTCCAGAGGGTGTGGTACCCTCTCCTGCACGTGTGCACACACACACACACACACACACACACACACTACATCTATATATGATTATGGTAATAAAGAGCCGTCTCTGTCCCTTCATTACCAGACCTGACTGTTGGCTGTGTCTTCCCTTCTAACAGGTAGTCCTCCCTGCTCCCCCGCCGTTCCTTGTGCTCTATAGACTGCAATAAACACACCCTGTCACTTCCTGTCCTTCTCCTCCAACACAAAGGTGTTACTTCAGGAAGGCTTTGGTGAGCACCACCTCTCCAGGGACCTGAAAGGTGAGTACCTCACCCCAAACCCCTGTGCAAGCCCTTGACCCCAGTTGTAAAAGTCCCTACTTTCTTGGCTCAAGAGTTGAGCAACCCTTTTATGCAGAGCAGCCCTGTGAGGCCCTTCAGGATAGGTGTGAGGCCAACCTCTGTTCTCTGTAATAAATTGGTATCACAAGAGGTTCTGAAAACATATTTTATGTTTTGTTCAAGAAATCCTAGGTATAGGTTGATTTCATGATGCCCAGTTTTAAAAGTATGTATGTATGTATGTATGTATGTATGTATGTATGTATGTATGTATTATGTATGTATCTGTTGCCTCTTGTTTAGCATACAAAGAGGTCAACATATTTCTCCGAGTGAGCATTTGAATTAGTAATAGGTCAGACTAAAATAATAAAACTTGTTGTTAAATGTATTTATTCATTTTGTCAAAAGTAGCTCTTGAGCGACTTTTGCCGCCTGTAGGCTACACAAGGCACGCGTTTGCCACTCATTTGTAGTATTTCTTCAGAGACTCTAGCTCTGGGGCCAAGTACTGGGTCCACAAGCACCCAGGCTCCATCCTAGAGAAGGAAAAAGCCATTTGGCTCCTGCTTTGTGTTTGTATGTAGATGTTCAGGGTCTGAGGTGAACACAACCAAACAGAGGTGGGGCTACATCTGAAATCATGCATTGTAGGTAATGACAGAGTGGGTGGTCATTAGCTTACAGTGTGGTCCCATGAAAATACTCAGGCAACATGGTTAGTGCGCCCCCCAGCGGCCAGCCCCTGTAAGTAGCTACCATTGTACCTCCCAGAACTCTGCTCTCCCGGGACATGCTAACTGATTAGGTCGGGGTGTGAGAGGGTGGTGAGATAAAACCGAGATAAAGTCCAAGGGTTCGATTTTCTGCTTTGCTAGAGCCACATAAAGAACAAGCCGGCCAGCTATGGGGGTGGGGGTGGGAGTGGGGTCTAGTGGTCCAAGGATGGAATCCGCAGCCCTCCCTGTGCCTGCTCAGTCTGTGAGATTATAAACTGTTGTTCCAAATTGGTTTCTGTTGGATATGCCTGGAAGCTAGAAAACAGAGAGAGAAAAGCGGGGTCCACTTCAGAGTGGCAGGGCAGCACCCTGAGCTTCACTTTGAGACTTCCTTTGCCACAGGATGTGGGGCCATCAGGTTATGGCTTTTAGGGAATGACGTCATCACCAGACTGTCTTTTAGGTCTCTGGGTCTGACTGCATCCCTGATGAGTTTCTGGGCTATGGCTACTGAAGGGCTCAAGGCAGAAAACACAGCTGCAGGCTGGATGCTCCGACTCAACTCAGTAAGAGAACGGACCGGAAGAGCCTGGACCGCTCTGAGGGCAAGGACTGTCTGGCCCGGTTTCTGTCCTCAGAGCACACGTGAGCTGGAAGAGAGCAGTGTTCCCGGGGGAGCGGCGTGCTGCCAGGTGCTGTACTGGGGTTTTGCGTACAGAAGGCCTTGATCTGTGGTTGTGGATAGAGATGTCACCTACCCAGCTCCCCAGAGGTAAAGGGGCTAAGATGTCACCCAGAGCCCTGGAAGGACCTGGAGTAGAAAAGCTACCTAGGGGTGGCCATCTCAGCCTGTATCGCGGTGAGTGTCCTATACGGCCCTTCCTCAAAGAGATGCTAGCGCGCAAAGCCCACATCACCAGTGAGTCACTCAGGACCCGCACACCAGTGGCTGGGGGCAGGATCAGCGCAGCCAAGGGCCAGGGGCGCTTTGGGTCTGAGGGTGCCAGGGGAGTTTTCACAGAGATACCACGCAAGCTGCGGAGAACGGTTTCAGAATTGGAGGCTGGGGAGCCCGAGGGGGCTGTGATATCACCTGCTGTAGCTTGAATGCTTATTTTCCCCATCAAAACTCAGGCTAGGACTTACTCCCCACTGTTGTAACAGCATTGTGGGGCGGGGACTAGTGGGTGTTTGGGTCACGTGGGCCAAGACTGGCCGAGTCGCTGTGAGAGGCATTTCCCTTGCAGGATGCCCTCTCAGAAGCAGAGCAGACGCTGGCGACACCCTGTACTGCTTCCCAGCCCCCAGAACCTCAAGTCCAAATAAACCTCTTGTCTTTATCAGTTGTTCATTATCAGGCATTCTATTACAGCAACAGGAAACTCACTAAGACACCATCCAAAAGCTGCGCGGGGAGTCTGTAGGTAGGAAAGCTGAGTTGTACGATCAGAGTGGAGTTTCAAGAAAATTAATCTAACCACATCTAAAATATTATAGCTACATGACTCAGAAACCAGTTTCGGCTCTTGTTTTGTTTTTGAGACAGTGTGTGTGTGTGTGTGTGTGTGTGTGTGTGTGTGTGTGTGTAGCCTTGGCTGTCCTGGAACTCGCTCTGTAGACCAAGCTGGCCTTCAACTCACAAAGATCCACCTGCCTCTGCCTCCCGAGCGCTGGAATTAAAGGCGTGCCCGCTACTTACTGCCCAACCCATTTTTTTGGTTCTTTGGTGGTCATCTCTTTGCTTGATGAAGAATGATCCCTTGGCTAAGCATAACTGGGCAACAGGCTAGGTGGAGCCCTAGTGTGTGCTGCCTGAGGAACAGTTCCTGGTGCCCGGTGGTGAGCCACCCACAGGCAGCCTCCCATGGTGGTGAGCCACCGGCCCACAGGCAGCCTCCCCCAGGTGGTGAACCACCCGCCCACAGGCAGCCTCCCCCGGGTGGTGAGCCGCCCACGCACAGGCAGCCTCCCATGGTGGCCCTTCTTACCAGTAGTCCAGTTTCAGAGGCACAGCTTCCAGGCCTCCAATCCGACAGTAAGGCTCCAAGTTCGAGAGCTCATACAGCCTCAGCTCCCGGCTCCTGTTCAAAACAAGCATGGTTGGAGGCAACTGGAGACGTCTTGCTCCATCTCTACTGAAGTGTTCTAAGCCCCATGATCGTGTAAAGAGGAGGCACCAGACAGTGAAACCCCTGCCCTATGGGACCTGAATCCCAGGTTTCCGGAAGTGACATCTCTTCAGCTGGTGCTACACCGGGCCACACAGCTGGCTCTTCTCCATCAGGGGCTGGCATGGTTTTGTGCTGCCCAGGCAGGAGCTCAGCTGTAGGGAAGCCAGACCTCAGCTCTCCACAGAGGTCCCTTCTCAGTACAATGGGATTCTAACAATCTCTGTACTAGAGACAAACCACAGGGATGCCACGGGGGGGGGGGGACTACGGAGATGCCACGGGAGGACACAGAGGGAACCACTGAGATACCACGGGAGGACACGGGAGGGAACCACTGAGATGCCACGGGAGGACACGGGAGGGAACCACTGAGATGCCACGGGAGACCTCAGCTCTCCACAGAGTTCCCTTCTCGGTACAACAGGAGCCTAACAACCTCTGTGTTAGAGACAGACCATGAAAATACCACAGGAGGACACGGGAGGGAACCACGGAGATGCCACAGGAGGACACGGGAGGAAGTGGTTGGTCCAAAGCCTGGGAACAGCTCAGAATGACAGGCTTTTCTGTGGGGAACGTAAGTACGTCAGACCTGAAGAAGAGCAGTGAAGGCGCTTCACAAACTAAACGTTACCTTGGTCTTCCCTCCTTTTCCCTCTGGCCTGGATTACAACTGGTACCTTGACCCAGCCCTCCTGCATCTGGCCTACTCTGGGGCTGCTGAACGGAAAACAACTCTGCGAGGGCACCACGCTCTGTCCCAGGTCACAGGCCTGGGCCTCCTCCTGCTAAATGCCACGTTCTCTCCCTTCTTTTCTCTAACAGTGCAGTCCAAATGTGGTTCCCTGGCTCCCGTGTGGTGTGCCCCTGCCAGCTCAGAGTATTTAATAAGCTGCCATATCAGTCACTGAACTGTGGTGACTCCATACACAGCAAGGTCACTGAGCATCCTTTTTCAAAAGCCAGACTCGGGGAGGTCAGCAGGTCAAGTGAAATAAGCCACAGAAAGAAAAGTGGTGTGTTCTCGTCGGTGGAGGTGACACACACGGACCTCTTGGAACTGAGCAGAATAGAGGCCACTAGACACCAGGGAGGGCAGCAGAGAAGGCAAGGGAGGTGGGAGAAAGAATTTAAATTAGGAATACCAAGACACAAAGAACAATCCTTGTTTTCCATAGCACAGTAGGGTAGCTATTGTTTTAAAGAAACTATAGGGGCTGGAGAGATGGCTCAGAGGTTAAGGGCCCTGACTGCTCTTCCGGAGGTCCTGAGTTCGATTCCCAGAAACCACATGGTGGCTCACAACCATCTATAATGTGATTTGGTGCCCTCGTCTGGCCTGCAGTTGTACATGCAGACAGAGCACTCTATACATAATAATAAATAAATAAATCTCTTAAAAAACCTTTTAAAATAAACTATAAATACCTTTCATTTTCTCAGTGACACACAAAAATGACTAACACTTTATTGATGATTAATCAAAGTAAATATTGTCACAATTTGATCATTAATATAGTATTCATATATCAGATTAGCATATTTTATCCAATAGATGGATGCAAATGTTATGGTCTTTTAAAAAAGTAAATAGACTAAAAAAAAAAGGCTCAGCTTGATGCTCTTCCACAGGACCCGAACACCATGAACACCCACATCACATGGCTCACAGCTACCTTTAACTCCAATTCCTGCGGATATAACACCTCCTGCTTGCTTCCCTGGGCTTTGCACTCACATGGGTATACCCATACATAAACCCAAGCACACATAAATAAACAATAAATATTTTTTTAAAAATTGATAAAAATAAATATAATTAAAAACAAAATTGAGATGAATTTATAAACTTAAATTTGTTGCTTAGTAGTAGCATTGATCATATCAATTATATTATTTTTTAATAAATATATTTTTGATAATGAATTAACAAATATAGAAAGTATTAGGCATCATGAACGATTATATCTAATAAAATAACTGAGAGAGGCTGCAATTGGTCATGGCAGTGGTTAGAGTACTTAAGGCCTAGAGCACCAGAGAGCTATGGAGAGGGTTTTCCAGCGGTGAGGGGCTTCTATGGTAGGTACACAGAGTCCTGGGAACCCTTCAGCCTGCCCCTAAACTGTTACCACACCCCAAAGCCCAGGGTGCAGGCTTCCTCCAGCTCCCACCCGCTCTCTGCAATCTCAGTTCACACTCCTGCAGGGCCTCAGCAGTGCGTGACGACAGCAAGCGCACCCACGTTGGCTCTGCGTACTGCACTCTGTGAATTAGTCCAGTGAGGTCAAGACTCAATTTAGCTGGGTAAGAAACGAATACGGCATTCAACCCAGATAAAGCGTGCTTGGAGAGTCCTCAGACTCACTGCCCTCGAGTGGCCTTGTCTTGGTTCCAGACGTGTTTTCTATGGGCGCCCGCTGAGCTAATGGCGTTGCTGCATGAAGCCACACAAAGCGGAGCTCCGTTCAGACGTACGGGCTCTAACTTCGGCGTCACACCGTGTGTGTCTGTGTCACCTCAGACATGGGTTCGCATCTCATCAAAGCACGACTGCTCACTTGGGGGTGCAAGTCCTCGGACTTACCCGACCCCGATGATTAGCTTGTTGTGCTGCGGCATGCTGGCAATGTCTGTCACCCATCGGGACTTCCGGCTGGAGGGCTTGCCCTACAGGGCGGACAGGTGAAAATAAACGATTGGCTATTGTATGCCTTTAGATATCTGTACTTACTTAATTCAAATTCATTTCTTTATTGAAAAGATTTTGCTTTTACCTCATGTGTATGAGTGTTTGCCTGCAGGTATGCATGGGCATAACATGTGTGCCTGGTGCTCTGGGAGGTCCCCTTTAGAACTGGTGTTACAAGGAGTTGTGAGCTGCCAGGCAGGTGCTGGGAATTGAACCCAGGTCGTCTGGAAGAACAGCTAGTGCTCTTAACCACACAGCCATCACTCCAGCCAGCTCCTTTAATTTTTTTCTTTTTCCTTTTTTTTTTTTTTTGAGACAGTGTTTCTCTGTGTATCCTTGGCTGTCCTGGACTTTCTTTGTAGACCAGGCTGGTCACGAATTCAGAGAGATGCGCCTGCCTCTGCCTCCCAAGTGCTGGAATTAAAGGCGTGCACCAACCATGCCTGGCTGCCCCTTTAATTTTTTAAAAATTTTCTTTAATTGATTTTCTCCTTCAACAGGAGGAACTTGTTGCATTTGAAGAGCTAATTCAGTGTTCTCCCCTTCCTGAGGGGTGTTCTGCCCCCAGCATCCAGCACAGAGCCTGTTTTATCACAGGAGCTCAAATATTTATTGAATGACGCATGGGGGTGGGGGTGGGGCAGAAACCGGGCCAGGCATTCCTTTTTCTAGTTACACTTCCCAAAAGCATGCTGGGAAACCTCAGCGGAGCTGCATCACCACAAAGGGGTGGGGCATCACCGCAAAACACCGCAAAGGGGCGGGGCATCACCACAAAGGGGCAGGGCTTCCGTTCCAGTTGTCTTTCAGTAAGACACATGAGAAGTTACATGACAGAAGCGTGTGTAATTCATCATTCCACCCAAATTTAGAAGCAAAGCGAAGCATCATCTTGTACTCCACTCAGGGTTCGAGTTTCATTTGCAGTCCGCAGGTTCACAAATCTGCCCACGAATATATTATATTCAAGGGCACAATTTTATGTAATCACCCCCGCTGCCACTTAAGGAGCAGTTGAAAATAGCAAATAAAATCGAATGGTTGCCCTTGGCATCCTTATCAAATGAAAATCACGTACAAAAATTGGCTTTTTTCTTTTCAACTTCAGCTGCAGGGACCAGAAATGAATCACTCCGTCTTCCTGGGTGGTGATTAAGGTGTCGTCGGGCATAGAGAGGATGCGCAGCACGGGCCTCCCGGATGACGGCAACCTCTGTTTCATGGCAGGCAGCCTGAGGGAGGCCTGAGTCTGGCGCGCCGCGGCCTTCGCTTGCTCCGAGTACTCTAGCTGCAAGTAAGTGCAGAAGCCGTCCTGGAGAGCAGAGGACAACTGGTTAAGCCCTCTGTCTGTCTGCCTGTCTGTCTGTCTATCTGTCTTTCAGAAACTCGCTCTTCCATCCCAGGAATGGATAAAACTCTTCTTGAGCGTTGATGTAACTGCTAGTACCCATTGCCAACTTGGGGGGAAGTAACTGCCCGGTGCCTTCGTCAGGGCCTCGGGGTCTGTTGCCCAGCTATCTGCTTTCCTTTCTTATGGCTTCCCTCTTCCTCTAAGTGTGGGTGTGGGCGAGAGGTGGGCATCTCAGCAACGGTTGGTGGCAGTTGTTTCTAGCCATGTACTATAAAAGTAACTTTTATTTTCCTGGCTCAGTTGACGTCTGGGAGGCTTACTGCCTCCATCTGCTAACCTAGGCCTAGTCCTGGAAGTTTCTAGCCTCCATACCTCGGCCTAGATATTTTCAGCCTCTGAGACTTACTGCTTAATGAGCTCACCCTTACTTGTTCTTTCTGAGCTCTGGGCTGGCTGGATCAACTCAGCTCTTCTGGCTTAAACTCTTCTCCCAGCTGACTGATTTAATCTGGCTTCTCTCTTGGCCCGGAATTGCTCTGCTTAGCGTCACACTAACTCAGCAATCTGCTCTAAACTTCTAGATTCTTCTCATTTTCTGGCTCGTTCTGTCTTCACCTGAGTTCTCTCTCTGCAACCCATCTCTCAATTACTGACCTGGTAAAACTGCCTCCTCTCTCTGTAAAACTGCCTCTTAAGTAGCTTCCCTTTCCTCTCTCTTCCCGTGAGAGTTGGGCATGTCCTATTCTGTCAAATCTTCTCTGATTCATCACCTTTTCTGCCACTCATTAGACCTCACTTTCAAACATGGATGCTTCCTTCTACAAACTAACTTTACCTCCATTGTTTGGGATTAAAGGTATTTACCACCATGCCTGAACCTAAGCCTTTCTTTACCTGACACTAGTTTTGTACCAGGCTGGTCTTGAACTCAGATTCTTTGTCTCTGTCTCCTGGATTAAAGGCGTGTCTGTATTCCAGCTGGATCACACAGACCTAGAAGGTCTTTGGATGTGATCTCCTGCCAGAGCAGCCGTGTTCTGCATTAGCATTCCTATGGAGCACCGGGCATGAGCCCACGCACCTTAGGCCTTCACTTCAATTCACAGCGGGAATATAGTTTGTCCCATTTTACAGATTGCAAGGCTCAAGCACAGAAAAGTCCAGTGACTCAGTTAAACACAAACATCTCCTCTTTCTTTCTTGGTCCCAGGCACTTTGGGAGCCACTGTGCAGAGATGCCTAAGTCTGCACAAGAGCCACACCACACACCACCAATCCCGAAAACGGCACAGAAACGACTCAAGAAACCTCACTCATTGCTGGGTGTGGTGGCGCATGTCTTTAGCCCTGGCACTTGGGAGGCAGAGGCAGGCGGGTCTCTGTGAGTTCAAGGCCAGCCTGGTCTGCAGAATGAGTTCCAGGACAGCTAGGCCTACACAGAGAAACACTGTCTTGAAAAACCAATAGAGAGCAAGAAGACCTTAGTCTCAAAGATACAAATCTCTTACGAGGGTGCCCTGAGGAACATGCTCTTTGCCAAGAAGTACAAAAAAGAAAGGCCTGAAGAAGATGCAGGCAAACAACACATAGGCGTGAGTGCCGTGCAGAGGCTGTTAAGGCCCTGTGAAGCCTAAGGCCGTTAAGCCCAAGATGCCTAAGGGCCGCAGGCACAAACTCAGCTGGCTTGCTTCCATGGCTAATGCTAAGCTTGAGAAGTGGGCTCCAAGCTGTATGGCCAGCGGTCATTGGCTCTGCCAACCAAAGGCCAAGGTTCAAACCAAGGCTGAGGCCCCAGCCCCAGCTCAGGCTCCCAAAGATGCCCAGGTCCCCCCTCCCCGCCCCCGCTCCAAGAAGGCCCCATGGAAAAGGGTTCTGTCCTCCAATGTGAAGACGGATGCACTGATGTTACATACCCACACACTATTGCAGAGGACCAGTGCCTTATGCTTTTTTTTTTTTACTAATAAATTTGAAGTGAGATCTTAAAAAAAAAAAAAAAAAGACCAAGTACCTAAAAAGTAGCTGGCCAGGGCCTTGTGCCTCTGTTTACCCAACTTCGTGTGCCCCACTTCTGATCTTAGCAGGGTGCTAATAGAAAGACACTTTGTGGGTTAAGGAAAAGAAGTAGGGCTCTTGAACCTGAGATGTGAGGGAGAGCAATTTTGGACTCTTGGGTTTTTTTTTCCTTCTCCATGTTTCCAGAACCCCCACTTCACTAGCTCTCTTTTTGTGAACCAGAGCTTTGAACGCGCCTTTTAAAACTGATGACAATTGTAATGCACTCGCACCTGACTGGGTCGGTGAGTTGGCCAAAGGCCTGAATCAAGATTGCTTGCTGCTCAATTTGTCGTTTTTAAACATAATTCATGCCCAGAGGATGGAAGGGCGCTGATGGGTACAGTGACCAAGAAAGCTGAAAGCAGACGTCTCACCTCTTCATAAGCAGACACTGAAAACCGAGCAGGCTCACAGCACCGGCCACCTGTAGCCATCGCACCCAAGGGATTTCTTGTTCGATGTTTCCTCTTTGGCAATTAGGTAAAGCGCGGACCGTGGGCCCAACTCTTGGTGTTAGGGTACCCTGTGTGGAGCCTGCCTGTGTAGGCTTACTTACAAAATCTATTTTTATTTTTATTTCCTTATGTCTCTTTCTCTCTTCTCCTCCCCAATCCCTTCCAAAACCCCAACACCAGGAAGGAGAGGAAGGTTGGTGGGGAGGATGGGGTGTCGGTCTCTTTGGCTACTTTCTGCTGTTTAGGGGTCATCATCATCGTTGTGGCTCCTCGAGGGCAAGTGTAATGTTCATTTCAGAATATCTCCAACTTCTCGTCACACTGTATCAACGGCAACCAGGAGCAGCGGCGTCCTCCTTCCTTCTCCAAGCCTCTTGTCTCTCTCTCCGGGCTCTGGCATTTATTCCCTCTCCGGGGTCCTCGGAATTAAACTAACTGCATCTGGCAGAGAGGGCCTCTCAGAGCCTGCACAAGGCCAATAGTCTGCTGCTGCGGACGATCTGAATCAGCCCCACATCCCACACGAGAGATTAAAACACAACCATGTTTGCATAACGTAACTGAGTTTTTAAAGAAACCGAAACTTCCACTGCATGCCTGAGCTATTGAGGTTGCCAGCTGAGCTCCTTCGTAGGAGAACTTGAAAGCTGCCACTGAGCACTTTGGTTCAGCTTCGAGTCGGCCAAAGAGACTAAACAGGCCTCTGAGTGATGTGTGCTGTGCATTCCTGACCAAGTTTAAGTTGGAGTTATACAAAAACATAACTTACCCACTGGATTCTTCCCACTGCCTCATAGTCAATCTTCATGAACAGTTGTTCTATTTGATCAATACTCTGGGGAGAAAAAAAATAAAGGTTTATAGATTTTGCTATATAATTGGGGGAAGAGGTACATACGGATGTGCCAGACTTCAGACAATACTATGAACGCATATTCAATGAGGTCTTTGGAATGGTTGTCTGAGTAAACCAAATCACCCCAGGGGATGACCTCATAAAAAGTCTGGGATCAGAGATGGAACAGAAAACCAGAAGCTCAGGGTACGGCACCCACAGCCCAGATTCAGCCTGCCTGTCCAGACCACAGTATGTCTGGGGGAGGAGGTTGGTGGTCCCTCCAAGGCCTCCGGGTGAGGTGGCAGACGCAAGGGGTGCACATGAGGATGTGGGCCACCCCATAGCTGTGGCAGGGGTAACCTTCCTGAGGAAGCTGGACTCAGGCCAGAGCTGAGGTTCACAAGTTACTGGATGAACAGGCCTCACCATGCAGGTCACTGAGGGGTACTGAGCTGCTCCTTCATGTGTCAGTCAACTTACTGAGAAGCCACACAGTGAGCACCAAGGATGTGCCAATCCCTGAGCTCCAGAGCTGAAAGATACAGGGGCAAAACTCTGTACCTCACATGAACTGCATCTCACTGACTGAGGGACTTCCGCCATGGCAGTTAAACCAACAGACACAACACACACACAAGGTTGCCCTCATGGCATGAATAACATGTGATAAAGGACAAATTGTTTGGGCTCTGTCTGTCAAGTTTTCATAATAGTCGCTCATTTCAGAACACTCAATTTGAAGCTCTAAGATCCAGGCTAGAGGGCTGGCTCAGTGACTAAGAGTGTTTGCTGATGGCTGGAGAGATGGCTCAGAGGTTAAGAGCAACTGGCTCCTCTTCTAGAGGTCCTGGAGTTCAATTCCCAGCAACCACTCAGTGGCTCAGGACCATCTATAAAAGGGATCTGATGCCCTCTTCTGGTACGCAGGTCTTTATGCAGACAGAGAAATCATACATTAAAAAAAAAAAAAAGCATTTGGTGCTCTTCCCAAGTATCCACATCAGGTGGCTCACAACCACCTATAACTCCAGGGGATCCAACATCATTTCTGGCCTCTTTGTTACTACACACACATGACACACACACACACACACACACACACACACACACACACACACACCCTACCCCACATGGGGAGTGGAGGGGTATCTATCTCATACCAGGAGAATTCAAAACACACACACATTGCACTTTTTGGATCTGTTTGTGCTGAGTAAAATTTGGCAGGGGAGCCATGAAGCCCTTTATCACTTCTCTAAGAGTTACCAATCTGGACTCTCTACTCACAGGGCCTGAGGCTCTCTGAGGGTTTCATTCCTCCAGTCCCCAGAGTGGCAGAGCAGCTCTGTTCAATAGGCAGCTCCTCCCCTGTTTCACCACTGAAAAGAGCAGCAATGAAGCTCATCCAGCTAAGAGACAGATGGGGTGGACCAGCCCTCCGGCCCCAGATCGAAGACCTTCGTGGTGAACTGTCTTCTATAACAAGTGAACTCTTTCGGACAGCACCTAAACAGCTTGTCCTTTATCATATATAACTTATGTCATGATTAAAATCTTATGGGCTTGGTGTATGTGTGAGTACACGTGGAGATGTGCAAGCACATGTGTGCACATGCCTACAGAGACCATGGGTTGACATTGGGCATCTCCCTCTATGGCCCCCACCTTGATTTTCAAGACAGCATCTCCACTGAACCTGGATCTTACCAGTGTAGTTAGACTGGCTGGCCACTACATTCCCATAAGTCTCCTGGCTTTGCCCCTGTTTGTGCTGGAGTTACAGATGTGTGCCACTGCTCTTTACATGTGGGAGACGAACTCAGCTCTGTGCCTCTGCAGCAAGCACTTTGCACCTGGGAATTCCCCCCCCCCCCCAACCCAGCTCCTAAGGTCTTTAGTAAGTGGTCCTCACCTCAGAAACCAACCCCACCCATGCTCAGGCAAACAATCCTAATTAAATTCAGCAGGATATCAAAACAACAACAACAACAACAAAGCCATGAAAGTAGAAGGGGGAGGTTCTTAGGAACAGAGAGGGCTTAGTAGGAATGGAGGAGGGGTGAGAGAGAGCAACGGGTAGATGTGAAAACTGTCCAAAATACAATATATGTATTATATATGTGTCTTAGTTAGGGTTTTATTTCTTTGAAGAGACACCAGAACTTTTGTTTGTCTGTTCGTTGTTTGTTGTTTTTTTGTTTGTTTGTTTTTGTTTTTTGTTTTAGAGGCAGGGTTTCTCTGTGTAGCCTTGACTGTGCTGGACTTGCTTTGTAAACCAGGCTGGTCTCGAACTCACAGAGATCTGCCTGCCTCTGTCTCCCTGAGTGCTGGGATGATAGCTGTACTCCTCCAAGCCTGGTGCACAGCAACTCTTACAAAGGAAAACATTTCATTGAGTCTGGTGGGAAGCATGGCGGCGTGCAGACAGATGTGGTGCAGGAGAAGGAGCTGAGAGGTCTATATCTGGATCCACAGGCAGCAGAAGGAGACTGTGTGCCACACCAGGCAAAGCTTGAGCATAGGAGACCCCCAAAGCCCGCCCCCACAGTGACGCACTTCCTCCAACGAGGCCACACCTCCTAATGGTGCCACTCCCTATGGCCAAGCACTCACACACAGGGGCCATACCCACTCACACCACCTCGATGTGTATTCAAAATTGTCAAAGGATACAAAAGGAAATTAAGAAGATAAGAGAAAAGCTTGTATTCTGAGCTAGGCAAAATGGCAGAGACCGAGTAAACCATTTGATTCTAGCTGCGAGGGAAATAGAGGAAGATTTAAGAGGAAGTAAGTGGTTGTCTTGGGAATAAAACATACATACAAATCAGGAATAACCCAGCGAGCCCTGCTTCCTTCCTAAGCAAAGGCTTGAAATGTCTCATTGCTCCAATGCACTGAGTAATTTAAAACCCTTTCCCAAGTAAGCTGCGCAGTGAACCAGGCGGGTTTTAGCTGGGTGGACAGAGAGCTTACAGAGATGCTCAGCCCTAATTGGCTGATGTGGTCACAGCATTAACTGTGGCCTCCGTGATCTGATATGTACAAAACCCACTTACTTTGCCGGGCGACCTCATGCTCTGCTTCATTATGCGTTTGAACATTTCCACATCCAGTAGGCGACTTCCTCTCTTTTCATGTTCCTACAAGAGAAATAAAGAGAAAGGCAGCAATCAGCTTGGGAGCTCGCAGACATGTATTCTATAGAGGTGAGGAGCTGAAGTCCATGGACTTGACTGTCTAACTAGACCCACAGAAACGCTGATGATTTCCCACAGGATCTGTTTTGTGAACTTTTTGAGTTGGCTAAAATAAAAACAATTTGTTTTTAATTACATCAAGAAGCAGCAATCCAAAAATCATCACTCTTCATGGCTATTTTATAGAAATGTAGAGTTTGTACTTCCTACTGAAAAATCCAGTGTCTAGTAAAGAGTCAAATTGCCCAGAATAGGTATTTAAAAGTCTACCTGGCCAGTTCCTACCTGAAAGAGGACGCTTAAGTGTTGTAGCTCTTCCAGGGTCAATTGGTGTTCAATCTCACCAAAACAAAAGAAAACAAATTACAATCAATAGCGTGATGAACAAAGCCCGCTAAATGGAACTTCCGGTCGCCGGTAATTTCTCTTCCCATAAAGCCGATGACAGGGCTGAGCAGCTATGTTATTGCCACTTCACTGTTCAAAGTCTCAAATTCTGGGAGCAGGTTGGGTGGAGAGAAAAGGCCGAAGAGAAAGGGGATGCAAGGGAGGGTGAGGGTAGGTACTGACCTGGAGAAAGAAAAACAAGACAAAGCATCGGAAGCTGGACTGAAGAGGGGAAGGGCAGAGTGAGCAGACGTTGCCATGGTCCTAAGGACACTGTTCAGTGACCAGACCCTGCCCCAGGGCCCCTGTGCATCCAACTTCCTGTGCCCAAATTCAAGGTTGCCAGGAGGCATTCTGGGAAGAACAGCTCTTCCTGGTCTGAACATTTTGGTGGCAAAGAGGCAGATTCTCAGCTCAGTAAGCAGGTCACCAGCGTATGGCTCTCACCCCAGTCTCTTGACTACCTTATCAAAAATGGCTTTTTTTTTCCCACAAGTTCAAATGCCTAAACTTCTGCCTTAGAAGGAAAGGCAGAGGTTAGGACCCGAGTTAAGTCGAATCGTTATCCTATGACTGGCAACAACATAGAAACTGGCCTTTCCTCTAACGGACTCATATGTAATCAATGTCTACATATCTCCAAAGCGGTGCCCTCTCCCTAAACTCAGGCTGATCCCAAAGCTGTTGGGTAAACTACCATCTTAATAAGATGCAGATATCTTTCAACCTCCATCTGGAACGACCCATAGATACTTTTTTTTTTTTTTTTTTTTTTTTTTGGTTTTTCGAGACAGAGTCTCTCTGTGTAGCCTTGGCTGTCCTGGACTCACTTTGTAGACCAGGCTGGCCTCGAACTCACAGCGATCCGCCTGCCTCTGCCTCCCAAGTGCTGGGATTAAAGGCGTGCACCACCACGCCCGGCGACCCATAGATACTTTTGAACTTGTGTTCATGAAGGATCAAAATTGGAAAACCCAACTCTCTAAAAATATCCCTGTAGGGGTCTTCCAGCAGAACACGGACCCATGAACAGTCATGAACCAGTAAGATGGAAGATCTGGATGGTATTTAAAAACACACGGAAGGTGATCCTGTCAATCTGAGGGGCTGTTTCCATGATCAGAGAAAAGACATGACATTAATCAGTGGAGCTCTGTCTTATTAATCTGGCTGTGATTTTTTAAAAATCCACTCTAGGATCCACTATCATAGGTCCAAGCTTAAGATTTTAAATTTCCTTCGTTTTGTCTTTTAAGCATAGACTTAAACATTTCTCACTATGCTTGACTTGCATGCGTCCAGCCTTCTGGATAGAGGTAAGACGCCCCTTTTTCATTGTGTGTGCTCACGCTGAAAATCAAGTTCACGTGAGCTTTTGCCCCCCCTACTTCACGGGCTGCCTCTGCCTTCCCTGAGCTCACTTCAGAAGAGTGTTTGTGTTGCTAAGCCAAAGATGTGTGTCTGCTGCCATTTTTTCTACCATGTGTACGTCACTGCAGATTGCAAACAATGGTGACGCTAACATGTCTATAGTTTATCTCCTCTGTAAACGTAAAAGGGATTCTTGGAAGCTGCAGGAAATCCACCCGGATCCAGCTCTGAGGTCAAATGGACTCCAGAGAAGTACAGCCGATCAATGGCCTGAGTTTCCCAGCTACTCCCTATTCCAGACGGTGTGATTCCTCCCCCTTTCCCTGGTTTTTGGACTCCCCTCCCCCAACTACCAAAACCATGAGCCTGAAAGTTTCAAATATGCACCTAAGTTTTTTTTTTCTCCCTAACCTACTGCCCCATTTATATGTTGCAGTCGCCTGTCAAGTCCAGTGTCTCCTACATCAGGACGGCACTGAAGCAGCCACCCACAGGTGCTCACAGGCTTGCAGTCAGCTGCACCTGCACTTTCCTTCCTAGCGGCAGATGTTCTCACAGATCCTGGATAGTAGGAAAACAAAACAGCTGCCTCTCCCAGGACTGCACCAGCACATCCCCACCCCCTTTCTCTTAAGGCCCCCAAAGATGTCTCCGCCTCCAAGTCAGCAGGAAACAGTCATTTTTGAACACGACACTCCCCTTCCTAGCTTCGCATTTTCCTGAATTATAGGAAAAGGGAGGACTGTTAGTTCACAAGCCAATCCCAATGGCTTGCTTCTAGGTTGCTTAGCAAACTGATGTCATCAACTGGCACCGCCATTCAGAGGCCAGATAAAGGCAGCAGTCGGCTACGCTCCCCCCCCCCCCCCCCCCGTGACTCGCTCAGGTCCTAACTCCTCTCCCCTTCCTTCAAATAAATCTCCTTATGTCATATATGATGCATAGTATTTATCAATACTACAACAGTGAGCGCATTCACAGTTTTCATCAACCAAAGTTTCCCCGACATCCACAGAAGCTGGTGTTCCCCAGGCTCACAGGTCACACAGATGGAAAAATATGTGAGCTGAACTCTCAGAGGGAAGGCGAAGACTTCGGAGGACACAGATGACTTCTGCGTGTACATTGGGCATACATGGCAAGAGATGGGCATACATTTTTAAGATCTGAAAATCAGTTTCCTTAAATTTGGAGGCCCAAAAGGAAGACATTCTGCTATTTCAATTTTTCACATTGTCATCTTCTGAGCTTTTACAGTCCTAAGTATACAACATAAATACTTTATTAGTCTATAAGTTACATAAAATGTGCTCATTCTTAAACTAACCCAGGCAACTGCAGGTTTTTACAAAGCAAATGTATTTCTCAAAATGGCTGAGCAGGTTGGTGGATTTTCATGCCTATAACCCCAGCTATTCAGCTGATGGAAACAGAAGGATCATTTGAGCCCAAGAATTCAAAAACAGACTCAACAACACTGACAGGTTGCCTCCACCAAGGAATGAGCCGATTCAAGCCCAATTAAAGTACACAAATGCAGGTTCATTGGGGGCAGCTCCTGGGCAGGATCAAAGACTTCACAGGAGGGGCTCAAGGAAACCGCCCTGTAGACAGGAGGCATGCTGGGAGAACCTGGAGGCCAGGTCCGCTTTGGTTTGCTAAATAGGCACCTCAGGGACTTGTCCTGGGTCTGAACCCCAATAAACACAAGTAGACCATGCTTCTGAAGGAAAAGCTCTGGGTGTCCACGAGCTATTTCCACCACGAGCTTCCATCTTTCTATCACCCGGAGAACCTTCTTCTCTGTCTTAACAGTTCCTGCATTTTTACATCGTCATAACATAATAGGCAGAGAATTGATCTTTCACCTTCCCTGCATCTCCATTCCGGAATAAAAGAGCAATTAAGAATAGCAACAAAATATCGCCCTGCCTCCCAGGAGAGGGCTCCCAGTCTGGAAAGACACTGGCTTCTGTTTGTCCTAGGAACGTACTAGAAATAGTGCTGAGAGAGTGGAGTAAAAGCCTTCATTAGTATCAGCAACAAAGGGTAGGATACACAATATACTTTATAATTTATAAAGAATCCTACAATGATTTTCATTTATGCATGAGATGTGACCCTTCACGGCTATTCCCCAGAGCCAGCCCCCTGCAAACACGCCTACCCCCAGCCATCATCATCCACGCAGGACATAGTGACAGCCTTTTGGTGTCCGGCCGGGTGTGCACTAAACCGTCCTGGTGTTTCTGTGCCTCTCTGCCTCCTGGCTATGTGTGGGACACCAACCTTCCTGCCACCTTCCATCAAAAGAATAACAGTGTAAAAGAACTAGACCGTTGTCAGGCTCCGAGCCCATGGCCACGTTAGCCGAATTCTCACTGCACTGAAGGCAACGGGCTTTAGCTCTCAGAGGCCCTATCAAAATTTGATCATTAGCCAAGTTCTTTTGGAAAAAAAAAGGGGGGCAGGGGCAGGCCGTAGCAATAAGGGGCAGGCCGCAGCAATAAAGATACGGTTTTGGAAAAACACTGCAACTAAGCAAGGCCATTATTGTGCAGCTCCCCGAAAATATAAATCAGTCTCTCCTGTAATTGCATGTTCTTAAGGCAAATTTGGAACAAGAAGCAGAGAAAAGCATATGTCCCTTCTGGGTGCTCTTGTGCTTGGCAGGGCTCGGAACGTCCTAACTGCCATTGCTGGCGAGTCACATTCTCTCACTAAAATGCTTGAATGACTTGTTTTCCTACAAGTTAAAAAAACAGAGGCAAGTGCCGGACTATTTTATAGCCAAACTATCACATACAGTGAGAATCATAAATTAGTCAGTCTGCAATCGTGGGCGGGACTTTTGAAGGCACCAGCCACTGCCAAGCCCCGCGTTTGTTCCTTTCAAATGCCATTTCAGGGAAACCTCCCGATCGCCCTTGTAGGTTCTGTTAGAGCGCATCCTAGGAGTCCTGATTCTGCCTCCCCAAGGCAAGAGGGTTTGTGACCAGAGTGGTTTTCCCAGAAGCGCCCTGTGCTTGCTGGTCTCTCATTTGCATTGCAAATAAGCTCTGCTATTGTTAACAGCCCAGCTTTGCTTTGCTCCTTGCTGCAGGAGTCTCCTCTGTCATGGTGGTTTACAGATAATTCCCCTTCTACGACAGGGGAATTGACTAATTAATCGAATAAAGCATCCCTTTGGAAATCTATTTCTTTCTACTGGGCCCTCCAGCTCCATCCCTGCCGCTGCCCCAGGATAACTTCCTTTTGAAAATTAAATATTCTAGGAAGGGGGGAAGGGAAGGAAGAAAGGAAGGAAGGATAGATGGGTGGATGGAGGATGGATGGACGGATGGATGAAGGATGGATGGATGGATGGATGGAGGGAGGGAGGGAGGGATGGATGGATGGATGGAGGGATGGAGGGATGGACGGACGGATGGATGAAGGATGGATGGACGGATGGATGATGGATGGATGGAGGGATGGATGGAAGGATGGATGGATGAATAGATGGAGGACGGATGGGTGGACAGATGGATGGGTGGAGGACGGAAGGCAGGCAGCAGGCAAGTCAGCCTATTTCATGAGTGGCTGTCACTGTAGTTTCAGAAAAATAGATAAAACCTAGCTGAGAGTAAAAGTGACCCCAGAGGACGGGGAGACAGACCCTGAAGGGGACCACCTTCTCAGGATTATGATCTGTCCTATAAACTGGATTGGAAGTACCTCCCCAAGGCCCAGGTGCTAGCGTCTTGGGCCCACGCCTGTGGCACTCTCAGAACATGGTGGGGCATCTAAGTGGTTGGTCTAGTGGAAGGAAGTTAAGGCATCTTTAGGAGCGTTGTCATGAAAGAAGCACTGAGAATCTGGTTCCCTTGGTTTCCCTTTGCCATTAGGGGACTGGGATTCCTCTGGCACAGACACACACACACACATACACACACACACACACAAGACCTCTACAATGCACTGTGATGCTGCAGTCCAGAGCAGCAGGCAGGGCCACTGACAGGGACTGAAGCTTCTAACCGTGGGAGCCAAAATAAGTGTTTCTTCCTTTTAAGTTGTTTACCTTGGGTAGTTTGTCATGGGAATAGAAAGCTAATACAACTGTGAAAACATTTTCTAAAAAGAAAAAATCATCCTATGAGTGAAGGAAGAAGGCATCATATGGTCTGGGGGATTGTGCTAAGGCCTCTCAAAATCACAAGGATAAAAGGCCTTTAAAAATGACTGTCTTGGGCTGGAGAGATGGTTCAGCAGTTAAGAGCACTGGCTGCTCTTTCAAAGGTCCTGAGTTCAATTCCCAGCAACCACATGGTGGCTCACAACCACCTGTAATGAGATCTGGTGCCCGCTTCTGTCATGCAGGTGTACATGCAGACAGAACACTATATACATAATAAATAAACCTACAGAAAAGATTGTCTTGGGGGCTGGAGAGGTGGCCCGCTGGTTAAGAGCCCTGGCTGCTCACGTGAAGGACCTGGGTTCGATTCCCAGCACCCACGTGGCAGCGGACAAACATTTGTAACTCCAGTTCTAGGGGATCCAGCAGGCACATATACAGTACACATACATATCTGCTTATAAAGCACCCATACACATAAAACAAGTAAAGTAATCTAAAAATTAAAAAAAAGGACTGTCTTGCCTTGGGAAGGTTGAGATTGGAGGGTCAGGTTTTTAAAGCCAGCCTGGGCTCCAAGAAACAAACAAACAAAACCTCAATATTATTAAGCCAAAACCGAACATCATTTTTTTTCTTAGATCTGTTAGATACCAGAAAACCAGTGGAGTGACTTCAGGTGCTCACATAGCTCAGGCATCCCTCCCGCTGCCTCCAACCGTCGCTGAGCTGTCTGTGTGTCCTATGCTAAGTGTCTGACATGATCATAGAGGCAGTTGTTAGCACATCTGTGCTCCAGCTCACACCATCACTGCAAGACGCAGCCAAGGTTCCATCAGAAGAAGAAACATGGCAATCACCCCTGCCACCACATTCATCTTAGACCGGCCAGTAGCTTTGCTGTTACTCAAATATATGATTGAGTCAATCAGAGAACAGAGCTCTTCGGTATGACTCAGGTATGTGAGAAACCAGTGCTTCCTGTGCCCTTGAGACATGATGGTTGTTACACAGCATTACCTAGGCAATAGGTAGCTGATACATCTCTATTAAAGCATGTCAGCCCTTGAGTCCAGCACAGACCTGGAATGTGATGTGCACTGTGTGTGAACAAACACAAACACACACAATGTGTTACACACACGCAACAGTTGCCAAATGTATCTATCTTAAATACGTGTGAGGCACTGTGAGATCTTCATCCTGTTGGATTCTGTTTTGCCTTCTTTCCCTGAGTTGGGCTCATTGTCAACTAAACTGATGTCACAATCCAGGACCTGCAGTTTGGAACCTGCAGAATGTTCTGTCATAAGGCTTTGCATCCTGGAGTGCTCAGCTCTAAACAGTGGGTGTAAGTGGGCATTTGACAAACGTTTGAGAGAAGCAGTGACAGGCTTCCGGATTTGGCTACAGGCTGGAGGTGGGGTTGTAAAAGAGGAAGATCACATCCTCCAGGCAGGAGGGGAGGGACAGGAAGCCAAACCTGGAAGACTGTCCTCTTTTGAGACTTCAGAGATCATCTCCTTCAGGGAATATTTTGTGAGTCACTATTGGGGCTAAGGGATGGATCTTCGGCAGTGTGGTCATGATGCTGGCTAGGTGGCTGCCCACACTCCAACAGATCTGCTCTCAGAAACGAGAATGTCCAGAGTCTGCACAACTGCCCAGGCGAGGCTCAGAAGGAGGAGGGCGGATGTCTCATGTATCAGGGATGGAGCTGGCCACAAATAGGTACCCAGAACCCCCCCCCCCCGGGGCTTGTTGGTGGGTGCACGCCTGTAATCCCAGCACCCAGGGAGGCAGAGGCAGGCGGACCTCTGTGAGTTCGAGGCCAGCCTGGTCTACAGACCATGACAGGACCTTTAAGAGGTGGGGCATGGTGGACTGGGGTAGAAGGATGCTCCTATGATCTGATTGGTTCCAGAGAGAGTGGCTCATCCCTTCCTTGTGCTGCCTGCCGCTGTAGTATAATGCAACCAGCTTGCTCCTCTCCAGATGCTGGGCTCTGTCGCCTGAGTTTTTCCCGCCACACACATCATGAGGCAAACAAACTCTGTATGTATCGCACAGCGCCAGGCAGTTTGTTAGAACAACACAAGCAGATGGGACAGTGGACTGCCGTGTGTGCTTCAGGCATGTCCAGAGTGGTCCCCGTCCTTACAGCTCTCCGCTCTGGCCTGGCAGATATTCCAGTTGCCATGACACTCTTAGCCTTGCTGAACAATGACGATGTCTTCCTTCAGAGGACTGAGAGTAGAAATTCTAGAAAATTCTTAGGAGTAAGATATGGGGGAAGTGCTGTATGAAGAAGCTGGCCCAGGGTGGTGGGAGCAAGTGTGGGCTCCTCAGAGATGAAAGGATCTAGTGTTCCTGATCACAAACCAGCACCAGTTCACACTTGGGCGGGTTCTAGTCATAAGCCAGTACCAGTTCACACTTGGGCGGGTCCTAGTCACAAACCTGGGCCAGGTCTCACCTGGTGGGTCCTAATCACAAACCTGGGCCAGTTCACACCTGAGCAGGTTCTAGTCATAAACCAGGACTAGTTCACACCTGAGCAGGTCCTAATCACAAACCTGGGCCAGTTCACAGCTGGGCGAGTCCTAGTCATAAACCAGGGCCAGGTCATACCTGAGCGGGTTCTAGTCATAAACCAGCACCAGTTCACACTTGGGCAGGTCCTAGTCACAAACCTGGGTCAGGTCACACCTAGTGGGTCCTAATCACAAACCTGGGCCAGTTCACACTTGTGCGAGTCTTAGTCACAAACCTGGGCCAGTTCACACCTGGAAGGGTCCTAGTCACAAACAAGGGCCGGTTCACACCTGAGCAGGTTCTAGTCATTAACCAGGGCCAGTTCACACGTGGGCAGGTCCTACCTACTTTCTTCCTGGGCTCTTTGCTGCCATCTGTCAGTGAGATGTCAGTGCCTAGTCTGACAGCATCTTTATTTTCTACAACCAACGCCAATATTCTGCCCTATGAGAAACTCTGGCTCCTGCCTGTTCTAACATAAAATTAAAATAGCTCCTGCGTGCTTGCTTTCCCACAGTGAATTTAAAGGCATGCCATTTTTAGGCTGTCTCTCTTCTTTTGCAATGGTGTCAACCCACAATCCTCTGCATCCTCACCTATGTATCCACTCCTCCCCGCCCTCCTCCCCAGCCCCACAACACACCCATGGGGAGAACTTAGTTGATAAAACAAAAGAAAACCCAGTGTGGTCCTAAGCAACGCGTCACAGGCAAGTACAGTCCCTGGACAAAATCCAGGCTATGCCATGGTGAGATGGCTCTGTCTTCGTGGGGATCCATCTCTTTCTTTTGGCGTGGACCCAGGGATGGAGCCATTAGATCTTACGGTGTTTCTCATGTTAGCTTCCGAAGCTGCCGTCCTGCATTTGAGTTACTTCTAGCAATCTGCTGCATGGCAGTGCTAGAATCACACTGGACCGTGCTTGTAAACAATTATCAGTTAGGGCGAGTCTCTAGATTGAGGGGACCAGACATTGCTAAAAGGGTGTGGCTAGAGTCCGGAAGCCTCCATAGGCACCGGCCAATGCCAGCTGGAGTCACTAGCCACAGCTAAGTTCCCCTAGAAGCCTGTAGAAGAGCCTGCGAGCGCCCGGGGCGGGGGGTGGGGGGGTGGGGGTGGGGGTGGGGTTGCCACCACTTTGTTTTGTTTGGTTTTTGTTTGTTTGTTTGTTTGTTTTGGTTTCTCAAGACAGAGTTTCTCTGTGTAGACTTGACTGTTCTGGACTAGCTTTGTAGGCCAGGCTGGCCTCAAACTCACAGCGATCTACATGCCTCTGCCTCCCGAGTACTGAGATTAAAGGTGTGTGCCACCACGTCTGGCAGTGCCGCCATTTTGTATAGATGGTTGACCCCTGCATGCAGGCTGTTTCTGCAGAATAAAGCTTTGTTTTTACAAACTATTTGAGCCAGGAGGTCTTTCTCCAGCGACTTTCAGCCCCTTACAGGATAGCTTAGTTGCTAGAATGCCACCTATCATGCATGGGGCCCTGGATTTCATTCCCTTGGCATCTCATAAACTGGGTGTGGCAGCATGTGCCTGTAATCTCACCACAAAGACATTCAAGGTCATCCTGGGCTCCGTGGGGGAGTTTGGGGGACATCCAGAGCTACATAAGACCTTGTCTCAAAAGCAAACAAACAAATGAAGCAGACCTCTTGGTAAATAACTATTCCTAATCCACACAGAAAAGGGTTATGGAGCACTTTCACAGTCGGTGGAGGTCTGCTACCCCGACTGTGGGGACACTTTCACAGGCCTGGGCTTGTGTTCAAATGCAACCCATGTGTCTGCTCATCATGTGGAGTTTGTTGCACATAACTCATGCCATGGTAAAACTATTTAGAGAGGGGGACCATGCATGAGAGCCGATGGGAGAGGTGACCACAGAGTCCCAGGAAGCCCACCAAGGCTGGGAGTGTCAACATGAGGCAGCAGACCCCAGGGATGTCCATTTCACACCCTGCCTGGGCACTCATGCAGACATGCATTGCCTGTGCTTATGCTGGAAGGCACACTCAGCATACCTTACACAGTCACCTACCTTACGGCCGTCACACTGCAGTTAATCAACTTCCCGGCCCCCTGATCTTGCCCACAGGTAGGAGAACTGCCCCTTTCCCTTTCCAAGCTTAAGGCAGGCCCCGTTCCTGCTCCTCACACTTGTGTTATTCTCTCTTCTTCACACAGTCCTGGGAGAACTCCTAGACACTCATGACCCATTGCCAGTGTTACCTTCCCTGTGGAGCTTTTGCTGGGTCTCTGGTTCATTTCCATGGCTTTTTGGGCATGTGACTTCCTGCCCCCTAAAAACTGGATGAAGAGCCTGCACAGATTTCGCTATTTCTGAGTTGTTTCTCAGAGCGTTTTCTTTAAATAATCTTGAAGAGAGTATATAAGGTACCATCTTCTTTGGGACCATTGGAAACAAGAGAGATCATGGAATCCTGGCGTGATGCCCTTATTATCACCCCAGCGGACAGTCTTGGTTGGCTTTCTGTCGCTGTGATCAACAGCATCACTATAGGCAACTCAGGAAGGAGAGGCTTGACTCGGCTTACACAGTCTTTAAGGGAACGCAGGCAGGAACTCAAGACAGGAACCTAGGGACAGGAACTGCAGCAGCCACGGAGAAAGGATGTTTACTACTGGTTTGCACTCCATAGCTTACCCTGCCTGCTTTCTTTTATAACTCAGGCCCACCTGCCTAAGGGTGGCACTGCCCACAGTGGGCGTGGCCACCCCTATCAATCATAAATCAAGAAAGTGTGCCTCATGCTCTCCTACAGGAGCTGTTTTCTCAACTGACGTTCCCTCTTCCTAGATGGATCTAGCTCAGGTCAAGTTAACAAAAAACCAATCAGGTCATGTGCCCTAACAAAGACACCCTACTCTCTTTCTTTCCTTCTTTTTTTTGCTCACGACCAAACCCCAAGACTGTGTATTTGCTAGGCAAGTGCTACACCATTAAAACTTTGTATTTGTTTATTCAACTCTCACCATGCAGCCACCTAACACCATCTTTGAGGAAACACTGTGCCAGCCATGTCAAGTCCTGGAACAGCGTCTGTTATGTGTGGCTTCCTCCTGGGCTAAGCTCACATGTCCTCTCCGTAAACATTTGGGACTTGGGCCACTGGAATTTATTTAGACCCATACAGTATCAACATGGCTGTAACGTATCCCCAAAGCTAATTATTACCTTGAAAAACAAAAACAACCAACCAACAACAAAACCGGGGCTGGCCCTTGATTAGTAAGCTCTTGGTGAGGATCTGAAGGAGAGAGGAGAGGTGTAGCGACCAGAGGGACCCTGGGGTATCTGGAGGTGTCCCAACAGCAAAGGGGCAGGCACCAGAAGATGCAGAGGGGCCCGACTACGTCCCCTGGTTTTCACTGTGTCGCTGGAGGTAAGTGAACTCCTGGTTGGCCTAGATGGCCCAGCCCCAGAGCCCTGCTGGTGGGCATGAGGGTGCAGACGACAGCCTGTTTTCTTACCTTTTCGGCCTTTAGGCTCTGGGTTGAGTCTGCGTGGCGCAGAGGCGTCCTCGCGCGCGCGGGCTCCTGGGTGCTGGCCGAGTGGCGGCACATCCTTTCTCGAGTGAGGCAGGCCCTCAGCAGCCAGGTCGGGGGCTCCACACTCTGAGGGCCCGGGTCCCCCGAAGACTGAGGCCTTGCCGGGGACGTCTGAGCACGAAGCATCACGGGATCCTCCAGGATGGCTGCTGGTTTCAGGATGCTGCGCAGACACCACATAGATATAGGGGGGATATTGCTTTAGGGGGACTCTGAAGGACTCTGGGGTCCACCCTGCTTGGTGTGTACAGCGATCTGGGTACCCTGGGCAGCCATGGACTTGGATAGGATTCTCAAATTCATAAAAGGCTTTTGGGAGGTGTAAAGGAAGGGCCTCTTCCTTACTTCACCAAGACAGGAAGCATAAGTTGAGCCCTTCTCACTGTTGGAAGGGCAGGAGAGAGGGCAGGAGGGAGGGCAGGAGGGAGGGTAGGAGGGAAGGTCAGTCCTAATACCTAGGTCCTCATAGCTTCCGTTCTGAACAGAAAGTAACGAGGAAGTGGGGGTGCATCAAGGCAAAATCTGTGTAAGTGAAGGTTTGTAATGAAAGACATCAATAACAAAGTGAGTATGGCACATATTTCATTATAATTTTATTGTAATACACTTTAATTAGATATAAGTGACGGCATGTTTAAACGATAATCCTAGTTAGCGTCCATTTTGCCACAGTGTCATGACATCCCCACTAGTGCCCAGGGTGGTTGCTTCTCCCAGAGAGGGTTTGCATCTTAAGGAAACTGAGGCAGAGGTGGTTTGTAGACTTCTCTTCTGAAGCACGGAGCCCGCCCACCCGTCTTTGTACATAGTGTGACACGTGCTAGCTCCCTGCTTGAACTAAGTGCAGAGAGCTTGCTTCTTTATCTTTTCACAAATATATAGTCGGGAGAAATTGGCTCTTCGGCTGCCCAACAAGGCAAAAGGAGTTTGTAAACCCATTTCTCCTTGTCTTATGATGCAAAAGACAGGGGCTGGAGAGATGGCTCAGTGGTTAAGAGGACTGTCTGCTCTTCCTAAGGGCCCAGGTTCAATTCCCAGTGCCCCATGGCAACTCACAACTGTCTGTAACTCCAATCGTGAGGTATCTGACACCTTCACAGTAAAGCGGGTAAAATAAAATTAAATACGTTTTTTAAACGAGTCAAAAGACAGATCAGTTATTCTGTGGAGAGGTTTTGCTGAGGGCTGTCAGCCACACCATGCTCTCTCCACTGCCCTGCTGTCCAGTTAGCAACAAGCTGAGCTCCATCTCAGGATACACTGAGTGCTTGTGTTCCTCACCCTGTCTGTTGACCTCCCACAGCGTCTCCGTATACCCTCTGCGCATGCCCAGCCCGCAGAGTCGGGGACACAAAAAGTCTATCAAAGAAAGCCGGTGCAAGTATCAGCGTAAGAGCGCTAAGCAGTTGAGACAAGAGCTAATCCAAACCATCACAGGGGTGCATTTGTGCTGCGCCCAGATCAGAGCCAACACCCGCGCGCGCGCCCCTGGGCTCCCTAGAATTCTGTCTGCCGAATGAGCTTGCAAGTCTGGGGAGACAGCAGCTTGCTTCAGATCAGGAGCTGGCATGCCCCGGTTGCCTATGGCAACCCAGCTGCACGGGAATTTCTAGCATTTCTAAATGTGTGTGGGCTTAAAATTGCATTATTGATTCTGCCTGAAAGATGATAGCTTGATTTGTAGATAGCTCGGAATAAATTAATCGGTACCCTTTACAGCCAGCAGAGTATAAATTTCCTGTTTCTCCGCTTTGCCTTTTTAGTCGGGAGACAGCAAATTGTGTCGGCAGATGTGAAGTGAAGTGTTCCCCATAACAACCGCAGTAGAGGACCCGACATCCAGAGCCCCCTCCTGGAAAGCTGGCCTGCGTTACTGAATAAAAAACAGGCGGATGGGGGTGGGGTGGGACGGAGCCAGCGTTGGGGCTGCAGGGTGTAGTGTGAACTGCAGTGAGATGGAGCTATGGACAGAGGAAACTACGGGTCTGCCCACTAGCCCTGGCTTCACCCTTGCTGGGGTTTCGCTTCTGTTGCCTTTAGAATCTTGTATATCCTTGGACAGACTGAAACATCATTGGCCTGACTCCTCACCTTCCCTCCGTGCATGCCCCCTCAGTAACTCCGTGCATCCTCCCACGAAAGACATCACGCATCGCCCTGGACCACAGTCTTGGCGACTGATTTGACAGAGTGGCAGAGCGCCAGTTCCGAGGGGAGACTTGAAAAGGCTTTGAGAGTTATCCCGCTGTGCCGCTGTCATCCCTGTGAGAAGAGGCTGCCTAGGGAGCCTCGGCACCTTCAGTGGGAATGCAAATGACCACATGGTAGCCAGCCACCATCGCCACCCAATCCAGCCACCGGGCCTCAACTAGGAGAGTGGCCTGGCCTAGGCCAGTTATAGCTACTCCCTCCGAGCTGCGGATACACGCCCATTACTGAATGCAACCAAGGTTTTGTGGATGCTTGCTGAGAAGCAGTACTGGCTAAAACTGTCTTCCATCTACCTAACACTAGGGTCATCAGCAACATGGTCTGCCCCCAAAGGTCCAACGTGACAGAAGGTCCTGTCTATGGGGGGGGGGGGGGAGGGATAATGGGAAGGGCTGTGGAACCTTTGCACGACAGAAGCATGAGGTAGATCACAGATGACCTGGTTTGAGGTGTCATGGTTGGTTTGGCCTTGCATGAGCTCCTGGCATTATCTTCTAGACCCTGAGGAGATGAAGCCAAGGGGTGATCTTTGTTGAGCCTAACAGTGCTGTGAGCAGGATGGATGGCTTCACCCGCCTCAGGAAGTACTGAAAACATCACCTTCCACCCATTTCAGAACGAACGCTTCAACAGACGCCAGCACTTTATTTAGCCTTGTGCTTTTCCTATCCTCAGCTTTGCACTCCTCAGTCCAAGTGTGGCTGATGAGAGTACATTTTATTGAGTTCTGACATGTGCTATGGAGCATCTGTGGCCCCCAGAATAGTGTATGAAACGTTGCGTTGAACAAAAGGAAAGATGTTAGGCTGCACATATAAGGAAGACTCAGGCCTTAGCACTGAGCAAGCTTATCGTACCTTTCTGATGCTGTGATGAAACACCAGGATCAAGGCGACTTATGCAGGGAAGTGTCCATCTGGGGTTTGTGATTCTAGAAGCCGTCATGGCTGAGAGACATGACAGCGAGCAACAGACGCAGTGGCTAGAGCAGTCGCTGAAGGCTCACATCTTGAGCCACAGCAGGAAGCAGGCAAAGCACCAAACTAGGGGTGTGGTGCGACGTTCTAAAGCCTCAAAGCCTGCCCCCAAGAGACGTACTTTCTCCCACACAGCCACACTTCTTCCTACACCTCCCCAAACAGTGACACCCGAGTGTTGGAAAGCCAGAACCTATGCATGCCATTCGGACTCGAGCCACTACACTTATTATTTATTAAAACACTAAGAGATTGCTGGTTTGGGGGAATATAAGAAATAATAAGAAGTGATGCTTATAATGTGCTGTAGTAGAAGTGTAGTGTGGACACGAAGTAGAGATGCCACATGGGTGGTTGGGTGTCCAAATAAGGTCAGGGATCTAGAGGGATTTTATTTTATTTTGTTTTTATTTTTTCGAGACAGGGTTTCTATGTAGCCTTGGCTGTCCTGGAGTCACTCTGTAGAACAGGCTGGCCTCAAACTCACAATGATCCACCTTCCTATGCCTCCAGAGTGCTGGGATTAAAGGCGTGCGCCACCTCGCCCGGCCTAAGAGGGATTTTAATCCAGCAACATGGCTACTCTGGCTGGGACATAGAAATGCCCTTAGTGTACATCTTTAATCCAAAACAATGAAGGTAAAGTAAGTTTATAGAAGGAAGCAACCATGTTTGAAAGTGATATCTAGTCGAGGGGCAGACAAAGTGTCGAACCAGAGAAAGATTCGTCAGAATGGCTCAGAGATAGGATATGCCCAAGTGTCACCAGAAAAGACAGGAAAAAGCGGATTTAGGGAGGGGGACACGGCAGTTTTACCAGAAGAGACAAGTTTTACAGAGATAAGCTGAAGAAAGAACAGGCTAGACACAAGTGAGGACAGAGTGAGCCAGAGAATGAGAAGGAAAAAGATTGCTAGAGTTAGGCTAAGGCCAATTAGAGCAATTCAGTCCGAAGCTGAGAGAAGCCAGATTGAATCAGTCAGCTTGGAGAGGAATTTGAGCCACAACAGCTGAGTTGAACCAGCCAGCCAGAGTTCAGAAAGAGCTAGAACGGGTGAGCTTATTCAGCAGTGAGTCTCAGAGGCTGAAAACATTCTAGGCCTAGATTAGACTGTACAGAGGCTAGAAGCTGCCAGGACTAGGCCTGGGTTAACAGACGGAGGCTGTAAGCCTCCAAGAAGACAGTTAAATCAGGCGAATAAAAGTCACTTTCACAATGCCTAGGCATGAAAGTAGAAATGTCAAGTGCACGGGTTGGACATCCAAATAAGGAGGTGGGAGGAGAGAGCAGAGCTGAAGAGAGGGATGCTACAATCGGAGGTGCCACTCAATGCCAGAGGACCGGATGAGATTTACCAAGAACATTGCACACTCGAGAAGCTCAAGATGGCCTGGCTTGGACCGTGGGAATCCCTGCAGTTTATGCACAGGGAGACTAAAGTGAAGTGCTAAGGAGCAGCTTGAAACGGGGGGGGGGGGGGGAACCCGAGAGAGAACCCCCAGTGGGAAGACGGGAGTGGCTGCCTCCGCCTTCCCATCCCCTGACGTCCCTAACTTCTCTGGCTTGTAAACTCCGTTTCTGGTTAGGTGTAGGGTCGTAGCCCTTCAGGAGACACCTTTGGTGTCTCCCCAGGCTCAGAGCCTGAGTCAAGGGTCTCGGGCACAACCATTCTTATTGATTTGGGACTCATTTTAAAGACATGATCACGTGACTCAACTTCGGCCAATCATTTTTGAGTGGCTGCCCACAGAGTGACTTTGGGCAAGATTGCCCAGTCTGAGACTGGACATTTAGTGCATTTAGATAGATATGCTCCTGCCTCCATCCTGTGGCCTAAAAAGCTCCATACCCCCTGGGGTGATGTTGGCAAGATGAGCACTGCTCTGAATGTCTAGCCAAAATTCAGTGGCTCATTTCGCCCCGTTTTGGGAAATAATGATTGCTCGGCTCGCTGCTTTAGGTACATTGTTGGTAGTCTTACTATTATGGTCGCAACAATCAGAACAAACATTTTTCTTTCACTCTGAGAGTGGGTTACCTCAGAAGACACAAATTAGGTTTTCATTTTGAAGTCCCGTTGCTTTTGAAAACAGGGTCTTGTGTATCTTTTAAGTGGTCTCAGACTCAAGGCCCTCTTTGCCTCTGCAGTGCCGGCATAACAGGCACGCACTTCTGGGGGCTTCAATACTTTATGGAAGCATTTCACAAACACTTGGTAAATGAGGAGGGAGACTGGGAATAGTCTAGAATTTATTTTCCTGTGAACATGGGAAAGACTCATAACAGGCTAATGAGAGGAGAGAAGGAGGAGGTGAGGAAGAGGAAGAAGAGGAGGAGAAGGAGGAGGAGATGAGGAAGAGGAGGAAGAGGAAGAGAAAGAAGAGGAGGAGAAGGAGGAAGAGGAGGAGATGAGAAAGAGGAGGAGAAGAAGGAGGGGGAGGAGAAGGAAAGGAGAATCGTTGAGGTCAGGAGAAGATTAGGAACGGACAGACAAAAGACTCAGAAGTAAACACACCCGCAATGGCGTCTAGTACGCTTAGCAAGCAGATCCTGAGGTCACGGCCATTGCCTCTGTAAGGGTTCGGAACTGCCTTACACATCCCTGAATAGTACTCTCTTTATCCAATGAATGCTTCTGAGCAAGCTTTACTTTTGCATTAACCAAAAACTCTCTAATTTTCAGAATTGACTCGTGTGTACGTGTGTGTGTGTACAGCCGTGCAATTAAGTTATCAAGGCAGAGAGTCTGAGTACGAGGGAAAATTCCATGGCAACAGCCATTTAAACCCACAGAGCTGGAAGCATCGCTGTGTTGTTCTGGCGAGGCTGTGGGGAGCTGGTCACGGTGAACGGGACAAACATCCCTCCATCTTCCTTGACAACATAAACAGTCACCTTGCTTACACAGCCTGCTTTGACAGTAAACAGATCCAGGACTATACCCCAAGCTAAGAGAATTCTAGAATTTTTTTATGAGCGTTTTCCCCCCAGCAAAAACAAAAGTAACGTTCCCTCACCTGCTGCCGTGCAGTGTTTCTAATCTTTCCAAAGCAGAGCGCGATCTTCGTCTCCAGCTCATGGTAGCAGGTGGCAAGAGATTTCAGGGACCCTTTAATGGTTGCAATGGTGTCCACTCAGCCCTTTTGGAGTTTTAAATGACCAGAAAGTGCCACGTGAAGAAAACTGTGTGTTTTCTTGCTGGGAGCAGCCTGTGTTGGTGAGATCTATTCAGGACGGAGGCCCATTGTCTCTGCCAGGATTTGTAACCGGAGTACCTACCAGCTAAGCCTCCCTGGGTAACCCTTCACAGGTGTCAGGGATTGGCAGTCATGTGACATTGTGGGGTGGGACAAATATGAGGGAGCAAACAGCTCTGATAATAAACACACTTTGCCACCTCGTTCAACATATGCTGAGAACGACCATAGCACACACAAGGTGCTGTCTGCCATCCAAGAGCGAACCCTGGTTAGCAATCCCACCCCTCCACAGCCTTCAGAGAGCAAACATCATTCTTGAGGCTGTTTCCTTTGGAAATCCTCTGGGACCATCCAAACCTCTCTTCCTCTCACAAAAATACACCAAGTCCCCTAGTGAGTCCTCTCGGCTTTACCTCTATTGCACACCCCCACCCCCCCCACACACCGCCCCCCACACCCCACACCCCGCCCCGAGTCCTCTCCTGATCTACCAACACCTCTGGGCTGACAAACCCTTCTCCTCTCGTGTGGACTTGGCACCACCCCGTTGAATGTCCACTTCCCTACC